>NC_037601.1:11518409-12256197 GCF_003073045.1 Pomacea canaliculata
TCAGAACATGCAGACGAAACTACAGGCCCACAGAGCCCTGAGCATGTTCTGCCCATTACACAAACACAAAGAGATATGGCCTCAGGGAGCATGCTGGAAGAAAAACTCTGGGACACCAAAGAAAACACCACTCTTCATAATCAGAAGTCCGACAGGCATGATCTCTGGAATACAACAGAAAGAAGTTTTCCACTTCCTAGGACAAAGCTAACTAGTGTAGTGCAAAATCCACCTCTAACAAAGGGAAGGTCGTTTCCTCAAAGACAATATGTCTCTTTTAGCTCGAAGAGGGGAGGGAAGACATAATCAGGGTTCCCAGGGATCAGGGATGGTGCCAAAAAAGGACCTTAAAAGGATGCATTCGAAAGGACCTAAGTGACAGTCATCAATGCTTAAGTTTTTCTCTTGTGTGGTCGGAAAGATGTATTATTTATGAATCTGTGGTCTTCTCTATGTTCTCAAATACATGTATTTCTAGTAATAAATAATCAAAGAGTTAATTTTGATGCCTGTCTGCCATATTTAGATTAGATAACTTAAAAAGTGTCCTTAGCGCGCTGATAACATACACCGTTAATGTTCCAAGTTTTCTAGAAATCTAAGTAATAATAATTGCAAAACCTGAAAGCCATTCTTTGGTGTAATACAAAAGTCAGTTCACGTGTCTCTCTCTCGCACACACACTCTAATGGGAAGAGAGAGATAGAAATAGAGCTATGCACAGTAGTACTAGAAGATCAAAGTTCAAGAAAGAGTAAGTTTCTAAAGAACTTTTGAAAAAAAGAGCGTTTTTTGCGAATACGGAAGGGCAACTAGTGTTGTACAGATGTGTAGACCAAACATTTTCTTGTGACTACAAGGAATGCCAAGGATTGGAGGATCAGATGAGGAATGAAAAGAGTGTGATCCTAATGCTAAACCAAAGATGGAATGAGTCGAAACTGTCAAGCATTACAGCCCATTTATTTTTAACCTTGAGATATTATTTAAGCATTCTTATTACACATACATGTAACACATGCAAACATATACATAAACAGCATGATATACTAATACACATAAGATTAAGATTACAAAATGACAAAGCAATCCATCTACTATAAGCAAAAGTTTCATTGATGAAATTCAATTCTTTGTCACCCCTACAGCTTTACCAATACTAAACAATACAATTTCTTTACACAACCTAATTTCCTCTAAATAGTTCTGGTTTTTTAACATGTTCCATAGCATACATGTACAGAATTGTGCAGGCTTATTTAAACTGAAATAAACATTAATTCTGAATGTCACAATTCAACACCTTTTAATTTCTTCCTGTAATCTATCAATGTCTGACTGAATCTTTGTTATCTCCTTCTTCTTGTCTTTGGCTAACAAACGCATGTTGTTAGATCTTTCAATAAGTGAAAAACTTTTTTGCTCTTCAGCCTGGAAACTATGTCTGTCAGCCAGTTCCAGCAGGTGTCGTTCTTCGGCACTGGTGGTCTTTAGCCTTTTTGTGAGTATTACCAGCTCATCTCCTAATCTCTTTCTGTGGACCTGCTTTTCTTCTGTTTCCTTCTGCTGCTTCTGCTCAGAGAGGTAACGTTCATACCTGCCATAGGCACTAGAAGCGGATATCATCAGTGGTTTGGAGATCTCAACATTTTCCACCCCTCCCACACTGTGAATATGATCAAGAATTACTCTGCGTGCTTTTAGTGCAGTCTGACTAAGATTGTCAGCTACTGTTTCTTTGTTGAATGAAAATCCTCTTTCCACTGTAGCTTGACCATGAGAGAGTAGGAGTAACTGTCTGACAACAGACCACAACACCTGAAACTCTGCTTTTCCAGCAAGGGCATCATAAAACCAACTATCCAGTCTTTGTCATAGGGTCAAAAGCCTTACTACCACACTCACCTGCAGAACTGTCAAGAAAATTACGGAACTCTGACAATACCTTGTCACAAGTCACATCATCAAACCTTTTCACACCTTGGCAATACAACAAAACCTTTTTCATTTTTTGTATTGATTTGTCTTTTTCCCCCATGGTCTTTGGGTTTAAGAAAGTTATGTTTCTCACTAGGGTGTACTTCAGTGGAGATTTATCCTGCAATTTTAGAACAACTGCTTTCAAAAAATCTCTGCATTCAGCTCTGAAGGCCATGAGAGTTCCATCGTTTACTGATGACTGTTTCTTAGCTACAGCCAGTAGTCTATCAACCCTGAAGCCAAGTTCGATCATGCTCAGATTGACATGGTTAGAACTGTTGCATATATCAACCTGCACAAGTTGGAGGGCAGTTTCACATTTATTAAGTACATTTGACTTGATAAATTTGTGCATCAGATTTTTCATAATGTCATGTAAGTCTAAACAAAGGAAAGGAAGAAGAGGCTGATCAGCTTGGTATTTTCTCAAAAAAGGTTCAAGTATACTGGCAATTAAACTAAAGAAAGCCAGACGACATGAAAGCAAAGGGGTAGATAAGACTCCAGCTTTTACAATATCAAAAGATTTGTTCTTTGGCAATGTTATTTTTTTCTCCATTGCAGCTTTGACAAATTTTTCCAAGTATGGAAGCATAACAATTGCTTTTTCAGCAACAGAATTGTTTTCAAGCCATCGGTGAGCACAGAACTTGGCTGGAAAAGATGTGGAACCAGTTACTTTTATATAATCTTCTCTTCTGGCTGGGCTGTCTCTGAACAAGATATAAGCAGATGTAAGAAATGACTCAAGCTCCCATTGAGAAGCCTCGCACCCACGCCTAAATGCATTGTGCATAACATGGAGTCCACAGCTGCCCACATTTAACAAACCAACATTGTGATTGGTAATCATGTCGTTATTAATTTTCTCAAGAAGGTTTAGGTTTACAGAAGGTCCATCCATAGAAATTTGAAGTAAATTAGCTTGCTTGAAGTTTGATTCGCTAATTACCTTACTGAACTTTTGTTGAAGGTCTATGGCCGCGGAATGACCCAAAAATTCCGAGGTCAGGTAATGAGTCCTTACAGCATTGTCACTCCAGTAACGAACATGGAAATCCAGCTGTTTAGTTTGAGTCTTATGGTTAGAAGATTCATCAAACAAAAGAACATACTCAGGCGACGAATTTACACAGTCCAGAAGCAATTTCGAAAAGTGAGGAGCAAGCCCAAATGAAGTTAGATAACTGGCTTTTGTTTGACCGCACTTAAATTCTGCAGCTACTTGGCTGTCTGGGAACATAAGTCGAAACAGTTCAGCAGACTTTTCAGCAGATCTGAAACTGTAGTGTGATTCCACAATCTTGAGAGTCCACAGGATCTCTGCCTTCAATCGTTCATTGCTCATCACGAAACCTATTCAAAGAAAACATTTAAGTTACCATTATGTCTGTAAACATTATGTTCTGTCTGAATAAAAGACAGGTTTCAAAAAGCAATAATTAATGACATGATAATATAAATAATACTAAACTAAGTTAAAGTATAAAGATGGCAGCATAGTTGAAAATGAAAGTTATTTTCAGCTAACTGATTTAGCTTTAATGTTAAATTGTTTTGATTTTAAAAATCCAAAAAATAATGTATTTGCTGGTAAAATAGGATAATAAGCATACATTATTAATTATACTTTCTTTTTAATCTTTCCTGATCAGATGCCAAAAATTCAGATCAATTTTCTGCAGCAAAGCTGTAGTAAGATTCGTGATTGTATAAAACTCTATTTGTAGTTCGAATCATGAGAAAATGAAAATCTCAACTTTTTAATTTAAATAATTCTTTGCTATTTACTGATCTTTAAGCTATTGGCTTCACCGTAAATTAGACGATAGGCTTAATAAAGAGTGGAAAAAAACCGCAAAATGTTATGCACGCTTTAATTTAATGTGTTTTTCTAAGTACCCACATCGTTAACTAAATGAATCGCTAAAGATAAATAATTGTCAACTTACTGGACACACTTGCAGAGCTGGTCGGTGCCGTCTGATTTTGAGCGGGCTGTGGATGTTCTCGATGACGAAAGTAATCAGTTACACAAAAGCGCGCATCTTTCAGAAATACTTTTATTTGCCTTTGGTGTCTTTCGGTAACCATGTGCTGTTTCAGAACACTTTCGCCCATTGATGAAAGATTCAGAGATATTTTGCAGGCAGCACATCGTGCCAAATGTTTATTGCTCGAGTCTTTTATTAACCAATCTTTATACTTGTCTTCCTTTAGCCACTTCTCCTGAAAAGAGCACTTCCCCGGCATCTTTCAAATTGTTAAGCAGACAAAGAAATGTGGTCGACACGACGAGAGTGAACTCGCGAAAGGCCGAAACGGACGTTCCCGCCGCGAGCGAGACTGGGTAGTCATGTGATTAAAATAGCAATGCAGCGAAAAATCGTCGGTATTTTGCGCCAAAGTCTACTCCGGAAATAAATTTGTTGTAATATTTTATCGATAAAAGGACTTAAAAGGGTCACAGAGAAAATGTAAGGACCTGTGTGAGAATTTGAAAGGACCGCATGGCAAATAAAAGGACTTAAAAGGCCTTTTGGCGAAAATTCAATATAAAAGGACTTAAAAGGACCTTGCAAGGACCTGGGAACCCTGCATAATTATCACAAGGCGGATATTCCCCTGGCGCCATTTTTAATATACGGATTTTCGTCGCCAGACAGACAAGAGTTGCACCTATGCAATTATATTTAAGTCGTAAACCAGCTCTTAAATACAGCTGCACACTCGCATACGTCCCCCTCCCCTCACATACACTGCCACACACATAAGAGTAGGTGAACTCACAGATTTATTTGGTCTAGCTATTTTAACTCTTGACTAGTGTTTAAACGTTACTCACAATAAAAGATGTACTAAAATGCTCTATATAAGCTCACAATCATGTTCCTCACATAGCACAACAAAGGGGAAATAACTCCCCACCTCACGGTCATGTGCTAAGCACGTTGCATCCACATTAAAAAAACAACAACAAAGCACAAAAGACAAATAAATAAAGGACTCAAAAATTCACGGATGGAAAAAAAAGTGGAAGAAAATTAAATATCTAGCAACCAAAGCGAAAATATACAAACATATTGGATCGAAGAACTCGCGCATTATTTTGTCTTTAGCACCAGCTTCTACACGTGTGCGGTGCCCGAAAGATTACATCAAGTTTCTGTTGCCATCGTATGCAAGTCATATATCACACACTACTCATTAGCTTGTCACTTATTTAATGCCCCATATAATGTCATCCGAGTTGCTTATAATTAAAACTAGTTTTCGAAGAATCGTTGCTTCCTTTCTTAAACCGCCGTCTCCAGTCCATGAACGCTGAGGTGAACGTAACTTTTCTGGTTACGCATGCTTGGCCGCCAGTTCATTTCACTGCCCTTAACGCGTTTGAATCTTGGCCCGTCCAATCATTCTCTCTCACACACACACACGCCACTTGTTAGTATAAGGTAGAGGGATTAGATAAATATTCCAATGTTAAAAAAATAAACATTGCCATACAGATGAAAATAAGCTCCATTGTAGTAGAAGGGCGTTTAGGCTGAACATGCTACTGATCTCCGGTTACGCACTCTACAGCAGGATTATTAGGCTTGTCTTCTCGCTCACATGCTCGCTGCACAAAGACGACCTCGCCACGGGTTATCTATATCTTTGCAGAGAAAAGTTAAAAAAAAAAAACAAACAAAAAAAAACTAATGCCAACCATGTCTCTGCAATGATTTAGCTAGGAAAAAACTCTCCGCCAGTTGAAATAAAATAAGCCTAGAATGTTATTGCATTATAAACAATCACACAGTCTCGGGCTGGGCAGTGTAAGGCGAGGAATACTTGACTTATAGCGCTATGATTTTCTTGTTTACACCATAACGTGGGTTCCCAAGAATCAACCTTTGTTTAAAGCTGTTATTGTTGCTACTGATGTTCCAAAGACAAGTCTAGTTTTGTAACCAAGACACGGTTGCTCGGAACCCTGTACAGCTGTAAACATGCACCTACAAGTATGTCATACACAAACACCAGTCTTGCAAAACTGCGGCTTTTATGTTCAAAGGGTGATGACCGATTTTCAGCGGGTATATACTGGTCACATATACTGGTTTTTCAGCGCTAGCCGCGCAAGACTAGCGGTACGTTGTGTCGGCCTCACTTGCTATCGAACATTGAGAGCTAGCCGTGTAGCATGTCGCACCTTGCTGTTTAGTGCGCGCGCTTTAGAAGCCAGTAGGCCAGGGCCGCAGTAACACCCACCCCGGCAGCCACTGCTACGTAGGGTGAAGCAGCTTTTAAGTCCTCCCATAGGAGAGTGAAGCGCAGCCCGCCCACCTCCTTCTGGATGCGCAAGAAGGGAGGGTGACGCAGTAACTGGTGCATGTAGCGGTGCGTGTGGGGGCAGCGGTGGGCGGGGAAGAAACGCGCATCCAGGCCCAGCAGCAAGAGGCGGTGCAGCAAGACAGACAACGCGATGTCCGCCGCCGTGAAGGTCGGTCCGAACAGCCACGTCTCGCAGCCAGCGCCTGAAACACAATCACCAACTTCGTCCACTACTCGTGTCTTCAAACAACAACAAACAACAACAACAACAACAACAACAACAACAACAACAACAACAACCATAAACAGAAAATTATGCACGCACTAGGAAGTTCCATTGGAAAGGAACGTTGCATTTCAAATGAATTTGCACCGTGGTGTTTCCCGTGCAAAGCCACCACTTACGCATAAAAGAAGTTTTACCAAACTAATACCGTGTTCGCATCTGCTTTCTACGTGTACAAAAAATAAAAGAAAGCCTTAATTTATATCCTATGAACGGTACTTTTACCATGCTCACCCCCTATCTGCCATCAATCTACTAGAGATTTGTGGGCATTTACGCTATTTAAATGGTAGTCCACTGCATGTCACGTGGTATAAATAGCCAACCAACATAATAAATCTTCACATTTATTACTCTGAAATAAGCCACCTGTTTTCTAACCTGATTTGGACTCTGCAGCAGCCAACAACTTCTCCATGTCTTGGAACAAGGAGTCAAGGTGACTGAGATGACCCTTCACCTTTTCTTCATCAGTGATGATGTCATACTTGTGGGCAGCTGTCTGCGACTTGGCCAGGTACCCGTCTCGTAGCTCTGGGTACTGCGTAGCTTTGTGTGTAAGGTACTGCAGCCTTCGTGCAAAGTTCTCTGTGTAATACCAATCATCTAATACTGAGACATGACATCAGTGACAGGATCAAGATTTCATTTGCAACCTTTAGACGGCTGCAACATCAGCTTTTGTAAACATTAAATGACCAGTTGCATAACAAATTTTAATTTTAAACACTTTAGGCCTTAAATCTTATTTAGATAATTAGTTTTATTAGAAACACAGTGCACAACACAAGTTTAAAACTTGTTAGAACAACTGTCTTAAATAAGATAGCACTGCTTAAGCCAGACTTTTGTTTTCGTCAGCACACTTCTTGCATGTGCTTGTGCATTGCATCTAAATTTTCTAATTTTAGCTTCATGAAGACTTAATATAGGAAAATGCATCATTGGCATATATATATATCCAGTAGTTTAGTGACAGAGGAACAAATCCCAAATGAAGGCAGAGAATTCATACCATGCATATACCACCACCCCATCCCCCACACCATGAAAATGCATATTTCAAAAGGGTGTGTATCACTTTTAACAATGAAACGCTCTCAACTAAAAACTCAAACAAACCCAGACACTCTTGAACTGTCTCTCTCTCTCACATGTGATGGACACATTCAAGGTTCACTTAGCAGTATCAAGGATGAAGGAACAGAATATTGCCCTGCCAGCTGACAACTAGGGCACCCTTGTCCTCGACCCTATAAAAGTTACTGCTAACCGCTAGCTAATACAGTGATACCTCGGTTCTCGAACGCCTTGACTTTCGACCAAATCGGTATTCGACCAGGAAATTCGAGAAAACTTTGTCTTGGAATCCGAACAAATATTTGGAACTCGAACATCCGAACGTCCGAGATTAGCCGAGTTGAGCCGAATGGCGTTCATTCTGCCCAGCGCGCCTTGCTTGCGTCATCAGTGTGAGTGCAGAGAGAGAGAGAGTGACGTTTTTGTGGAGGGAGTCATGAAATGTGTGCAAAATGGGCAGAAATCGCAAATTTTGTTGAACAACATCACCCTGATAAAGTGGTAGCAAATAGAGCAGTTAACATTTTTAATGACAATGTTATGTCCACTTTCCGCAAAATTTTGCAAAGGAGAAAAAAACAGCAAACAATTGACAAATCCTTCCGTAAAGAAATCAGACAAGCAACTGCAGAGCAAGATTCTGATTCTCCTCAGCAAAAGATACAGAGAACAGAAACACCCGAAGAGCAGTTACCCTCTGTTTTTATTGAAGAGGACTCCCCTTCAAAACAATAACCATCCCCCTTTCCTCCTCCCTCCACATTCATTCCCTCCTGCCAAAAAGTTTGGTACAGGTACAGTAAATGAAACACAATTTACTGTACTGTACTGTACATTTTATTTATTTTTTTGTTTTGTTTTAATAAATACACTTTTATTTCTTATTTCTTGTTGAGACTCATGTTTTTCTACATATTATATACAAATTAGGCCAGTAAATAGGCATTTTCTGGGGCTTGGAACGAATTAATCCAGTTTCCATTATTTCCTATGGGTTTCATTGCTTCGGTTCTCGAACAATTTGGTTCTCGACCGTCCTCCCGGAACGAATTATGTTCGAGAACCGAGGTATCACTGTATATACATTGGAATCATTCTGGATTACAACAGCCTTTGTCCTTGCCAAATACCCATGCAATGTACACTCCAAGCTTTCCTGCCTATCTCTTACTATTTTTCCAGATGCATTCAACATCTCGTTAAACACATCCTTGCTCCTAAAAAGTTTAGGTAGGAGTTTGGGGAGAATGCGGCTCAATCTTTTAAATCATTCGTTCTTCTCTCATTTACTGTTGACCATTTGCTAGGGTTTAGGAAGGCTGAAATGATTGCAATCTCATTTTGCAGTCCGATAAGAATGAACTGTCATCTATCCCATCAGTCACTGAGAAGAGATGTACCGCTGCGCACCACCATCAGTTGTTCGGCGTCGGAGATAAACATGCACGTTGACTCAGGAAGGCCTTAGACTCTTAGAGTGTCTACTCTGTCATTCTACAAAGTCAAAATGAGCATTCTGCTCGAAATGTAAAACAGATTTCAAATCACCCCTCACGCCTTGTTTTTAAACATCTTTTAGGTGTTGTCTGGCTTTGAAATGGGCCTAAAAGACAAAGGTTCAATGGTTGTGTGGGTGCAGGTGTAGTGAAATGTAAAAGTATATAGTGGGCAGGACCTGGCCCTTCAATTTCTTTTATCTTCCCTGACAATTCAGTGGTAAAGAGAGAGGGAGTTTTCTTGCTGGTCCCAGTAAGCTTCAAATCTCCAGCTGTCTGTTCCAGATTGAGGCACACTGACTACATGATTAGTGGGAATCTCAAAAAATGGGTTTACCCAGTATTATTTTTCTGCATCTTTTGGCATAATTTGAAGTCAACAAATGAACACTATATATGATGTTTCCCTTGTTCCCCAAGAATCAAAGCAGCTCCATTTGAGGCATACATTCCACAATGATCAGAACAGCTAACTGATACCTCAGGTTCCTAAGAAAGTTTGGCATGTACTTTCTAAGTGATGTTTGTCATAAACTTAAGCGACAAAATCAAATGAAAATGTTTCAATCATCTCTACATCGTTAATGAAGGGAAATAGCTCTTGTTTAATTCATACATATTCACATCCATTTAAGAAATGTCATACCGCGCCTTAGAAAATGTATTTTGTTTTTGAATGCAGCAATTCCTTGCCTAGCACACTAGATAGTTCGTGGGTTTAAAAAGTTTCCTAATAATAATAATATGTTGATTTGTATAGTGCTTTTCCCCCACCATTAAAGATTGACTCAAAGCATTTTATTGAAAAAGAAAAACACACAAACATAATAAGAATGGATGCTGATCTCAAAAAATGTTGTGGCATCACTCTATTTGTCTCCTTCCCCTATCACAGTCTATGGCTGATAGACACAGACTACACTGTCAAACAGCATGATGACCACTTCTGATGATGATGACTCATTGATGTTAAGAGTGACCGTCACCTTGTTTACTGACAATGGTGGGGAGGTGATGTCTTAAGGCTGACTTGCTGGCTGACAGATGGATTTGGAACAAGCATAATGCTTTGTACTGATTCATCCCACATGATTTTTGTCTCTTTTTAGCCTCATGTCACTCTTGTCTCTATAAACTTTACCTGTTACTTATAGGACCAGTTACTAGTTTTAAGATAGACATAAGTACAGCAGTCAGGTCAAAGGCCTCAAAAACATGTAGGCCTGCATCAGGATCAGTCAGATTAGTGTGAGCAACATATTTCAATGAGCTTCCTGATGTTGATCATTTCAGACTGCTGTGAAAGATGGATATTGCAAAGCAGCTGGAGGAAGGTATTCAGAGTTTGAAGTCGACACTGCCGATACTCAGATCTCCAATCTAAGCAATGGCAATATGGCGCTGATGAGACAGCAGAAATAAAATGGCACAGGAAAAGATGAAAAGTGGCGCAGACACAGAAATCCATTCAGAAACTTAGCAAATATTGTAACAGATGAACTGATGAACCCTAGACACAAAACTTCATGCAGATCAACAGACAAATATGAAAAAGTCAGTGAGAGCAGTCACCCTTGAGCCGGTTAGGCCAAGGGACATCACTCTCAATAATTACATCCAGCTGTTGGACATCAATAAACCCTCATGTCCTTCTAAAATTTGTGTTTTAGAGCACTGGGATTGAGTTAATGAATAGAATACCCTACAGAAAGACTCTACTCACCACGCATGCTACGCTGGACAGCTGAGGGCATGTGGCAGCCAGAGGCAGACAGGTGTGGATGAAAGACCACACCATAGGTAATGACATCCACCGCAACTGCATTCAGTTGTTCTCGCGCAGCCTTTACTGCCTGGCCCTCAGGTGTGTTGACATCAGGCACCAGTGTGGCACCTAAACAGTTTGAAAATGATATTATACTCAAAATTAAGCTTGCTTGCTATCTTGCACGCAGGCCTATCTGTACCATACTATTACAGATATACTGCACTAAAATAAATACAAATGAAGCTAAAAGCTATCAAGCAATATAAACATAGAAACAAAATGTTAACACTATATAATTTCAATTCACTTGAAATCAAGACGGCAAATGATATTTTCAAATATGATATTTTTTCAAAGCAAGAAACTAAGAAAAAAATGCAATTTTTGCGGGGTGCTGTGATCCTGGAGCGAAAAAATCCTTTTGGCATAAGGTTACAAGCCTGTCCAATTCTGTCTGCATATCTACAATATGCACATTGCCATCAATCAAATTCTACACTGACTCTTTATTTTTTTAAACAATTTAACTTACTTCAAAATTTCTGTTGTAAAGCAGTCTGTAATTATCTTTAGAATTCAATTAATTGCTAAAGATTTGCCTTTATAAATGCAAGCACCATAAACTGATGCGCCTTTAATAATTTTTAATGACCGCTGCAAAGACATTTCAGAGATGGCAAAGAGAGAAATAGTTGTCTAGTAAAAATGTAAATTTGACTAACCATTTTTGAGTGTGTCAATGTAGTCTATAATATCTTCTGGATCATTCAGAATTGTGTTGCCTTTCACCAGCACAGGAACATGAGTGCCTTCAGGGTTGAGTTTGACATACCAAGGCTCCATGTGCTGTCCATGAAACAAACTCACTAACCGAGGTTTGAATTTAATTCCCTTTTCATAAGCTGCCAACAGAACCTAAAAAAAAGAAAAAATGCATCTGACATAATCAGAAATATTAAGGCAAATCTTTCATCAAAAACACAAGAACTTGGGATCTTAAATATACATGATTTCAATTTTTATCACAGTATGGAGAAAACAAATAACAGGGTTTTGCATGATGTAAAAAGCAATGAGATGTCACTGTAATTATTGCAGGTATCACCATATGGTAGTTGCCCTTTCATAAATAATAGCAATAAATGCAAAATTTTTTTAAAAGCGCATACTCACACTCCTAAGGAGCATGCTTTTAGCACTTAAGAACAAGAAGAAAACATGGACAGCATACGAGGGACAGAAAAACAAACAAATAATACATGAACTATAAAAAAATCAACAACCATACTAAACGAAGAATAAAATCAAATACAGAAAACACAAAGAGGAACCAAATAACAAGAACAAGAGCTAAGAGTAACATGATATTGCAAAAGGAAGAGTATGAAAAAGGACTGGCACTATGGGAAAGACTGTTAGGAGTAAAGCTTACAGAAGAGGCGTATTTTCAGTGCACGTTTAAAGGATTCAATAGTGGGTAGGTGGCGGATATGGAAAGGGAGAGAGTTCCATTGTTTGGCTGCACAATAATTAAAAATCCTGTGGCCATATGTTGTAGTTTTGGTGACAGGAAGAGTAAGGAGACGATTATCAGACGAGGAGCGGAGTTGTCTAGATGGGAAGTAATAATCAAGGCAAATGCCAGCAAAGAAATTAAAACACAGCACAGATAGTTTGCATTGGATGCAACAACAGATGGGAAGCCAGTCTAGAAAACGAAGGAGAGGGGTGGCGTGGTCCCGTTTCCTAGCTCCAAGCACCAGACGTGCAGCAGAGTTCTGTACTTTCGGGAGTTTGTGAAGAAGGTATTCAGGGCAGACAGCAAGCAAGGAGTTGCAGAAAATATAGACAATACTGGCATCCTTGAGTTGCTAGGGAACCGTCCACTCATTCCACATGGACTGGAAGAGTTGGATCATCTGCAGCAACAAGGCTGTCCACTTGCTTGATAGAACTTGGCATGGATGTTGCGTGATATGGTATAATCGCCACATAATTATGCGACACCGCCAGTCTTTTCCCCCATTAATTAAAAGATCAGTCATATTCCTTATGCTTTTATAACATTAACTACTAAATTAATGGTACAGCTTAATAAACAATTCGATGAAGAAAACAAAAGCATCAATAATGCTACTGCTCATCGCTAGAACAGAACAGAGTACCAAGAGAGGTCAAATTTGCAGAAAAGGTTAATAAACTAGAATTACATTTTACCTTCTGTGACGAGAATGAAGTGGGAAAATAATAAAGCGTAATTTCGCTTTCATTTTCCTTCTCATTATTGTCGGCGTCGCTGATACCACTTGCAGGTTTATTTCCAGCAAGAGTTTCAGCAGGTTCACCACCGGAGTCGGACATGATGATATGAAGCCGGCTGTACTTATTACAGAGTGATTTCCCCTTAAAATTGTTTTCCTTGTTGACGCAGCAAACGTTCTCGACATAAGAACTTTATGTTATAAATAGACTGACTCTTTCCTTAAATAATATTGATATGGAAATGGTTAGGAAAGAAATTTAAACAAATTATTTTCTTCTTGATAAAACATCTCGTGTTAACGCTCCCTTTTCTTCGGAGCTGCTCCTTATTAGGTGCTGCACTATCGTTGCGCTATGGAGCTCTCGTTATTCAAGCAAGGGGCTGAAGCAAAATTGGAGAAGTGTTTATTCTATGGGAAACCTTGCTTAGTGAAGAAGCGTTTTAATAAGAAGTACAGACATGAAGTTTTGGACCGAATGTTGACAACACAGCGAATAAAAAGCGAAGTGCGTGCGATGATCAGGTGTCGAACCTATGGTATGTCACTTTCATTTTACTTAGCACACTCTTTATAAGACGTAAACTTAAATCGTTTGATTTAGGTTGTAATTGTATACTCCATTTTAAAGCTTTATAGATAAAATAATATTTTAAGGATTAATGATTTTTCTGTTTTGGACAGGTATTCACACTCCAACGATCTACATGGTTGATATGGAATCCAGCTGTATCTATATGGAATACTTTAAAAATGCAGTCACAGTCCGTGAGTTTGTTAATAACTGTCGGTCACAGCAGGAAGGTAGCGAGCATCTTCTTGCCATTGCAGAAATGATTGGCCAGGTTATTGGTATTGCTCACAAGCATAACATTGTTCATGGGGATCTCACCACATCCAACATGCTTTTGACACCACAACGTGATAACACAGGCAATTCAGATCAATCCCTTCATTTAACCAACACTGAGGTGCTGGAGATGGATCCTTCAAACCTAGACCTGATACTTATAGATTTTGGACTAAGTCTAATGGAAGCAACGCCTGAAGACAAAGGAGTGGACCTTTATGTGCTAGAGCGTGCATTACTTAGCACTCATCCCAATACAGACTTTGTCTTCAGTGCTATCCTTGCATCTTACCATGACCACAATCCTCTTGGAGCATCAGAAGTAATCAAGAAGTTTGAGGAAGTCAGGCTTCGTGGACGAAAAAGAACAATGGTTGGATAATTGGGTCATTTAGTAAATTTTTGATGTTTTGTTGCTGTCAGCTTTCTTTCATTAAAATTATTATAATAAAGGATACTACTCTACAGTGCCTGCAAGTGTTCAAGTACATTTTATATGCTTGCACAAAGTTTTGTACATTCATGACAATTGGAGCTAAAAGATTTGCTGATCAAGGGTATTTTTTAGGTCACAACATGATGAGAGTGATGTCCTTTCACCAAACTGGCTCGAGGGTGACTCACTTTTCGTATGTCAGCTGATTTGCATGAAGTTTTCTGTTTAATGTTCATCAGTACATCTGTTTTTATGTTATATTTTCTATGTTTTCTATTGGATTGATGTGTCTGCGCCACTTTTCATCTTTTACTCTGCCGTTTTATTTCTACTGTCACATCTGCGCCATCTTGTCGCTTACTTGGATTTGAGATCTGCGTATCAGCAGTGTCGAATTTAAACTCTGATTGACTTCCTCCAGCTGCTTTACAATGTCGAGCTTTCACAGCAAGCTTTGTGTGGTGTACAGACCAGTCTGCAATGATTGACATCAGGAAGCTCAGTGTAACATGCTGCTCACACTAATCTGACTGATGCTGATAAAGGCCAACTTGTTTTTGAGACCTTTGACATGACTACCGTACTTATGTCTTATGTCATCACTTTCCCTTGACCTGTCTGCTGTACTTATGTCTTTCTTAAAACTAGTAGCTGGAAAAGTTCATAGATTCAAGAGGCTAAAGAGAGACAAAAGTCATGTTGGACTAATCAGTAACAAAGCATTGTGTAACAAAGCGTGTTCTAAAACTCAGCTGTCTGATTCTCTACCAGCAAGTTATAACATCACCTTTCCATCACTGGCAAAAAACAAGGTGACAGTCACTCTCAACATCAATGAGTCATCATCACAAGTGTCATGCAGTTTGACAGTGCTGTCTGTGCCTATCAGCTACAGACTGTGACAGGCGAATGTCACAAATATAGTGATTCTACAACTGTTTTTGAAACCAACATCCATTCGTATTATGTTTGTGTATTTTTTGTTTGTTTTTTTAGTAAAGCGCTTTGAGCCCACCTTGAGTGGTGGGAAAAAGTGCTATATAAATGAAATTATTATTATAACACCACAGCAACAGCATTCTAATGTTACATAAATGAGATGTTACTTGCAAATAGTACCAAAATGAAACTTCACTAGAAATTACCAAAACTTTGAGCAATTAACACTTTAAATTCTAAATTTGCAGAACATGTAAATGGGAACTGTTTTAAACATTTTTCAGCCTGCATTGACTATCCATTCATTATTGACATTAAGTTTCAGTTCAAAAATATGTACAGAGGCAGAAGGAACTGGAACCCAAGAGCATCTGTTAATTTTGTCATCTTAATGTAAATAGTGTTTGAAAGTGGGTCTTTCAGGCACTGCAAGCTAAGCGTTTGTTTAAAAAAGTACCAAATATAATGTCTTATGTTTATACTAATGCAGTCCATAATCTTGACTCCATGGAGCCTTCTGGATGTAAATGTTTAAACAGAAAAAAAGGAATAGCAGCAAGTTTTGTGTCACAATATTCACATTAACCATGCAATCCTGACAGCAAGAAGCAGGGAGGAGAAACGCTTTTCAGAAAAAATTTACAAATTCTTAGCCTTTCTTTTTTGATAAAATGTCTTACAACTGCATCCTAAATTAAAATGGTAGATCAGAGAAAGAAGTACGACAGAGAGAAACTTCACTGGGGTATTTGTAACTTACGACTTTGCATTCTAACAGCAACAACACAATTACAGTGGTTAACAAGCTTTATTTCAGTGACTCTTCCATTTCTTTTTGCCCCCTGAAAGAAAAGTAAATATTAGATGGAACTGCATCTGGTCCTAAATTACTTAGTTTTAAAGAAAGTGGAAACTTAGAGATGTTAAAAAATATTTTAAAATATGGCTCGGTGAGACATTCACAAGGTTGTGCTCCTATTTAGCATTACATACCAAAAGATGAAACTATCTTTTGCACATAAACTTTTTTTATGAAAGGACGATGGCAACAATTTAAGATTCAAATAGGTACTTTAAGGATGTAGTTCTTTAGTTTCCATAGCTTTTGATAGCCATTAAATTCTGGGTAATTTAAGTGGTTGAACTGTGCTGAATTTAATTAAAATCCACCTTACCTTTGCCCTTCTTTTTCTTTCCCATTAATTTCTGATGAAGAAAGAAACAGAACCATTACTTCTAATAGACATTCTATATTTCTTTTTTAAAAAAGTAATGTTTTTCAGTATCCTTTTGCCTTAATTACTGGCTCAAGGAGGCTAGCTCTCTGCATCAATCTGCTTTTGAGTGCCCATTGCTTCCCTTAAATTTTTTGCCAGTATCTTTGTCCTTGTGCTGGACTTTCTCCTTGCCTGTGGCCTTATTGTTTCGCATCTACGACTTTCAATTTTATCAACTGTTGATCTTTTCCGACTAAAGCCATAACAGTCAAATTTCTTTATTGAAGCAGACAAAA
Source organism: Pomacea canaliculata (assembly GCF_003073045.1). Taxonomy (NCBI): domain Eukaryota; kingdom Metazoa; phylum Mollusca; class Gastropoda; order Architaenioglossa; family Ampullariidae; genus Pomacea; species Pomacea canaliculata. The sequence continues at coordinate 11,535,339 of NC_037601.1, forward strand.
TGCTGCATCGCTGCTTGTAAACTGACCACAGGATTACCATTAGACAGCACCTACTCTTTTCATGCTGCTGTGCCGCAGTTCGTCTTTTGGTTTCATTATATATTCACTCTGTTATACAAAGCTGTATGCAGTGTCAGTGCAGTCAGAAGTCAGAAACTACACTAGTTCTGCAAGAATGTGAGTTGTTGTGCGGTCAAGAGATACAATAGGAATGCATCATCATGACCTTTGCCATTCTTCAACAGAAGAAGTTTAATGGTAGACCTACCATCAGACCTATCTACCCTATGCTTACCCCTCTGTATGCCTTATGTCTTAATGAAGTTTGTATCTGGCATAAGGGCACAGACAATGAAACATAATTTTTATATATGCAAGTAAGCAAGAAATAGACTGCAATATATCAAAATTCCATCAAGGAAATAATCTAGTTTTAAATCTGAATATAAATTTGTTCTAACAGGCTTGATGAGGTCTTTATCAAAGATGGAAACAAATGCATTTGAACTGCTTGTGGGTCCAGACATCGATTTTTGGAAGAATAACATCTTTAACAGTCCTGACAAGAAAATGAGTCCTACAAGAAAATCTGGCAATGTAAAATCACATGCCAACTACATTACTTACTTTGGATGCTTTCCTCTTCTTTACTGGTAGATCAACCTGCCAGGAAGAGAAAAATTATATTTTTTTCTTTTCATTTCTTTATAAGTAATTTTACATTATTAATACATAAAGATTTTTTTGGTTTTACATCTTAAGGAATAGCTACATTAAATTTACAGCACGTATGCTATTGCAGTTTGATCAGCACAAAGAAGCAACAGCATTTTTGGTTGTTTCCAGTGATTTCATTAGAGCTGATTGAATATACTTATTATCATCCAATCATTGTGACGTGCAGAACAATATCATAAACACTAGGTATCAGCATATGCATCTTTAAGAAGAATAGTGTTAGATGGTGGTGGAATATTAGTGACTTTTCTGACACAGAAAATTGCTACACAGTCTATTTAACATAGAGCACTTTTAACCTGCAAAACACATTGCACTCACTATGGTGACCAACAATAATAAAGAAATAACATTAAAATATTAACAATAACATGCTATATTACACAAAACAAAACGCACCCAGCTACTAAGCCATAGATGAAATATACAGGTAATAAAAATGTAAGAAATAATAAAAAACTTTAAAAAATCATTTATACAGTGCCTACTCAACAGGTCTTACGAACACTCATTCAGATATGATTATCATTCTACGACACATTACAAGTAGTACTATATAAACAAATATGTATTTCATGTGAGATTTAGAGGATGAGAAAGAAAGGAGAGTCTATTGCTGAAGAACAGACAATTCCCAAGCTGAGATTTACAGTAGGGGGGGGGGGGGGATTGGCGTTTAACGCCGTGCCAGCAACTAAGGCTATATTACGGCAAGCAGCCAGCCCTGTAAACAGATGCCACGTGCAGAGAAAGAACAGCGTGCCCGAGACGAGAAATGAACTCTGGGCAGCAAACCTTCACTGTATTGGTGACAGGCGCTAACCGTTGCGCCACCGGACCGCTTGAGATTTACAGAAGAAGGTAGAGAGAAGGCAATGATGTTTATAGACAGAAGACAACTGCCCAAAGGGGAATAAGGAAAACAAGGGAAAGAGTAGCAAGTAGACAGATCCACACAAGTGACAGATATTTGTATTTGTAACCTTGTATTTATGTGCTCATACAGCTTTATCATTAAAGAGTGCAAGATTGATAGTAGTAGTGATGGTGATGAATTTTGAAAATAAGGTGGGCAGTTGAATGTTTAACTTTCTTAAGGAGAGAAAGCAGACTCAACCAGCTGTTATCTGGAATCTGATAAAAATAGTACGCTGTACCTGGTCTCCTTCCTGGTCAAGATATGAGAGATCGTCGAACTTCACCACTCCATCAAGACTTGACATAGTAGACATCCGTCGACTCTTTTCCTAAACAAATTTGAATTTTGAGGTTAACAAAATATCTATTTGACAGAATTGAGAAAGTAACACAACATAAACATTTACTCTCAGGCTCAATTCTTTCAAATGTTGTAGCATTAGATACTGTTAACTTTGTATCTGCTTTTAAATTTTATTTTCATATATCTTTATTTTGTTGTCACCTCTTTTTCCTCCCAACACCTCATGTAATGTTGGCCACAAGCAATACAGTTCAGGAAAGCATCTGTATTGTTTTAAAGCTGTCTAAGGGTACATCCCAATTCATAAAATGGAATAGGAGTTAAAACTTTAAAAAGTGCATATCTCATCAAAACTGCAACCAAACAGCACAACATGAGGTAAAAGCCCTGGCACCAGGAAAAGTTTAAGTTGTAAAGGCTGCAGCCAATGGGACAGCTAAGCCTATCTCTAAAGAAAGTTGGTGGTGGGTATTTTACAAAATACATGAATGTAACTTTTAAATTTAAATGACGATATATTTAAGCAAGTTTTAGCATAACTGATAAATATTTCTTACGTCAAGACTTTGCAAGGGGATCTAATTTGTGGTGTTAACTTGAAGCTTATCATTTCACTTGCATTCTTAGTCAAGAATGAGTTAGTCGAACGAAAAGATCTTATAGTATTTTTATTGAATTCCTTATAGAGATCTATGCAATAATACATAAATGCATTAAAGTCTGCTGGTGACCTGTAAAGCTGAGATGCATGGCAAACAGTACTCACTTTATCCTTTTTGGACACAGTCACTCTTGTGAAATATGCCTCCTCAAATCTGTTTAACAAAAATGGGAAATAGATTACAGAAAACACTAAAGAATGCAATAGTTTTCTACTCTGTGGCTGATAAGTACAGTGATACCTCGGTTCTCGAACATAATTCGTTCCGGGAGGACGGTCGAGAACCAAATTGTTCGAGAACCGAAGCAATGAAACCCAAAGGAAATAATGGAAACTGGATTAATTCGTTCCAAGCCCCAGAAAATGCCTATTTACTGGCCTAATTTGTATATAATATGTAGAAAAACATGAGTCTCAACAAGAAATAAGAAATAAAAGTGTATTTATTAAAACAAAACAAAAAAAAACAAACAAAAAAAACAAAAATGTACTGTACAGTACAGTAAATTGTGTTTCATTTACTGTACCTGTACCAAACTTTATGGCAGGAGGGAATGAATGTGGAGGGAGGAGGGAAGGGGGATGGTTATTGTCACTGATGACGCAAGAAAGGCGCGCTGGGCAGAATGAACGCTATTCGGCTCAACTCGGCTCATCTCGGACGTTCGGATGTTCGAGTTCCAAATATTTGTTCGAATTCCAAGACAAAATTTTCTCGAATTTCCTGGTCGAATACCGATTTGGTCGAAAGTCAAGGCGTTCGAGAACCGAGGTATCACTGTACTTCAGACTTGCAGAAGAAATATGTTACTTTGCAGCTAAATCTAAATTTGCCACTGTTACAGGACAGAAATTATGAAAGTTATAAGAATTAATAATCTTGCAGCAACAATCATCATAAAAGTTGTAAGACTTAATAATCTTACAGCAACAATCCATCACACTGATATCAGTTACTAATAAATTTTGTTGCAACATCACATGCTGAGTATGCCTGTCTTCTCAGGAAGCACTTACTGTGTTCTTTCTTTCCTCTTTCGATCTTCACGCACTCTATGCAGGTCTCTTGATTCCTGATAATACAAGTTAACCTTTTGTTTATCTAATAATTTACACACAAGAAGCATAATTACTGGTCTTCACTGAAGACAAATAAGTCATTGTTTCTCCTGCACAAAATAGTAGCGGATCTTTTTTCCCACTGTTTTAACTACAGGTATGGTATATAATGTAAGAGGAATATAATTTAGTTAGACTTCTATACCTACAAATTTTAGGCACATAACTGAAACATCATTATTTTTTCAAATGTTTACATCTTTAATTATGCTTCTTAGCAAGCAGAATCTGTAAACTTAAAGATGCGTGTTTGTGTGACAGAGAGAGAGACAGCCTGTGCACACCTTGCTATGTAATATATACAAGTTTTTAAGCTGTGTGTTTTTTTGTTGTTTTTTTTTTTTGCTGTTCCTAAGTTTGGAAAGATCTTCCTCCATAAACATTTTGTTTTGTTAAATAAAATAAATAAATAAAATAATTCAATTTCATTATCAAAAACAAGGCTGCAATCAGATCAATAAATATCCATGAATATGTAAGAATTGTAAACTACTTACAATAACTTCCTCAGGTTCATCCAAGAAGTCTCTTCTTATCTCCTGAATCATGGTACTACTAAGGGCTCGCCGCTTCAGCTTTTCCATCTCTTTTTCTTGTCGTTCTTTCTGAGTCTCATCTCCAGCTGCACAATACAATGGCTTTCTTTAACAACAGTGTGACCGAAGCTATGCAAAACTATTTGTGTATTATACATCTATAAGAGTGTAGAAAGCATCTGCATCTAATAACTTATGTAGGGAACACTTCCTGATGTGGAGGCAAAGCTCAATGTGCTGTACAATAAAGTGTACAAACACTTAACCAAGATTCAGCAAATGGATGAAACCATGACAAACATGACTGAAGTGAATGGATAAAGATAAAGAACTACAGAGTGAGTGGAACAGTATGCTTAATTATAAATGAATAAATTAAATCTTCATTGAATAATTATTAGACATCTGTGCCTATCTGATGCTCTATGCTCACAAATTATAGACATATAACTGAAAACATTGTTTTCTGTAATGTTCCAATACTGAATATTAATTCATACTATGAAGAATAAACTTGGCAAATGACAGAGGAAACTGTTGAAAATACTGATCAAAATATTAAATACATATATTCTTTAACTTTAAATACAAAATTATTTTATGGTCTTAGTAATCAATATTAAAACAGAAGATGAACAGTTTTTGGCGCAAACTTCCTCAAGATTTCAAAATCCCATGACTGAATTTCAGGAGTGGAAGTGAAACACTATTATCAAAAGTGGCGAAAAATTAAGCTCTCTTTCAAGGCTTTTGATTTTGCTAAAAGAAAAATAAAATCAATGAAGATGCAAGGTAGAAAAGATAAGAAACAGCTGGATGATGTGTAGCAATCACTTTAGCATATAGGCTTGAAAATGTGACGTAAACCTACATTAATGCATATGCAATTTTGATAGAATATGAGAAGTTTTGTTTGCATAAAGAAGAAACAACATTCATCGGTTTTTTAAAACAGCTGATTGCGATCTCCCTCTCATGCAGTATGTACATTCACCTTGCAAAGCTTACTTATAACAAAACAGGGATCTTACTGTATTGTACAGGGGCCTTCTTAGAAACTGTACAGCTTACTCATAATAAAACAGATCTTACCGTAATGTACAGGGGCCACCTTAGGAGCTTTGTAAACAGAGTCAGATTTCTTGGATTGGTCTTCATTGTCTTCCTCATCTGAATCTTCATTTTCAAACTAAAAGAGTATAGCAAAATATTGACAACAGGGCAAAGACCTACTAAAAAGGTCCTAAAACTTTACATAGAATGACCCAACTTTTTTTAATTATGTTGATTGCAGTGTTTTACTTTTAGAATGCATAGTTATATCCTTTGTATATAACAGATGCAAAGGGGATTAATAACAGAAATTCTTTTACTGCACCTAATTTGAGTTAAAAGCTACTCATCATGCACAGCACAAACACACACACCAACATGGTCACACAAGAAAGTCAATTTGTTGGCAGCATTAATTTTGAAAAAAATGTGCTGTAAGGTGCTGTATGCCCTAAGTGCACCAGTAGGAATTCCAAACTGTGGGTTGCAATAAAAAGAATGAAATTCAAAAGACAATGAAAGATAACTGTAACCAAGATGTAATAAAACAACAAGAAATACTTAGAATACCTTGGCTGCTAGGTCATCTGGATTGGGCCGAAATCTGAGAGGATCGGAAGCATCTGCAATGAGAATGTCAGTTTGTTTCTGATAAAAAGTTTAAATTTCTGAATGAAATAACATTTGTCAATATGTGGCCTGGTAATTCATCCACTTTAAATGAGCCTATTTTTAATTCCACACTAAAACTCAACATTCTGAAATAATCCTTTGATAGGATCTTGGAAAAATCAGCTATTAAAAACAGATTTGTGGCATGCAGCCTACCAAAAAATAAAAAGCTACCTTAACTATAATCATATAGTCGTACCATAATCAAATAATAGATATATTTAGCTTGAGTCTGGATTATGTCAGTCTGTGTGTTTCTTGCTCCCTTTACTTGAGTCTAGGCTTCATCAGGAACATTCAAATGTAGACTCAATAGTTAAAGGATTATTTATAGTTTAATGCAGATGGCCAAACATTTTTATGTTTCTGCACTGTGATATAAAAATGAACTTGTGTAGAACACTCACCCATGACTCCTGTTTTGGCTATTTTGACAAGTTTGTCTATTTGGTATTTGAGTTTTTGGTCAATGGGCCTCATCTTTTCAAGAATCTGTAACAGTATAATAATAATAAATGCCAGATTCGTAAAGCGCATACTCACACTCCTAAGGGATGTGCTCTTAGTGTTTAAGAACAAGAATGAACCGTGGAAAACATACAAGGGACAGGGAAACAAACAAATAACATATTAGCTATAAAAGAATAAACAACCATACTAAACGAAGAATAAAATCAAATACAGAAAACACAAAGAGGAACTAAATAACAAGAACAAGAGCTAAGAGTGACATGATATTGCAAAAGGAAGGGTGTAAAAAAAGGACTAGCATTATGGGAAAGGTTGCCAGGAATATTATTACGGAAGAGGTGCATTTTCAGTGCACGTTTAAAGGATTCAACAGTAGGTAGTTGGCAGATATGAAAAGGGAGAGAGTTCCATTGTTTGGGTGCACAATAACTAAAAATCCTGTGGCCATATGTTGTTTTGGTGAAAAAAAGTAAGCCTGAAAAAAGTCATTCATATTTATGCATCAGAACTTGTCACAATAATGTTGTAATAAAGGTGACGAAAACTTGAGTTGCAAAGTCCTCTCTGATGCTCACCCTCCAAGAGTCAGTAACAAAAAGCCTCAAGTTTGAGTCCCAACCCAATATTAAAACGCTGGCTTGAGCCACACATGCACCTGATTGGTCAGTCATACCACTAGGACCAAACACGCACCACGGTTAGTGTGAGACAAAAGTCTCCAGCCTCTGGTAATATGGTACGTAATCTTGGTGCCTAATTGTCTGCTTTCCATTCACTAGTGTATCTGCGTGTGACAATATTGTCCTTCTCTAAATTGTAATTAAGGGGCGTATGTTGACCGCCGTGGCTTCAGAGGTGACAACTAGCGTCAGCACTGCCAAAGTCTAACAATTCCACCTTCTGTCAGTCAGTTTACCATCGAGTCCGCCCGTCTCGTGAATAGAGCAGAAATGCAAAACCCACACTATAGCCCTCTTACTACTCTTTCGTGACATTGACATTGACATAAGGCCAGCAGTATATTGCATCTTTCTTTGAATAGTGCCATAACCATTTACCATATTTACAAGTTCTCATACAATGACAAGCTATACTTACTACTCTGTTCTCCACAAGTCGCTGAAGTGCAGGATGTCCTTGAATAGATTTTCCATAGACCTTCCTTTGCATGAGGAGGGAAACATCTATCATGTAGGCAAGCAGAACATCATTTTTTACTTCTAGAAAGCTCACACCCTGAAAAAGATGAGTTTGTAATTGCAGCATGATGTAGCACACAATACAGCTAGCGAAGATATGTTTACAATGAATTTAATTATGTCATAACTACTTCACATTCATAGCTATCCTGATTTTTAAAAATGTCAAATATCAAAGGTAAAACAAATCCAGCTAGTGATAAATTCACAATATATTACTGTTTTTCACTTGATATCAATATAATTTTAGTAAAATGTAACTTTCTGGTTAAAAATATGTAAAAATTGAGTTACTATAATTTTTCTTTTCATTTTTTAAAATTGTTTTCAGCATCTTTAAAAGAACACTTGCTAGCAGACCATTAAAACTATACGCTGACTTGCTTTTCTAAATGAAACATGGTTAACAATATTCAACTATAGTGACAGCTCAATTCATTTATATTAATGCTCCTTGAGAAATAAAACTATGTTCTTTAATTGACTGGATAAATATAAATTTTAAAGTATAAATCCTAATAAATTTCATGACATTTTTCTATAAAGGTACCTTTGAATGTTGATCTATTACACTGTCATTTTCCAACAGAGCCTGGACAGTTTTTAAAGCATCTCTACATAAATCTTGTATCTTGGTGAAGAAAACTTGCACGTCTCCCTTAAAGTAAATCAGAAACGACGTATTTTAGAAAACATTTTACTATAAATATTTGTAACCTTTGAAATTTGATTGTTAAAATGATTAAAGCAACTAAAACGTAGAGTAAAATTTTTGGTAAAACGTAAAATTGCTACATACGCTCCACAAAGCGAAACAAAAATCTGCTAGTCTCAATTCCACTCGCCTTCTCTACTCAAAAGTAGATTCTACCTAACATGTCTACGTTCAAGCAGCGAATAAAGACTATTCAGTAATAAATTTTACAACTTTCGTTTTTGTAAATCAGCTCGGCATATCAAACAACATAATATTCTTTAGTACATAAGCCTATGGCTTTTCAATGCACATAAACGTATCAACCTGAGAGTCCATCTTGGTATCGTGCTCTTCGACAGAGTTGTCTCTCACTATCGGGAGCAACAATTTTAACAATTATCATTACATTTAAAAATTTTAGAATTCAAAATCTTTTAAACTATTTTCTTATCTAAAGTATCAAAGGAGGAAAATGAATGATTAATATTTTGTATTATTTCGAATAATTATTTCTTTTATTGAAGATCTCCATCTCTCTTTCCAAAATGTCGACCAGAAAACGTCATAAGTGGGCAATAGATTTTGCAGGTTCCAGTCGGTCAGTATTTGTTCTACCAAACTTATTGAACCTTTCAGATCTTCTCATACTTGGCTTTGCTTAACATATTAAATTATATTACAAAATTTTAGAAACTATGGATTATCGTGACAATGAATGTTGCAGTCGTTTACAGACTCCATGTCTGATATTGCCAATTTTTGTTTATATCTATATACAGCTGAGGTTCAGAGGCTTAATATTTAATTTTGTCTTAATTTCATTGTATTTCGATAAAAATGCACCATACCAAGTCTGGACTTGCCCCATTTTCGCGATATATGGAGTATAGCAACTGCAATAAAAACTGCAATAATACATAAAGCGAGTCGAAATACAGTGGAACCTCGGTTAACGAACTTAATCCGTTCTGGAAAGTTGTTCGTTATCCGAAATGTTCGTTATCCGAAACAATTTTTTCCATAAGAAATAAAGGAAATAGATTTAATTGGTTCCCAGCCCCTGTTGACTCGCTAATATTTGAAATTTACAGGCTATAATAGGTATTTGTTTTAATGAGAACAGTTATAATGCGATATAAATGGAGTTCAATAAACATAAAAACATTAACGAAAGCATTTAAACATCAGAAAACTTGCCGTTTTGACGGCGTGGGTGGAAGCAGGTGTGGGAAGGAAGAGGTGGAATTACTGTTGGATTTCCCCCTCCATGGGCACACGTGACATTATAAAATCGTGGGGTGACTTCCATTTTCTGTAGCTCTGAGGTTGAAGGAAAAATCTTGTCCAGTGTCTGTTCCTTCTGCCTTTTTTGTAAAACTCTTCGGTAATACATCACATATCCGACAGACGCATGCCACCTTCATACTTTGAAATCATTTCCTTTTTCAATTCATTTGTTGCCCTCTTCCTTGTCATTACCTCACTGCTATTAATTGCTCTTAATCTTCTTTGGAGCCATGATTGAGGATTATCTTACTAAAATAAAGCACAAAAATCACTAAATAAGAAGGATGCGCACAGATAAGGAACGACCGATGGTAACTGTGTCTCGAGCGCGAATGATTACATGCTAGTCGGTCACGTGTGGTTCACGTGGCTGTTCGTTATCCGAAATTTTGTTCGCTATCCGAGACAAACTTTTAACGAAATTTTTGTTCGTTAACCGAAATATTCGTTATCCGAGGCGTTCGCTAACCGAGGTTCCACTGTATCGGGGATACTAAATTTGTAAACGACCTTAAAAATAAGTTAAAAGGATAGCTGTGGTCGTATCTGTTAAGTCCCATATTCTTGATGTGACCATCAAAACTCAAGTTTACAAAATTACTTCAAAACAAAAGTGAAATGTAAATCTGCTGCAATGACACATAAAAAGTAATAATGCGTAATATGAATTAGAACTTTTTTAAACAAACTTTATATAATTTTAAAAACTCATTTTGGGAATTATTCACCCAATATACAGTGAACAGTACAGTTTTATCAGTGTTTATATAGTATTTTCAAGAAAGTTTTGTTATATTTACATTGATGAAATGAGCCATTAATATCTGCACACTAGAATTTCTTATGCTCATTTAATTGGAAGCAGTTATGTTTGTATTGTTCAAGGAGTGAAACAATTGTTTTCAGCAGATGCATTATTTTGTTAGGTCTGCTCAACTTCCACAAATATAAATTCGACATTTCTGGTTATAGTTTTCTGAGTATGCATTTGCAGGTTCTCTTTCAGTATCTTTTGCAATGATGTAGTACTCATGTTGATTAAAGAGAATTTTTGTTTGTCTGTGGAACAGTATTTAATAATAGATTCTTCAAGAAGATGAATCAGGGAACTTCAAGAAGTGCTCGTAACACAAAGGTGGTGTGCTTCATCACTTGAGAAGTGTTGAAATTTATGTTTAAAATATTTTACTTGCAGGTCAAGGGGTGAGCGAAGTGCTCTTGTGCCAGTGCACCCTGATGTCTCAACTCCTGTTGGTTGTATGGATACAACAGGGGTTACAGAACGAGGCAAAGATGCTGATCCCAATCTTATCGTTAAGGTAAAAGTAATGAACTTTACGCAAGTAAAGCTTCCTGATGGAATGAAAAAATTGTTTTTAATAAGCTATAAGTTATAACATCCCTAGTATTCTAATTGTGAAAAGAAATTTTTAAAATGACACAAAAAATTTAAACAATATTTTACTTAAAATGCTTAGGAAAAGCAGAAGTAAATCTGTATAAATCTAAGCCAAGTAAGACTATGATTGACAGCATGGAATGTGGAGAGGAAGAAGAGAGATTGCAAAGTAATGACTGCAGATACATGTAAAAGTGTACATGTTTTTAGCTAAGAGATTACATAGTCACTAACTTTAGGAATGGCTTACTAACTTTATCATGTTATTATCAAATGGTATTATGTCATATTTTAGTTTATCTGTGGTTCATAAGCCTCATAAGACAGTGTCAAGATATGTTTGGGATGTCTTCCCCAGCTAGCATGGATTGTACTTATCAGTCTGTTCCACGACATTTTGTTTATATTTCTGCAAAGTGCCGTTACTAAAACTTGGGATCATTGCAATTATTATTGCACTTGCACACCTATTTGAGTTTTTAAAAATTATTTACTTATTTAAACCCTGCATTAATTAAAAAAATCCTTACCTAGCTAGAAGCAACACAGATATTTCCATTGACTCTTCACAGTTGCGGAATCAATATCTTTGTATTTATAATATTCTATCAATGTTCCTTCTATATGCATGCTTATGTCTAAAAAATTTCCTACTGATGGTTTAACTTTTTACTGGCAGAAGTTATTCAAAAGACATCATTACTTAGGGCCTTTAAATATTTGTTCCGTCAGTTAAAGATTCCCCAAAATATTTTCTCTATCTCCTCTGCATCCCCATCCCCACTCCCACCATTATGCTACAGGGAGCCTTAAACTTCATGCTCTTTTTAGCTTGTAGAGATGAACTGGTATTTATAGAGACAAACTGATTTATTTTGACATATTGCAGCGGTCATGGGACATTGCCCTTGGGCCAATTAAACAGGTGCCTATGAACATGTTCATCATGTGGATGGCTGGCAGCTCAATCTCCATTTTTCCAATTATGATGGTCGGAATGATGTTTTTTCGCCCAATACAAGCTATGCTTTCCATCAGCAACAGTAAGTTGAAGTTTGTTATTTTTATAATGAGACATTCTGTTTAATAATAATAATGGGTATTTATAATACGCAGCACCACAATCAAGATGGATCGCACTCACTGCACAGAACAGCAATGATAAATGAACAGATAGTGGATGGTGAGGTACATACAGGCACAGAATGTAAAGCAGTGTAAAGCAGTATGAAGGATACTGTAAACAGTTGGAGCTTGATGGTTAACATGACAGTATAATAATAAATGCAAAATTTGTAAAGTGCAAACTCGCATTCCTAAGGAGCATGCTCTTGGTGCTTAAGAGCAAGAGTAAAACATGGACGGCATACGAGGGACAGGAAAACAAACAACATATGAACTATAAAAGAATAAACAACAGTACTAACAAAGAATAAAATCAAATATAGAAAGAGGAACCCAATAACTAAAACTGAGAGTAACGTGATATTACAAGAGTTCAGGGATAGTACTTTGTGAACAGATATGTTTTCAGAGACCATTTGAATGTAGCCTTGGAGTCTGAGTGGCAAATGTGATGTGGAAGAGAGTTCCACTGCTTAGCAGCACAGAGGAAGTATGTTCGTTATCCCTGTGTGACCGTCTTTGTGAGAGGGAGGAATAGAATGTGTGAATCTGATGAGGAGTAAAGGTTTCGGGCAAGGGAGTGGACAGACAAGATTTCAGTGAAGGAGTGGAGGGGAGGACCCTTCAAAGAATCTATAGCATAGGATTGTAGTTGAGCTTGTAGTCTGTTCTAGCTTTAACTGGTAGCCAGTGAAGAGAATGAACAAATGGTGTGACATGTTCACATTTGCGAGTTCTGAAAGTGAGATGAGCAGCTGAGTTCTGGACTTTCTGAAGCTTGTGAATGAGGTACTGTGGACAGCCAGCAAGCAGAGAGTTGCAGTAGTCTAGTTTAGACAGAACAAATGAGCAGATGAGAATTTTGTTGGTTGAGATGGACAGAGTATGACCAATGGAGCTGATCTTCTGGAACTCATAGTATGTAGCACGACAAATGTAAGAATTAGGCATTATGTAACCTGTTATGTGCTGACGTTACAAAAGGAACATCGGCATCACCTACCTGAACAGGGACAGGCAGTGAGGGGTAAACTCTGGCTCGCCCCTTTGAAAAAATAAGAGCTTGTTTTTGTCATTTAGTTTTAACTTATTGTGCGTCCTCCATAGTCTGATATCAGAAATATAGTCTTGGATGCTATGGGGAGCAGTGTGTGCTTGAGAAGAACAACTGGTGTACAGCTGAGTGTTGTCGACAAAGGATTGATCGGATATAGAGTGAAATTGAGGATGCTCTGAATAGCAGTGTGCTTGAGAAGGGGATTATCTTTATAATGAGACATTCTGTTTGAGATGTTTCCATGAAATGTTTTTTGCTTTTTCTACTGATCTACCAGCTTTCTTGGAAAATAGGGTGAATATTGAAAGCTTGTTGCTAGTTTATCTAATTTGTTTATGCCTTTATACATGTGACCAATGTATTATTCTTGCATTGTTTTCTTCTCTTAGATATTTATGCTTTTGCTTGAATTGTTTTCCAGCTTTCAAGAGCATAGAGGGTCAGCAGGCTGGTGTCCAGAAGCTGGTCTATATCATTGGCAATCTTCTGTGTTTGGCCATGGCTATTTATAAGTGTCAGACAATGGGCCTCCTCCCCACACATGCATCTGACTGGCTGGCATTTGCACAACCTCAGCAGGTAATGGGGGCTTAATTATAGTGTTGCTTCTATTTCTGATTATCTTCACTACATTAAGTTTAAGTATGTTTTATTGTTTCTGAATGCAGTTTTCTCTGACACTAGATTCTCAATTTGTGACAGTGGAACACAGTGGATGAAGAATGAACTCAAGAAGTCATTACTGCTAAAAATTGGCCTTTTCTTAATGTTGATGATTTTCAGCATTAAGCTTTGATAGTTATAAACATAGAATTAGTTTTGTGGCATATAGTTCCTGTGTATTGCAGAACACATTTTAACAAAGACCTGCACCATTCAGTGCCACTGAGTGAACTGCTCTTAAAAGCTCTTTTGGTCATTTGATCAATACATTATGCATGTTTGATTGCAAAAATCTGCAAGATTGATTTGCAATATGCCCAGACATATGAAAAAGGTTAAGGATGTGTAGAAGAAAGGCTGTTCAAACCTATAGTTGTCTGAATAGGTGTTTTACTTTTAATGATTGTGCATGTAATATCTTATATTTCCTCTTTTCATATTCACAACTTACAGCAATTAAACATCTCATTAAATGCATTTATTTCACAATAAAACTCCAGGAAGTTTTAATAGATATCTTTTGTGCTAATAAAGTGACATCATTGAAAGTATGACGTACTATATAAAAAGTGATGGTCAGGATAAAGCTAATTCTACATTTTCATTTCCTCTATGCAGGCTGATTGAAAAAATGGTATAACAGTGTTTTCAGCAGTTGCTAAAATGTATATTGTTTTTCACTTTTTTTATATATATATATACATTCCATAGGTCTAATGGATACCTTTTTATTTCTTTGCAGAGGATGGAGTGGTCTGGAGGAGGAGCCTACTTATAGTGCTGTAATGCAAGATTTTCACACAAGCCTTCTTCAGTGGCTTGTATTTGCTTTCTGAGTCCAGAGTTTGTTTTACCAGATGTTGTGCAAACGTCAGTGTTAAAAATGAAGTACATTGAGGAAGAATGGAATTTTATTAACTGTTTGGGTAGATCTGTAAAATTAGTTGTACAAATTTTGAAAAGTTTTTGTGTGACTGAAAAATAAAAGAAAAACAACCTGATGAATGTCAATACTAGGTGTTGTCAACTGCACTGAGTGGACCTAAATGTTGCTGTAATGTGGTGAATAAACTAAAAACAGTGTGGTTATTATGGTTAGTATATCTTCTATCACAACACTTGTTCAGGCTTTGTTTCTGGCTAAACTTGTGTCAGCTGTAATGCTCAAATTATCTATTTTATTTGTAAACTTTATAAAGTTTCAAAACACTGCACCCGTACTTGTTTTTTGAAGCAGAGAAACAATTTTGTTTGTTAACTTCTATACTCTTCTTTGACATTCAAGCATGCATAAGATGTACGCTGTCCTGGGCTATCATTTCTTCTCTGGTTTCTGTCTTGACTGTTTCTCTAAGCTCATCACTCCTTTCACTTGTCATCAGTTTATGTGTTGCTGGTTCTCACAACAACAGTTGCCTTCAGAGTTGTTGAGCAGAGAAACATAAGAACTGTTCCCTATCAAGTGCCTCATTTACTGTTGACCGAGGCATTTTAATATTTACCTAAGACATTCCTGAGTGTTCTTGATTGAACATCTGCTATTTGAGATTGTGTTTTTGTTATGTATTGCTTTATTGCATGACTTCTCTGCCATTATTTGGTTTGATGTTTATTTCCTGCATTCATTTTATTGTTTACTTCAGTCAGGTGTACTGTGAGCCTATTTCCTTAGGAGGGTGATGCTGCGCTCTACAAACCATCATTGTGTGTGTTTGGGGTTAGGGTGGGGGTAACAGTATCTCCCATAGACCTGCATGCATGTATTCTTATTTTCTTTTTCTTATTTGCTTCATCCACTCTGTTCTCCCTCTGCATGATTATGCTTTTCAAACAGCAGGTGTTAAAAAAGTCTGTAAGAATGAATTTATAATAAATGTGTAGTTAGCATCAGCATTGCTGTAGCTGCAGATGATGAGTTTGGACAGGTGCGACAAAATTTTATGCAGGTTAAAAGGCTTAACATATTTGTTGCTTTTTTTTTTTTTTTGGTGTACAAAATTCATGGGTACTTAACACTGAATGCCTACAAATGTCAGGTTTAAAAAGGTGTATAAAAATTATGTATTTGAAATCATCTTTTTCTTTACACAAAGATGAAATGACTACCAAGATCAGCCTGTTCTACACCAAAAAACATGGCATTAGGTCCAAGCATGTTCACAAATGTGAAGGTTCTACTTAAGTGTATATTTCCTAAGACAATGAGGCATTCTCAAAGTTAGCTATTCCAGCCCAGCCCTAAGTAAACAGGTGCCACTCCACGTCCAGACGTGGGCAGTTTATTAACGAGCTTTACTGTTCTCTTAAAGGTTGAATGTTTAGCTTGTGGTGGGGAAGAATGATTTGACGATGGTACGAGGTGAGAACTGCATACAGTGCTGGCTACCCTAGCAGTTATTCTTTGTTAATTTCTCCCATCTGGGTGACAAGTACCCTCACCTCCTTTTGCTGGATCAAATCCATTCTTTCCCTCTGGACAGTGAAAGTTCTGTTTTAATGCTACAAGTGTGCATGCAGGCACAAATTTAGTAGGTACTGGGAGCAAGATTGCGTACTGCCTTTTCAGGAAGATTTGCTAGAATAATTTATTTAGACATTTCATCCTTTTTGTAGTAAAGAAACAATGCATAAGGTTTTTTTTAAGGTTATTTATTAGATTAAAGAAAAGAAATGAAATATATATATAAAGTATTGTACCAAAATATGGCTGACTATTTCACCTATCAGAATACCAATACTAAAGAGCTAACTAAAAAATACACTACTTAAAGTATCTATAACTAAAACTCTAAATATTGTTGGTATTTTTAGGGAATCATCTGACTGATAGTAACAGAATCTCCCCCCCTTTCCCCCCAAAAAAAACCACACACCCAATAGAAACAAAAGCAAAACCTTCCAAATTCCAAACGAACTGGCAGACTAACTGTAAAAGTATCACAGCCTTTGCTTTTAAGAAAAGTTGTCAAAATAACAGCTTAGACAGGTATCGTATGACAAGCTGAAGTAGTGGAACAAAAAGATTTGTAGTGTTAGCAACTCCTCACTCCCATAAAAGTACACTAAATAGTGGCCGAGAAACATGTAGATGATAAAAGTCCCCAAACCACAAAAGGAAAAGTCATGACTCTGTAAAATAATTTGTTTTTACTATAAACAAAAGAAAACTTGAATCTCATTCATCAGTTTTCTGCAGAACCAGTTAAAATATTCACGTGAACAAACCATACAGTCTTGCACTTGCATTAACATGCATTCAGATAAATATCATCACTCGACATTATATATGTCAGTTAAAAGTGACATCACAGTTTCCGATTTGTAACAAAACCTTTCTAATCACCGATGATGACTTTCCATTCATTATGCAACTGCTGGTCAGTATCTGTTCATGGCCTGCATGATCTTAAAAAAAATTTCATTACTTGCTTCATCTTCCCTTAAAAGTTTACTGCTGTGAAATTGCTCTTTAAATCTGTTAAAAAGGTGTGCCTATATTTCTACTTAAAACAACTCCTTGTATTAATTTTATCAAAAAATGATGTTCTTCTGCAATGATAACAATCATGTAGCATGATCCAATAAGCACATTTATTTACAAAATCTTTGCGCATGAAATTCTTTGGTTGGTGAATTTCAGATCTTTAAACTGGATGAGAATGAAGTATAGCATTTATAACTCAGTATGTGCCATCAACTTGCATCTCCAAGTCTACTGCCTGCAGTGCTGCTAAACACTCTACTGTCACATTCATTTGGCCTATCACTCTTTTGGGGTTGCCGACGTCAAAAACTGCAAAAGAAGTATAAATATTCAAATAGCTATCAATTTAAATTAGAAGAAGGATATTTTTTTGTCACCCCCTAAAAAAAGGCATGAAAAATAATCTGTTCTGATTCACATTCCATTGAGGAAAATCAATTTTCTCCTCAGTTTGTATCTTCTAGAATCAATTACACATAAATCATGCTGTATGCAGCACAATTTGAACAGTTATACATTACTGAGACAGGTCAAATAACAAATAAGCTAATTAAAACTAGAGAAAGAACACAGCTCTTACTATCGATATCCGCATCTTTGAGGTCTGCCTTATTCTTCAGGATGTCGCGCACGCTGACATATGCCACACCCACGTCCTCACAGTCAGCATCTTGCTCATCCTCTGGTGGCTCACTCACCACAGTAAACCTGATTCTACAAAAATGCACAATTCAAAAAGGTTTTCATAAGACTACAAGAATCTGGGATGACTGCAAAACAATAAACAATTGCATTGAAATGAAAACTTTCAACACAATATGATTCACACCAGATGAGAATGGTGTCATGATGTTTAGTACGTTTTTTTATTCTTTTAATAGCTCATGTTATTTGTTGTCCTGTCCCTTGTATGCTGTCCATGTTTCGTTCTTGTTCTTAAGCATTTATTATTATTATAGTGCAAACATTTTATATTCCTGACTATCCTTTGAGGATGACAGTGCTTACCCATAAAAGCATATTGAACAATAACAGGCACAGTTTGATCTAATGCAGCACTGAGTTCTACCTGCCCTAAAAACTAAACATTTTATGGTTTTGCCAAGGCCTTTACAGATTTCTGTAAACTAGCATATGTGCATCCATTTCATAATTTATTTTGTGATTCTCATTTTATAGTGGTAGTACTCTTGTCTCTGTGATTCATTTTTGCAATTTTCATGAGATGAGTCTTACCTCCCCTGATCTTCATGATCAGGTAACAACATGAGAGCAAGGTGTTGTCGTCGCTCCAAATGGCGCTTCATATCAACAGCTATTGCTGTCACAGATATTTTATATGACATGCTACAAACTCTTTATATGTGTATAAAGTGTGCATAAAGAATATAAAACTTGATAATGTACTGAGTAAGCATTATGCTGATAATCATGAAATAGTAAGATGTGCAATATGATAGTTACCAACCCTATGCAGCTTCTACAAACTAGCTGCTGCAGTTAATTTAATGTGATAAAGAGAAGCACATTCAGCTTAGCATATCCTTTACACAGATTTTCTTCAAATGAACAATCCAGCCAACTGGTCAATTACTCTAGCAAGTGCTACAGTTATTTTACTAAACAATGTGTTATAATATAGACTTTGATATCATAAAAAGTACAAATAAATAAAACTACTGCTGAGTGCAAGAGAAGTTATTTATTTGCTAACACTTTTTGTAGCAATCAATACATCATAGTGCTGTTGAAATGTGTGCGATCTTGTACTACTATTGCTTTCTCTGGGGTGAATATCTCTTTCCCAGATCATCTGGAATCTTGATGTTATCATCACTGCATCATTATCTCTTGAATCTCACATCAATGAGGTCTGTAAGTCCATCTTTGATCCAGCATTGATCTCCCTACTGGACTTTTAAAAAGCTCAAAATAGTGCTGCTTGTGCTTGTGCTGCCCTATGCCATGCATCAGACAGCAGAAATTCGGCAGAAGCTCTTTCTCAGGCTGAACTGTTTGCAATACTCTACCTCTTTCTCTTAGAACTATGTCTACATTCAAAACTTTTAAATCCAGCCTTAAATTTCAGAAATTCTGCGTCAATGATGAAAACTCAAAAAATAAAGTCTACAGAGCCTGACTATCAATATTGCTTATTAGCACTTTTTAATTCTGTAAAACACTTACTTCTGCTGAAGTTGAAAGCTATTTGGCTTTGTGGGCGAGGTTTAGGCAGGGAAAATGGTGTCTCTGTGTCCTGTGGTGGAAGCCCCACAAAGCTGTACGCCACAAATAGCTGTTTGATGTTGGGGTTCACCATGGGGGGTGAATCCTCTTCCAGACTCAGATGAGAAACCACCACTGTCACTGTGTCACTCTAAAAAAGAAACATTTTAGTGATAAATGTTAAAGCAGTACTATTTAATCCACATCTCCAAAATGTATGCTGTCATTTTTCATCATAATAAAAACTCTGAGAGGCTCTTTTCTCACAGAACAGATGTATAAGCATGTGTGGATGCAAACACAATCTTACCTAACCCCTTTCACACACATATTAAGGAGGACTGTAATATATGAAGATATTTGCTCACATAATAACCATACACAATTCCCAAACTGTGCTGAACACAAATGACAAGTAACAGAGCGATTTCAACTACGATGAACAGCCTGCCTGTGCTGTACTCTCATAAAAAGTAAAGTCTACTTTTCACAGAAAATCTTACTGCTTTTGGCATTCTGTCTTTTTTCCTTGTTGGTGTAGCAACAGTAATGACCCCTTCACTATCTGATTCAATGTGATTTGGCTCTGATTCTTCAGACTCATCTGGAACAATGTCTTCAGCCTTCTCTGCAAGAAGTGTACTGTCGCCATTTTCAGGGATCTCCTCCATAGCTTCCTCTGAAATTTCTTCCACAATAGATTCTGTTCACAAATATATTATCGCATTATATATATATATTATTAAGAATCGGGTACAGTATGTGTGGAGTATTTGTTCATTAAAACATGCCGATGTGACGCATTTCTAATTCAAATCTGTCTTGTCTGATGTCACCACTAACTCAGCCTGGTCACGTCAGCATATACATTATATATTTATATAAATTTTAAATAAAATAATATGTAGTATGTTTGCATGCATTCATGAAGTTTTTACCCCTGTAAACAGTATCTTGTCACAATCATCATAATCATCATAAGAAAGTATATATTTATGTGGTATCTTAGCCGTAGGCTTTCCAGAGTTCACAAAAATCTATATTTTTACCAAAAGAAAGATAAAATGTCCTGTGAAGCAAACAATGATCTTAAGATTCATAAGAGCAATGTCAGAACACACATGGACACACAGACACACCAACATTTATACTAAAAACATTATTTCTCCACATTGTCTCACACATAGACGCACATAACTACATTCTCACATATATCCATATAACTAAACGGACACATATATATGCTCACATAGCTATTGTCTAACATGTACACTCATGTAGCTATATTTTCACACATATAATTACATTGTCTGACATGTACACTCACATAACTACATTGTCTTATGTGTCCATGCACTTACCAGAAGCTAAATGTGTGCATGCATTCAAACACCCTCCTCCCACACACACTATGCACCTCTCAAATGCACATGTTTGCATGTATGAATGCTTCAATATGTTAACTCCTCACCTTCATCATCTTCCATCTGCTGCCTGGGTGGCTCAGCTTGTGGTACCTGCAATGAATATGTTATGCTCTTTATGCTGGCAAATATATCAACTCAAAGGCAATGGTGTTGGAAAAGCTATGTTTCATTAAATGCTCCTCTTTCCAAAAATATTGCACATTATTTTATTCAAAGAACTTCCAGATAAAAAACTATTCCAGAAATATAACTGTCACCTGTTTCTCCTGTTTGGCTCCAGATTTTTCTGCAATAGAAGAGGAAAAAAAAACTGATGTGCATGATCTTTAATTCAATGATAAGTGAAATGCATAATACTCTTAGTCTAGCAGAATTGTTCAAAACAATACTTATATCCCATGCAATGACTTAACTGTCTCTGCAATCATAATTAAATAATTCAATAATATTTAAAGTTTTCTAAACACAAAGAGTTGTGTGAAAATATACTTTAACAATACTGTAGATGATTTTAAGAACAGAATTTTAAGCAATGACAACTGTAAACAAATGTAATAAACAAACTGTCACATTTCAACATTTCTTATGCTGCTTTTCAAAAATTATTACTGATGGTCTTGAACAAAGAACAATGAAAGCATGGAATGTCCTCTCATAGGCAACTAGGTTTTACAGATTTTCAAATATGCAGTAGTATATTCAATTTAAAAGTGCAAACAAGGATCTCAGAATCTCTTGTGCAATCAGTGTTAGTACAATTTAAATGTGAGCTGTATTTAATAGAAATTTCAGAGAAAGAACTGGCAGCATATTTGCTTAAAAGAATTAAGACTTGTAACTTTTATCTACCATGTATGAATTAGACATCAAACTATACAACCCAGTCATACAGTTATATGACATTAAACAAGAGAGATTTTAATATAACCCACATGCAGTGAAGCAGTGCAAAATAATAATTTAAGCAGAGAACACCACTGCTATGAGTTAGTCCAGGCACTAGAAGAAGACATTAATGCTGATAAAATGTAACATGTTTACTTCCAGGAAAATCAGATTATCAAGTAAAAAATATTCGTTATCAATTTATGTTTATACTAACCAAAGAGATATACAAAAAGTTGCAGACATATAAGAAGGTTCACTCAAAATCTAAACAGGTTGTGCCACTTAAATGTTATTTGAAATATATATGCTCACAGGAAATGCAGTATACTTTTCATGAAAATGCATATAAAATATTCCTGATGATGAAACAAATGTTTAGTATTGTGTCTCATTTGTTGTGAGGCTACCACTAAGATGTCTTTGTTGATGGCTTCTAAGGTGACTAAGAGGAACTGTCGTAGTTCTCCTACAGAGATCTATTATCTTGTTGGTTGCTTTTGTTATGTCCAGCTATTAATCTATTCATTGCCAGACGTCTGTACTGCCAGATTCCTGAAAGGTGTATTGAACTACAAAATATTTGCAAGAAATTACATCAGAATGCTAGAAGGTCTACAGTATTAAGCTCTTCCTTGACAAAAATGTCTGTGAATCAAAGTTTTGAACTTTTAGTTTTCATACCATCAAATAATCTAGTAAAACTAAATCTGTCATGCCATCTTTATAATAAAGTACCTCTCTGATTCTGCATGTTGGAAAGAAAATGTGAAAGTAATAGATACAGATATTAAACAAAAAGAAAAATAGCTGAATATTGGTGATTGGTTTTGGGTTGGTTTTCCAAGCATCTGTAGAATAATATTGCTACAAAAGTTAAAATAATTTAATTGTTTACAAGCAATTCATCCTTTAAACATATTTTTAAAATGTGACACATGATGAAACACATGAGAACCTGAATACACTTTAGAAGTTTAGATCATATGTAACAAAACATGCTTCTAGTTCTACTGATTTCATACTTAGCATAGAGTCATTCATGAACAACACCACAAAATTAATGTCATATTTAAAAGAAAAGATGTTAATTGTTAAAATTATTGGCATTACAATTGTAATTCCAAAAAACAGCATGACAACTATCAACCAGAAAACTCCCAAAATCATTAACCCCATCAGACTCAACCGACTCTTTTCTAGAAAGTTTCTTACGACATACCCTTTATGTAAGCTAAAATGTAAATGATACTTTTATTTTACAAAGTTTATACACTGAGGTACAAACTACAAACAATATTCATCCATAGCATGCTGGATACTAAGCTATAATTATAATACCATAATCCAGACAATATTGTCATGCAAAATTTCATACCATCTTTTGCATTAATACAAGTTCTTGCTTTGGGCTTTGGTATTTTTGTATATGTCTCCCCTAAAATTGTGTAATGAAACAATATCGGTATTAAAAATTAGCTTCAGATAAACACTCAAGAAATGAAATGTCTTGTGACATGCAGTAAAGTGCTTGGAGTGCATGTCTGAAACAACAGTAAAATAAAGAACTAAGTCCAGCAAGTGCAGGTAACCTTGTGAATGGGATTCTGTGATTGGAAGATTCCAACTTCAAAAACCAACACACACACGCATGAATGGAAATGTTTGCCATAAGAACCAACAACAATGAAAGAAGCAGGTAAGCACTTCCATGGCCATAACAAGATACAAGCATTATTAACATACTTCCCTCTCTGTAAGAAAGGCTGCATGGTACATGAGCAGTACAGGATAAAGGAACAGTTGATATACTTTCCTGTCTATAAGAAAGACTGGTATGTGCCCCCACATCAGGAAAGCATCAACCTAAACTATAAATGCTACTGGTATGCAGTAAGGTTTGTCTCCAGAAAGTCATAGACAAGGCATTAGAAGAAAATATAGAGTGAACCATAATTTTTATATGCTGTTAAAAAAACTTTGTGTGCCCAAAATTTCTTTTCTATTCAAGATAGGGGGAAAGGAGAATCTTATATTTGATAAGAACCAAGATCTACATGAGAAATGGATGACATGACAAAGTTAAAAAATGTGATTATCCCTCTTTCCTTAGTTACTTTGCTGCGAGTGTCCCCTTACCAACCGTCATTCCCTATTCTGGGATGTTGGTTGGTTGCAGTTTCTCAACACAACATGAATTGCCAGATAGATTTATTTTTCCTACACTTTAAATAACACTGGCTGAAATAAACTTACTGAGAATCCTTTGTGAAACTAGCTACCAACAATTAAGGACTGTTGAGAACAAATTCATTTCCTTTTCAGCAACCAAAAAACTTTACTAATTCCAAAAGGCACCAACAACTATATAGGCAGGGCTTCTGCTTACGCAAAAAAATGCGTACAGTACGCATTAAAAGTTCGGAGGACCCCTTCAATTTTCGTCAATGGGGTCCCCTTCAAATTTGGGCGAAGAACAGGGACCCCTTAAAAATCTGAAGAAGGGGTCCCTGGGACTCCAAAGAATTTAGCCTTAGCAGAAGCCCTGTATAGGTATTAATTTTTTTGAGCAACACGAATGATAAAGACATTTTAGCTTTTTCGACGACATTTTTGTTAAAGAAACGTACGGAATAATCTGGATCATCAGCAAAGCTTACTTTTTCAACCTTTAGATCAATTACAAGCATGACATTTACAAGCACTGAACAGATTCACATTAAACAATAGTTTGAGTTTCTTCACAATTTAAAATTATTTTGCTTATAGAGCTTATAAAATGAATGAGACATGTTCTATATATTTCCCTTCATTTTATTGTATCGTGCTACACTTGCACTCTAAAGTTTATGCACAATTTCATTTAAAATACTTGTGCAAGTAGATATTCAGCATCATTAGCAATTAAGTATCAAAATGCAAATGAGCAGCATTTGTGCAAAAATATCAACGTTCAGTAAATAAAAAAAAATAAGAGACTGGATTGCAGACTTTCTAAAGGTTAGCAGTGCAAGAAAGCTGCAAGACTAAAATGCAAGTGCAAAATATCTGTGCCTAAATCCAAAATAAACTGAATGTGAAGTATTGGAAAAGCACTAATCCCAAGCCCAACTCCCCAACAATTGATAGTACTCAACAGAAGATAATAATAAAAAAAATGGTTTCAACAAACAGTAGAATGGTACCTTCCTCTGAGGCTGACCCAGACTCAATATTGAGAGAGGATCGCAGAGGGGAGGGGCGAGCAACTAGCTCCTCCTCCTCTGTGGAGTATTGTTCTTGCAGCAGAGGCTCTTTAGGAGCTGCAGGTGTGAGGAATACAATGTCTGGTCATCTACATGACTTCCTTTTTCGCATGTTATAGTTCAGCTCATTATGCATGCATATGTGTGTGAGTGAGGATGCTTGCTATATATCTGAGGTGGATGTAAGCAGCTTATATGAGTGGATATCAAAAGTGGTCCAGATATGTCTTTGACACTGTCATAATATATTATTCCCTCAAACTAAGGATTTTAAATTAACATGACACTTCACTAGCAAATTATATGTTTGCATGAACTGCATCCCTACTCATTATGATCAAGCATAACGTTATACAAGAGTGGGGATGATGTGTGAAGAAAGAAAACTAAATGATAATTCCATTTTTCAAGCATCATAATGACACAACGTCCATTTAAAAAAGTTCAATTCCAAAAGATAAAGTTTATAAACATGAATCAATTATTAATTAACAAAGGTTATGAAAAGAGTAGGAAATATGTTACACTAAAAGATATAGTGGGCACAATTTCTTTTCTAATGTCTGGGTAAATCTCAATGCAACTAATGTATTTCTCAAAATGTGGGAATGCCCTGCTTCCATTCTTGAGATACAATCATACAAACACTGAAGATCAACAAAGCAGATCTCAAAATTGTACATGGATATGTGGATATGTTTATCTTAAGGTTTCAGCCAATGTAATAGTTGAAACAAGTTAATGAAGTGTATCTGTGGACAACGGTGAATGATTGTGACCTCTGTGTGCATGGTAATGTCTGTTGGTGTATGTTTTGAGATGTTAATGAAGTGTATCTGTGTGCATTTTAATGTCTGCACGTGTGTCTTGAGGATGGAAGGGAGGTAATCACCCAGATTTGGGGAAAGTAAGCTTTACCTAGTTAAACAAAATATTTTACATTATATATATAAAATAATAACTGTACCCCACTAGAACGTTAGTGCTACATCTTTAAATGGATTGTAATGCTGCACTATTATTCAGCTTGATAATAAGTATAATTAAAAGACCAAGAAAAAGGTATGATGAAGTGTATGTGTAATGTGTATTATACACTTGCTAAATTGATCTATTTTAGAAAGAGTTCAGAAACGCAGAATGTGAACTGATGATAGTGAAAACATTAAAAAACTGCTTCCATAAAAAGTTTTATAATTATGCATGACTTCTCATGTACACTTCTCCCTAAACACACACAAACACACACACACCTCTCTACTAAATACAAATGTGCTACTGACCCAGAGCATCAACAGATTGTGGTGCATGATTGTCCTCTTCATCTTCTCTATCAGGTCCAATAGTGCTCATCTCTGTGGTACATTCAGTCACATAAATCCATGCAAAATATTGTTTGCAGCACCAAGTAAATCATGAATGAGGTCAGATTACACCACAGTTTTCCTAAATGATTTATTCCTATCATTACTGCAGCTGCCACTGCTGTCAAGTGCTTGTTGATTAATACTGCTTTGATATTTCTTTTGTTAATGGTTTAACACTTTCCACAATTTTTTTTCTTAAATACAATCACAATGTTCTGAAACACCACTTTCAGAACGGCAAATCTTTATAGATAGTGGTAGCTCTCACCTGAAGTTTGAAATTTTTGTTTTTAACTTGATAAAGAACTAGGGTTAGGAAGGAATTGATGCATGAAAAGTCAGAATCAATTGTCAATGGGTACAGCGTTTGAAATCTATTTTTTGCTAAAGAGAAGCAATAGGCAAAACTGAAGTAACAAGTATATATACATTCTATGTCTAGTTCTCAGCCCGATGAGGCTTCAGCAAGCTACAGTGTGCCGCACTGTTTACAGTAAGCTACATTATTTGAAAAGGACAATAGCGTTTTTCATCTAGGAGCAATAATCAGCTAATAACCAAGGCTGTACACGAGGATGTCTTCAGTTACAATGTTTAGTGCAAAAATTATTTGGATTCATGATCAATTTACTATTATAGTTATCTTTTATTATTTTTTTAAATAATTTTTTTATGTCAAAAAGCTTCTTAAATGCATTGTCATGACTGAATTAAAAAGTAGTTTTTTGTTCCAAACTTGTTCTGTTTTTGAATTGGTTTAGTCTTGGTAATTATTTCAACTCTGTCTCTTTCTCTCCAGCTTTCTGCTTGATGCATGCTTTTTACATCAATGAAGGGCAAAAGATTAACTCTCCAGCACAAATAAAAAAATACTCCACATAAATTTCCAGATGCCAGTTAGGCATCAAGAAACCTGTAAAGTAATTAGTTACAGGCATTTTCTTATGCAGAAATTACACTTGTATGTACACTTCAGTGACTGACCAGCCATAGATGACACCGACTCAGATGTGCGGGGCATGAATCCGGAAACGACCTGTGACACAGTGTCTTGCACCAGCATCTCACTGGAGTGATTGTCACTCATCTTGACTTTCCTTCTTGCTGTTGGCTTGGGCTAGAAATAAACAATGCAGCAATATATCTGGGGAATCAACAGCACCAAAACTGCATGCCAAACTTGTATATTTTAAAGTCTCATGCTGCAGGACTTTAAAGATTACAGTTATACTTGAAAGTGTGTCCCAGTGACCCACAATTCAGAATGCAAAATATTCTGAAAAAAATTAATAGAACATATTTTCTACTGATTATGCATCTCTCTGCATCCCTAGATGATTTCAGCATGAACAGATGAACATAGAGGGGGTAAGAGATATTTTTTTAAAAACCAGGAACATAGAGAAGAAACCAAGGACAAAAAACAAACAACAGAAACACTGAGAAGTAAGAAACCACGGACAACAGGAACATTGAGAAGAAAGAAATCAAAGACAAAGCTAAAAGGAATTACTGAGACTGGATGGCGGGTGGCAGAAGGGGCACTGACTCCTTTAGTTTGAATGATCTGGCTTTCAACCTCGGCTAGCATGTCATTTTGCATAGGAGTGGAAGTGGCACTGGGTGCAGCCATGCGAATAGCAGCTTTCCGTGATGGCTTTGGAGTATAAGCTGCAATCTTGACTGGTAAATCATCAGGCGTTTGGTCAATCTGCAAAGGCAGCAACCAAGCATAAAAGTATAGCGCAGCAAATGAAGAAAATGAAAATTTGCTTGTAATTCTTTTCTTTGATACCAGATGCACCTGGGTACATTGGACTAACTAGCAGCCAGGACCATTAACCCAATTGTCCATTTGGTTAAAGAGCAGTTGTAGTCCCTAAACTCCTAATAATTGGGTTGGTTGGGAAAGTTTAAAAAGAAAAACCATTCACATATTATTTTATTTATTTGTGCAAACAGGTATTTCTTGTCTCTAGTTATATAAAAATCTGTGTTAAGGAATAAATATATATCCAAATATATATTCACACACACCCTCCCCCAATATTTATCGATATATACATACACATGCACACGCACACATATATATAAATATCATTTTTATCCGGCAGTATCCTATCTTTTAATCATTGTTAAATCCAGCACGTTAGATAGGGGATGTTCTGTCTAACTATAGCAGTACCTGCTGTGGGGTGTATGTCTGTTTCTTAGGAATGATATATTCGTGTTGCCAGTATATCTCCAGGTCCATGGTGCCAATACCCATGGTACCATCTTGCCTCTTCAGTTCAAATGTACCCTTGATCTGCTTCTGAGTACGAAGTAACATGAGAGGTATTTCAACTATACCGATGTAGGATGTTTCTACAGGATCTGTGTCATCAAACACGTATATTTGAAGATGCTGCAAGTAAAAAACTGTCATTACAGTGATGTCACAAACCTTAAAATACTTTTATAACCTAGGAAAGAAAGTTATGACTGATACACAGTTCCTCTCTCTCACTCTCACACATACACACACATATTTGATTATTTTTCTTCTCATGGTAAGAAGTAAAGCTTTTTGTCACATAGTGGCCTATATTCAAATGCAGCTGTAAACTCACTGTGACACGTAGATACTGGTCTAGCTCTGGTGTCATAGGAACAGGGAATGTTTTGTGGTCATGAAATTCTGGATTGTTAGAATTTCGAACACACACAGTGTCATGGTCACTGTAGTCAAAGAACTGATACACACAGTAAGGTGATGGCTGAACATCTGTTGGCAAAAGACAAAAAAACTAAAAACCCTGGAGGCAAACTTACCAAAACATTTGAAGCACATCTATAATTAGTCCAGGCCAGATTGATAATAAAATGAAACTTCCTTTCAGACGGACATGCTCTTCTAAAATGACTGATACTGAAGCTGATGCTGTTTCTTCAGTGATTTAGTTTACAACACAAAATAGCAAAGCAAATTATTTTGAAGACCTTGAATAGCAGAAGTATAGAGCATCACATAAAAATAAATCATTCTTTCTGATGTTGGTTATGATCTTTGCTAGCAGTAAGATATACTGATAGGGAATTTTCTATAAACAAAATGTTTCATCTTAAAAATAAAAAAGTCTAAATGGTTCCTCTCTTCATTTCTAACACATTTTAGAAGCAAAAGCATTTCACCTGTATTCATTACAAGAAATTCTAAATTGTCTCATTTCACCAACTTAATCACTCTTACAAATGTGAAAGCTTTCAATTGCTCCACTTGAAGAAAATTTATGATGTTTCTTTGATAAGATCTGTATTCTTTATGTCTTACCATCTCGCCGTGACTTCAGCTTAGCACAGGAAATGACCTTGATGTGCAGTTCATTAATGTTGTCTAGAGGTCGCCTGGCAGCCTTTTCATCCAAAGCTTGCAATACTTCTTCAGCTTGTACCTTGTTAGCTGACAGATACCCAAGAGCTTTGGTACGTTCCTGGTCAAACCCAAAACCAGAAATATGCATAACAAAATTAAAACTAAATTGCGCCAAAACATTGCTAGACTTTCTTAAGCAGGAAGCAGATACAAATTTCAGTGACATCCACTTTGCAAACTCCACACGTCAATAAAATTGAAGCGATGCAAAAACACAAAAGTGTTTTCTCTATGACTTTTGTTCAACAAAACTTGGTAAGGTAAGAATTTCACTATACAGCACCTATACTAGCATTTTCAAATTTTTAGAATTATTTTTAATTATCCACGATTTTTGATTATCTGGATGACAGGTGCAGGTCATTAAACTGGATAATTGATATACCACTATAGATCAAAACATTTCAGAAAATGAAGGTGTTTTTAATCTGACCACCTTGCTCTAGTTAGATTACCCAAAACTATTACTCCAAGGGAATTAGAGTATTAACTGATGTTTGATTGTGCAGACAAGTACTCTAAAATAGTAGGATGCTTTGTGGTTTTCAAACACCTACATATATAAACCTACAATAATTCAAAAACAATTTAGCACAGTATTTGTTAAATTACAGAAAGTTAAATTTATCACAAAACTTTATCTTTATTTCTTTGTAATCAAGAGGAATAGTTCCTGAAGAAAATGACTAAGTTTCTTCCTTTATTTGACCAACATAAATCAAGTCTACTAGGTCGGCAAAAGAAAAACCTTTGGAACAGCATTTGGAGCATTTAGCTGCATAGGAACCACAAATATTCATTCAATGTAGATAAGCAAACTCTCAAACATAAACAAACCTTGTACAATCGAAGTGCTTGATCCATAGGTACACGAAGGCGCACCCAGTACTCAATAGTACCATACCCAACACCTGTTTCTCCATCTGCAACACCTGATGTAATACGACAAAATAAATTTCTACTTACACAAATCCATTTTTTGAAACAGCAGAAGAACGTATATGTTTTTTTTTAATACTTTAGTTTTCTTACCTGTTAGCACAGCCATGCCATGGATGCGGCCCTGGGGTTTGTCAAAAATGTCTTTGAATACCAGCTGACAAGCTGCCACAGTGCGATAGTCTTGTCCAAAGGACTGGTGCAGTTCCAGTGTGCAGGACCCCTGCAAATAAGGCAGTACACAACTGAAATCAATGGTTTCATCTGTACTATTTGGTGTTTGGTCTGGCATACATTTTCCCATTTAATGTTACTGAAAATCGTAGTTTAACTTGATCAAGCTGAAGGTTATGTCATTTTTTTTAAAGGAAGTCTAATAATGTTACCAGTAAAAACACAAGTTTATCAAAATATATGGGCATGTTTAATAATGTTAAACACAATAAGGTTATGAAAAATAGATAGACCATCACCTTCTGGAGGTAGTGCAAGAAAAAGTCATCCACTTTGACGATGTACTGGGAGGTGAAGTCATAAACCGGTCTGCACACAAAGTTGTCACATTTGTTAGTAACTGCAGGGGCAAAGCCTACAGAGAATTTGTTCCTTCTTATAAGTAATGCTGCCCATTTAAAGATTTGCCTGTTTGCCAATCTTCCTCAAAAGACTGGGCTGAATTCAGTATTATACTACTCAAATCAGCGTGAATAACTGTCATGGACAGGTGACACCACGTCCAAAAGTTGTGAGGCTGAGTCAGCACATTGTGGACATGTTGGACAGTATAAGCATAAGAGTGACTGTTACAGTGTGCAAGTGAAGTCTTATAAATATATACAGAAGGTTCTACAAAGGTAGCGGGAGGGGGTATATAAATATGTAACACCAGCAAGTTCTTTATTTCCCATTGAGATAAAGCAGCCATCCGGATAAGCTATGCTATTTTTTGGTTTAAAGCTATTAACTGTCATCCACTATTTCTTAGACTTGTACGATAGGAAATTATCTTCGGATAATTTTAGTCAGTTCTTACATTACACAAAAGTAGCTGTTGTAGGGAACGGTAAAGTTAGAAATTTAAACGTGAATACCGTGAACCACGCAGCACAGGTGTGGACTGGGACTCAAACTCAAAAAAGTCCCACGTACAGAAAAGGCTGGGCTCTTCATCCCCAATGTGCCTAACAGCATCCTCAGAAAGGCTGACCTAAACAACATAAGTGAGTGAAATTAATGAAAGAAATATCTCTAATCCTTGCCAACATATTTGACGAGAAAAATTATGGTACTATTCTGATCACTATATTGTCACAATTGTGAAACATAATCACAACCAACAACACATGAATAATTAATAAACAGAATTTGACCACATCATGATTAATGTAGATTGCAAATGTCATCAGATAAATCCATAAACAATATTTCATTTAGATATACTAAATAGCACTTTGCTACAACACAGACATGTGGGTCACATATGTGAAAAGAGGAATCAACAAACCTTTTCAATGTGGATTTCAAACAGGTTCTGGCCTCTCTCCAGTTGTAATGATTCCTCAAGATCTACAGAAGACTCTACCTGCATTGGATATTTTTAGTAACGCTGTAAATGTCTTATGAAGGATGTTTTCACCACTAAGAAAGTATCTATCCTAAGAAAAAAATTAATGTCATAGAACACTTCCCATATGCTATAACAAACATTCTTGTTATTCTTTATGCTTAATGCTGAAAGACAATTTTACAAGAGCTTTGAGCAGACTCTGTGGTCTAGTAGTCTGTTTGGTGTTGCTACCAGCTGAAAGACATGTGACTCACGTCATCATCAGGTGGGGGGACCCGGTATTGCCGAGTTCCATAAGCTACATCTCGTAACTGTGCTTCCAGCTTCTGAAAGTCCACAGGAAAATCAGTCTAGTACATTGATTTTTAATGGGAAGAAGAAAAACAATTTGTTGTTGTAATATTTTAACGTGTCTAGTTAATTTAATTCCGCTAGTCATATTTTGACAGAAAAGCTGAAAATGGATATAAGCTTTTTTTCTGCGTGAAGTGGATACAGTAGTTTATGTTGCATAAATAATTCACATAATAAACAAACATAAAACAATTATTGTCAGTTACAAAAATATGAATACCGGCAGTCAACTCTCACTAAAACAGATACAAGTTTTATAAGGGCTGTAAAGTACATGTAAAACTTTCACCTTAATTCTGGCTGCACGGATATCCAGGAGGCGGGCATACTCATCCAGCTTTAGCTCATACTCCTTCTTTGTGTCTTCAAGTTGTTTGTTGCTGCTCTCCAACTAAATGACCACACAAAAAAATCTTGCTTTTAATTTTTATTTCGCAACAAATGAGTAGGTTATTTCCTTTAATTACTTTCAATCTAAAAGTGATCAAGAAACAAAAAAAAAAACAAACCATGAATGTCGATTCTAAAATGAACGTGCTAGTATGCATATTTCATCTATTGATTAGTTGTCAATAGTTGTGATCATAATCTATTGCCTAGTCTGCCTGCTTGTCTTCCTCTGCAGATTTCACACTCTCCATCCTTATTTCCTGATTCCTCTTTGTGTCTTTTATGTTTGTCTTTTATTACTTGTTTGCACAGTTATTTGTCCTTCTGTCTTTCATCATGTCCATGTCTCCTACTTGTCTCAAGTGCTGAGAGCATGCTCCTATGTAAGCATGATCATGAGCTATATAAATCACACCTTTATTATTATTATTTTTTCTCTTTTTTTCACAACCAATGGACTGTTTGCAGTGACTGTTTATTGCAGTAATAAACAAACCTCTTTCTGATAGTCTTTGTTGATATTATGCTGCACCACAAGCATGTTGCGCGTCTTCTCTAGCTCCAGAACTGTTTCAGCATACTCTGCCTGCAGTTCTAAAAGCTGACGCTTATGGTCTGCAACACATGGACAGATCTTTACATCAATTCTTTTTGCCCTCTGATAGACACAGCCATTTAGAGAGTACATGAGCAGAAAAGTGTCTAGATGTATTAGTACACTCATTAGCATACATAGGTATACAAACATGTGTATGCATGCACACACACACACTGTATCATGTTCAAGGATGAGTGAATATTCTGACCTTTGTTGATCTCCATATCAACTTTCTGCAGGAAGTCTGGGTCTGGTGCTGCCCTCTGCTTCTTCTGCTTCACCAGCACAAGGGCATCCTCCAGCTCCGTCAGGTCAAGGGCACTCTCCTGCAATACAATACAAAACATATTAGAGTAAGTTAGCAGTAACCTTAGGGGCAGATGTAAGAGCAGCATCAATTTATATTAAAATCCAGTTATATGCATACATAAGACCTGTACCTATTTTTGATTTTTCTAAAATACTATTTGGAAAGGCAATTACTCATAAAAAATAAGTTACTTCTTGCCTTTTTTAATTAGTGTGACTGATTTGACATGAAGAGGCAGTCTGCCCCATAAGTATGTTACTCCTAATCATCAATATCTGAAGCATGCACAGCATTGCGGTATTATAATTCAAAGTATGTCTGAATACAAATGTTGGTAACAAGACTGCTGATGTAATCTCTTTTTTGTTTTACATTTGGATAAGGTCAAGTGCAGAGGCATGGCACTTTTCTGAACAATAAACAAGATGTGACATATTCAGCTGCTCGAAGAATGACTCTGAAGTGTAGGGTCAGACAAAGCTGATATTTTGACAAGAAAATTAAAAATGAAGGATTCATGAAGAACACCTCAAAAAAAAAAAACAAAAAAAAAAAACAAACAAAAAAACCCCAAATCTTTCTAAACTAAAAGTCCATCCAGATCTAGCCCATTCACATGCACTTCTTGGTGAACAGTTTTTGGATAATTTTAGTAATTTCTTAAATTTCCATGTGTTGTTAGCAATATTAAATAAAAGCTTTGGCACTAATAATAATTCTTTTGGTTTCAGTGGTGGAGGTTTTGATGTTATCCAGCAGTCACTGATCTGGGATCTTTGAAACAAAGTGAATCCTTGGGTCTGTAAAATTGTAATCTCTCCAGTTAGGTTGCTATTTCTCATGATGAACAAAATAAATAGTAGAAAATAAAATGTATTAAGTATCACAAATATTTTTTAAATAAACGTGCTGCTGTGTGAATGACCTTAGTGAAGAACTTGAGTTTTTCCTCCATATCATCACACTTTTCTTTCATCTGGAAGTAGGTGATTTGAAGTTCCCTGAACTCCAGCTGAAGCTTCTCATGGGCATCTGAATGACATGGAAAATGTCCAGTTTTTCAAATGGACAGATCACTCCACTGCCAAGCTATACACATACTCTTAGTTCTCTTCTCTTATTGGCTTGTAAGTTAATTATTAGTAGCAGCAAAGAATTAGTATTCTTCCTTGATTAATGTTTAAGTTTATATGATGATGTGAAGAGACATTAAATTTGTTTCTGATAAAACTTACTAAGAAAAGTTCGAATTCTATTCAACTCCAGCCTCAAAGCTCTAAAATTTAACTAGTTTGACTCAAACTAATCTAAGCATTTGCAATCAACCTTTTATTCCATTTTGAGAAAGTGAAAAAATATCTTCCAAAAGATTTTGCAACTTTGAGTGCACAGCAGACATAAATTTGTAGTCTTTTTCTGCAATGAAAATTCTGACTGAAAACTAAATCAAAATTTTGCTGCACATGGTTAACTAACTTCTTGACATGCAGTTTTTAGTCAGTGCAGCTCAACCAAATGAATCTGGCTTTATGAAGTTTTCAATAAAACAACCACTGACCTCTTTCATTAGCATATCTGTCAATAATACTGCCCTTTTCACCCAGGTCTGACTTAAGTGTGGCTTCAAGCTGGGCAATCTGTACCTTGAGTTTATTCTCACGTTGTCGCCATTCACGTTCTCGTTCAAGGTCAAAAGCACTGCAAGATTTTGAGTTTAAAGTAAAGAACTTTCCATCTTGTAATAAAACCAGAGATGGTAATACCAATTAGAAAAAAAAGATCAATAGAATGAGACAACAAGGAAGATATCAAAGCAGATAAAAATCAAAGCAAACGAGATGCAGCACGGCACCTGCTGACAAATTTCTCATTGGCTTCTTTGAGCGTGTCAATTTCCCTCTGTAGGTCCACCACCTGCTCCTGGAGCTCCAAAGTTCGCTTCTGGCCTGTGGCAGCATTCCTCAGTTCATTTTGCAGCGTGAGGACACGGTTCTGCTCTTCTTTCACTTGCATGCTAAGTCGCTCCATCTCCATTAAGATGTGGTCATGATTTTGCCGCAGTGCTCGAGTGTCCTAATTCAAAGAATTAGCCATTCATGTCACAAACAGTAACTACTAAATGACAAATAATTTGACTGGTAAACATTGTCACATCAGCTTTTAGGATATTTTCTTTTTCCTTTGTTTTTTTTCTCAGGAAAGGATTGTTTCTTTCTATTAGACATTTCAATACTAACACACTTGATGAATCAGTACTACACAAAGACGCGGGGTGTAAGCCAGGTATAATTATAAATGCTGTAATGATTAAACAGTTAAATGGTATTGATTTGAACTTAGGGCTGATTGTGAGGTGACAGAAAGTATGCTATATTACCTCCTCCATAGCTGTGTATTTATTCTGAAGGCCGATCAGCCGTGTTGATTTCTCTTTCACTTCTCGCTGTAGTTTGATCATGTCAATGTTCTCCTGAACACTTTGCCTGCAATTCCGAGAGCATATTACAATGCTGAACTTAATGCTTGGGTACACAGAGAAAGATTATTTCCTGTGCAAATGATCTTTCAAAGTACCTCTGTGAATAAGTAAAGAAAATAATTCTCTAATTTTTACTTGCAAAGAAAAGAAAAAAGAACACATTTCTTTAAACTTCTGTTTTAAACTCTTTGAAAATACCACACATACACATACTCCAAAAATTTTGTACAGTTATCACAGAAAACAGCATGTGCTGAAACATGAGTTCCTGTTTACAAGGGAAAGTAGCCACAAATCACTATTACAAGTTTTTGCATGTAACGATGAAATTTTTTTAGGCACATGCTGAATGAGCCAATTCTAACTCTACAGATCCCTGAACACTTACCTTTGCTCAGATGTGATCTGTTGTTTGATTTTGATGATGTCCTCCTCAAACTCTGCCTCTCGTAAGCGGTTCTGTTGCAAATCAAAAGGTAGCGAGCAAACAACACATGCAGAATTGAGCCAAAAAAAAGGACTTATCTAAAAAAGCAATGTCATTAGTTTGTCACACAAAAAAAAGTTATTGTTAATTCTTTTTCTTTGAAACTTTATGACAGTGACCTAGAATGTGTCTGGCACGTGGGGCGCTCTACTGGTCAGGTGAGCAACATCCCTCAAATAGCTATAAAGGTAAAAGCAATACACCAAATTCTTTTTTTTAACCAACACTGAACCCAACCAAACAGCAGTGAGTTGGGAGGATCTCATGTCATTTGTCTTGATAAGTCTTGAAGAAAGAGAATTTGCAATAAATATTTCCTTTCTTCTTTGACCTTTGACTTGATGACAAGACCCTAGAAGAAAAGACACTGGGAGGAGAGAAGTACACAATAAACAGCGGTATCAAGTCAAAGCATGTTGCATCACAGAGATTAAAGACTAAGCCCAACAGTGCAGGAGGAGCAGTTCAGCAGAAAGATATCTCAAACAGAACCTACTCAAGATACGTTTGGAAGGTCAGCTGATTGTGGACGTCTGATAATTCACATCAGGATGGACGGTGAGACTAGTTGCAGTCATCTATTATCATCATAAAACACTCCGATCCTTTGGATCAGGGAGATTGGAGATTAAAAGGAGATCAAATTAGATCAAGGAAAGGGTGGAAAGAGATTAATACCCGAAGTACCCATTCTCTCTTCCTCTCTCTTGAGTGATTTGCTAAAGCATTTACTCTCTCACCTCTCTCTCTTTTTTCACATGCTGTGCCTTAATTGTTCTGGCCAAGAAACGACTGGTTCTTGAATATTTGTGATATGTAACAGTACTTGTTATATGACAGACCAACAGCACTTTCACATAAAATGCAAAAAAAAGTCCAGATTCTTACTTGCTCTTTTAGGTTCTCAATCTCTAGTTCATACATGCTTAGTTTCTCATGAAGCTGGTCGATGGTGTTAAGTCTGAAAAAAAAACCCCACTCCCCTCCTCAAAAATATTAAACAACAAAATGCGTAATTACAAACTTAAAATAATTAATCTAAAAAACTGCAGCCATTTACTTAGATGACGCTGCCATATTTAGTATCTGTTTAAAGGGAAAAGCAAATCAAATGGTAAGTTTGGACTTAATTGATAGATGCTAACATTCTGAAACACGTCTGATTAAAAATTCAGGTTGCAAAACAATCATTTATTTACAATCATGTTTAAAACAGTTTTAAGCTGACTCGAAAAAGCTGCAATGTTTGTGGGCTCTCTTGTGAAAAAAACAATTCATAAATGCAAAATTTGTAAAGCACATACTCACACTTCTAAGGAATATGCTATCAGTGTTTAAATAAAACAGACTCATGATGCAGGCATTGAATAAAAACAGTGTCGTGCAATGCTGGAG
Organism: Pomacea canaliculata; assembly: GCF_003073045.1. Taxonomy (NCBI): domain Eukaryota; kingdom Metazoa; phylum Mollusca; class Gastropoda; order Architaenioglossa; family Ampullariidae; genus Pomacea; species Pomacea canaliculata. The sequence continues at coordinate 11,573,806 of NC_037601.1, forward strand.
TAGTGTAAGCAGGTTTTTGGCAGACCCATTTGACAAGAAAAGTGTTGAGTTATGCACTGATACTGTAAGGTTTTCTGACTTGCAAGCACAACCTTTGTTTATAACTTGTGATCTACAAGAAGCTTAGAAAGCTTGCACTCTGTGAAAAAGCATAGCTGATGAAAAATGCACCTATTTCAGAAAACATCTTGTGAGAAACCTTCCACGACCATCACACTTCCATTTCCACTGGAGGAAGGCTGATATGCAAGCTGTGCTTTGCAGATGGCATTGATATTATAGCTGGCACCAACAGAGAAATGTAAGACCTTACCAGCAGACTGGTAGTTTGAATGCAAATGGAATGGAGACCAGTACTGACAAGAGTCATGGTCATTGGTGACAACAAAGTACTTATTGACAAAAATGGACTATGCCCAAAGAAGTTAACAGCTTTAAGTACTTGGGAGCCACACTCAGTTTGTGGTGTTGGGGTGCGTTAACTGAATATTTGTATGTGTATCTTTATTTATTGTTTCCACTTTAAATGATAGTTTAGTTTATTCCTTATTACTCCTCGAGGAGCATAGGGCTGCAACAACACCTCACCAGTGGACCCAGTGTAGGGCCCATGTGGTTCCAATGTCCTTTGCCTTGCTCTCTACTGTTCTTTTCCAGACTTTAAATGATAAAAAAGGGAAAAAAACTTGGCTTCAATCTGTTGTCATACTTACAGCTGTCGCTTCTCCATGTGAGCTTCCTCCATTACAACATGATCAGCACGGCTTGCTTGCAGAGTTGCGAACCTGAACGAATAACACTCACAACAGTCGCAACAATCTGTACTGATATATGAACAGTCACAACAGTCTGTACTGACAGATGAATAAAGTCACAACAATCTGTACTGATACGTGAACAAAGTCAATCTATTCTGATGCCAGAACGTTCATCATGGTTTGTTTTTGACAATACATATGGGCCCAGAAACTTGCTCAATCAAAGTTGTTGAGATTTTGATGTATATATGTTAAAATGGTTCTTGAAGATTATGTGTGCTGTTGTGTTGTGTACCTAGACTCCTGATCTTGCTTCCAGTTCATGCTGCAACTTGAAGCTCGATTCTCGCTTCAAGTGAAATATATATTAACATCTATCATATTAAAAGGTGTAAGATGTTTAAGCAGTTTTTTGTTTCTATTTTATTAGACTTACACTAGTTACAGAGTGAAAAATGCAGTACCTAAAAAAAGTATAGGAAATATGGAAATAAATATCTTTTGAGGATTTATGTAGATAAAGCTGGTTAATTATGATGGAACACAGCAGGCAGTAGAAGAAGCTGACCGTTTTGGTGCATCCTGAGATGGACCAATCACCCTGAGATTTTTAGTGATCCTAGGATCGATTTGTACAGTCGGAGGTTTGGGGATGCCTGTGCTGATGCGAGACTGGACATAGTTGTATGGCATAGTTCTCTTGGCTGCAGCCAGCGTTAGAGCTTGTTGCTTTGTCAGTGCCAGCTGCAAATGAATGAATAAAGAATGAGCAAACAAATGAACTAAACAAGCACATGCTATAAATGCCCAAACTTACATGATGGTCGTAGGAGAATTTGTTAGACTGATCAGAATATTGTGTGTGTTGCGTGTGCTGGGAGGGTCGGTGTGTGTGGGTAGGAGAGTAGAAGCTACACATATTTTTAAAAAAAATCTTTTTCCCAAGTAGGAAACTTTCACAGACAGGTGACATGGTGTGCAAGTAAAGTGAATGAGACAGAACGATGCAGACAGGGTGAGCTGCAAGTGTTGAACAAGTAACATAGAATAATCATCCTTTTACAAAGAGCTCAGAATATTCTAGAAAGGGATAGTAGGACCCTATCAAGACATGGCTCATGCTAAGAAGAAATAAGATGCAGTAAGATGTGGCAATGAGTAATTGCTTATAACTCAGACCAATCGGGTAGGTCTTTATTGTACATATGCATGTCACAAAAGGCATAGCTATTCATGTCCACGCCTTTAATGTACACACCTGTTAAATATCCACAACCTCACTGTAGGTATACACTTCACAGAAGACACATCTCTTAACCCTTTCTGCATGCTGTGACCTTAGCATGCTTTATGTCTTATTATCCCTTACTCTCACCTCACAGGACCATGAAAAAACTTTAGTTTTTCAGATAGCTACAACAACAACAACAACAACAACAACAACAACAACAACAACAACAACAAAAGCATTTCTACAGCGCATTTAACTATTGGCAGCAAGCTGAATATTACTTGACATAAACAGTAAAATTAAAAAATATCTCTGACATATATATACACACACACAGCACAAACATATAGGTAAAAATGTGCCTATGCAAAAAATAGAATCACATGCCACCAGCTACTTGAAAGGTTGCCACAAAGGCGAGATTTGAAAGTATCAAAGGAGGTGGTGCATGTGACATGATGGTGGCAAAGCATTCCAGACACTGTGGCTAGAAAAATAGCAGTGACCTAACTTATTCCATCTGATACATGACACATGCAGGAGGCTGGTATGAGCAGACTGAAGAGATTGACTAGGCTGAGAAGGTGTTAAATCACTCATATGTCCTGAAGATTAAAACATTATATGACTCGCCTATAGATTATTTTCAATAAAATTCAAGGATAAAGCATTTAAAAGGTTTAATAATTCTATCATGAAAAAAGTGTTGCATTATTCTTAAATTATCTTTCAGTTCAGCTGATGCTTTTTCCCTAGGTAGCTGTTACCCACCTTTTCCTTTAGATGGCTGTTTATTTTCTCCAGGTTTTGCACTTTTCCTTTCAACTCCATTAACTGCTCTTCAGCAGCTACTTCGCGTCCAGCCTTTCCTATGAACAGACAGCTTTGTGAAATTTGCTCTCTCTGCATCTTTCATATATCTGTAGATATATATATTTCTAAGGCACTAAAACTTAAAGGCCAAACTTCTACCCTATGATGGGAAAGAATGGTTGGACTTGGACGGTGAAGTGACCTGACAAGGATCACACAGTGCTAGCTACCCTGTTTCCATCTGACTGAACAAGGATCCTTACCTATTTACCACAAGTCAAACCATTCCTTCCTGCCAAAGGGTAGAAATTTGACCTTTAATTCTTTTTTTAATTGTGGAAGAGAGACAGTGAGGCAGAGGCTGTAAATGCAACATGGACTTACCTATCTCAAGGTCATGTTTCTTTTTGTCGTTGACCAGCCGCAGAAGTTTGGTAGCCATTCTGGGATAGAAAAGGTTATTGTTTTCAACCTTTAACATAGATTAAAATTTAATAAAATAAAAATAAATTTAATAACAGCTAACATTTTAACATAGGTTTAATTAAGTGAGACATTTTAACTGTGAAATGTCCCCTGTGATAGGCAAATAGTCTTATTTGAGATTACAATAAAATGATGGCCAAATAGTTGTCCGTTCAACTTCTATATGGATAAAGCTGACCATTTTATATCCCAGATTTGCCAGAAGCAGAATCACACTGTGATTTACAATCTATGATCCTTAAAAACGGTCTTTTAAAAGCAGAGCCTTTGAGACTTAAGATTATTAAAAAAATTAAAACCATACTTTCAGCATCACCTGGCCAAACAGGAAATAAACATTTCTATTTCATATCAGCTGTTTTGTTAAATGCATTCTTAGATTGGATAGCATTATTTCACCTTTTGATCTTATCTTCCTGCTTTCTCGCATGTTTTTTAAGCAGAAGGTTTTCTTCAGAGAGTCGAAGATATTTATCTTCAAGCTCATCTCGGTCCAGTTTGGAAACCATTCGTCTCTGCTGGGCAGCCTTCTGGTCCAGTGCAGCTAACAGAGAAAACAGAACACAGTTTATTCTAAAGTTTAAAGAGTAACTCTTCTTGTAAATTTGTACAAAAAGTCTGATTATTTCTGAGATGTTTATAAATGGGGAAAAAGATCTATCAGCTTGCAAAATAGAAGTAGGATGAGAGCAAGAATTTAAATGCTGATTTTCTTTAGTTTTATCTTTAAAAAATATATATATACATATAGTTTTTCTGCTTTTGTATTGGAAAAGTAGCATTGCAAAAAGAAAAGGAAGCATTTAGTTAATACAGCCACTCAAAAAATGTGTGTGTGAGAGAGAGAGAGAATTAAAGAAAAAAAAGAGAGAAGGAGAAAACAAAACAAAGCATAAAAAATTAAAAATGACTAATATCTACCTGAATTTCTGTAGGCATTGTTGCTTGTGTCCTTTTCAGGAATGTTGTCATCAGCCATGACTGATTTTGAACCTATTCTTTCCCTGTGATATTAATATCTACTTTGATTGTCCATCCGAGGCGGGCAAAATTCCTTCTATTCCATTTTATTTTGAGGCTTTGACCTACCAATACATAAAAGACCATTGATTCTCTTAAGGTCAAATCTATAGGAGTCATTTCTAAATAGTTGGAAATAATTTTTACAAAAAGTCACTTTTCTTACATTTGATTATGGATGGAATACAGATTTGATCCTGGCACACTGTGCATATGTTATTTGTACTTCAAGCATATGGGAGTGCCAGTTTCATCTGAAGAAATGGGTAAAACGGTTTGCATTTCATTGTCATTAAATGATCCTGAAAACCGACTGTCTTAAAATACCTGATAATAATTAAGAATACAGGTTTAACTCTCACATTATGCATGCATTATTTGTGCTGCAAACATATGGGAATCACAGCTTCATTCTAAAGAAATGGAAAGAACGATAATAATTTCATTTTCATTAACTGATCCTTAAAATCGATCGACTACTAAGGGATGATTTAATCTAGAAATCATTGCAAACACTGAACAGCAACAAGTGAGCGTGTTTAAACTTGTCACGATCAAAAGGAAACGATGGAAATTATTTTTATACCTGTTCAAGAATTAAACTAACATATAATAGTCTAAATGTATCATACAAAGTCCACTTTAAAATGTCTCGGAAAAACTATCGCTAATCATAGCAGTATAATCTGCTGTCACAGACGCTAAAAACGCTGCCATTGAAACTAAGGAACAACATCCGCCCGGCCTTTGTTTTTCGGTCAGATTACTTTCGGTTCCATTTAATATTAAAGGTAAAGGAAATGCTCAAAATTTCAATTTGAATAAATAAGCTCGTTCAAAAAGTGTAACAAAGTATTGTTAAGCAATATTCAGTACAGATTCATTTAATCCAAAGATTTCGTTGTCGTTTCGAACTTACACATGCGCACTAACAGCGGAAGAGGATAAGGGAGGTAAGTACCGCGAGTTAAGAAAAATAAACGTGTAGACTTACATCCCTTACCTTTCAAAGTAGTTATTTCCCTTTAGTCGCTTGCGGCAGATTAACTGACATCTATTTTGTATTTTATGTAAGTTATATCTTTCATTATCCAGATGTGTTAAAACACAATATTAGTATAGTGTGTACAGAATTTTAAAGCTTCTGCACGCTACTTTGCGGTGTAGCTGCGTTGGAACGGTTATCTTCTCGATTTTAGAAGCCAATGAAGTCCCGACAGCGAAACAAAGCCGATCTCAGAATATAAATACCCAAAGCTGGCCTAGCTCCTTAACAATGTCTTTCTGCTTTATATAGAAAACTGCTTGAACTGTTTAGTAAAACCATATTAATCCAATGTACATGTTGGTTTAGACCTGCGCCGAAAGGTCAGAACATTCCATTTCTGGAAGTAAATCATATTTTATAAGAGGCGGATAAGAAGAGAAACCAAGCAAGGTGTGAAAGTTTGAAATTTGTTACAGCAGAGCTTTTTCATAGGAATTAATAGTAAAATAAAGCCAGACTTTAGGTATCTTAGATGGAAATGCAATCAATTTCTCTTCAAACACACAATAGCATATACTTATACACACCCGCGCCATTATGCACATTTATAACACGCACTTGTAGACCGGCTCAATGTTTGCCTCTTGGTTTTGATTCTGTTTATCCATTTGCATACTTGATATGTTCTGCATTATACATGCAAATACAAAGTTCCACTGCACTTGGTGATTCCATCGGTGTCGCCGCTTGCCTTGTAGGCCGTTGCGATTTCTAAAGACATTTTAGCCTGCATTATGGCGTTGACACCCGGAAAAAGAGCCTTTAGATCGTTGGACAGCAGTCGATTTGAAAGCGCAGGACTGACATTCACGTCAGCTCTCGCAATGGTGAGCGCGAATCAGTCGCAGAAATCTTTTTTGGTCGAAATAAAAGCAGGCGGGTTACAAGTCGGTGTCGCTACTTCAAAGCTGCAGACTTGGGTAGGGTGGTGAGGGCGAGGACTGGTGGCCACCCCTCCCCTCCCAGCCGTCAATGTCCACATCCTACCCGACCCTACGTTCTCGATGGGTTGCGCCATGCAGGGCTAAATAAATATTAACGGTAATCAACTCCTTTCTTCGCCTTGCTAATCGTGAGAAATCTTAGCTCGTGTTCCACTCATACCCCTTACTGCGCTGAACTTAAAACTGTGCGAACTTAATGGCAAGGCATAAAGAACATTCTCTTTCGTCAGATAAGTATTTTCGTGGTTTTATCGTCGCTGTCTTGGTCACAACTGCATATGCTAAAACTTCAGGTCAGAGTTGCTGATAAAACATAATTTTTCTAAAAAGTTTTCTCTCCCTATTTGACTCTGTGTGTATGTGTGAAAATATATTTATGCTTATAGTAGGCTGAATTGAGAGTGCAGTATTGCAGAAACCCATTCAATGTTTGATTAAAGATGCTCGCAACATTTTATGTCTTTGGGGTAAAACTAGTTTAAGATCTCAAATGAAATATGAGCGTGTAAAATATGAATTCAAAATATATAAGGTATAAAATTACTGAATCTTACTTTTATTTTTAACATGCCACACAAACACCACTCATCTAAGTGAGTGAGTAAAATAACATCAGTGCGATTCCTTGATAAATCGCTCCCTATGTCTGTAACACTTGATTTATGGTCGTTTCCTGATAACACTGTGGACTGTCAGACTTAAAACAGGAAAGTACTACTGTAGGTAGAGCACATATATATATAAAAAAAAAAACTCACCCAAAACATTAGCGTAAGAGAAAGGGAGCGCAACCAGTGCAGTCCTGGCAATGAAACAACACAATAGGTTGTCAAGGGTAACCAGTGCAGCAAAGAATAAATCTAAGGAGCACTAACGACCTTTCTTCTACAGGGACTGGGAAAATTATTGTAATCAGAACAATTACCAGACACAAACATCTCCCGTCACAGGTTGTCTCGGAGTGCACGTGGAAAGGGAGTTAACGCGGACATGGAATTAAATTGGAAGCGGCTGTGGGTGTTCATTGCTCCACATCCCTCCAGCTTCCCCCGTCCGACAAATAGTACGCTGATGAGGACTGAGAGAGACAGAGAGACATGTGATGAGAAAGAGATTGTACACTGAGGATTTCTGAGAGAGACAGAGATATCTGTGATGAGAGGGAGAGACAAAGAGATATGTGATGAGAAAGAGATCGTACCCTGATGAGGTCTGAGAGGGACAGAGAGATATGTGATGAGAAAATCGTACCCTGATGATTTCTGAGAGAGACAGAGATATGTGTGATGAGAGAGAGAGAGTGAGAACACTGAGGAGAAGCAAGAGAGAGGAGAGGCGACAGAGACGTGACAAACAAGGGCCGCCGCTCTTAACGTGGCCGCCGTCGGAAAGTGGACATCAAAAGCCGACCCGGATATCAAAGTCCTAATCCGCTAAAAGACATTTCAATTCGTACACCTCCACAGTGGCCATGTGCAGGACTCTCATTGGATGCCCTTTATGGACGATTTAATAAGCTCCGTGTACCGTTCAGCTACCCTTCAGTTTCCTTCGTGTTACTTCTCCTTTGATGTCATTCAGTGGAGTTGGCAGAAAGCAAAAGCGGGTTCTGTTGGACGGCACCTGAACTGATGGGTGACACGGACTGTACTAAATTTTAATGTCACGAACAAGGGAGGCGAGGAAAGAAAAAAAAAAAAACCTTGAAGGAGGCGCTGAAGTCAATGCTTTCTACAGGACTGGAAAAAGTTATCCAGCGCAACCTTTCCTTTTCTTTGCTTGGCAACAGCACATGAACCAGGGGCTGGAGGCGAAGAAAAGACAAGCTGCTGAACGCTGGCAACCTTTACAAAATATTCAACTGCAAAGATGAAAAGCGGCTGCGAGGCTGTCTTTCCCTCCGGTCCTTGTACAGCTGTGGAAGAGCAGGACTTTTGTTCAACTCTTCAAAAGACCATGACAACTATCTGAGACAGGAATAATGTGTATCTGAAACGGTAATCCCTGAGAAGCATTTTAATCTCACGAAGAGGCACGTATTCTTCTTGGATAAACATATTAGGCTTAGGATAAACGTGTAATCGTCTTATGTGAACATGTGAGTCATCGAAGCAAGCAATAGAACGTCAAGGATAAGAATCAGCAGCTAATACAGAACATCGATCTCTAAACAAAGGAAACACTGGAACTTTTTTTTCAAATGAAATATTAAAAAATATAAATTGTCTGAGCCTGATGCGAGCAAGGCGCGACAGTTAAGGGTTACTCGTGATTCTGCAAATCTCTGCTTTAATATGTCGATTTTATCCATCAGGAACTGACATCTGGACTTGAGCAGTGTAAGGTTCGACTGTTTGAGGAAGCTTGTAAAAAAAAAAAAAAGTAAATAAATCCTTCTTCGTTAGGAGCTGCGCGGACTGTGTGTGATGATCCTTATCCTCGGTGATCACGTGATATGACGAGAGATGCGTTAATCCTTGTGACCAGGTATGTGATACGAGGTGATGTTGTGGTGTGACAATAACACAGGTTACAATGATCCTCAGAGTGATGAACAGTGTGTGATAACATATGTCATGGCTGATATCATGATCCCTAGAGGAGTGATCGGCTTTTGCATTTGACACTCATCGACAGTGCTGGTTGATGACTTTCTGCGATTCTGGGACAAACAGTGTAAATCCTTACTAACAAGATTGGAGCAATATGGTAGGATAATAGTCCTGGGACTATAGTAAGATTACAGGAATAAAGCTCTGGAGATTGGGGCACTGTGTAATTATCACAGGAGTGAAGCATGGAGATTGGGGCATTGTATAATTACAAGAATAAAGCTCTGGAGAATCGGAAACGGTAGAAGAATTACAGGAGTGAAGCATGGGGACTGGGGCACTGTAGGATTACAAGAGCAAAGCTATGAAGATGGGGCAGTGCAGGATTACAAGAGCAAAGCTATGAAGATGGGGCAGTGCAGGATTACAAGAGCAAAGCCCTGGACATTGGGGCACTATAGGACTATATAGGAGTAAAGATCTGGAATGATCCTAAATGCACAAACGCAGTTTGGCGAAGGCGCATGCGTATGCACACAAACAATATCGCCGTTGATCGTCTGACAACATGCGTGCCACGTGGGCCGCCGCTAATCCGAGTAGACGGCCATTAACTTTGTATCAATGCCTGTTTTCAGTAATGTGATATAATCTGGCGACTGACTGGTCATAGCTGATTACTCGACAATGTTAACAGCTGCTCACTTGGCTTCGCTTCGCATCGTCCCGGGTGACGATGCAACGCTTACAAGGCTATCAATGGTGACGGCGAAATCAGTCTCTGACAAATAAGGTGGCTACAAGATGGCGCCCTACATGTTCTGGGGACAGTTTTTACCATTTACCGCCCTTCCCAAGGGAGGTAACTAAGACCGCTTTTAGGCGCAGCGAAGCAAGGGTGAGAGGTAATCCAGTTATCCTGGCACTGACATTGATACTTCTCAATACAGTAAACAAAGTTGACAAGCCTGCCACGTGGTGTTCTCCCGTCCTGAGGCCATTTGAAAATGGCTTCCCTTGCCTGCTGTTTGTCTGGAGTTTGTTGCACAAAAGCGACACCATGTGAGAGCTCAGCACGAGGCCGGGCAAGGGGAGACTACCAACATGGTTGTAATCAGGTCTCTGCAGAAATGAGCGATGCATTTCCAAATGCCCGAATTACTCTTAATGTCCCCGTGAGAGTTCTGGTCCCCTTGCTGGCTACATCCCCTTTATTGTCCGGCCGCTCCCAGGGCGCACGTAGAGAACAGTGTTTATCGTTCTGCGAAATGGTGGAGGTGAAATATATTGCACTTTTTTTCTTTATTGACTTCTGTGTGTATGTGTGTGTGTGTTTTGAGAGTAAGATATTTTCGCAGGACCAAAGTCAACTTCTTCATTTATCTAAATGGAACATCTGTTGGGGAGTAAAATTTTGTCTTGCGTTTTCTGTGTACCTTAATCTTTACACTCAATATTTCTGTGTACCTTTATCGCTACTTCTATATTTCTTTGTGAAATTCTTTACAGTCATCTAATCATAGTAATCCCATGTGCCTGTGCATTTCAATTTTTTCATATCTTTCAATAATCTTGCATCCTCTCTTCTCGGTCTTTGTGTACCTTGTCCTAAACAATCCTCAATTTTTCCCATCTACCCAGCACCCAGGACCCACCACTCACCATTCACCACTCACCACCACCAAGCAGATCGAATCCAGCTCTATTGTTCATTTCTGAGGCGGCTCTTGCCATCGTCCTGAGAACCAAACGTAGAGAAATTCCGATCTGCTGATGGTAACTCAGAGAAAGGAATGAAGCCTGAACTTTGTGTGAGGGGTGACGTGGCCATCGGAGGGTTGAGAACGACACCTGGGGGCACGCGGCAGACAAGTGGTGTGCACCACTGCACAGGTGTGACAGTAGGAGACGGGTAGGGAGGGTAGAGAGAAAGCACCTGGCACTGCCAGTGAGTGAGCACATGCACGCCATGATGGCAAGACCGTGAAATGCGCTCGTGCATCAGGAATTTCTTACTTTCAGTTTATTGTTCCATGCCCGTGTCTTACTTTGAGGGAGGGGAGTTCATGGAGAAAACATTAATCTAGGATCTAAAATAGCTACGTTGAACGTTTAATGATTCCCTAGTAAGAGAGAAGAAGAAAGAGGAAACAAATAAAGCAGATGCTGTCTGCACTCGTCTGCGCTTCCATGAGCGAGCGAGGACGAGAGAGAGAGAGAAATAAATGTGTTTTAACAAATAATAATTATTGTTAGTTTTATTCTTATTCTTCATACATTATTTATGTTCTCGAGTTTTATAGTTTGTACGCGACCAGATCCCTGTTCCCTCACCCCTCCTCCTTCTCCTTGTGGTCCTCAAACGCGATTTCTATTTTACCGTGACCTTTGACACCTCTCAGGCAGACAGACCGGACGCATGTATGTCCCTAGCATGGCGCATCTCTGAGTGCAAGGTGTGAGGAGGCAGATCGGAAGTTAGCAACTGGTCGTCAAGGCGACGATGGGGGCCTTCGCAACTTGTGAGGTCGTGGCGGTATCCAGGACAACCAGGAGGTGAGCACGTTCCGCTGTTTCAGCTGCCGCCCACTTCACGTCGGGCTGTCCCGCCCGAGCCACGCGGAAGATGGACGAGAAGAGTTTCCACCTGTTTGTACTCCTCGTACTCACCTGAATCACCTCAGGCCTTCTCAGGTATGTTGTAATTTTCTTTGCTTGTAAGTTGCGTCATAAACACTCACTCTCTAACGCGACCACACGCGCGCACACACACACACCTCGGTCGTGAAATTGTTGGAAAAGTAAACTGTAGACAGGTATATGAAGCGTTTTTCAGTTCACCAGGTAAACCCCAAAACCACGTTCCAACGATTTCGCTAGGTTTCACTAACAAGTGATATTTTTTTTTTAAAGACAATGTGAAATTCAATCCCACAATACAATAATAAAACAAAGAAAAAGGAGTAAAATAAATGAGAATCAATTATTTTACAGGTCTATAGAAATCTTCATCATTTTTTTCCAAAGTTGCTGTCCTTGTAAAGCAGTTAAAAGACATAAGTCTCTCTCAGAGGTCCCTATTCCAAATATTGTTTCCCATCTTAAACAACGGCACACCGGTGATGATGACCATTCCTCATACACTGGATATATAGGGACGCATAATCCCTTAAGTTGATAATTATGTTTATCGTGTCTTCCTGGGATCCCATTAACCCTGAAAGGACCTTAGCTAAAATCCTCCTACAGCAAAGCTGAGAAAGCCAGCTCGCTACCTGGGGTAACAGGGAGGCATCTTCGCGAGTCACTGCGTCCTTTGTGCCCGCTGTTCACCCCCTTGTTGCCCTGCGCGACTGCCCCGAGTTCTCCTCGCATCCTTCTGAGCAACGGCGGATTAACACCAATCAAAGACCTCATTACCGCTCCCTCCAGGAATCCCTCCGCCGCGTTCTAAGATCCATGTCCCACGCAGTGAGGCGGACAATTCGCTTTAAAATGACGGGCGACCGCCGACACGACCTGTGTTCAAGTGACTTTTCGTGTTTGCTGGGCTTGAAAGTTTTTGGGCAATCATTGAAGAATTCGCAACGCATTTGATGAAAGTGGAGACGTGGAAACAGCAGACCGCTGCAAAGAATAAAAGCGAGAGAAAGGTAGAGAGAAAGAAGAAGAAAAAAAGATAAGGATAAATAAATAGATTGAATAATGCTAGCAAACAGCGTTCATGATATGAAAATTTCAGGATCATGAAGTAAGTGAGCAGAAATGTCCATGATGCATTGTGGAAGTTGTGTTTGTAAATGTCAGCACAGAGGACAGGATTATAGTGAGATGGAATCAGTATTTGACAGGATTCGGGACTGTGGCATCCTCATTTGTGTATCAAAATATACGTGATCATTGTATGTGTGCTAATCATTGTGTTTGTGCCGATAACTAAATCCTTCTATGTGAGCTGAAATATTCTGCTCCGATGCAGGGAGTTGTGTGAGCACAGAGTGAACTCACGACCAGTCCTTGACTCAGACTGAATTTCTCTTTTCTCTCTGTCTAAACAAGCGAGGGGGTAGGGTGCTGGGGAAGTTAGAGAATTTTTTTTTTTTTGCGCTTTTCTTTTTTTAATCAGCCACGGGAGGTCAAAGACCCGATTAAATATCCGGTTCTTGGTGGCGCGGAATAGTTTGGCCAGATTTGTGAGTGGCCCACTGGTACAAAGCTTTCTCTCCTCGCTATCGTCGCCCGAGTCTTCCCCACCAACGCGGCCGCGACTTCCTACAAGGCAGTTGATGCCAAGCGGAAAATAAAAGCGACAAGATCCTCCGCAAAAAAAGGAAAAAAAGTCATGGGTCAGCAAGTCAGAGAAAGGCAAGGAGGTAGAAAAAGGGGACATCACTGAGACTGAAAGAAAGGCTTTAGCAGCGCCGGCAGGAACGAGTGTTTAAACCCCTTGTCAACAGTCTCCGCAAGACGGCGCTCCTTCATCTTGGCACGCTTGGCTGGTCTGTAGAATGTCGTCCTGGCAGGAGGCACCGCTGGAGTTTGGCTTGACTGCGCTGGACCTGACCTGCCAGAGAATGGCAAATCGCTTTTTAAATAGGTTTCCTATTAATCGTTATGTCAGGGGAAGCTCATGGCTGATTTATGACATTGGTGCTCAGCGGTGTGTGTCCTTTGTGTCTGACAGTTGGCCTTGTATTACACGAGCGCTTGCTAAACACGGCCAGCCGGGTGGTGGCGCTCCACTGGATGACGAGCAGGCCCTGCGCATGGAGATGGTTCAGTGGAATCAACGATGTGTGGCGACAAACTATGTCTGTATCGGTCGTCCCTCCCTTCAACAATTCTCTCATTTGATGTGTGTAAACAGTATGTGTACATTACATCTACTGCTCATTTTCTGCTGCGCTAATGGTACAGACAACAACAACAACAACAACAACAACAACAACAACAACAACAACAACAACAACAACCACCAATAATAATTCCTCTGTTTTTAGTGTTCTTGTAATGTGCACACATAAAGGATGTATCCCTCTACCAGTGCTTCTATAGATGAATGAGGTTGAAGTGAACTACGAGGGTTGTCAAGACAATAAGAATAGATGAGGAATCGCTCATCGTTAGCAGCACGCGCTCCCTCTACTGAGCCTGTCCCTGGCGGTACTTCCTTTACTGTACTGCTGTGTCTTGGGGTCTAATGCCAGACCCTCGGGGTAGCTCAGCAGTTCATACAGGAGTTTGTGACATCGTGCAGTCCTAGGGTGCTTTATAGATGGTCCTAGAGACCATGATGATTACCAGCCTCTCTCTGCTCCTTCCTTTATTTTATTTTTTTTAAAGTAGGAGAGTATGTAGACCAAAGTGCTGTCAGCAGAAGCAAACGACAAGAGAGTGAGCAGCACACACTTCTATCATATCAGTAACAGTTCTGTCCATATGGATAACAGTGAACATTATTATGTTCTATGATATCAGTAACAGCATCATTAAGTTCTATGATATCAGTAACAGCAACACACAGTTCTATCATATCAGTAACAGCAACATACAGTTCTATCATATCAGTAACAAACAGCCGACACACGGTTCTGTCATATCGGTGACGGGGGTCAGCTGGAAAGGTCATCTGGAAACACAGGGGGTCATGTCACACATCACTGCTCTCAGAGGTCAACAGTCTGCACAGTTCTTTGTCGTAGACCTCCTCCCTCTAGCAACAATGCTGTCAAGTAGTTTATAAATGCTTATTCTTGAACTGAGATCTTGTAATGGATTATAAAGAGCAGAAATTTATTCCATAAATAACAACGAATACGTTTATGAAATACAACATTTACTGGAAACAGTTCCTAGATTTTTAACAATTTTTACCGAGAGCTTTTTAAATAAAAAATATTTGTTTGTAATCTTTCTGTAAATGTTTTTATTTTGCCTGATGTTTACCGTGCACATATGTGCACGAGAAAAATGAAGACCTATTTACATTCTTTTTTCCCCTCTCTCCCTGTTTTCTCTCATACATGCTCCCCGTCACACTCACACACATAGACGTGTACACACATACACACATGAACACACACACACACGGGATCACATATAATAAACATAAACAAAAATACATACACACCCCTATATATTATTTTTCCTCACACACAAAACTCCCAACTTACATATTAGCATGCTGAGACAGGTTTGCCAATGTTAATAAAATAATAAAGACGAAATTTTATCCTTTTTTTTTTAAAGCTGTTCTGTGTATTGTATTATGTTATGTGATATTACCACAATGTTATCGTGATATTTAATGAGGAGGAGGGGAGGAGCCTGTCGTGGAGCAAGCTGACTAGCCGGGGTTCGCCCTATACACTGATTACCTAAATTACTGATATTAACGAGCAGCAAATAACGCCAACCAATCAAAGGTAAAAGGTAAAAAAGCGAGCTTTTGACAGTCTAAATGAGAATACTTACATGAACGGCAAGAACAGAAAGCGGGAACTAGGAGTGACTGACAGCTCAAGAAAAGCGTTCGGTTACTGCTTGCAATTATGAGCGAAATCCAAAACTGTTGTAACACATTGGTTTGAATGGACAAAAACACTACTTTTCCTCCCGTCCCCCTCTTTCCCAGTGCGCCCTCGACAGTCAGGAGACCCTGACAGACAGTTGTCGTGTTTCTGCCATTCTGGCAAACACTGTCATTATCTCAAAGCCACATGCGCCCAGATGTAATTATCTGCTTCACGGGCACGGAGGAGCTGGAGGAGCGCCCAGCACCATTAATCATAGAGTTCGATCCCCCCGCTCGCTGCCAGGACCCGCGGAGGCAAGCGACCTCTAGCGTCTTAATAAACTATTAGGTCTTGCAGGGGATTTGACACGGCCGGGCAGGGGCGACAAGATCGGCATTTGTTTCACATGATTGTAGCAAGCGGTGATAGGCTGGGCTGGAGAATGGCCATGGTTAATATTACACGATGCTATCGAGGGGTGTGAAGACGGCTCCCCTGTACTCCAGCTGACAGTTGGGCCTCTCCTTGCAGCCGCCATAATCCCAGGACGGTTCGAGTTTATCTGATAGCACCGTTCATGTTGCCGGCTTCTTGTGCTCCACGGGCACGACACCCACCTCAGCAACTGTCTTTCACCTGCTTGCTGAGGTAAAAAGGGAACGTTGGAGGAAGGGGTGGGTATAGGGGGTGGTGGGTACCTCGCGGGAGGGTGGGTGACCTGCAAAAGGTCGAAGCACAGGAGCAGACTAGTCACGTGATGGCATGTACAAGACACAGTCAATCGCAGTTTTGATGGAATATTCAAAATACTGACCACAGGCCACTGACCCCCTACCTTTCCGAACTGCAAGGAGAGGCCCTGATCCAAGGGATCTTGGCCCTGACTGTTAGCTGGAGTAGTCCATCGGCATCCGAAACTATCGCCGCGCACCCATCTGGCTCCCACTCATCCGAACTTCTTGGTACCTGACACCATCTGTTGGTCCCAACAGACCCCATCTGAGCTACCTATTGAACATTTGAAGGTTGGAGAAGGAATGGCAGGAGATGGACACCTCTCTCACAAGCAAGCTGATCTCAAGATACGAACGAGAGGTTTCCCTGATCTTTCACCTGACCTCCCGACGCCCGCTGTATGGGAATCATTATTTTGTTCTGTAAGGACAACATTTTGGACCGAGTCGTTCTCTAGTGTTTTAATCAGATCACTTACAAACATCACTGATAATGAAGTGCAGGGTTTTGATAATGCAAAAGTCTTTTCTGTAGTCGCAAAGGTAGAGGTTTCAATAACAACTTTGCCTTTAAAAAAAACTTAGTGTATACTGACCGGATGTAGTTTGTAAGAATAAATATTTACACACATATATATATATCGAGTGAAAAGACTACATGTATCTCTAAATATATTTATACAATAAAGAACAAGACAATTAAACAGCAGTTGAATGGTTATTACGAGGACCGTCGCCCCTCTAGTATATTCTGTACATTATATCGCAGACAATGCATGTGAGAATTATTATTCTAAGCTTGGACACCCAATATGTCTTCTGTTATGTTAAAACAATAAAGCGATATTATATTCGAATCAAGAATGTGATGTGTAATTATTTGTTCAAACCACGACAAGCAATATGTGTACAGAAATGTACATATGTACGGAAGTCCCTCGTTAAATCATAGATGCGGTCAGTGTAAACTACACCTTCAGATGGTGATTTCTGTCGTCGCAAATATCATCTATAAATGATAACATCCATCTTTCGCGAATGATTGGTTGACAGGCGCACTTGTGACATGACAGACTTGACAGACATGGAGTCTTGAAACTATCATCATCCGCTGATTGTGGCCACCATCACCACCACCACCGGGGTAGAACTTGCGAGTGACTAACCCCAGAATACCGAGGCTGGGCAACACGTGTACAAACATAATGTCTTGTCATGCTTCCACTTTCATGGACGAACTACAGCGCATGTTAAAACCGTCTTTTGTAACCCAGATAACCACACAACAAAGGCCTCATTACATCCAGAGTTTATATTCGATGCACCTGGGACTTTGATAGCTCCTTGAATGGCTGCTCGCGGTCCTTTTTTGGGTGTTGTGTAGAAGCGAGGGGTAGAGAATTATGAGCGTCTACCAGTGCTGGACTAGCTGTGCTTGAAGCTATCCACTGTGGAGGGCTTAACTCCTGATGCTATTTGGGCATTAAATCCCCACGCCACATGCCAGGCCGACACAGGCATTGTCACTTTTATGTCGAGGAACATAAACATTTGCTGGTCTACACGGAGGCGGGGGTGGGGAAGTTCAGAAAAACAAAATCTGTGACAGAGACAACAGATCACCACGATGTTAAAAAAATAAAAAGAGGATCTGGATGGGGGAGAGCTTACCAGGTGGTTCAGGTATCCTACCAGGTAGTTAATTGTTTCTTTGTCTGAATGAATGTCTGGAATATACCCCGGTTATGACCGTCAGCCGATACAGTAGGCGATTGGACCGAGCAAGTCGCCTTCTTTCTCCGACTGTCAGGATGAAACGGGTGCCGATAATAAAGCCAGAGGGTAGATTTAACAGCTCGGGTGTCGGTGTCGGAGGTAGGGAGTAAAGTCTTTCGCACCTCTCATCTAACTGCCACATGCCCATAAAAAGACAGGACCTCGTGTCCAAGCCAAGCGTCCCTCGCCGTGGTCCGGTGCCAGGCACATTTCACATACGTGTAAGTTTTATTTCTTCGCGAGCTATAACCTTCCCCGTGGTTATTCTCTTTCATTTCTTGTAGGTATTTTAAGCCTACGATGGAAACACAAATCTTGTTCTGACAGGAAGCACGCATTTTAACAGGGACTATCCCGGGGGAGGTATTAAGCTGGAGGATTTTGCACTTGTAAACATTTGCGGTGGGAAAGTTGGAAGAGAAGAATAAGGATCAGAAAGGACTTGAAGGATTTGAGATCATCCCATCATTCTGCTTCCGCCAGGTGAAGACAAAGCAGTAGGTAGGGTGGGTGAGTGGGATTTGGTGTTTTAGGCCGAGCCAGCAACTATATCATGGCAAGGCAGATGTCACGTGCAGAGAAAGAACAGCGTGCCCGAGACGGGAGGTGAACCCAGGACAGCCAACCCTCGTGATGACCGTTGCTAACCGCTGGACACCAGAAAACAGTAGGAAGCAAGAAAGATGTCGAGCAGAGGACAGAGGTTAGGTGGTGATGCAGGTCTCGGCTAAGGTCGCGGGTCTCGCGTGTCTCGCGGTGTAGTGTGAGAAAGTTAAGGGACTCTCGAACTAGAACTAGGATGTTGTCTTGCTAACGCCTTAATTAACCACAACAACAAAGGTGTCGTATTTTTTAACCTTGATTAAGTCAAGGGAAAGTTGCCGGCTCGTGCCTTTATGACCGGGTGGACTGAAGTTTATTGTTCTCCTCATGGCACATTCTGGGCGCGAGAACTTGTTTCTGGGTTGTCCTGCATCCAAGTCGATTGAAAGCCGACTCACTCCAGTCAGGTGGGGAGCACAGTCAACGTGCTGTGTCTTCTCGCTCTGGCGCCGCAAACTTCGGTCCTAAACTCGTCAGATGGTGTTTATTACCCGACATCAGCATACCCAGCACCCGTACCCCACGACGTGCGAAGCAACATGTCTGCTGCCAATGACAGCCATGGCTGAACAAGGGTTGAGTTTCACGAGCAGACGGTACTCTACAGTCATCAAGTTGCCATTAATAGGCCAGTCACCACCCAGTCCCTCCCCGACAGTTTTTTTTTCTTAGAGGTCGATTGCAATTTTTGTTTACCACTGCGGTGTTCTTGATTATATGTTTTTTTTTTCAATGTGGCGTTGGTTGGCTTGTCTGTAATCTCTACAAACAATTGGAGAGATTGTAGAGAATGGATGTACTCCACTGTGATATATGTTTACACATTCCAGCAATTAATGAGAAATACATGTGTATAAGCCAGTAGACTGACTATAATTATATTGTGAACGTGTTATAAGTATATCAGTCTTGTTATAAGTATATTACTGCAGGATGAGAGAATGAAGCACAATGAAAGCAAGGAATATGACTTCTCGATTGAAAACTGAAAGAGGAGCAACCCTACATAAGACGAATATTTCTTTACAAAGTAGTTTTAAGGTTATGCATAAATATTACACGACAGTTTGTTCTTCTTTCTTTCCTCCAGCAAGTAAAGAAGGCCGGGCCAACAAGAGGCAACAACTCTACCTCGGACATGGGCGAATAAATGCCGGTGTGCAAGCCACAACTACCCTCAAGACGAGGGGTTTGGGGTCTCCTACAGCTTCTCCTCCCCTCAGCAACACTAAGCCTCTGCATGCGAGCTAAAAAGCAGTCGGCTACAAGCGACTACCCGAGTTGTTTGCCCCTGTGCCTTATGCAAACACCCGAGTAAGCCTTAGGAAGCTTTGCGGAGCAAACTGTGTCCACAATTACCACAGGATGATTTTTTTTCAAAAGGGTAAAATGTTTAATAGGGTGTATTTGGCTACCCGTGGAAATATATTTGGGCACCCGTGGCAAACAGCATCATATTCAGTCATGCTCCCACGACATCTGTGGGCAACAAAAGCGAAGGACGGCGGGTGCAGGACCACCCATCCTGATGGTCCCGCGGTCCGCGGAAGGCGACAGGCAAGTGGCTGGCCCCTGTCTGTGGGGCTGCAGGGGGCGGGGTCCGCGTTGTGTGGCCGGCGAAAGGTCATGTCCTGAGAGCCGCTCAAGTGTGACCCCGGAGGTCGTAGCAGCACTTCTTTGCTTCTAGCCTGGCTACACTAGTGGATGCCTTTTGCGAAGGGAGCCGGTGATACGGTATTCTATAGAAGATCTCTGTATGATTCTCAAAAGACGACTTCCTTGGGGTGGATGCTGACGATGCATACATCATGTCTCCGACCTGACCTAACGGTAGGTTTTAAAAGTTTACGTTAGTCTTGCGCTCTCCCACAGGGATCTTGGACTAGGGAAAGCCATGGAGGAAGGAAGTGAAGATGATGGTCAACGACTTTGTCCTTTGATGACGTAGTCAGGAGGCCTGCGACTGAGCCAAGTGAGTGAGTGAGGTGGTTTACAGGTGTGAACAGCCAACAGACAGCATCATGTCTGCACGAAGAGGGCGTGAGCGACACGTGAGTCTGTGAACAGTTCTGGCACTTCCCTCTACACCGAGAGTTGCTCGTGTAGCTTGGTCTACAGTCTGCTGAGAAGTGTGTGCTTGTACAATATACCAAGAGCTGTGTGTTCGTGTAGTGTGCTTGGAGCTGTGTAGCCTACAGAGATCCGTATTCTTGTACAGTATACAATCTACTGAGAGCTATGCATTTGTACACTGTACTGGGAGTTATGATTTTGTTCAACTGCGAGCTGTGTATTCGTGTATTTAGTGCGTTTGAGTACAAGGCTGGTTGTTTCAGGTTCGTCCAGACACTTGGCAGGGAATATTCCCTCCCCTCTAAATACATGGGCACTTGATTTACCAGGCAAGTGTACAAACAGCCATGACAGTAGGATGGGATCATACTGAGCCCGACAACTTTGTCCCTACTACCACTTTCGCATGAGACGGTTTGGACAGATAAATGATCAGACAGAAAATGAGAGAAGGAAACAGGGAGAGGACGCTTAGGTTCGATTCTGAGGAATTTCTTTCTCCTACACCTACACCGTCCTGTCGGAGAGATGGACAGACAGCAGGCCTCACCTACAATCCTTGGGGCAACGGTATGTAAACATTTACTCGACGAATGGAACAAAGGCGTGGAACAGAGAAAAAACTTTTGTACATCGCCGCAAGAATTGAGGAGCAATGAAGGACATGGAACAAACTGACCGAATCATCTCACTCAGGTATTGACCAAATCACTTCATGAAGTACTGGGTGCCCCGTGCAGGTAACCACATCACCTGACATAGAAACTGGAAACATAGCAACTGCAAGCAGTGTGGGTAACTATCAATCAATTAATTAATCAATTAAACAAACAAAAAACTGGACATCGCACTTTTCGATGGGACAGGACTTGGGGGATCATTAATTGTACAGAAAAAGTCCGCGCATGAATATGGCAGCAGGCACAGCCAACACAAAGTCAGCGTGTACACGCGGGGCAAGAGAATAAAGTCTCTCAATGATTATTTTGAAACCCGATGAGGAGAACAGAGTAATGGGTCTTTAAAAGTCATAAAATGAAACCTAAAACACAGGAGTGGGACAAAGCCGAGCGGCAGAACAGTGGCGTGCAATTTGTTAGTGCTCAACTGTCGACTCCGTGCAACACGATCAGTCACGGGTACCCCAGGCTTCCCTTGTCCACCTCGGGGGCTGATGCCGCGGGAACGTCACGTCACGTCACGGGTGGAGGGAACAGTGGGGTGGGGGTAGTAGAGGAGGAGACGGGTATCATGGCTGCCATCAACGTCCACTATTAGATTGCAAGCTGTATCCTTCGTCAGACATTCTTACATTACTCGGGTAGTAGCTCCGAGTTGTGTAGTAGACTAGTCGAGGTCCTGGGTGTCCCGACATCTGACATGGCAATAAAACCCCTCCCCTCTCCCCCTCCAGTCCTCTGACAACTTGTCGATAGTCACATCCTCTTCGGCGACAAGTCAAGCATGTCGAGGGAATCAACAGCAAACACAAGTGTGAGCTGTTGCTTACCTCTTTGAGGTAGGTATAGGAGCGATGCGACATCTCAAAGTGTTATGAAAGAGTTGTAGAAATCACGTGGGCATGGTTGGAAGCAGGACCAAACTACAAACTACAAACAAGTCGTTTGATGGTTGAAAAGCACCCGTCTAATAAAACCTGTCCAAGTATTTTGACACCTGTCACGAAGGCCTGTTCCTGTGTTATCGATACATCACATTTTAAACGCTGGCGGTAATTGGAATCTCGGGTAGAGACTGGCGAGTCGGGGTGGGTTGTGGATAACGCACATCGAGCCACACCTACAACTGGAAACCACTCCTTCTTCGTCGGCAGGAGTTTCCGGATGCCGTGTACGGTGCAACGGGCTCAACCTCGAGATTAGACAGAAGGCGGGGTAAGGCTCGCTGCAAAATATAAAGAATGTACCAACCCCCGTGGTACAACACTGACGTGTGACTTCACTTGCACGTGTCACGTGCTGGTATCTGTGACTAAACACAGGAGGTGTTGAGCATGTTGCTTACTGTTGTATCTTCATCCTCAAGCTGACCCATGGAGAAGAAACTCTCATTGGTAGGTAGAGCGTCCGCTCATTACACCCGTGCGGCAAGATGAAAGAAGTTACCCATGAGTACGGGTGGGACAATCGTGGGACTAGTAAATCTCAGATGGCCAGGATTTGGGGAAGCAGCAGCTTACAAATTCCAGCCGAAGACAGACCCCACCATGGTCTTACTCAAATCATCGAAGCTCTGTAAAGAGCTCAAAGAGAGATGTGCTCTCCAACAACCAACTGGGAGACTCCTTTCAGACAACAGTGGGAGATAATCAAGAATGCACTGTCACCTGTGCTGTTCAACATCTTCCCGGAGAATGATGCCAGAAACCCTTCACAACCACCACACCTCCGTCTGGGGAGGCTTTTATGTAGCTTGCTTTATGTAGGACTTGGCCTGCTGCCCCCTTGCCAGGAGTGGCTGGACACAAGTTGAAAAATAGGAAACCTGTCTCCTTGCCAACAACGGAAATGTACATGTCGGACAAGCTGTCTTCTTGCCACCAGTGCTCAGATAAACAAACTATAAACTCCGTCCTCTTGCAAAGTTATTTTCTCTGCCTCGTCTAGTCTCTCCATGTCTCGTGCAGGTAAGAAAAGGACTTTGCCCGCTCCACACAGCCCCAAACCCTATTGCCATGACAGCTGTGTCACGGAGATCGATGTCTCCTGGGTTAGAGAGCGTTCAGATGGTGAAGCAGGGCCTCTAACTCTCATAAATCCAAACAACTGGTTATTTGTATGTCGCCCCTACACTCTCCAGTTCTATCCACATGCTGGCAACCCAGCTGTCACAATCACGGGAAGCTATTTTGTTCTCGTATATTGTGACCACAGATGAACATAAATAAATCAACACAGTCACAGTCAAAAGCAGGGTCTGCCCTGCTCGGCCCCACTAAGGCCCTTAAATCTCTCTTAACGAAACCTTAGACTGATCCCACAGAGATCACATTCATCTATGCTGTTAGTGAAGTGTCAGAACATTTGATATTTCTGTCATAAACCTCCTCCACTACTTTGTCCTCCCGCTGTCGTTTCTTGAAACTGCTTCAACCGATGGTGGGACGTGCGGCCAACACAACAACACATGCATACTGTCTGCGATGTGTCACCTGGACATCACCGACACCACCAATACGATGACACACCCCAAAGACTTGAACTCAACCTCTGTAGTCAGGACTGACGCCTCTTTTAAATAGGACTAAGAAGAAAATAAAAAATAAACTCTTGCCCAGCGAAACAAATGAACTACAGGATACCCGGGATGTCTGGCACCTCCTCTCTGGTGGCCGTGTCTTGAAAGTGGGGGAGGTCTCGGGACATTTGGGTCGCCATCCCAACCTGGCAACTCATCTTCTAAATGAATTCCTCAAACAGAATATCACAGAATAAACCTACTGTGAATGTATACGGGAAGGAGATATGTCAATATTGTGAGCTCCTCGTTTGTCAGTACTAGCAGCATATGGAGAGGAATTATTGCATGCTGTCAGCCTTCCGCTGAAATTTAAACATGTCATAAATTCTCTCTGCAGCATGTCAATAAATTGTTTACAACTCTCGTAAATCACCCACATGGTAGGAGGCCAATCAATCCACAGCTCAAACAAAAATGTCTTTTCTTGTCGACGGACTTGATTTTAGAAAGGATATTCCAGAGAATTTCATTTCAGTCTGTGTGGTGGGGAGAGGATTTCAGGAGGTATTTCAGCTCCTTTAATTTCAACATGGCAATGAAAATCATCTCACGTTTCCTTTCAGATCCTTTCTCTCACAACAACAAACAAAACCAACATATCATTTTGTAAGAACGAACACATACCTCTTCCTAGACTAATCCACAAGCCATGACAGGGAAGCAGGGAAAAGGTAGAATGCACGGACTGTCCGCTCGGTGCCGCTTGTCCACTTGCAATGAACCTCTGCGAGAACCTTGCGGGGGAAATCATCTCACACATTTTGCGCAGCCCTCGCTTATAGAGCTGCAATGACCGCCAAGGAATATCCCACTCTTTAGCACTTATTGACCAATCACAAAACAGAATTTATTTGCTGCACATTGTGTGCAATAGCCACTGGCATGGTAGACAGACTTTCAGAACACTGACGAAGCTTCTTCGAAATGTTCTTGGAGAAGAATCGTTCTATTTAAACAAAAAGTAAAGGTATTGATGGACAACTAATCAGATTACCGAAAAACTCAGGTCCACATGATGTCATCTAATCTCACTGTGTTTTCCGTCATCAGCAATAAAATTGTTTGAGCCATGAAGTAGTTTGCTTCGATGCCACCACCTTCTGACTCAGAGAAACCAAGTTAAAACTGTTAACTATTTTAGTCCACTTTATTTAATTTACTTGTTTACAGTTTTGTTTTGTTCTCGAGTTAGATTTATAAAAGTCGCTCCAGCAAAGAAGGTGACACACCTGGTCTCCATGTCAACAAATTACAATAACAAGAAAAGAAGCGACATTCCTTTTGATGGCGGGACGATCCGGCCGCGTTGCCGCAATCTGATTGGTCAGTAGACCTCTAACATGGCGTTGCTCCCGAGAGTCCAAGACGGCAAATATTTCCAACTTCCAAATCATTCTTCCACGAAATATTCTCCTTCGACATGAAACATATGAAGATCTTTAATGCTTCGTTAGACTGGTGTTCCCAAACAAACCTACGTAGCCTACAGTGCAAATGGAACTAAAGTCTGGCCATCAACTGGACTTGTGCCAGAGGTCTATACCTCAAGCCCGAAACAAATTTTATTAAGAAATCTGTTGACATGTGTTTATAGCTACATGCAGTGTCCAGTCTGTTGGTGACAGGAAGAAATTCTACAGCAGTTGATGATTCTGAAAGTCGCACAGGCAATAAAAACAAACAAGCTCACTTTTTGTGCAACTTCCTATTGAATTTTGAGACTTTCATGCAATGTTTGTCAACAAGGCAGTGGGTTAGGAATTCTGGAGGCAAGAGAGGGGAAGGAGCAGCCCCCTTAAAAAAGATACTGAGGAGGTAAGAATGTGACCGTTGTTTACTGTCAGATTAGAATTTGCCATCTTCCCTCTACCTGCAAAGCTATTTTCCTACAACATGAGCAAACGTAGTCCTCTGACCTGTAGTTGCCACAAAGGAACACTAACGATTAGCAGATTTTAATTAATTTTACAGAAACCTCGTCTTTGCTGTGGATGTCATCTGACGAACGTTGGAGAGCAGCAACAGATTGGGCGGCACACACCACCAGACAGAAAAGAGTTGGCCGAAGGACTAGAGGGGGCTGGGGTTGTGTGGGAGGACAAAGGTAGAGGAGGGCCGGCACGGAACGAGAAAGGTCCAACATGACGACACCACGGGCTGTATGTTTGAAAGTAACGGTACACACAGGTAATGAGTGGTGGGAGGGTGAGGGCTGTGGACGGGTGGGGGAGGGACTGGCTGTTTGGTGAGGTTGACGCGATCAAAGCGCGCCTCACAGGCACTGGCGGCGCTGCTGTCACGTTTGCTGTCCCCTCGCGACCCGCCATGCTGCTTCCGTCCGCCAGCGGCACGTCCCGCCAGTCGCGCGAGTTATCCGCCCTTACCTGGCCGACCTCACTTCAAAGGGGCCACCCGGCAACGCTTGGATTAACGTAGATGGGAGATGTAGGGATCGCAGTAGCCTTAGACAGGTTGAGGTCATTACAGCACGCAAGATGTGGCTATTGTGACCTCAGTGTCCCCCCAACTCCCTCCTTGCCCCCCTCACCCCTCAAGGTGTGAACGAGGCGAAAAGACAACGTGGGCTGTCCTCTGCAGCCTCTCGCGCAACGGTTCCCTCTAACCTTGTACAGCAGCCCTGTGTCAGGGGCCTCTGTCTCGCCTCTCTCCTCTCAACACAAGAGGCCTGTACTCAGCTGCACATCGCATTCTGAGTTAGCACAGGCACACTTACTGTTAGTGACATGTCATACTTGTACAAGTGTCTCTCTGGCTTTTTACAAGAGGTTTGACACAAAAATGTTTATTAACTTAGGAAAATGACAAAAATCAAAACTATCCGGAAAAAACTATATTTAAACTATTTTAACATTAGTATTTATTATTTAAATTCCACAAATTTTCTCTTCAACTAAATATAAAAGAAAGCAAAATTTTTACCATTGGTGTTCCACCGAGTTTGAAATTTGCCTCCGACTTACTTTTTCTCTGATTTTATTTTGCTTGTAATTTTAAAAACAGCTTCGTAAGATTTGAGGTCTTAGTTTAAGCAAAAGAACACTTTTGATAAGTAAACAGTTACAAAGAGCAACGTTTAGTTACAGGAGACATCACTTTAAACAACATTGTCCAAGAAATGACGGGTGCATTTCGTTTCCCCGAGTTCTAGGGTGTCTTGTAAATTCGAGAAACATACTTGCCACTCCTGCCAGACGACAAAGCTGTGAAGAAAGCCATAGAAAAAGTTAACGAGTCTTGTGTTCGGATCTCGGCTGACAGCCGCGTTAATGGAGTTGTCCCGCCTAACTTTTCAATTTTAACTCTGACCTCAAAATGTCTTCACAGTTAGAAGTTCACACTGTGACCCTGGCTTCAACAGGTTTTAAAAATTAGAAATTAACACCTTCTCTAAGAATATGTCTTCTTCTAGTTTTTTGTCTTCTGGTAAGGACAGAGAATACATGGACATCGGAGATGGCACGCACGCACGCAGACATACATACAAGGGCAGACAACCTATATTTCATGGATAAAACTAACGACTTTCCACAAGACATCGACTTTGTGAAGAACAAGGGAGTCTTCACTTCCAGCTGGAAGATCAGGACTGATTTTGTGAATGGACAGAGAGAAAAACAAGGTTGATCGCTAATCCAGAAGTCAGCCAGCAGAATGGCGGTGTCGCCTCAAGAAGGGAGGACATCAGATTGTTATCACTGTATCGTGTAACTCAGATGGTATCGTGGCAACAATAGAGGACTCCCATTTGTATCTTCATTTCTCGATTTGTATCTACATCTGGCAGCTCTAGAGCTGACACTAACGCTACCAGCTGTGGTACAATTCACAGCACTGACATTTAGTAATATTCTCACACATTGCTGACAGACAGTCCTACACAGCGCATGCGCAAGCGTATAGTCGAGTAACCACACAGAGAACTGGCGTCCGACCTGAGAGCGCGGTGTTCAATGCCCGACTAGCGCAGCAAACTTCCTCCAGTCAACCCAGCTGGCGGGTATGGGTACCTGACTCCATAGCGGGTGGAGAGGAGATGGACACCGTCCTCACGTACATCTAGCCTCGAGAAAAGTGAAATCTCTATAATAATAATAATAATAATAATAATAATAATAATAATAATAATAATATAATAATAATAATAATAATAATAATAATAATAATAATAATAATAATAATAATAATAATACAACCCCTGTAGTGTGTGTTGCTACCTGTGTGTAGCATATGTATATACAAACATGTTGTAAACACTACATTACAATATTCTCATTCCTTGGCACACCACACTGCATGTCCATGCATCGGGGAATGTCCATGACACCGACGTCCCATAACAAAGCAGCTTCCTAGGTTCGAAGCCCAGGTGGCGGGGTGTGACTCAGGTGGCAGGTAGCGCCCTCACCTGCCTGCGGTGCGCACCGTTCTGTCAGGGAACATAACCCGATGTCGCCTGGTCAACGCCCTTGCTGCTGCCAAGCTCTCACATCCTCCTCGTCGTCAGATCCCACCTCATCAGGCCCTGCCACTGACGACACGCTGTCATTATCATTGCCATTATCTATCGCTGTCATTATCGTTGTCCCGCATCTCGTCCTCAGAAAGCCGTCAACTACAGATGCCTGCGCATTGCCATGGGTAGACTAAGTACCCGCTTAAGCTCCCGCCACAGCGAGTCTGCTCGCACTTTTTACCTCCGCCGACTGGGGGAGGGGGGTGCAGAGGCAGGGGGAGACAATTAGGAGCCGAGTGGCGCAGCGGAGTAAAAATTACAGATTATCGCACCTGGCGTCTGGAATTAGCGTCGCTGTAACAGGTCGCCTCGAGATGGTCATCTCCCTCAAGTGGGGGATGGACTGATGAGTGGGAGCTCACAGCCATCCTTTTTGACACCTGGCTGTCACACACACACACACACACAAAACAAAAAACAAAACAAAAAAACAACAAACAAACAATTGCTCTAATAATAATAATCGTGCAAAATTAGCATCGCGCATACTCACACTCCTCAGGAGGATGCTCAGCGCTTAAGAACAAGAACGAGACATGGACAGCATGCAATGACAAGCAAACAACATATAAAGGAAGGAAAGATAAACAACAATAATGATGACGAATAAAAGACAAATTTAAAAAAAAAAAGTAGATAGGATCCAAGTGACAAGGGCTGAGAGTCTCGTATTTTCCCGAAAGGAAGACATTAGAGACATTTCCAAAAATGAAGTCTTCCGTGATGAGTGACAGAACTACTTGAGGTGAATAACATTAGTGAATCTATAAATATGCATTGTTTCCCCTGATTAGTCAAAAACTACTTGAGCCTCATCGCCTTCTCCATTCCCCCAAATGCTTTAAAGCAGGGATGCCCAACCTTTTACGGCCTGCGGGCCATATCCATTTCGGACAGCCGTGCCGCGGGCCACTTCACCGCAAAAATACAAAAAGGAAAAAAAATAGAGCAGATACCATTTTTATTAGAAACAAGTTGTACTTACCATTTATTATGTACTAATTAGTGAGATATTTGAAGTTGTTTTCCCGAAACCAACTTCTGAATGTCCGGCCTCATCGTAGAGACACCAAGTCGGAGAACTGAATCGAAATGTTCGTCCATCGAAAAAAAGAGTGAGAGACGCCCCTACGTGGGGATAAATACTTCTTCCTTTTTTTCCGTTTTTTTAAGGTTTTCTTTATTACTAACATGCCGATTTCCTGCACTGTGTGCAGAAGTTTCGCGGGCCGGATGGCACCGCGTCGCGGGCCGGATATGGCCCGCGGGCCGTAGGTTGTGCATCCCTGCTTTAAAGGAAGTCCACAGGGTGTGTACTAACCGCACGCTGGGAAAAATCCTTCTTTCTACGGTAAATTTTAATTCACCAGACCTTACCTGAAGTCAGGACAAAGCTGGCCGACCATCGTCTCACCTGGTCAAGGCTCCGCCGGTCGCCGTGATTGACAGGTGGGGAGTCGGACCCTCTGCCGCGCGGCGGGGCAGAAAGAACTCACACCTTTTGCCGAGTCCCCGCCGCATGCAGCGACATTTGCTTTCATCTCGCCGCCAGCACGCAGCGCACCTCGCAAACAAAATTATGAGATCTGCCATATTGACAACAATCGCTCACTCGTGAAAGTCCCTCTCTTAACTTTTCACCTCCCGACCGCGCCGCACGGAGCGTGTCACGCTGCTCTCCTCTTGTCACGAGCCGCTCTCACCTTTCTTCTCCTCAAGTTGGGGGCACTTCATTGGCGGCCAGTAAAAGTACACCTGTTTGTGAATGGCAGGAGGGAGGAGGGAGGAGGGTATGGGCAGCAGAGTTGGTCTAGGAATTGCAGAGCTAAGGGTCAGGTCAGCTGACCAGGAGGAACCTCCATCATAAGATCCATCAGAGGCGGAGACCGGGCAGGTGGGTCAGGTAAGCGGCACGAGTGACTCAATCAGCCTGCACTAGAGGAACAGTTGGTATTGTCAGTAAGGGCAATGGGTGTATATGTCCACCCCTTGTTATTCCTGTCATAAACAGGTGTGTGTGTGTGTGTTTGGGTGTTTTCTTTATAAATACATCTTTGTCAACCGAATATATCTAGCAGAACTGGTGTTTATCATGTGCTCCTCTATATTCGGTCAGTCAGTTCGGTCAAGCTGATTCGTTATGGTTATTCAGGTTTGCTCTTCATATTCTCTTTCTTGTCAGCTGACACAACCTGAAGACAAGAAAGAGATACACGCTTGGCTGATGGCTACTCATCCTTGGTGTTGCGGGGAGTTTAGGGACCGAAAGTTGCGGACTGTCGTGAATACCAACTGCAGTCTAACGACTGTGTCTGCCATAGACGCTCTCCCACAACTGTACCCGACGACCTTTCCGGTGTGTGAATGCACTAAATACAATTTCAGTAGACTGGAAGATAAATGGAGTAGATGCAAACCACCAGAAAGGTCATCAAGTAAAAAAAGCAAGACTTCAATGTAATGCAAGGGACAAATGTTTGTTTCGAGAAGCACCGAGAACGAGGGAAGTGACGTGATGACCGATGACATGATCATACCCAGTGGAGATGACAAGAAGGTGACCAACACAAAGTGTGGATCACCAGTTGAAGGAAAGGACTTCAAGAGGCCAAGTCGAGGACCAGACGATCACAAGTGCGGAGCCGCTGGAGACGACCGTTGACATTCTCTGTTGTGTTCCTGACTAAACTGTCAGACGGTTTGACTACAAAAATAAGATGTTTAAAAACAATGAAGGCTGAGCCTGCCGGATCTTGGCTTCGCTTAAACAAGAAAATAATGTGTGAAGTGGCTTGACTGACAAGCGCCAAGTTGTAAGGGAAGTGCCAACCGTAAAGAGTAACTGGAACATGATGGCGCTCTGGCCTTGTCTTTTATTTGCTGTGAATGCTGGGATTGGACAGGGCGCGCACACTGACAGCCACAACAATTACAACCACCTCAATACGCCGAGCGAATAAATGTCAATCATATATTTCAGATAACAAGTGAACACCACGCCCACGGCAGCAATAAACTGGGAAGTTTGAGAAACTGTGGCGGATTCTTTCTCTCTTTGTCTCTCTCTCTCTCTCGTGTGTGTGTGAAAATCACAGAAAGATCACACAGCAATTAGCTGAGTGCATCTAATAACAATGAAGCTGGCATCGATGTTTGGAATGACTTTCGACTAACATCGACACTCACGTACATCTGATACAAATAATGTCTTTGGGTTGATTTTTTGTCTGATTAAAACATTGCACACACACACACACACACAAAAACATTGCACACACACACACCACACACACACACCGCACCACAAACACCATACACACCACACACACACACACACAGAAATTTTTGTAAACCTTACAAGTGCTTTTAGCCAAACTGATCAAAAGACGTTTTAGATGAAAAAAATGATAAACAGTTTGGACTTAGTTTCATAGTGTAAACTGTAAACCATTTCTAGGTGTAGTGATGACCGTTTACAAATTAAATGATACAGCTAGACATCTCAACATGAATGTATGATTAGCTGTATTGACTAGAGTTGATGTTAGACATTTGTAGACGTGTACATGAAAACTTAATGTACGTGTTTTTGTTGTTTCGCTTTAATTTTACTTTTTAAAGCACCATGAGCCTGTCCATAGAATATATGGCGCTATAATAATAACAGCAACAATGATAATAATCATCATAATCATAAAAATGCAAAATTTGTAAAGCACATATTCACACACCTAAGGAGCATGCTCTTGGCTCCTAAGAACAAGAACGAAACATGGACAGCAGACGAAGGACAGGAGAACAAACAAATAACATTAAGTATAAAAGAATAAACAACCGTACTAAAAAAGAATAAAATCAAATATAGAAAACATAAAGAGGAACCAGATAACAAGAACAAGAACTGAGAGTAACATGATATTACAAAAGGAAGGATGTGACAAAGGACTGTCATTATGGGAAAGGTTGTTAGGAGACATGTTTACAGAAGAGGTGTGTTTTCAGTGGACGTGTAAAGGATTCAATAGTTGGTAGGTGGTGGATATGGAAAGGGAGAGAGTTCTATTGTTTCTCTGCACAAAAATATAAATTCTATAATTTTATTTTAATATATTCTATTATTTTATTATTATTACCATTCCGTTTGATAGTTCTAAATACATAAATAAGCGTGGATTTGGATGGCGAATGTGAGACAATTCTAGACACTAAGTTATATTTGGATGTTGTGTTAGTCTCTAGGAGCGAGTCTGTAGATGCTAAGGTAAGGAAAGGACTACAAGGCGCTCGTATCGCTGGGTTTGGCTGCACTCAGAACCATCAGGATCCAAAGATGGACATGAGACTCGCAGCCAAGCCCGACGAGATGGTGAGAGGATCGTCAGCTGACGAAGAGCTGTTGGCGAGGCGGGGATGTGGCTAAGACAGCAGGTGAGGTTTGCTCACTGGCCAGCAAGTTTGGGAACGCCTGCAATCAGGTGAGGGATTAAAAACTGCTTTTGAACCGTTGACACAGATGGGTGTGCGGGCACAAAACCCTGGGTTCGGCGGGTTGGGCGGCGGGATCTGGGCCTTGAAAGAGCCGTTGCTCACGGAGCAGACGTCACGCGGTGTAAAGTCATCCATTACCTCCTGACAGGCGCTTTCACCTTGCCTCCCTGTCGACACTTTTGTCCGACACTGGTCGTCCGTTAAGTCTGCGATCGCTCGAAGCTTTTCTCGCTTTTTCTTTTCTCCCTTTTCTTCGTCTGTTCCGCGGGGTCTGATATTGAACTGGCTATCGACACACACACACACTGGGATGTGACCTATTAGTGTGACCTTTTTGCTCGTGCAATATTTGGCTGCGAGCTCGTGAACATTTCCCTGGTGTCTTTCACGCAGGTCTGGTCCACAGCTGTGTCGGGTTTTGAACAAGCCGGGGAATCGTTTCTTTCTTGAGAAGATTATCAAACAGAATTTTGTCTAATCATGGAGAGAAGAAGTCGAGCAGGGTGATGAATGTTTAGTGTGTGGGCCAAAATCAAATTTATTAGAGCCTTTGATCCACTGATCGGACAAGTGTCCCATTGGTGGTGGAGCTTTTGATGTACCCGGAGAAGCATAGGTGGGTCTTTTTCTGTCTCTTTCTTATCACTTTCTCGCACTTCCACCCCTTCTCTATTTTTCTGTCCCAAATAAGCTAATTTATGGTAAGCTTGGTATATTTCTTTAGATATGTACAATTATACGACACATTAAGTATTTGCTGAGACCGCTGTTCCATATACAAGACTTTCAAACACTGAAGACTTGATGTGAACCCGATGGCAGACCTACCTGTCCAGGTGAAAACTTCACAGTCGGCTAAATCCGACCGACGAGAGGGTCTGTACAGGGTCTGTGAATGAAGGTCCGTGTGTACATGGCTCCAGTTACAAACTGTTGGCTGCAAGGGCCGTTTCCGGTCACGCTGACCGACTGTCACGCATCACACGTGACGTGTCTCGCACCGACAGAGGTTTACCTGCGCTGGCATTGAAACAGTAAACGTGGCAAGCGAGGCCAGAGATGATTATCTCCCTTTGCCGGCTTCTAAATCAGCGGCGGCTGTCAGCGCGCGTGCGGCCAATGTCTTTATCTGATTGTCGCCCGCTAATTTTCTGTCCGGGCTACAAGCTCAGATCCGGGTTTCAAAGATGTCGCTGATTGCAAGGGTGCGCTCCTATCGTTTCGCTTCAGAAATCGGAAGAGAATGGCTATTGCCGCCGTCAGCGTGGGGGCAGCACCAGCACTCGCTGGACGACCAAGATGCCAAGACATTGGACGCTGCAGGACCTGATGTATGATTAGAAACTAAGAGGAATTGTCCTTCTGAATATAGTTTGAAAAAAAAAGAAGGAAAAACTATAACAATTGTGATACCTTGATGAGAGCGTCAGAACGTTTGTGATAACACGGAAGTTCCCGCTAATGATCTCCCTTTGCGTATTTAAACTCTCAAGAAGAGCTGAGGGGGTCAGGGTGGGGACATGATGTGAGCTGCGTTCGTCGTCTAAACTCTAGCTTTGCCTTATTTCTTACCCATCCACAGTCCTGACACTGTCTCACTGAACTTTAAACTTTGCCAGTCATGTAACCATAGCTTTAGCGAGGGCTGTGACAAGACAAGACTCCAAGACTGACAAATGCACGGAGATCGAGGTGATATCCATTTTTAGTTGACAGCATCATGTGATCCCAGAATTCAAACCAACGTGCATCTCGACTCGTAAAGTACCTCGCACACTATCTTCCCAGTGCCTTGTCTTCACCATGACTGCTTCGTCTAAAGAGCAATTCCTGCTTTCAGGTTTGGGAAAGCCTTACACTCGTCGACACCCTGCGATCTCCTTCAACATGGCCGCCACACCAACTTAAGGGTGGATGTACGGAGGGAAGGCGCTCAGTTGTCAGGTGACCTGTACATTGACGAACAAGATATGTTGGATGAAAAGAGTGTCTGTCGTCTGCCGCTAGTCTACAAATGACTGCAAGTGAAGTGCGCTCGTCAAATGACGCTTGACGACTTTTGCAGTCAGGATTTGCTAGATGGTAATCTGACACTCATCGAAAAACCTACCCGGCATGCCGCTTGCTCCTGAACAACGAGCACGCTCTCTCGGGTAAATCTTGTTATCGCCCCTGGCCTGCCGGGTGGACCTCTGGGGTGCAGGTCTTTGGTGACAAGGGGGACAAGTAGAATAGTAAGGCTTGGTCCTCATACCTCGCTCCCCAATATTTAGTCTCGCATTATGCCGCGGCTCACAGCTCGTGCATTTACTGAATGACTAATTTGAAGCTCGGGTGCGTGGACGACTGCACATAATGGTAACATTAATTTGGGTATCAACATACACCCCACAAAATGTGTATCTCTTTAGAAGCCTGAAAACCTTTTGCCGCTGTATAATTATTATTGTTATGCGTGTTTTAAGGTGGTTAAACAGAACGGTTGGTGGGTGGTTAGATATACAGGCGGACGGATGGACGGACGCGCAGACAGATTGACAGAGAGGCTTCACGAAGTTGGATAGTCATTCTTGTTCTGCGATGCAATGCAGAGGTTCTTTGTTCATTAAATGCCGATCAGCCATAAACTGGTTTGTTGTTTGGTGATCGAGATTGTTTCTTTACATAACGTATCTAAGATGGATGCTCCCATGCACGTGACTGATGTTGCAGATGACTTTGCACGAGTCCGTCTTATTAGTCTAGCTGTTCAAAAGATGAGATGACCCCGAAAAGTAGACAGAAGTTTTTTTTATGCCATAGTACTCTTATATAAATGTTAGTCTACGTGCGAGCTATATTTAGGTTACTCAACATTCTTGTTCATACATAACGATGTTGTCTCCATTGAGCACTCTCGTGAAGTACCGCTGCACCCTCTATCATACCTACTGCTGGTGTTTGCTGCATTGAATGCTTTCTTTGTGTCTTTGACAAATCGCCCAACAGACCTTTCTTTTCTCGTCTCTTGAAATGAGAGCTCAGTCCATCAGCTGCATGTCAACTAGCAGACGACAGGTTCCCATGGCACGCTGCTGGCGGTCTGTATGGAACCAGGGATCGTAGTGTACTTGTTATTTGGTTCCTCTTTTGTGTTTTCTGTATTTGATTTTATTCTTCGTTTAGTAGGTTGTTTATTCTGTTATAGTTCATTTATTATTTGTTTGTTTTCATGTCCCTCGTATGCTGTCGATGTTTCGTTCTAAGAGCATACTCCTTAGGAGTGTGAGTATGAGCTTTACAAATTTTGCAATTATTATTATTATTATTATTATTATTATTATTATTATTATTATTATTATCCTCAAAGCAACTACTAACCGGGAAGGACCGCCCTGGAATCCGCCAGCAAGAGCCTAGGAGATGCACTTTGACCTGCCCTGAACCTAGGAAGCAAAAGCGACTTCCTCAAACCTTTGAACTCTTGTGTAAATGCCCTCGTGATGAAAAGAAGTCGTGTGGATCTTGTTGTCAATCAACTAACCATTTGAAGTGACAACTGTTTTTTTTCAAAATTAGAACTGTGATCTAGAGCCAACAGTTTTCCGGTAAAAATAAATTTTCAAAGATTTATAACCAGCTGACTCTTATGAGTAGATGATAATGATTCCTGGAATTAACTCCCCTCTTCCCCCTTCATCACTCCTCCACCACATTGTCTCTCATGACGAACACCTGATTTAAAATGTAATAACTCCTTTTTGAGTCTCGTGTTTGTGTGTGTGTGAGCATATTAAGAGCAACACAAAAACAGCGCTGACTAAGCGACATGCAAAAGGTCAAATGTCATGGGAAATGTACTGTCGTCTGCCTCTCGAAAGCTCGTTGGTCTTTGTCTGCCCACCAGGCTGCCCTCGGGGTGACTGGCTTTTGTGAGTCTTACCTGCTGTCCCTTGAGTCCACTGGAGCCACAAACACCGAGAGCTCGAGAGCGAGTCACGTGACGATGCATCGCGAGATGCGAAGGTCTGTAGTCGTGTGTCGGGGTCAAACAAGGCCACGTACTGCTCGGGTAGATGTTGATGGTGCACAAGCTCCGCCGCTGTCTACTTGCTCATGGTTGTAGGGTTCACACCGTTCATGCTGTTCACACATCTAAAGTCGTTCACTTCCGTCTCACCTTGCGGGGAGACCACTCTCGACTTCTGACAGTAGTATCGCCATGTCCTCCCATCTCTGGACTGCTCGCATCCGAATTTTTCCCTGATGAGGTTTGCCTCCGAGGTCTGTTCTGAGCTGATGAGGCTTGCCACCGAGGTCTGTTCTGAGCTGATGAGGTTTGCCACCGAGGTCTGTTCTGAGCTGATGAGGTTTGCCACCGAAGTCTGTTCTGAGCTGATGAGGTTTGCCACCGAGGTCTATTCTGAGCGCCAATCACCTGTAGAGGGGCTTGAAGACTGTGTCAGATGAAGAACTGGTCAGTTGAAGGGTTTACCTGTGTCAGGTGTACACCCCTACACGTCCCGTGAGCCCTGCAGTCCCCACAGCGAGTCTGGTGTGCAGACTGTCCGTGAGGTGGCGCCGCTAGCGGGAGCGCGCGAAATGTGGTAGAGAGCGACAAGGGGCCGTAAGCACGTTCACTGCCCCGGTCCGCCGCATCAAAGAGCGAGACGTGCGTGTGTGCGTGCGGGCAGACAACTTCATGCACGTACTTCTTGCGGGCGGACGGCACGACCTCTTGCCGGGCATCACGTGTCACAGCACGGATGTGCTTACTGGACTGCTCGCAGACGATTTTTCCAATTAACTACTAAAACAAGGCTGGTGTGTACAAAGCTTCCGGTTTGGTCTCATTGTTTAGGCTTGCCGAGACTAACAGCGGAGGCTAAGTCTCGGCAGACAGACAGCAATCCACCTATACACGTCCATGGTGACAGTCTCTCTCTCTCTCACACACATCATCAGAAGCTCATCACAAGAGCTTTTTAATTAGTGCTAAATGATGATGGTGCCTTTTGTGAAATTGTAAATCTATCTAACATCACCAATTTTATTCGACATATTAATAAGAACTCTAAGCTGATATTTAAATCAACAAAGAGCAAAAGAACATAAACAAAGAATTTTTTATCTTGATTTCAATACTATCTTTTTTAATATTGTAATTTCCGGGTAATTTTATGCATTCACGAGCTCTGCCTGTTGAAAACTTTTCTCGGTAAGCCATTCCGCAGTTTTGCGGTTGTGCTGCAGCATAAGCAGAGACGACATGATGAAAAGAAACATTCACCATCATCAGGCTTTGGACAGACCACCCACGCCACCAACAACTACCATTACCTGTCCAGATCAGACCAGGCGATAATTTTCCACCTTGGGACGGGGCACAACAGACGAAAGGACCACCTTTACCGCAAGCTCCCCCTGGTGTCAGCCCCAAGGAGCTCCTGTGGACACAGAACAAACCACGGAGCACATCCTACAGGAGTGTAGGTACCTCCAGGAACTGAGGGCGGAGGTCAGATCGTCATCAACGCTCTCTACACGTTTGAACATTTTGTTCTCTACAGTGTTTCTGGAAGCCGCCTAGAAGATCGTTCTCGAAGGCTTGGCAGTCCGCAACCTCGTTCACCAGGCCAGTGGCAGGAATTCGTGGGAAAAGTCAAGTCAGACGATGTTGACTTACCCATCAAGCGCGCCGACCTCCACCTACCGCACAGGTGTGCTGCGACCTTGCGACCCATTAATAACAATTTGATGCAGCCAGGTATAAACTGGTCCGCGGGGAGCGTGCTGACACGCACGATGTTAGCCATGCAAACGATGGTCCATTTTGTCCTGAGGTCAAAGATCACGCGTCTTGGCTCATCTCTGGCTGTTCCAGCAAGTCGTCTTGCCGATTCCTCCCGCTCCTGTCGCTGCACGCGGCTCACGCACGAGCGAGCCGGGCTGTTTGCCCGCGGCTCCGTCTTTATCTAACAGATATCAGTTTCGCCACTGTATCTCAGCTTCAGACCCTCGGGTCATGTGACCAGTGAGCAAGATGGCCTCTCGCGCCGTGAGATCTCGCGTGACTAGGAATCATTAGCATGGCGGCTTGTCGACATCGCCTCGCAGATCCGAACTCCGATACATGGCGGGGTCCGTGTCTCGGCCTGACCCGAGTAACAGATCGTGGCACCTGGCGGTAGGTGGCGCTGTGGCCTGCAGGTGGGCCCTGTATGACATCACTTTGTTGGCCGCGGAAACTGACCTGCGAGTCGTGACACCTTCGCCATACAAACGCGACCAGCGTGTAAAATGCGAACCGCCACACACAGTGCTCCTGAGCGGTACATTACCTGGCCAGGTACATTACCTTTGCCAGGTACATTACCTTTGCCAGGTAGTCGCCGTCATAGTCCAACGTAACCGTCGCTTAGTGTCAGTAACACGCAAGTGTCTACAGAAAGTTGAGTCTCCATTTCTTTCTTCTGTTCTTTCCTTTATTGATAGGTGGAGTGGGATTTGAGAATTGTAAAGTTTGGGGTGGATATTTTGTTACTTATACAAGGTCATGTGAACATTGGGTCTGTAGGACAACAAGGAATGTCTTTATTGTGGGTGAGCTCATCACGTGTTGACAGAGGTTGTTGTGGACAACATCAAGCGACCCTGACACCGACTACAAAAATTCTCTATCCCGAACCTTTAAAGTTTCAGACTTGAGGTAAGTGTGTAATATGTATCAGAGCCTCCCTACCATCCATTTCATTCTCCCGCTGCCAGCCCGTAGTTCCTTGCACTTCTTTCTCCCTGCATCAACCCTGACGATAGCATCGGTCTCTGTTGCCGTGGTAACGGGAGCAACATTTCAAAGCCAATCCGAGTCTTGTAAAAATTCAGTTTGAGTTGCTGGGAGGTCCTGTCAGTAAAATGTGTCTTGATTTCTGTTTACTATTAATTTTTTAATGCGAAGAGGAGAATCACACGAGGATTGATCATGAAGAATTCAGTCAATGGAAGAGCTCCAAGAATATGCTAATGAGGTGTTTCCATAACAACGAACGTAATTTAGGCGGGAAATGAGAGAACTGCTATTTTCAAAGGCTTGCTCCTTGCTAACAGGTCAGAGTTTTTCCTCCAGGCTTGGAGAACATCTTAAAATAAACTCATATTGGTGTCTTATAGTGAGTTTAACTCATTCACACCTCGAGAATGAGCATCTTACAATGAGTGTATGCATTTTGTGGGAGTGGGTATCTTATAACGAACTCAACTCATTCGTTTGAAAAATAATTTTGAATTTAGTATATCCTATAGACTGAACCACTCATTTGGCGTTCAAGCTCCCACAAAATTCAGATAACTAAGCTACCCGACATCAACGTGTCAACAAATACCGCCCCACCCCTGAAAACAACCCCAATATGAATATACTCTACATTACACACGCACGCGCGCACACAAACACACAAACAAAGTTTCGTTGCTACATAATCAGGTCCCTGCAGGCAGGGGGACTGGAGGCGGGAGGAAGGTGGCAGGTAACTGGATGCCGGTGGTGGCGGCTGACGTGTCATGCCAGTACCCGCCTGGCAGCGCGCGACCCTGTACAACTCCGGGTGGCGGCGTCACCTCGGGGTCTGCGTCGCTCCAACGCCCATCTCTTGCGAAGGTCAGGGTGGCGTGGGGATGGCAGAACCCTGTCAGGAAGCCGTTTGTTGCACCTGGCGAGCGAGGAGCCGCCACTACACCTGGATGCATTTCTTGGCGCGGTCTGGGCAGAGCGTGTCGCTTGGTAATGGTGCCTTAAGTCACTGACCCAGCTTTTAACTTCTTCCAGAATTGTTTTCTTGCTTCCCCGGCGGTTATCGTTCTCTTCTCGTTGTATCTCCCTCGTCTCGTTGTATCGATGTGTGGTGGTGGTGGTGGTGGTGGTGGTGGTGGTGGTGGTGGTGGTGGTGGTGTGGGACTTGGGTGTGTGTATATATGTGCGTGAGTGTGTGCGTGTTTATCTCTAGGACCTGGAGGTTGCAGAGTTAAGATTTCATGTTGACTTTACTCCGGGTGCATGCTCACCCACCATGCAAATGTCGAGGGGGTTGTGATCTGTCATAACTTCGCTCAACCAGAACGACTCTTTTGTATTACAAGGGAGACCTCCCTTGGCCAGGGCCAAGTTTAACATTCTCGTCTTCACACCTGGTCTACCTGTGCGACTTCTTACCTGACAATGAGTGGCGACAGCAACAATAGGTGACGTGTCTTCGGTAGTAATCATCATTTGTCAGGGTGTGTGGGGGGACGGGTGAGCTCGCAGTTGCGGGCAGGGGGGAGCAGTTGTTGGTTATGAATACACCTCCCTCATGCTGATCGTATGGGGAGGGGGATAGTTCTGGGGAACACATATCGGTGGGTGGGGGCAGGGACTGGGTCTCGAGATGCCAGGTGACGAGGGTGCAGAGTAGGTGCATTGGTTCCTGGGGCGTTAGGTCAAAGCAAATGACTGTCATGATGAAGTACCGTAGTTGTCTTTTACCCGCTACCCGATTAATCGCGTAAGCTCATCTGCCATACAAATTATTTTAAACTCAACAATCATCTCCAACATGGCACCACACAACTTCACCACAGCACCATGACCACCTCACCATTTAACCATTTCACCAATACTCGCTATTATTTCTGTATTGTTTCGCTCTTGTACCACATTATCACCGCAGCATGATACCGTTGAACGATGTTACACTATTCTCGACCTTTGAACTGACCAGTCCTCGGCTTCCTGTCATTCTGTTTGATCCCGTTTCAAACATAGAGAGCCGGACAATATAGACATGGATGACACAAGAACACACAATGAAAGAGTAGATAAAAAGGGCGAGATGGGTTAATGGATAATACAAGTTGTGGACAATACAAGTTGCGGACAATACTAGTTGTGGATAATACAAATATGAATACAAGTTGTGGACAATACAAGTTGCGGATAATACAAGTCGTGGATAATACAAGTTGCGGATAATACAAGTCGTGGATAATACAAGTTGCGGACAATACAAGTTGTGGATAATACAAATATGAATACAAGTTGTGGATAATACAAGTTGCGGATAGTACAAACATGACGAATACAGCCCTGAACCACTATGGAGGGTACCTCACACATACCCCAGTCCCGCACAGGTAACACCAAGTAAACATGCAAGTGAGGTGTCAAGATCGTTATCAACAAGATACCTGGACTGACTGGCTCCTGTTTCCTCAGCTCTTCAAGGTGTGCTTATGTCGGGCCATTTGAGGTAAGTAAAACCAGACACGTGATATCGCCGAAAGGCGCGTGTTTTACTGCATTTTGTCAGCACTCCTTGCAGAGGCATTCGGGGGGAGTCGCCATATCAAAAGGTGACGCCGCTGTAGCGCCCTCTACCTTTGTTCTCGGCACCGCGCGCTCACAGAGTGTATTTATCATGCTTGTTGAACTGTCGTCTGCGACATCCGGTTGTCTGTCCGTTATCCCGAATTACAGGTAAGGTGCTGATACCCGGACTGTGTAAGCGGGTGTTGGAAGAAATGTGAACATAGTCGGGTGGCTGCGGGGTGTTAGGGCCACAAGGGCGAACAAACGCCATAAATACAAGGGAGGGGGAGGAGGCCGTCTCATCAGAGCTCGGCTATCGTGAAAAAGATCCTTGGATTTGGTGGTCACGTGGCCTAATGTGCCGGAACCGTTTGTCTGCACAATCCTAGACATGTGTCAGCGAGTTTCTGATTCAACTGTTGACATGCAGCAATCGCCGCTTGAATATCTGTGGGCTGAACCCTGCCAGGATGGGGTAGAATCAAAGCGATTTGCAGATTTGCTTAAAATAGCGCCAGTGGGGAGGAGAGTGTAGAGGTCTTAATCGTCAGGTGCGATATTGTCTTACCTGCCAGGTGCCACTACAAAACCCTCTGCAGAGTGTGTTAAGCGCTAATTTGAAGTTTCCTGTTGACATCTTTGGCTAACACCGTGACCATTCTTCTCTAGAGAATAGAGCAAGATGTTATCTGTACAATGCTGGATAGTCGTCGTCCGGTGCTGGCTTTAGGGTGGCCCGATAGCGCAGTGGTAGCACGTTTGCTTGAGGACGGCCATGTGTGTGTTCACCTCCTGGGCGGCAGGTACTCACGTCACAGGTGACACCTGTCCTCAGACCTACCCATCGGGCTTTTAATCCCTTTCATCCCCCAATCATCCCCTCCCTAGAGTGCGATGTAGTGACTTATAGTTTATTACAGCTTCCATACCCGTTTACGGGTGTCAATGGCAAATTTTGAATCCTGAGACATGAAAAAGAATCCAGACATTTGAAACTACTACCCACAAAAAGGGTCTTCTCCTTAACAGGCACTGAAAAAACTTTTCTGGCGCAGAGGCAACACTCTACCAACATCCTTCACGGCTTGTGTAGTTCAGTCACGTGACTCTACCATCATCTTTCACGGCTCCATTGAGTGCTAAACTGCGCTGTTGTCAGAGTTGTCAGAGTACTACGAGGGGAGAGAGAGAACCATGGCGGAAGTGGTTTCTGTCGCTCAGCACAAGCCTATGAGGCGAACTGTTTCAGATGACTGACATGACTTAGTTTCTTTCAACTTACTTGGATGCCATACCCTGCCCCGGCAAGGCAATGTCATATATCACTGCTCAGTGTCTCATGTCATTTTGTCAGTCCCCGACCATCACTGTCCTTTCAGAGACTCATGTCGACGACCCTCCCTTCTCTGTTTCTCGCGGACATCAGTCTGATCACCGGGTATCTTCATCTG
Source organism: Pomacea canaliculata (assembly GCF_003073045.1). Classification (NCBI taxonomy): domain Eukaryota; kingdom Metazoa; phylum Mollusca; class Gastropoda; order Architaenioglossa; family Ampullariidae; genus Pomacea; species Pomacea canaliculata. The sequence continues at coordinate 11,617,415 of NC_037601.1, forward strand.
TCTTGTGTTTCCTACAATCGCTTGTCGGTTATCCTCGCGCCACCCATTGTCTCTCTTCGCTCTTTTGGTTTCTGTCTTCCTCATTACAGCTGTCTATATTTTCTTTTATATATTTATTCTCTTTTCTTAATGCTGAGTGACAATCTTCTCTGAACACAAATTGTCGCACATCATGTGGATGTAAAACAGGAGGAGCACTGGCAGAACAATCCGCTCATTCAGCCCAACAACAGCCGGATGTAATGAGTGTAGTTGAGTCCGTTCAGTAAAACTGCGGTAGTGTATCGAGGTACTGTGTCAGTTCAGATAACTACAAGGGAATTATCATTTATTCACAAAGCTTTCGCTGGAGTCGTGCGTAACAGAGTTTATTTCAATAAAAATTGACCTTTGAGTCCAACATCCTACAATTTACCTCGGACCCATCGTCTACCCAGCGCTGCCGATCCAATCTCTAGCGATTTCTGTCAACCTGTCGTCGTTTGGGGCGACTTACCTTGCTGGCGACGGCGCCTGACCGAGCACGTGCAACCTGAGCCTCGGTATCGGTTTCAGAAGCGTATTCATCATCACGCGCGAATCCCCGAGCTTGCCAACAGGTCGAGATCGTCGCGGAAGCAGTTGTCAGCCCACTTTGCCTCGCAAAGAAAACAGCAGGCGACTTAGCAGCGGGGTTGCCATTGTGGCTAAGGCCTTGTGGGAGGAGCAGTGAAGCTCGAGACGGGATCCCCAGGGGGAGATAAATCCGCTGCGTACGGTTTGCGCCTAGTCGATATGCTTGTCGTCGGAAGACTGAGGGCAGCACGGCAACCGCCATTGCGCTCGAGCGACGACAAGGATGCTGTACATATCTGCTGTCGGTAAAAAATGAGCTCACATCTGTCTTGCTGCTTTTTTCTCTCAGGTAAATAACCTGAAAACGGCAGGTGAAAATGGACTGTAACCATCCTCGTAGGGAGACAACTCTCATTTCGCCGAGCTCACTTCCGGAAATATCGTCGGCAGTGTTTGAACAGTTTCTATTTTGTTAACTTTTTAGGGTGGAAGTTTCAGTACTAACGGTGCTCAGTGCTGAAATATCTGGGGTTAGTAAACTGTAAAATATGACAAAAATAAACACAAACAGCGATAGGAGCAGGACATCACTACCATAACTACATTCAGTGACACGAGCAGTACGGCAATTCCGATCACCACCATAGGTCCATACATCATGCTCGCCACCACCACCACCACCACCACTACCACCACTCCACTACTACAACTGCCGTCGCCCCCATGTATCATCCCGTTGCTGTGGCCCATCGTGGTGCCGGCGGTTGTCGGGGCCGAGTCACTGGGCGACATTCACACCTTTTGTGGCGGGCAACCGGGGCGTGATCACAGCCCGCAAAGCATCTCGGGCCGAGAAGCCGGCGGCTTTTACAGCGTAACCCGAGAGGACAGAAGCGCTCGGCTATCGACTGGCGCTGATCTAATCCCCGTGTCCCCCCCTCGTACAGTAAGTCAGAGCGGGTGACCAAACGATATGTCTGCAAGTCCCGGCTCTATTCTGTCCCTGACTCCCCTCTAAGCCTCCTCCATGCCCGACGGCGCCGTCAGCAGACACCATAGACGTGAGAGACAAAGGTCAGGCAGTTATGTGGACCCGCAGTGAGAGGGAGAGGAGGAGCAGGGCAGGCTAGCTGGTGGTGGAGCAGGCCTCCAGAGCTTCAATTCACCAGCAGACTGTGGAGAACATCGGCAAACTGCCATGAAACGTCAAGAAAAAATATCTTGGACAGAAACCAGAAAAACTCAAAAATAACTTCAAAATTAAAAAAGTCAAAGAATAAAAAGAATAAAATGAAAAATAAATAAATAAATAAATAAATAAATAAAAATTAAAAATTAAAAACCAAACAAAAAGGCATAAACTAAAAACCTGGGCAGGTTAAAAAAAGAAATAAAACCCCAAAACCTGAAATCCAGACAAGTCCAGTCCTCGTTACCTTCGTCGTGGTCAGCTTCCTCCCCGCCTCTGATGGTCTGGGTGAGGACTGACCACGTGGAGTGAAGGAATTCTGTCCTTCCTTGTAGTACTAATATGAATTTTTATACTTTGACATGGATTTAAAATGAAACAAGGTAAAACACCCAGGGTCAAAGGTCTTAGTGGACATGGGAATCGTTGCGGTGTGTGTGTGGTAGTAGTGGTGGGGTGGGGTCAGAAAGGTCACGGTGGCTCAGCAGAGGGTTAGATGTGAGATTCACCCTGTGCCCCTCACCGCTTCTTGCCGATAATGCATCTTAATGGCCGGGGTTCACTCAAATCTCTCGCCGGCTTTCTGATCAGAGGGCGACACGAGAAGTGCACATGAGGTCAGGCAGCAGGTTAACCTGCGGCTTCAAAGGCAAAGACCGTTGGTTGCTAACTCACAGCCCCCGCCGGCGAGGACAAGCTCTTGACATGCGACGCTGATCTCGGGGTTTTCAACTTCAGCCTTCTTGGGGTGGTAATTAGCCGGGTGCCTGGTCCGTCAGACAAGACAGCAAACCTGGCTGTGCAGTCGACACCCGTATGTGCACGTCACAGCACGAGGACGAGATGGAGAATAGGTAACAACACCTGCACGGTGATGACACACCGCCTGACTCAACAAAGGGTGGAGTTCAGGCGACAGCACCACGGGTAGACAGGCTTTTCTTTACACCGGTTTTGCGATGAAATCCCTGAAGAAAGAGGGTACCCAGGTGAGTCGGGTTTTTGTTCTCTCTCTGTTTTTTTTGAAGGAAAGTGGAGATGCCAAAGACAACATCGCGGTCTAAATGGCGCAACGGCCGGTGTGAACGAAGCGAAACACTTCAGTCTCACAGTCTCTCATATTGTAAGACTGGGTGAACGAGCTGAGGTTCCATCTCTTTGTCATCGGAGTCTGTCTCGTTGGTTTTCTTTGTTGATGTTTGACTCCACCACACAGTGGCTTCAGCAAGAGTTGCTTACACGGTCTTATCCTACTTGTCTGAGATGGTGGTCAAGCTCCTGGATATCTGAAATGGCGGTCTGGCCCAGGATACCTGTCTCAGATGGTGGTCTATCTCCTGGAAACCTGTCTGAGATGACGATCTGGCTCCAGGATACCAGTCTGAGAGGGTGGTCTGGCCCAGGATACCTCTCAGATTGTGGTCCAGGTCATGATACCTGTCTCACATGGTGGTCTAGCCTCAGGATACCGTTCTGCAAATATGGTGTAAGAAAGTGTGGTATCTTAACACTTACTGTCTGCAAACATTTTCATCAATATTTGTCTTGAAATTACTAATTTTGTTACAATATTATGGATACAACCTGGGAACTGTTTGTGCATGGAGGTGACACTTACCTAAAATAATTGCATAAATGAAAAAGACGGAAGGCAAACCAAAGTACCGTCAAAAAAATTGTGTTGTCTTAGTAATTGTCATTATAAGTTTGAACTAAAAGTGTCTATGATACACCGAGACATCTACGTATTGAAACATTTCACACCACTACAGAGAAACATTTCAAATTATAGCTGAAACCTGACAAACCGACCAGGATGAAACTGCACAGTCCACCCACGACATGAACACCCATGTCTTCCACAAGCACACACACCCTCCGAACAGTTTCATGGGGATTAAACAGCCAGACAATAACAACAGTGGACGTGGTCGTACAGCGACGACTACACAAACATCAACAAGCATGACAAGAGACTGAGTCAGGATGGTTATCTCCCAAACCAACGGACTTGCGGAGATTATCTGTCTTTTGCAAAAGACTTGATCTCTGTTAAAGTTTATTCTATAAAAAAAACCACAAACAAACAAAGCTCTTACGACGGTGATCTGCACGGTGATAAACATTTATGGCTGGGAGCCTGAAACTGTAACTTTCATGTACCCTGTCTGTAAGTTTTCTGGGTGGATAGAAGGGTTTATCTCCTTCCTTTCGGCAGGTCACTGGTGTTATCAGACAGATGTTACATGGACGTGTATAATTTGGTGAACAAAAAGAAGGAGCTCCGACAGACCCAGATCAACTAATATTGATATCATGCATGAAAAGCAGTTGGCGGTGCTGCGCATGTAAAGCATCATACCCGTCTGGCTGAAACACCTGCAAGGACTCCGCATCGGCGACTTGAAGAAAGGGTTGGGACAAGTCCCGTTGGCAGCACTTCATCCTGGTTCACAGTGGTTCACAGTGCAGTCGTGTGTCGCAGAATCCACCCCTCGACTTGGAGATTGCGATCTTTCCGTCTGGTGGCAGTTAGCGACCAGATAGCAGACCTGACTGATGAGCGTGATGGTGATATAACGTTGACAGCCGCCAATAAGGTGAAGGGTTGGTGGTGCTGGTGGTGGTGGTGGTGGTGGTGGGGAGTGCAGCAGCAGAGGCCCACGACATTCAAGCTCACGGTAGCTACACACACACAGCTCGACATTAGGCAAAACACCGACAGCAGAATTACCAGGTGTGGAAACGGAGAAGAGGAAATTTGGGGTTTCTTGATTCTCCACGCCAGCGAGGAGAAGCTTCCAGCCCCGGTTTACCAGAGGTGGGAGGCGGGGTCGGTCTTGCATTAGAGTCCATATCATAATGAGCGATTGTTGCGTGGCCCCGGCCCCTACGCCTGGGGTCTATTTGTGACAGTTTGGAAAGTAACAGGTCTGCGCAGCCCGGCGGCCCTCGACACAAAGACGTGTTTGTTGTGAAGATTGCCGGCCCGGCCACGCTCGGCGATAACATCAGACGCTTCCCTCCGTGTCAGCAGCCATGGGGAGTGAGGAGAGGCTGAGGGACTGAGATGAGGCGGAGGCAAAGGACGACCTGTCAATCAGCAGGTCCCTCACGTGCTGTCCCTCCAGCTTGTGTGTCGTGCTGTGTGCGTGCGCAGTCTTATTTCTCTCTTGTACATGTGTTTGTTTGTGTGTGCGGGGGAGGGAGTAAGAGAGAAAGAGGAAAAGAAGGGTAGGGAAAACATTGACATTGTCTCAACTTCCCATCCTGAAGACAAGGCTTTACAATGATTATAAACATAAAGCAATACAGTACTGTAAAGATGTGATTACAGTTTGCCTTTTCCGCTAGACTACTGGCTGTTGTCATGTTTACATGTGAGAGAAGGAGTGCATGACGTCATCACTAGGGAGTTACTTGCTCAGGGTGTGGGGTCAGCGAGTGAGGGACCATCCCAGCCCAGGACGTTGCGGTGTGCACCATCTCCGGAGCAATAATATGGCCATTAATATGTCAGGGAGACAAGGTTTCCTGGGAAGAACAAGGGGGACGTGCGCAGTGTAGCGACGATTTGTGGACAGGTATGTGTCACTGGGGTACTGATAGCATGGACGTACTCGGGTGTACCCAGGAAGACTCGTATCAGTTTTTAATGCACATTTAATTCGTGAGTTGTAACTGCCAAGGTGCCGATACACCTGTTGGCCAGGATTCTCTTCCACCCGGCCATTGCTTTCATTTTGTCAAACGGCTGCCTGGACTCAATAAAGTCCAACGGCTGACTTACCCATGCAAACGGACGTCAAACGGCTGATAGGTCCACACTCAGTAAAGTCAAACGGCTGATTGGTCCACATTCAGTGAAGTCAAACGGCTGACTGGCCAGTCATGTCAAGGTCACTTCGTCCCACGTCATTGCTGGAACCGTTATTGCGATGGCGCCGCTCAGCAACTGCGACCACGAACTTTTATTACTGGACTGCTGGCAGACGATTTTTTTCCAGTTAACTACTAAAACGATCCATTAGACGACAAAGCTTCCGGTTTATTCACATTCTTTGTTTAGGCTCGCCGAGACTTTGCAAGAGGCTAAGCGTTGGTCTCGGCAGACAGACAGCAGTCCACCTATACACATCCATGATGCAATGCTGTCCCCAAACGTCTTTTACAGAGAGCAAGAGTATTTCTTTTCATAATTACCTATTTTCTGGAATGTTTCACTGAAATTCTCAAGGAAGTGCTAACAGTTAAATGTAGTGAGTGAAGAAACGTTAGTGCTTTTTATACCTTGGAGCTATAATCTCACAAAGCTATCTTTAGCTATAATTATATAATGATGCTATTTATAGCAGAAAATGAATTTACTTTGACAGCACACATTAAATAAATAAAGTGGCGGATGTTTCCACAACTGTTACAAGACTACCACAAAATATTACAAGTGTACAATGTTGAAAGTATTGTTACATATTACAATATGTAGCAAGTGTAGTGCATACCACAGACATGAAGTACCCAGGATGAGTGCACACTACAGACACATGGCGATCAGAAGCTACCACGGATCCCACGGCAGTTACCCAGGTTCTTAAATGACACCTGTGTCTTTAACCTCCTCAATTTCTGGGTAGGGGCGGTGGGTAGAAGAAAGGAAAAATTCTCTCTTTTTTTCTGTAAGCTGTGCGACTTTTGAATGTTAACTCGTGCATTGACGGTGAATTGTAAAGTTGTTGACTGTTTGTTGCGGGACAAAGTCGGGTACTTGAGCGAGGGGTGAGGCAGTGCGACAGTTGACAGTCACACGTATTACTGTCAAGGCCTTTAATCTCACCTGTAGAGATGAACACCTGCGCAGGCGCGGAGCGTGGCGGTGGCTGCAGTTTTGTCCACTGAACTCCGACCTTTGAGTTCCCAACGTCAGCTGCTTGACGGGTCCGCTGTGGTCTGGGGAAGCCGGGTGGCGGGTGGGGTAGCTGGCTGGCTACTCTGGGGGTTGTTTGACAGTCGCCGTGCACGCTCTCGCCATCGGCCTCTCAGTTTACACCACCACGTGCTTCACCGTTTGTACCCGGCACGACCATTCGCACGTCCTTCTCTCCTAACTTGTAAGCCACACAGCCAGACGAAGAGTAAATGAGGAATAAAAAGGAAAACTTATACAAACAGACAAATACAATGGGTGTATTTTGTGTCTTTATATAAAACCAATATTTATTAATGAACTGTACTGCTGACATGTAAGTGTGACCATGGATGTGTATAGGTAACTGCTGTCTGTCTGCCGAGACCAACGCTTTGCCTCTTGCACAAGCACACACACAAACAAACACATACACAAGCACACACACACACACAACAAACACATACACAAGTACACACACACACACACACACACACACACACACACACACACACACACAAACAAACACACACAAACAAACACACACACCTCTTCAGTCCTTTCCACACAAACGCAGTGTACCGGCGGAGGAGAAGGGCAGCTGTCCACAGCTGGATTATCCCACAGTGCAAGCAGCCGTGGTATGCTTCGACTCAAATTATCTCTGGAACACGTGTGCCCGACACCACACCATTTTTTACAGGTAAAATACAAGTGGCTTATTTATCGTTTGGCAGCAGCGTGGCTTTGCACAGAATATGAAATATGAGCTTGTTGCTAAGAATTGCACTCCTTCCACCCCACCGCCGTCCCCTCCCGAGGCTTTCAGCGCGTGAACAGCCATGTTGAATGCGAACTCTCTACACCGACTCATTCATCATGGTTAACCATTTCTCTTTCTCTGTGTGCTGGATTACCATCAAACAGTACAGAGCAACTGGAGTCTGACTTGGTGTGGAGTCCCTTTAGTGTTTTCATTGCCGAGCTCCACAGGAAGTGTCGCAGGTTTATTAACGTAAGGCAATTTGCTCCATTCCACTTCTGATTGATCTTGTTTAAGTTTCCGATAACGAGATCTCAATAAAAAAAAATGTTTTTTAAATGTGTCGTTGAAGTTATGTATTTTCAAAAATGAAAGGCACGGTTACGAATGGCTGTCTAATTATATTGCAAGGAATCGACGAAGAGCATAGCTGGCCAAAGAAGTGATTATCATAGAACTGATTATCATGTAATGTGAGTGTCTCGTGTCTCGTATAGTTTTACGTTCACTTTAAAACGAATACGTCTCTTAAAGAAACAGTAAAGTGCAAATTATTTTCTGATGATCAGGTACAGTGGAATGGCGGGAACTTTTTCTGCAAATCTCGGCGAACAACCCCCTTCCACTCACGACAAACACGCCTGCAAACATCACAGTTTAGAGACAGAAATGACGTCACGTTTGTACACAGGTATGTCTTATAACCTATGGCCCCAGTCCTCCTATCGGCTGAGGTCTTCACAACGTAAACACACTCATGTATAATCTTGACTTCTATGTTGTTGACCTCTTTCTGTGCATGCATGGACGTGTACCTCGAGAACGAAATGGGGTGTTCGCACGCACTGAATCATTAGAAAGAAAATTGCACTCCCATGCTCCTTTAAAATAAGTGGAAGATGTTCGTGCAAAGTGGGTTGAAATTTGTTAAACCAACCGACAACCAAATAGACAGCCAAACAAACAAACAAACAAACAAACAAACAAACAAACAAACAAACAAACAAACAAACAAACAAAACCAACTAAACGAATGAAGACAATGGCAAAGCTTGTTACCGCATCTGTTCTTTGCGCTCGCTAAGTCTCAGCGTCTTCATCAATCTTTACATTGAGCACGTGATAGTTTTATGCGACACGTGTGACATTGAGGGGAGAGAGAAACGGAAAAGGCAATGTAAATTAATGACTAATATCTGTGATTGATATTAGTTCAGTTTACTAGAAACAGGGATGAGGAATGTTTGTAAGGAAGGTAAACCACAAACAGCATCCACACCGCACGCGCACAGAAGGCGAGTCAGCAGCACAGAGGCTGTCGTGAAATGACTCTAACGATTAATTAGCAATTCTTCCACTTCGCTCAAACCAGGGTCACTTCCTGTCCTTGCTATAGTACAGTGCTTGATGTGGATGTGAACATTGGTTGCTTGTACCTTGCATCAGCATTGTGGGCCGTTGGACGATCTAGTAGAACATAAGTGGTAGTATTACCAGGGCCGCCGAGAGCCAGCCCGGGCCCCGGGACAGACGACCTCTCCGGGCCCCTTGTACTTGTAATCGTAAATTATTTTCCCAGTATATAATGTATGTTTACAATTCGAATCTCAATATCTACACTCAAACTCAACTTCTGCATGTGTAATGCTTGGGTGTTCTGTCCTTAGACCTTTCTTTAAAAGAAAAAGAAAAGGAGAAGAAGAAAAAAAAAATCCACTGACCAAGGCCGGGCCCCCTTGACAGCCGCGGGCCCGGGTACACCAGACCCTTGTCCCCCCCTCTCGTCAGGCCTGAGTCTTACTACAGTACTAGCAGTGTTGTTATCGTTTGCAACAGGTCCGGCATGAAGATAGTTTCATCGCTAACTACTGTTGGTTTACTAAACCGACCGCTGAGCATGTGAAATGCCAGATTATTGTGGACATAACCTTTGAGATCCCCTCGCTGTGATGTAGTTTGTCACAGAATTTGTCGTTTGTCAGATTTAAAATTAAAAAAACTCATTAGGTTTCACTTTATTAGCGAAAGCGGATTTAAAAGAAAATTTAAAAAAACCTGATTAATGCATCGCTAAGTACACCGTTTGCTGAAGGCATTGAGAGGGCGTCCAGATTTCTTGGGTGATACACACTGAACCTATGTCACAAACTATAGAAAACACTGGTTTTATTCTATAAAAAAAATTGTCATTGCTGACATGATAAAAAAATTGCTTTCATTTGTTTTATTTATTTATTTATTTATTTTGCTTCGTAGTATTCTTTTTCTCTCTCCTCTCTCTCTCTCAAAGGAAAGTGTAGGAGACATAAAAGACGATGATGAGACCGAGAAGATCACTTGCTAATTGACAGAGAGACATGGACTGACATCTTGTTGTCATACGCTCATCCATCCCACACCATGCATGCGCTCTGTTGGAATAATCATCCGGTTGTTAGGATCAAGCATTTATTAACATGTATTAGTTGTACAAGTCTTAAATACCTACACAAACAGTTAGACATCTACAGTCACAAGGTCTACAAGGTGTACTGCTGTCTGCTAGAGGTGCTACCAGTACAGGTGTTGTCAGAACAGGTGTCCCAGGTCTTTAGAGTGCTGCTTTGCCGGCAAAAATTACAATCCACGCTCGTGGTCTTATAACCGGTTTCTGGCAAAGAAGTTCTAGAAACAGCGAGGGAAGCTGAGTAAGAAACACAGCCGACATTTTCAATGCTTTAGTTTTCTTTTACAAAATGTTTTGTCGGATGGTGAGACAGAATCTCCGAGCGAACTGTAGAAGTGCTTGTACATAGGCATCCAGTTTATTCTCACTATGTAGCACTCTGTCAACCTTACAATCCGTATTCACAACCTGCTATAACTGATGGTTCATACGTTGTCTTGGCAACAATTCCTCACAGTCACAGTGTTGTGAAAGGTTACCAGGGGACAGTACCAGACTGTGGTGCTGGAACCAGGGCCACTAGTGCCTTGACCATTGCTCAAGAGGTCGGGTTCATGGTGTTGATGAGGAAGACTCGTTGACCTCTCATCTACGTCCACAGGTCTGTTACTGTAGAGATCAGTGTCGAGACAAGAGTGGAACTGGACTGAGAGACAAGTGCACCTCTACTCTATGTATCTACCACATACAGTCGTTAACTAGCGGCTTGTTGTTGTAAAACTCCACCCTGTGAAGTGCCACCGGTCCTCGTGGTGTGCGACAGGGAGTGCCGATGGTATGGGCACTGTGGACTTCAGAGAACCCTTAAGGGACATATTGTATCTAAATATACACACATATACACAGGATGTTTTCGGAAGCGGGCTTCACTTGCTGATTCTGGATCTCGGTTCGCTTTCCAGGCTGGACCAGCGTTGACTGAAGCCTTGAAGTTCCTCGTCTGATTCTTGTTGTGTGGACACGGAGTGAAGGCTCTGCTCCTGGTTTGAGGTCCGCTCCTATGTTCCTGGCTTGACGTCTGCAACAACAAAATAAGAAATAAAAAAATTAAAACAAAAATAAAAAAAAATGCTCCGATTGCAGACGTCCTCGTCATGATGATGATTATGATGATGATGACGATGACGAAAGAAACATGCATTTCTATATGGTGTTTCCCTGCCGGCAGCAAGCTCAATGCGCTGTGACACAAACAGTCGTCTTAAGCAATATGAAATGCGGGTGAGAGTTGTCTCATCATGTTACTATGGGATCCACAAAAATTTATTGCTATAACGAAGACAAGATATAGCCTATACCACTCAAAATAAAAGTGACTTACCGTTTGTGGTTTTCTTGGTCTGCAGGTCGAGGGCTTCTGTCTGAGGACTGACATCTGTGCTAGAAGCGGGGTAGAGAGCGGAAGTGACTCTGGGCGGAAGATCGTTATCTGACGACAGGCTGACGTCTGATGACGTTGTGCGAGGCTTCTTAACCACCGGTGACGTCATCCAACCAGTTGCTCTGCCCGTTGTCGCGGGAGCAAGGGCAGAAGTCGAGTACATGTAGCTTGTCTTCCTTCTGCTTCCGGTGTCATGGCGGACAGGTCATGTCCTGACGACTCCTCGTTCTGTTCGGCTGTTGATCGAGAGCCAGGGGCTGCAGCCAAGTGGAGCGGTCACGTGACACGTCATCGTCCTTTGTCCGGTCATTCTTCCGGTCACTTTCACTGACTTTCGCCGCGGACCCTGTGGCTGACGTTCTTTCGGATTCCGAGTGGATAATCTCGGAAATGGACCAGATCTTGGGCCGCGACGACTGCACCACGGAGGAGGACGAGCGCGCAGCAGCTGTGGACGGGGCAGTCGCTGCAGCACCCAGTGGTATCGAGGGCTGTGCGATGACCGCTGGAGACAAAGTCTTTGAGAAGGTCGCTTGTGTAGAACAACTGTTGCCATGGGCAACTCCGTTCGGCACTCCGTGGAGAGCCATGGCCGGCGAGATACCAGAAGTGTATAAAAAGAAAGGAATGCGGTTGGCCACGAATGGCGGTGACGACGTGAACGATGTGTGTGGAGACGAGGAGGACAGAGGACTGTGCTTGCCCATGGGGGAGGAGGACAGCGGACTGTGCTTGCCCATGGGGGAGGAGGTAGAGGCGGACGTGGCGGTGGGCGTGACAGGGTCGTCCTCGTGATCAGATATGTCCGACACGTCGACATTAATGTCCTCGTCGGAGTCTGTACATCCGCCTGATACAAAACATTGCCACTATTTATACAATCACACCCACAATATATATATAGCATTTTATCTTTATTAAGCATTTAATTTAAAATGTCTACAGTAAAGATTAACCTATATACTTATCGAATTATATTTCGTTAAAGCGTTCGTGAAAATGTATGGTAATGGAGTAAATGGAGCAGTGTCTTATTATTCTTATTGTTGTTTGCACACCTTCCACGAGCTTATGTCCTTCGAATAAACTCACCTACTCCTGTTTTGAACATGACAGAGAAACAGATAATATCCAGTTTATTTTTGGTGAGAACATTTGGAATTATTTATTTCAAAATATTTTTGAAATTAATGTTATACCTATTTACCAGATATATTTCCGCATGTTAATTGTGGTTTGAAATTGTGATTGCTCACTTGCCATATGTTGGCATAGGAAGTGAGGGATCGGTACAGGGTTTATCGGTGAAAGGTCAAAGGTCAAAGACCACGATGCCACGTCCTAGATACGGGCTGTGCCACCGGACATGTTATTGTTTACTAGCGGCAGATGACAGTCTTCGTGTGTGAGCAGCCTCTCACAACCAGTGCCACAACCAGGGATCATGAGTTCCATTCTCATCCCAACTACCATTTTGTATGTTTTTTTTTTTAAGTTTGTTTCTTCTGGATATCATTCGTGTAATTTTTGTTATCATTTTATTTCAGCCCGTTAGATCGAGAAGTGTAACATTACTGATACGTCAGTGTTGAGATGTTGACAGGAGTCAGGGTTAGGGGTCGATACCGATCCCAAGTCTGTGAGACAAAATAAAGACAGTTTGTCCATCCATCTCCTAGCTCGGTGGGGGGAAAGTGAGCGGCCTTCGGTGGGCAAGGGGGCGGTCGTCTGCTATCTGCCTGAATGTTCACGTCATCATTAGCCATCCATTTGGCTGCTGATCCACTGTCACCCAGGCAAAAAAACCGCCAGAGGTTATCTGCGCACACGAGCGGCTCGGGCAAACTCTCGCGAGATCCCGGGTGCGCGAGACAAAAGCCCCCGGGTACACGCGGCGACGACTCGCCCCCAGACGTGGTATGCGACGACAGCGGCGCGCGCTACAAGTGGACACGAGCTTCTGTTGCCGCTCTTGACGGGTTAGCGGGTGCCGCGGCCATCTGGGTTAATGCAGACGGGTGGGCTGAGTGACAAGTTGTGCACGTGAAGGGTCCATCGGGTGAGTAGCGCGCGACCAAACTGCGCACCGCGCGCCAGTGTTGTGACGAGAGGTGTCCCCACCCCCTGCACGCTGCGATTACCACCTGCTGGGAGGCCCCACCATCACGGGGGAGGGGGGACCAGACAGTCACGGGGGTGGTGAAGGGGGAGGGGGGCTAAAGGATGCAGACCTGACGGGGCGTGGGTAGAAGGGTGTGTGTGTAAGGTGGGTCAAGGGTGAGAGTGTTTGTGTGGGGGGAGTAGAGAGAGATGGGAAATAGAGAGACGGGGGAGGGAGATATGCAGATAATACAGTTGTCATACACAAGTATTATGATAAGAAAACTCGTAAAGAGAAAAAATCCATTTTGATGTTTTACCCGGTAGAAAAATGTTGATCTCTTTGTTTAAGCTTGCACAGTTATGTACATTAAACCCAAACTTGACCAGCGTTTAAAGTTGATGATGGAAGAGATTGAAAATAAACTGTGGTCGACTGTATCAACAATTGATTTGGTTGACAGTTCGAAGGAATTACCTATGCAGGCCCCATTTGTAAATTACTTGTCATAAAAACTAATATTTCTTGCATCATACACTTACAAACCCTCACACTCACAGTCACACACACACACACACTGGCTCTCTTTATCTATCACACACACACACACACGCACACACTTGCGTAATGAGGCCTAAGCACGCGTGCTCAAACAGAGATCGATTTTACAGGTAGCCAGGGTTTGATTATCTACACACTTCAAGTGTCTCTTTGATCTTCCCGTTCTGCCGAGGGTTTATATAACTTATCTCTGTTGACTGAACCTATCTCTTTTGTGTGTTTACCTAACTTCTCTCTTCATTTGTGGCACAAAATATACTGAACATGCAGGTTTTTATGCGTGTAGTTTTTTTTTTAATCAGTCACATTTGAAACGGTTACTGGCAGCACTACAGCCCAAACCAGATATTTTAAAAAATCTCCTTTCTGTTTTACATACTTCAGTATGAAAGGAAACCAGAATGTCATCAGAAAACACGAGATAACCAAGACAGGTTTCACGACGCATGCACCTTCGTCAGGTCACGTGACACATTCACTTACGTAAAAGCCCGCAGTCGTCGTCTGTTTCATTGGCGTCGTCGTCGTCGTCCCTGTCGCGGGGGTTGTGGTCGCTGTCGTCATGTGCGCCGTCCTTTACTGTGTACAGACGACTCTCTTTCTTCAATCGTCGGCGGGCGTTGGCGAACCAGGTGGACACCTGGAAACACGGTAGCAGCCAGAATACAACAAACCATCCCCTAGATGCTGGAGGAACGGCTTACAACTAACGACATCATCATCCCCAACACTTCTAGTGAAATCCTCAATACACCCGGCCCTCTACTGCTATAACGAGATACCCAGTCACACAACTCACATTGAACTAACCATAAATCTGCTTTGTCCTTAACATTAATAACTCGTTAAGCAATGAACATTAGGAGTCACGTGACCACGCGGGTTCTGTCAGTGATGTGAGACATACAGCCTCAAATGTGGCTTTGAACAAGAAACAAGGTAGGTCTCGTAGGTATGGACATTTCCAGAGAGATTTTTCTGAAGAGTAAGAAGACAAGAATCATTGTCATGTCAGTGATTCCAGAAGTAAGCTGCTCACCTGGGTCAGAGTCATTTTTGTGATGATTGCAAGCATAATTTTTTCTGCTTTCGTCGGGTACGGGTTCTTCCGGTGTTCGTGTAGCCAGGCCTTTAGTGGTCCCGTTGTCTCCCGAGTTGCTGCTTTGCGCATGCCCAGACCGTTGACGTCGAGTCCTGCATATCTGATATACACGATATACTATTTTACAATATTAATAACGAGATCGCTTTGATTTTACACTTTGCTGAATTTCGTATATTTTACAGCTAACACAGTAATCTGTCTTTTCTTGTCTATAAGGAATCAATCAATCAATCAATCAATCAATCAATCAATCAATCAATCAATCAATGTTTATTGTTTGTACCAAGACAAAAAAATTTTCTTTTGCTCACAAAAAATTATTCATTTGAACATAACATTAATATATATATAAGCATACACACTCATATAATCTCACACATGTTTATGAACTTCATCCAATAAAAAAAAAATCCCAGCAACCCTAAAACATAGGCCTGTGAGAATGCTATATTTAAAAAAAACCAAATCAGTTCTTTAGAAAAGAAGAAACTGCTTCCCGAAAGCAAAACTGAACGAGAAAAGAAACATGCTCTCTCTGTCTCTCTCTCTCTCACACACACACACACACTCGCGCATGCGCGGGGCTGTAGTTTCTATTGACTGGAAGACTGTGTCCACGTGGATCCGCAGACGTGTGTGTGTGTGAGAGAGAGATGCATTCTGAAATAAAAATCTTGGATGTTTGGGAAGTGCTGTCTAGAGTTTGCCTTTTCCACGTAGTTACTTGGGTGGCTAAGGTTAGGGGACTACACAAGGTACATGAATCCTTTTCTTCATGTGGGCTTGGAGTACCCTGGGTGCACACATTCATCTGTAATGTCTTCACTTTGTCACATGGCTAGTGCACATCCCAACCTTGTAACTCTAGCAACACCAGGCTCTCGTCATCGTCTATCCTGTTCTCTCCACTGGTCTGTGACATCTTCATTCTACCATTTAGTGTCTTTTGTCAAGTTCATTGAGCTAGCAACCTAGTGAGCAAGTGAGTTTTATTATTATTAACACACTACACCACCTGTGCACACCTGCTCTCTCTCTCTCCTCTCTCACACACACACACCTGTTAATTTTACACAATATATTTTAGTCAATGAACTCACAGTAGTCCATAAGGATGAGCTGCCATCGCAGGGTCGAAGGGTAGACGTGGACCCCCAGAGGTCAGAGTTGTTAGTTCCGGTCTAACAGGAAGTCCCCGAAACTAGACAGAGACAAATCCAGAAAGAGTTCAATTGAAAGAAAAATTGCAGGAATCCTTTGTGACTGAGAAGAGATCATATAATTGAAGTGCCATGACCTCGAGTACAATTAATGTAATTATTGTAATTAATGTAATTATTGTAATTAATGCTCTCTTGAACTACTGTCATCCACGAATATTCCGACTGCTGGCCATTTTGACTTTGAATTTACCATTTTCCCATACGCTCTGCGTCGGGATGGTAAATGTATAGGACCTATGACCTATAGTTTACTTCCGGGTCAAGGGAGAGGCTGAAGGCTGAAGACGAGATTAAAATGAAGGACGCCGTAGTTCGAAGAATCTGATGAATTAGTGAAAAAATTTGTGTGTTGGAGGTAGAATAATAGAATTTAAACGGGCCACATTTGTCACCGTCTATTCAGCTTTGTGAACACACACATGCACTCACGCACGCACACACACACTATCCTAAGAATAATTATTGCAAGGGCGCACTTGATACTATTTTCACAGTCAGATCTTGTCTCTGTCTACAGTATTCACAGTGAGATCTCGCAAGTATCTGACGACGCTGACGATGATGACAATGTGAAGGAGGAGTAGTTTTCTTGGAGTGTACTATATCACTAACTTCCTTTGCAAAATATTGTATTAATAATGGACTTGTAAAATATGATTGGACTGTATGTGTACATAAAATGCTCTTGTTTTGACCTGCATTTACCCGTCATCAGGTACTTAAGACTGTCTGTAGATAGTAGAAGTATTTATCCATTTATCCACCTTCATCTTTTGCAAAGTTAAAAGTGAATTAATACAGCGCCTGTAGGCTGTGCGTCTGTCTACACAAAACGAAGAAAAAAAAAAAGCGCAAACTCACACACACACCCTTGGTATGATCCACCCACTTGTGGGGATCGTTACAAAATTCTTTTCATAGCCAAATTACCATCAGACTCACTCCAGAACAAAAAAAAAAAAAAAAAAAAAAGACAGAAAGAAAAAGGAAATTCTCACCAGCGGCGGATAGAAGGCTGAAGCATCGTGTCCGGGTGGGACAGCTGTGTTCGGGTGGGTTGCCAGGGGCTTGAGTCCTCCAGAAAGCACTCCCCCGCTGGCTGAGAGATGAGAATGGGGCCCTTCGTGAGAGACCGGGCACAGGCACAGTCTCTGCCCCAGTGGGGCATTCGCCAGGTACGGACGCCCCTCGCCGCAAAACAGCGACACACCTGGTGACGTCTGCGAATCAAAGTGCATGCGGATAAACGCACACCTGTCTCTGACCGGTGCTTGATATTTGCGTGTCAGCAAGCGAATTATTTGCCTGCATGTCTGGGCTGGACAGGAAAGTGTCTACGTGTCCACAGTGAACTGAAAATTTCACGCTTGCCAGGGGCGATTTACGCCTCGGCCCGCCTCAACAACTTTACAGCCTCGTGCGCAAATTCGCATCCCTACCTGTGACATGTTAATGTAACAGCACACGCTGACAGGTGGGCCGATAAATTCGCTCTGACAATCGATAAATTATTGATCTGGTGAAAGGAGCGACGAGCTTCTCGCGTCGACCTCCCAGCAAACAGTGCAATGGCGGCGTGATGGATGAACACACTCACAGACAAGCTGTGAAAACCATTTCGTGTCTAGCACCAGACTGACTTCGCGAGCTGTTCACGCATTTCCCTGTAACTGTCAATTAGCCTAAACGATGTTATAAAATTGACAGTAAATAAAATGAAATGATTGCTCTGTCAGTTAACAGGAATTGTTTGAGTTAATTGTTCGCGCGAACGAAAAATTTCATAAAGTAAATTACTGCAGTGTGCGCTGATGTTAGATGATGATGTTGATGGATTTTATGAGCGCTAATGTTAGATGATAATGATAAAGATGATGAAGCAGATGATGATAGATTTTATCATTTTACGATGCAAGCGCCAAGACAAAGAAAACAACAGGACATTTTTTTAAGTGAAAAAACTTACAGAAATGTGAGCAAAAAAAAAAGAAAGAAAGAAAAGATCTGGGACTGGGAGAGATAGAAAAGGAAGAGAAGAGGGATGCAGAACCCGTCAGTTGGGAAACAATTTAAATTGATAAGGTGTTATTGAACCATAAAAACAAACAGGAAAACAAAATTAACTAAAAACAAGATTGACACAGACGAAGAATAAACACAATTAACACAGAGAGTGCTTTACTGCTCTGTAAAAACAATTTAATTCGGGAGAATTAAAAATGCCTAGGTATTTAGGTGCAGCCTTGTGGACAACTCAACTCTGTCATCAACCACACTTGGAGGCCAGCTTTTGAGATAAGACTGGCAGTCATCTGCAAAGCATCCACAGGTCCGTACAGCGCGGCATGGACTGACTTGCAATTGTCTGTCTACCCAATGAAGTGGACATCCATGCTTCCGTCTACGCGCCTAGTCGTGACCAGACCATTTGTATACCAGTTGTTTTGATGATACATTTTTTTTAAAAGGCTAGCATTACTTTATTAAAAATTGTTTTACTCTCAACAGTTAATATTTTGAAACTGTACATAGGCCTGCGCAAACATTTTCGGATATTGGAGTCAGTCTAATACAATTGTCTCCAGATGTCAAGAAACTTTTAATAATTTGATTTCTGTAGGAGTTGCTAATACAATACAACAAGCATTTGGCATTAATCAATTCATTCATTCCTCAATAATTCATTTTTTATACTTCGTTCATCGTTAACAGATTATATAGCTCTAGCTATTATGGACTTCAGTTCCCTACAGATGATTTAATTCTGGAGTACCATAACCTAAGCTGTTCTCTTCTCTGGTCTAATGAGCAGAAGGCCACACCATTCACCTGACAGAATATTGCCAACTAGATTTATTAACTGTTAAAGTGCTCGCACAACGGATGTCATATACAGAGGTGAATAAGTTATTAGTAATTGACATCGAATAAAGAACTTGTGAACTGTGGACAGGTAACAAACTTCATCTTCTAACATGCGACAGTTTTCATAAAATTGTTTTGTTGTCGCACCCAACAATCCTGCTTTCATCAACGAAGACTAACAGTTTTTTTTAATTGTTTAAAATTGTTTCCATGGGATTCTATATTTGCACCTAACAGATCTCTCCCCCCTACAGCCCTCACAAGCCAGAGATGGTGAGTGGTTCATCTCACACGCGAGTTTGATATACTGTCGTAAAAAGAATTAAAAGTTTTGAAATTAACAAATTAAAGCAAAATAAAAATTCTTTTCATAACTATTGTACTTGATTTTCTGTTGTCTACTAAATCCTGGGTTAGCATTTTTATCTATACCTGTGTCAAACTCAAAATGTGGAAGAAGAGTCCAGCTATGAAAGAAAGCGGTTCGATCGACTGAATGGGTTCTGAGGCTACAATATATATTATAAGCTGGAAGTGCTTGCTCAATATTATAATTATAAGGAATTATAAAGACAAAGACTTGGTATAAGTGATGGCAGAGAAAAATAATTCAATCGACTGCGAAAGTTGGCAAAGTGTGACCGTTACTACTCATCAGAAGACGGTGGTCCTGATGGAGCATCCTTCGGGTAAATGGCGAATCACGTGACATTCTCATGGCACCCAACATATCTGCTTACATCTTATTGCTGATGACATCTTGTCATACATGGGAGACACCCGATCCCTGAGTACGGAGTGCATGTACAAGTTGCAATGTCTAACTGCCATACCGACATGCCGATCTTCTAAATATCATACGCGTTTTCGGTCTGGCTGGCTGGCTGGTCCGCTGGCTGGTTTGACAGTTTAGACACAGCAGGTCTATTGTTACTTTGCGTGTTTTTTCGCGGCTACTATTATCAACGACAGCATGGCAAGCAACTCGTATTTCAGAGCTAGCATTCAAGTGAGGCAAGGAGGACAAAAATGGACGACAGTCGCGAAGATATTTGAGACGATTGTGAGTCCTGCTGAGGTGGAATCTGCTTCTCCTCGAATGGTTGTCTAATAAAGTAATGTTCAGTAAAGTAAACAATAATGTTTCCATTAAAACGCTTGTGTGATAAATATAAAAACAAAATGCATCATAACCATAAAATATAAAGAAACCCCCGAAGTGTTTTTTTTTTTTTTTTTTTTTTAAAAATCAAATTCCCAGCTTCCTTCTGACAGTGCAGTGTGTCTCTCCCTCTTGTCGAGAACACTGAGATTGTCATCTTTTTTCTAGTCTGGAGTGTTGAGGCTGTCATCTCTTTCTTGTCTCTAGAGTTTTGAGGTTCTGCTCGGCGTCTAACACCTCGCGATTTTTGCAAAGCACCCATTAGCTTCGGGGTGGAGATGACACAAACGACTACAATTGTAAGAGAAGCATGAAATACAGTAGGGGGACTTTATTTCTTTCATTATCAATTCAACCTTAGATATCAACTCGCCTCACAGACTGACTAGCTTGTATGATAAACCAAAGTGGTAAACATTGCGAACCAATGGCGTTGAGGAACCGAAGCACGTGACTCCTGCCAGCCAATCAAGTTGAAGCAGTCTGCTTTCCCCTCCCCGTCTTTTGAGAATAGTAGCTCGGGTATCACGATCTCATTTTTGTGCCTCGATAGAGCAAACTTATACTGCGCATGCGCAAGTCGGACACAGAAAAGCACTATTAGAATTTGCGCACATACCCCGGAGCTAGCTTGTCCCTCCATCACTTGACTGTTCCTTTACTATTTGTATCTATCCTGACTAGTGTTGATTGTGTAGTCACTGTTGTCTTTAGTGTTTACAGCAGGTGACAATCTCCGTCACCGAGCTTCCGTGACATGCAACAACTAACTGACATATGACTGTGTGGATTTAATGTCATTCTGTGTGACAAATACCATGTCACCTTTCCGTTGCCATAGATGTGGCTGTTGTGCTCGATGAAATAGTTCTGTCGATGAAGGGGCAAAAAACAAGTGTATTACCACCGCCACTCACTCCCTCCCCCACTTGTGTACATACACTGTCCGTAGTAACATATCAGTACACTCACATTGTCCATGATGACCTCAACCGTCAACAGTCTTTTTGTTTCTGTGATGTAGGAACATAGCAGCGTGTGCGCATGCGTGAGTGGGTGTGTGCTTACGTGAGTGTACGTGAAAGTGCGGGTGTGCGTGTGCACTTATAAGCGGGAAAGAGAAACAATATCTTTTAACTGGCTTTGTACACCCCCGACACCTCCCATAAACATGCCACATAAAATACTATCAAATAACTGTGTATTCACAAAGTATCGAGTGTCATTCAGCCCGCACCTCTCTCGTCCCTCATAAAGACTTACCACCGAGGGTAGTGTTTCTCTGCTGTAGGTCATCTTTAAAGCAACTGCTTGCGACTATATTAAAGCAGCTGGTTTTCTGATTTATTTCTTCGAAATAATAATAATAAAGTTAATTTATGGTGTGTTTTACCCTACTATCAAACGCTAGCCCAAGAACTTGACAAAAAATAAACACGAATACACCTCCTCCTCCTCCTCCTCCTCATCATCATCATCATCATCATCATCATCATCTAACACTCGTTACTTCACTCTCGTCCACTAGACGATGTGGACGGCGGCCTTGTGGTAGTGCTTGTTCAAGATGTCTATCAGCAAACAAGCTGTCGACCGTCAAAAAAAATTCTAAACAATGACTTGTGAGATGTGATACAGGCATGAAAACAAGTTTATGGCTGTGAACCTAACTCACACCTCGTGGAGAGGACAATGAAAGTAAATTTTATAAAGTCGTTTACAAGATGACTGAGCCTTGCTTGCCGGGGTCACGTGCATGCACAGGAAGCTGCATCCGGGGCTTGCCTACACCAACTTCTGACTACTGGCTGATATAGTCACTCAGTCCTGAACTCACTTCCCACTTTGACATGACATTCGTGTTTTGGTTTGCCTGTACAGACACAAGTACACGTTTCTTGTGTACAAATGGGAGGGACATCTTGTGGTGGGAGGGCGCTTGTCATAACAGAGGTGCAGGTTGTGTTTGTCAAAAAACTCTTGTGCATGTTCTGTATTAATGTTTTCTTTTATTTTACAAAATTTAAAGTTGTATGTTGTGTGTAATACATTGTACACAACTAAATATTTTACATTAACTACATTAATAGATGAATGTTATGCACAATATTTGGTTGGTGTGTACCATCTGTACAACATTTAATTATTGTGAATATCATGATATATTGTGCACAACAATGCACATCATCAATGACAAAAGTCAAGATATTATGAGAGGAAAGATTCTTGCAGTGTTTGATTACCATGACATGTTAATTACACAAAGTAAGTCTAATTATTATGGTCTAAAAGTCCGTGTTTTCTTTCTCCCTTTGGAAAAAAAAACCCTTACTTAAATGACAATTTAAAATTGTCTGTTCTCTTGTCCTTGAAAATCATTATTTTGTTGAACGGATGGCTGCTCAAGAAGAAAAAAAGATGCCTGTGTCTGACTGAAGTCCCGAATGCGAGAGGATCCTGTACAATTTGCCTATTAGCCACGTAGGGTCTGATGCCACTCTCATCTTTTAGACACTGCCCTACAACACTTGGACGCCTCTGGCACCTATGTTCGGGTCCTGTTCATGGATTTTTCGAGCGCTTCAGCACGGTCCAGCCACACCTTCTGGTACAGCGCCTACTAGACTTGGATGTCAACACCAGCCTAGGTATGTGGATGCAATCATTCCTGAAGGACCGACCACAAAGGTTGGTCTCCAGCAACAAGTGCTGTAGAGTTCGGCTCGTCTGAAAGGGTAACATCGCCGCCTGGTATGGCCACCTCCTCGTCAAAGACAAGGCAAGACTGGCCAGAGTCATACACCAGGCAAATAAAATTACTGGTACACCACTGCTGCCACTTTGTGACTTATATTTTCATGTAGTCAGAAAGATGACACACATCACCTCAGACCAATCACACCCTCTCCATCCCAACTTCCAGCTGTTGCCCTCAGGCGGGCGCTACAAAGTGCCACGTATTCCAGCTTAACAGATTGAATGAACAAAGATTTCCGCCTAAATCTTGGGAGTCGGTGTCTTTTATTGTATTGAGCCCTTTCTTTCAAAGTTAATTTTGTGTGATTTAGCCTGTGAAGTGTTTCTGTTTAGTATTAATTAGTAGGTGAGAAGTAGCGGCCATTTTGTTGTTACATATTAAGTTAAGTATTTTCCCCCTTATAAGCAAACCTTTTGTGCCACTGTATAACAGTTTCAGTTAGTTTTCCTCTGTCTACATTGCCCCGTGTCTTGTCTCTAAACATTCCTGTGTCTTTGTCTTCTCAACTCCGCGAGAAAACCAAGAAGAAAGGTATCGACCAATTGGCATGTTAATAAAGAATGGTCTTGTGCTCTTTTTTTCCAGTAATGATCAGTAATCGCGTCAATGATGATGATGATGGTGAGTGGAGGAGGAGAAGCAGGTCGGAAGAAAAGAAGGAAGGAATGTCGCTAAAGGTGTTTATCTTTTACATTCCGCAGTACATGGAGACTGTTGGACAACCGACATTAAACCAGTGGCAGCAATAGCGAACTAAGAATGTCGAAGTCCGCATCACATGTCGGAACATTTTCCTTTGTTGTGTTCCGCTTTGCACTGCGCATCAGTGTTTGAAGAACATTTGTCTTAGAAAGGAAATCCTCGTGCCCAGCGCGCTTTGAAGTCGGAGCCCGGCAATAAAGGTGGTTACAAGGCGCAGACCTGGCGCTTGTAGCGAGTGTTGACTGTGAGTAAACTGACCTGTGCATTGGGTGTTTGCACACGGGAGGCCAGTGATGTCTCTACCCCATTGATGCCTTTGTCCGCCGCCAGTTGTATTCTCCAGCCTCCAAAGGCCGCCAACCGTTGGTGGCGCTTCGCTTCCAGGACGGACGCCCTCCTGACAACCTGGAGGACAGCCCATGTCCGGACTCGTGGTGGAGTCTTTTGTGCCACACTGCACTATTTTCTCGTCCTCAATATTTGATACCGTTTGTCTCTAAGTACCCACATTTTCATCCGCGGCTGCAAGTCGCCTGGGAACTGTCTCAGCCAGGGGTCAAACATTTCCCTCTTTCTGTTACGGCTATGTAAAGTTTTTCTCTTACAGGCCGCCTTTTCGGCCACCGGTCTGCTAGAATTGTCTAGAAAATGAAGTCATTTACGGAGGCACGGACTCATCTGAAACACTCTGCTATCATCCAGGAACGAAACAAACGATAATAAAACGAAATTCGTTGCGAGAATTGGCTTTCTGGGCTTCAGCTATTGTCTACTGCAAACAGGTACGCAGCTTCTTAATTATATTTTTTCAGACATCAAACCTTACTCCTTGATAGCTTTTGCCAACACCGACTACAATGGTCGCTCTTCGGTTGTGGACTACTCGTGTCTCGGTATTGACAGACATTGGCAGCCATGACGGATAGCGGTGTCAAACAAAGTGAATAAGAACGAGAAAAGAGAAGTCCCGGATGTGAAGACGTGGCCCTGCTTTAACGACAACAACAGACGGGGATTTTTTGATTAGGCAGTCAGGGGCCATGGTGGGGCCCTGTGCACAGTATGTCACTACCCTAGAGCTGGGTGTTAACGACTAACAGTCAGCGATACCACTCACATTCATATAAGTATTTTAGCTGGCTGCAGGCCCTAATTATCTAGCTACTGGCTAGGTCTTTGCCATCTACCTACTGGGTGTCGGCCCTAGCCATCTAATTACTAGCTAGGGCCACATTGTATACTCGGGTCCAAATAGGCTTCAAACTAAGTGCGAAAATCGACAATAGGGGTAGGGTTAGATGGGTTAGGACAGAGCCGTTACAGTTCTCTGCGAATAAGTATATAATGTGTGTGAGAGACCTGCAAATTCATCACCAGAAGATTACTTACTTATGAGTTCCTCTTTCACATGTAACTTTTATGTACGGTGACTGATCGTTTATCTTACAGTTTCGTGCAACTTAGAGCAGACCAAACACCACAACACTTTCTGCAGTCCTGCTTATCTGTTCTACCAGCAAGAACCACAACAAACTGTCCCCCGATCACCTCCCTAGATAATAAGCTATGAGGATCAGCCGCTGACCTACACGGACAGAGTTCGCTGATCCAATAATCAATCATTTATATTGTGTCTGTTTGTTCATCTACTGTCTTATTTTTCATTCGAGGTAAGAAAACTAGATTCAGTGGAATTCTTACTTATAACAGGAACAGAAAAAGCCTTCATTTCCTGCGCTTTTCTGGAAACATTTATTCCTTCCTTTGTTAAAAAAAATATTTAATTTACTAATTAACTTCAAATATTACACAGCGCCTTCCTTCAGGATGAATTCGCGTTACACACACCGACATCGCATTATAAATAACAATACTAACATTAATAATGAATTAATAAATTAATGAATTAATAAATTAATAACATGCTGTAGTAATATTATTTGATGTTTGTGTCTGAAGATGCATGCAATCCTAACCTGTGGTGAAGTGTATTATTGTTATTTGTAGAAAGCATTTCCCAGTGTGCGCTGTGCACACGAGACTACAAGTAAACAAACAGTCTCACAGACAAACACTTGCGCGTGACTGTTTATTCGTTTGTAGTGTGCACACGAGCTTTATGCAGATTTTCACAGCCCCGTGTCTACAAGTCAAAGATATCTAGTTACTAACCTTTCCAGACTTTTCTCGGTGGTCTGGTTTTACCTGGTTTCAGGTACATGAGACTACTGGCATGCCACACAGTTACTGTTAATTAAAAAACCTAAACAATAGATCGCAACCCAAACACCCAGTCGCCGGACGGTAATTAAAAAACTCGTCAAAGACCGGAAGTGTGCCAAAGTTCGGTCTGTGTGCTTGCATATCACCCCCCTCCCAGACTATTCAGGTATCGCACATAATCCTTTTCCATTTCCAGGAGTCGGAAGACTGCAGTGAAAGAAAGCTTGTCGAGGTTCTTATGATGTCTGTGGAGTGAAGGAACGAGGAAGCCAGTGTGGAGAATAACTCCAGCTCTCAAGTTCTGTGTGTGATTCCGTGTTTGGCTGATGAATGGAGGCTAATCGTGTTTTACAGAAATAATCTCGGAAACTGTAGGCTGGTTGCACATTTATACCTACCTGAGACATGAGACAACCTTTGAACTTTTTGTTAACAAACACAAGCATTTCGTCCTCTTGACGTGGTAATT
The DNA here is from genome assembly GCF_003073045.1 of Pomacea canaliculata. Classification (NCBI taxonomy): domain Eukaryota; kingdom Metazoa; phylum Mollusca; class Gastropoda; order Architaenioglossa; family Ampullariidae; genus Pomacea; species Pomacea canaliculata. Next base: position 11,643,821 of record NC_037601.1, read on the forward strand.
CTCGGATTGAGATTTACTCTAACGATGAAACTTTCTGAAATAACATTTAATTGCTTAATGGAAAGACTTAAAGTGATTAATGGCAACTTTTGAAACAGCAGCAGCAACAGATTTTCTTTTTGTTTTCTTCAGGTTTTATATAGACATTCTATCGAATTTAAAAAAATTAAAATATGAAGATGATGATAATAATAACAGCAGAAATAAATAAAAAAATATGTAAGACTCAGAAACATGGCAGAAACATTTAAGTGCAGACTAGAGGAAGACATTGCATTGTGAAGGCACCAAATAACAAACTGGAGTTACATACTTTACAACTTTAAATAGAACAACGATAAGGAACACCATACTTATCAATTTAAGCCAATTTATTCCTAATTCCGTTATCTTTGTTCAAGTAATCTATATAATTATATATTAGTGTCATACATTCATGTCTGTCTTTTGTCACATTTTCGCCAGCTGTTGTACATTTGAAATTATTGTGTGATGTACTCCTGGGTTTAAAGCGAATAAAATAAAATGAAATGAAAAGGAATTTTACACTTTATAAGGCACTCAATGACAAAGAAGAATTCCACACTTCGCGAGCACTAAATTATAAACAAAAGCCAGACACTTCACAAACATTACAAACTGGAGTTCAGCAGGCACTGAATTGCAATTTGAAAAAGACCTTGCAACGCCCTAAATTGTAAAATAAATAAATAAATAAATAAAAAATAAATAAATAATAAAGAAGCTGGAGAAATACACTCCACCTGCACTAAACTACAACGGGAAGCTGGACACTGCACAAGAAACCAATCTGTGGATTCGAACCCCTAGAGGGCTGCCCTTGGTGTTTGGTCAGGCCCCACTGCTCAACCCTACACCTAACCCTTCAGGGCCCTGTAGACCCCGGTGTTTCTTTCGGTGCAGGGGGTGCGGGTCGCAGAGCTGTAGTCTTGACGAGTAGGAAAACAAACCATAAAATGACAACATATAAAACTAAACATGACTTTATTGTCATCATCTTCGTCGTTTGGCATTTAGTGTGGACTCCTTCGACACCCCACCGACAACAAAATAATGGCCTTCTAACCAACCATCCGTGTCATGGCAACCAAATAGGTTCAGTGCGCGTGCACTCCCAATCTGTCGTACTTCGCGTGCCAACTTCTTTTGTTTTACATCCGGAAAGACAAATAAACCAATCAAACCGCGCTGAGAAATCTGTGCCGATTATTTCTCAACCATTTAAGCCTGAGGTTGCCCAGTGCTAACAATAATTTAAGTAAAAACAATCAGAAACCACTATATTTCTTGACAGTTATGTACAGTCAAAGTGGTTAATGTTTGTGACAGACTTGTTTCTTCTTGACAGTTGGTCTGTGGAAGGACGAGGGACGTCAGAGGAATTTGTCATAAATGTTATTCATGATAGTCTTTCGTTTCTGCCTACTAGGATTATATATACAGATTTCTAGGAATGGTGTGTTCTAGCTCTGTTGCATTACCATGCATGACTTGAGTGATGGTGTATTTGTGATCCTGACACGAGTGAGGTTCCCGGTGCCCGCCATTATCCCCTCCCTTCACAGCGCCGTCGTTGCCATGACCGCACTCGCTTGCCCCAGTTTCAGGTTTCTTCTGTTAACATTTACGATGTTGAGGAGCTCTCTTCGGCCACGAGGACAAAAAGGCCCATAAACCAGGCATCAATCGTTATTGTCCGATAATATTTCTTCATCTTTCATTCCCGATTTCTTCGTCTCGTCTCTCGGCCATCCTTATCCTACCAAACCCCCATTCAGCTCGCCCACCCACCGGGGTGTCAGTGTTTCTGCGGTTTTTTGTTGTTTTTTTTTTCATCCTCATGCTCATTTTCTGTCCATTGTGAACATTGTGTGTGCTGGGCCTTGTCGCACTCGAGCAATAAAGTCTCTCTCTCTCACACACACGCACTTTAAAACCCAGTGAATATCGCCAACAACGACGACGACGACGATGATGATGATGATGGATCTACTTTAGCTGAATACGCATATATATGTGTGTGTGTGTGAACACTGACAAATAAAAGAATAAATAAAATGTACCAGCTCATGCTCGGGATGAAGAAAACTTATAAAACCGAGGCGTTCTGATTTGTACATGTTTAGAAGGACTGCTTCAAAGCAGCTTGGCGATGGCTGACTGGATGAGAGAATCCAGACTCAATCTTTATAGGCTTCCTGAATGATCATCTTAGACACATTAAAGAAAATAAAAAAAAATCCAGCCAATAATTTCGAACGAGATCTTATATCATTACCTTATAAAAGCCAGCAGCACTTTCAAACAGCGCGTGCTATAATTCCTGAATTCAAAGCACTTGATATCTAAGTATAGACACACTAATAAACATTTAATTATCTACACAGACGTAATACAACATCCTTTGATATTTACACGGTTTTACAAACATAAAAAAAACAAAACAAAAAAAAGAAGTAGAACAAGAAAAAAGAAAACAAGAGAATGAAAGGCTAAAATATCACGACAGTTAAATTCCCATTACTGAGGCTTAAAGAATTAATTGACAAGGAACAAACGGGTGTAGGACTAGTTTGAATTAAAAGGTAAACAATGTTCGCCAGACAGAGGCAAAGTGTTTGAAACACGAGAAAGCGTTAGGTCCAGTTTGTGGGAGGCAAACCTTCAGAATATTCTTATATCAATAGAGCAAGAGGGGATGTTGATGTTTACAGAATAAAAATATAAAAGTAGGGGCACATTCAGTAACGAATGAATGAAATAAGCGAAACGCATGATAAATTGGTAAAGGCCCTTAAGGGATAACTTACTAGGGGCACAACTAATGAACTTTAGGGAAACATTAGTGATAGTAGGGGCCCAGTAATGAATGTGCAACAAAAATAGCAGCCCACTCGCTTCAATTATTGTTTAGCCATCTTTTATAAGCAAGCGAGAAAGATTGTTACTAAAATTATTAAAGACTATAACAAAAATTTAAAAAACACAAAATGTAAATTAACTTTATTTAATTTAGGTCTACGTTTGTGTACTCCTCACTATGTCTGGATCATTCACTGTTTTTGACAGGCTTGAAATGGCTCTGAGAGACGATGGTCCCTCCTTTACTGTCCATTTCTCTACCAAAGCCCTCTACCATCAATCTATCGCTGACATTTTCTTAGTTCACCCTTTTCATGCTTTCTACTGAGAGGAAAAAAAATTCCTTGTCTCCCTTCTTCTTCTCCTCGTTGCTGACCAAAATCTTGTCTTAATTGTAATGGCATCGATTACATAATGTAGAAGAAGCACACTCCCAACGATTGTATGTGCATGTTCTAAATTAATCAGCTTCTCATTCGTTTTCTTACATCTCCTCCACTCGCCATCAGCGCGTGCGTGTGAGTGAAAGTGTGTGAGTGTGTTTCCGAGACCAGAGCGAGAAGCTGGACAAAACGCTCAAACGCTGTAAAATTCAGCAAACAGAGAGCGGGCGGAATACATTAATCACTCGACAAGTCGCTCGCTCTCTCCATCGTTATCACTGCAAGCACAACTATCGGTTCATCAGCTGACACCCGTGTCCAGGGCAATTAGTCCTCCCATCTCCCCCCCATGACAGGCCGCGTGAAGTGTCACAAGCTGCCTGCCTCCTCGGCGCCTCCCGGCTGTCAGTGCTTGTCACACTTTGCCGCGATATTACTCATGTGTTAATGGTTAATTAGCCACACACCACCCCATTCTGATCATATCTTGACGCCGCGCTGACAAACCCTCCACCCGGGGCTGCGCCACCCTGCGCACGCGCACTCACGCTCGCCCGTGTGAAGGCGCCGGTGGGCGTGGCCTGGCGGCTTGATTGATCGGTCGTGCCCGCGCGCAGAAGTGAGTGATCCGACCCTCGACGTTCGATAAGTCTGCACCGGGGACTTGTTTTTGCACCTGCGCTGTGCGCCTGTCCTTGCCCCGCGGTTTGCAGATAACACCTTGGATGCAGTGTGACGGCCAAGGTATTGGCTGTATCTATGGCCCCGCCAGGCGCGCGGGGCAAAGGTCAAAATCAATCACCGGGCGGCGAGAGCTGACTGTTACTGGAGAATTCCTACAAGCTGCGAGAGGAAAAACCTTTTAAGCTCTTAATCCACTAGATGTTGCTGTTAATATTGAGCAGTGGCTTTAGATGTAGAGAAGAAAGAAAACAGTGTGTGAGATACGGGAGGGAGAGAGAGAGAGTGCGCGAGCGCTGTGTGTGTGTGAACTGAGCGAGATGAACAGAGAAGGGTTTATCAATCTCTTACACAAGACAAAAAGGAAAGAAGAAACGAAGAAATAAAATTTATTGTAGAATGAAGTTTATTGCAACCCGACATCAGTGGGTTTGAATGGTAGAAGAATTTATTTCTGAGGTCGCCATGAAAGGGGAGTAGTTGTCTTCTCGTAAAATTTCATCGATATTAGTCGTGATGGGCCCTTCCGTCCAAGTGGTTAATAAATGCGTTTCTTCGATTTTATCCGGGCAAACATTTGCTCTCCCTCTCTCTCTGATACCCTAGCTAAGCGAAGTAAACTATTACAAAGCATATGGCAACTGTTGAAGCCTGCTAGAGAGACCCCGGGTACCTAACTAAAACAAAGCCAGACACCCAAGCACCAGCAAGAGTAGTATGGATGTAGACACTCGGATGATAATTTTTCTCCATGAATGTTGCCCTTTTCTTTTTACGACCTCGTTTGCAAAATTGATGACAGTCGGCGGCGTGTCAGGCGCGAAGTGGCTGTAGGAGAAAGCCATAAAACGATCTGTGCACTGTCAATCGACTGCCTGCACCTCAGGTGCTAAGCTCGGGCTGCGGCCCAGGTGCTAATGTCGCGGCTGCAGCGCTCTTTACTTTATTCTCTCTTTTCTTTCTTCCTTCCATTTTTTCTTTTTTTTTTTTTTTTTTTTTTAGGTTGCTGCCGACTGGAGGACGCTTAATGGCTCCTAACCACTGATGTAGACGCCAATGAATGCATCCATTCGTTTGATCTTTGCGAAAGGAGCTGCCAAAGTTTTGTGGAAAGAAAACCAACAAAGACTGTTACCAATTATTTTGCTCGTTTGGCTCCGTGTCTGTGCCTGTATGGGTGAACGAGGGATGTTTTTTGGAGGGAGGAGGACACAGGTCGATTCCCGCGAGTGAGTTAGAGTCAGTAGTTGTAACGGTGCGGACTGTCACTGACCCCACTCCCCTTTGTTGGGGGTCCACACGGGAGACAACCTACACGGTTTGATCACTTCTCTCCCTGAGACATGCTTTGGTGAAGTGTGTGACAGCCAGCAAGTCTTAATTACTAGCAGTGACTGAGGCCATTCAGGTACACACTTCCTTTCTCCTTTTCAGTCTTTCTGTGTTCATTTTCACTCCTCCCACTTCAGCCTCGGTTGCCTAGCTCCATTTTTTTGGCTATATACATACAGTCAATGCTTATTGTTCACAATATTATTTAGTTTGAAACTCTGTTTATTATTAATCATTTATTCAAGCAACTCCGAGACAAAATATCACCCACTTGTTATTGCTGTGAGTTCTATCATATCCTATTCTTTATTTGGTTTTTCGTCATACGCGTGCACACCATTTTTTTTTTTAAATGTAAACTTCTCTGTAATTGCACAATTGAATATTCCTACGCTTTTATTGTATGAAAGTTTAATGATTTGCAGTATTTCCACCTCCCACTTTTTCAACTTATAAGATTGAACGGCATTAGAATAACATTTATAATTTGTGTATGTGAGTGAGAAAGAGAGAGAGAGAAAGATAAAAAAATGAAAGAATGTGGGTATGAGAGCTCACGGACGTATACAAGTACCAAACATGGCCAAACATTCAATAGATAATCTCGTTCCATTTAGAGAACTGCATTCAACGATTACATACAACTATTTGTAAAACTTTAACATCTTTTCTTGTAATAAAATAGAGTGGTGTACATTGTCATGTTAATATAAACAACAAACAATAAACACTAAAGTAACTTTAATCTCGACGCCGAAGCTGTCGTGACAAGTGTTCAAGTGCGGTCAGTCCTGTCTCGTTTTCAGTCGACACAATTCGGTGTCTCGCGATGTGTCTGTCCAGCAGGAAGACGAGGGCATGAGGAGTGCATAACTACGTCACTCTGGTGCTCGCCACGCTGTGACACCCTGCGCGTGCGCGTGCTTGCTTGTGAAGCAGAGGTGACAGTGGTTGCTGCAAAGACACAGCCTACAAGACCGCCCAAAGCTGATTTGATAAAACATTTTTATTTATCATCAAGCAGATGAGTTAGCAACAGCAAACATGCACCAACACACTTAGCTTTGATACATAATCTTGTCTTCTCGCCTTTTTGTCGTCTTATTCCTTCTTTTAATTTCAAGTATCTTATCCAAATCCTGTTTCCACTGACTGCCACACAGCAAGAAATTTCTGAGGGCGTCTTTGCACATTATTTTCCAAATTGAAAATTGACATTACTTAGCTACATTCATTACAATATTTTTAAAATAATTATGATAAATATTCTTATTTATATTGACGAAAATTCTAACCCTTTTGCATATTTGTATATTAAAAAGCAATTTTAATAATGCAGATAAATACTGAATTTTAAAACGATGATAATTATAATAATTACTATAATTTGCTCTTTGATCATGGCAATAATTCGTGCTTTACATAAATGATTTTATAATAAGGATAATTTGCTCTTTTGATAACGGCGATAATTAGTTTATTTTACATCGATAATTTGTGCTCCTGAGAATGATAATACGTACTGTGAACAACATTATTTTAACTTAATGTCAGTTTTTTCTGTAGTGTGTGTGGACAGGAGAGGAACTGTAAACAACGCCGAAAACACAGATTACAAATGAACCGAATGAGAAAAATACTTTGGGTATTACTGCAGGTCATGAAGTGCGTTCCTTGCAAATCACAGTTCAGGCTTTATCTGCATGTTCTATTATTGTATGGCATATGTTGTAATATCACGGTGTAATTATATATAGAAGAAAAAAGTTCAACTGTGTAACAAATACAGTTGGGTGTTCTTCACATCAATGATCTGTTATCCAACTCAAAAATATACTAACATATATGTAAGCCATGAAATTACATACTTTTAACATTCAGATTAAAGGTACTTAGACTGGCCTCTGTGTAAACTGTCCGTTTGGACATAACATGTGCACTATGTGGGGTCAAGTTAACCGAGGGCAACAGCTTTACTTTCTTCAAAACGAGCCTTCTTTGTTCACTTTCATTTTTATTTATCTAATATATTACTTTGAAAATTAGCCAAAACGTGTTCATCAATATTTCTACTAATCAAACTGCGAGTGTGAACGGGTGTCCAAACTGTTTCTATGCAACCTTCTGTTCAGCTACTGTGCTGTGTTGCTGTACATCATTGTACAACTACATTGTACAGCTCCCCAAACTACAATGTCATATAAATCACAAGACAGACAGGCATTTATATTCCGGAATAGAACTGCGCGGAGGCAATCAATGTCACAAATCTCGCTCACACGAGGTGTTGTAAAGGTCACTGGTTGCGTCCCTTAGGAAGACGTCCCGTCAGACATCGGGATATAAACATAAAGATGTGTACATTGGTGCCCACCCCTCACAGAAATCGTTACAAACACACCGCATGCTTCACCGCCAGCTTCTTTTGCGTTTGTTGTTGTTGTTGTTGCTGCTGTTGTTGTTGCTTGTAGCAAAAATACTTCTAAACGACCAAGGTGTGATTTCGCACAGCGGGGAGCGGGGAAGGAGGAAAAAGGTGGAAGAAATGGGAGTACACGAAGAAAAGTCTCCAATGCGAACCCTGTGACCTGTGACCAGGAGATTTGTCTCGAGATAAGATTCCGACCTCGGGCCTTACAATCTTCAGTGTTCGTGTGACACTGTGCTGCCAGATCGTCTAGTCTGGAGGTCAGTTACCATCTGACACTTTTATTGCAGAAAATTGTACCCAAACGTTTATACACCACTGACCACATCGTCAACGAAGACCAGGGCTCGGCCTGGCGGCTGGAAAACAAAGGCCCTGTCCACGGTCCTCCAGTTCTTATCGTCGCCATATCAGCCGCCATCAGTCGCACTGCCAAGCAGGAAACTTTAACAAGAGGAAGTGGAAGGGCGGGGATGGAGGTGGATGAAATTATATGAACTGTTGAGGTTGAAGGGACTTGGCAGTGTGTCTCCTAAACTATCTCAGGCAAGCAAACCGTCAGCCCTCACCACAAACTACAAGTACCAGTTAAACACAACCAGACAGGACCGCCTGGCTTTTCCAATGCGTCCTTTTGTCCTCAGAAGCAGTCCAAGGCTCTAATAATAACATTATCAGTTTACAAGCATCTGTGGTCATCAGCAGCTGTCCTTTCGTCCACCTGCACAGCCTTTGTCAACAGTGCTCGCTGTGATGGCAAACACGGGGTCGCGGGGGTCACCAGCTTATCGCGCGGGTGACACTGCGTAGACTGCATGTAGTGCGCAGTAGCTTTGGTGAGCACCCGGTATGAAGCACATTATACTACCCCTCCACCCTACCCCACCCCATCTACCCAGCATGCAGCTGAGAGCTGCCAGGTGCCAAGTCATTGCACTTTGTTGACAGAAAGTATCTTAGTAGCGACTGTCACATGATAATCAATGCGTGCGGCTCGAAGACGAGTCTTGGAAAGAATTTGCTGGAAGATTCCTGATCATATTTATCTGTTGTATTTAGTTCTATGAACTAGCAGTATAGTTTTTAGTGGAGAAGTGCATTCTTGTGGGATTTCCTGGGACACTGATGCTGTGTTTGGTCAGTCATCCTGATCACACTAATGTTACCTCGCAACCTCTTGTGTTCCAGAAGCTGTCCTGCTGCTTGATGTGGTCGAGCTGCCTTGTGGTGCCCAAACTCTAACATTTCACTTTTCTATTTACAAACCAAACAGCGGTGCCAGGCGACATGGGCCTTTGTGTGCTCCACATGATACTTATGGATATCGCTTTTTTTCAAAACTATGCCCATGATAATTTCATGCAATATAGCCATCATTTAGTGCCATGTCATGTCTCATTCAGGAGAAAGCTAACCTGAGTAAATAAGGTTATTAAGCTCAAAGTTGTTCATAAAACATAAAATTGGATTTTGAAATAATAAAATCGTGGATAAAAGCACAGCTCACATAAATTTTAACTTTCGATGGCAGAAGCGAATGATAAGAAAACAAACAAACAGCAAAAAAAAACAAAAAAAAAACAAACAAACAAAAAACAAACAAACAAACAAATAAAAACGAAAACAAAACAAACAAAAACAAACAAACAAACAAAAAACATTTCTAAGGAGGTGCTGAAGCAATGTATGTTAATCAGATAATCTCATAACAAGGGAAATGATGTTACGATGTTTCCAAAATACACGTGAGACTTCAGGTATTGAAATTCTTAGAGCTTGCATAGGGATCAGAAATATTCGGTAATCAGTATCCAATGATGAACTGAGGTTAGCCAACTGAAAATAATTTTACACTTGAGTGCGCCTTTAACACTTGGTAACTTCAAAGCAAAGGAACGAAAATGGTTTTGGTCTGTAAGTGTAGAAACAAGATCATTACTTAGTGACAACCCCTGTGAAGACCTTTCTGACGAGGGTGGGTTATTTTTCTGACCTGAGTAATGTACAGCAAAGTAAATGTTTTTTTTTTTTTAATCTGCAAAATCTTTCATTACTTCTATTACATTAAATATTACCACATTAAGAAAAATAATGATAAGAAGAGCGCAAAAAAGAGAGATGGGAAGTAGTATACACAGAGGAGAAGGGATAGTAAGAAGCAGGTGGAAAGGAGGACATCTTAAAACACAATAATTAACATAATGATGACGGCTTCCTGTGTAACGCCTACTGTTACATGAAAAACAACAAACAAGGAATCCATGTATTATATCAATTTGTCGCCTACTTTCAATCTCAGTCTTCAGTCAAGTGGCACATGGTAATAAATAACAGTGTAGAATTAAACATTGTGAACAGAACTTAAATGAATCAACAGTGTAAAATAAAACACAGTAGCGCAGCCATCCTTTGCTACTTGTCAAGTTCAATGTTATTTTCTCAGTATTAAAAATGAAACAAAAAAGTGTTCCAAACCGAATTCCCTGTCTTTTCGCAAATCAAATTGTCTATTGTATTGTGAGTGAGATGACAGTATTATTAATACACACACAGATACGCACTAACAAGCATTGACAGCATCACTTTAACAGCCAAGACTTGCAATATTTTTTCAATCTCTTAAAAATATTAGACTCGTGTTAAGAATTTTATTTTCACTCATTCCACTTCAAAAACCTTAGAACCCCATACGCTTACAAGATAATTGATGATAAACCATTTTCATTACATACAATGTTGATCCACTATATATATATAGAGAGAGAGATTGTAAAAGGGTGCAAGAGATGGATTGATGCCTATGTATTTATATCTACATATATGCTCAGAAATATACGTTGTCTGCAGGACAAATTACACTGTCAATTCTCTCTCTTTCTCTTCTTTTTTTTTTTTTTTTTTTTTGCAGTCAACATCTCAGTTGCAAAATCCCCTTCAGAACACCAAACAAGTAGCCAGTGAACTCACTGTACATTAGCGATGTACTACATAATTCTTACCACTGCTGAGTGACAGAGAATATAGTCGCGCGCAGGATTCTTAAAATAGAAGACACTATAAACTCTTAAAAGTATACAAATTAGGCAATAAAAAAATTAAAATGAATAAAACAATTTTTGAAGAAGGACCAAGAAATACTTTTAAATTAACAAATAAATAAATCAGGAACGGACGGTTCATACAATGTAGTACAAACACACACCTAAGTAAAAGTACAAGAAATAAAATAAAGAAACAAACAAAAACTGACAAATACTTCACTTTAAGAAATGAAGAATATTCAAAATTGCACGTCATAAAACAAACAAACAAAATCAAAGAAAGAAACAAACAAATTTCGAGTTGTAAAAAATACAACAGTGATATTGTACTCCATTATAGTAAGGGTCTCCTATCTCTGCCTCCCCCCTGCCTACCTCCCTGTTGTAGATGCTCAGGTAGGACAGTGTAGACGGCCATCTGGCGAGAAAACAATTGGCACCAGGCATAGACACCAGGCACTGGCACAGATCTCACAGTAAGCTCCCCCCAGAATCGCACAAATGTTCCCCCCTCACTTGCCGACAGGACCAAATCGCTTTCCCCACACATGAACAAAGCTTTGAGCAGCCTGGTGGGATTGGGTTCCTCGGCATCCACTTTAATTCTAGGTTCTTTCACGGAAATTTCGACTACTTCTGTAAGAAAGAACAGAGAAGTTGTATTGTATGTAAGCTTGGCGAGTGGCACGTGACTGGTGTCGAGACCAAACGTCTGAGGCTTCATGGACGGTCTGCTACATTTCTCGCTCCTTGCCTGCTTGGGTAATGTGTCAATGAAAGATCGCAGCCTGCTAAGCAAGGTCCCCCATTTGTCAGGTAAAGTGATCGGCCCACAGCCTCCCAATAGTACATACACACAGCCGGCTGTAGCAAAATCACCAGTGCACGGTGGGTGGGTGAGTAATGAGATGTCACTTTATATGTCTATGACTACGTGATGGTCATTAGTTATTTTTGTGAGCCTTCCTTTTAGAACACGAAAATGGACTCCGCATAATAATTTGTCAATGTCTATATTGAGATAATGTATTGATAAGATTCATTGATCGAGATTTGTACGTAATCTTGTGTGCTACGCACCTTTCTTGTTCTCTCTACACCTTGCTTGTTCTCTCTACACCTTGCCTGTTCTCTCTACACCTTGCATGTTCTCTCTACACCTTGCCTGTTCTCTCTACACCTTGCCTGTTCTCTCTACACCTTGCCTGTTCTCTCTACACCTTGACTAATATATATACATCTTTCCTGTCTGGTGCTATGTCAGTGTGATGGGAACCTCTTCTACAAGCCACAGACGTACCCTGATGGCAGTGGTAAACTCATTGTATGCACCTGACTACATGTATATGATATACAAGCTGACTTCCCTGTGTGAAATTATCATTGTTTATGGGCTGACTACATTTTACACAGCTTAATAATAATAATCATGCGATTTCTATAACGCCGCTCTCCACCATCGAGATAAAAAAAAGCTTAATAAAAATAATAATACATAATAATATCAATAACTGCTATGGACACAAGGATTGGCAAATTTGGAACCGAATATAAGTGTATAAGTGTTCATGAATTAGTGGCACAAAAGGCAAAATAAACACATCTCCCCAGGACTGCAGATGAATACCTGCACCGATGCAAAATCCAAACAAGTAACGGGAAATGAATGTTTATGTAGCCACATATTTCTGTATATCTTTGCAGGCTGACTGCACTGTAGCCAGGCTAACTTGTTTTTATTTTGATTGTTTCTTTGTTTCTTTCCTTCCAGGGCTATTGGCAAGCCGCACATCTTCAGTAATATTTAGGGTCCTATGTCTTTTATGTGTTTCTCTTGTTATTACTGAGGATGGTGACCTACAAGAATTAATAGAATATATATATATACACAAGAGAGATATTATACATATGAGGATAAGACAGTATGTGTATGCATCTTTGATTTAGGAAGAAAGAAAGAGGCAGAAACATCACATGACAAAAATATACCCTTTGTTTACATGTGTTTATGTGCTTTGATTTATTTGATTGCATATATTCAAAGAATGCTGTTTGTCTTGCGATTCTCATATCTGGGAGATGTGTACATAGACAGTATGGAGATAATAGCTACGGCAGCAAATACATGAACAGGCTGGAGGAAGGAGAGAATGAGTGAAGGATACAGAAAAAAGCTGCTATAAGCTGACCATTGAGTGAGTGTGTGAGGGAGAGATATTGTATATACAGCTAGATAGGAATGTGTGTGAATATGTCTGTACATATTTTTAATATCTTAATACCCCGTAGATGGTGACACATTAATAAACAATCTTATCATTTATATTTGTATACCTGTCGTCAAGGCTGGTGAAAAACTGGTTTGACAATGGTGCACATGATGCACACAGTGGCTTATTCAGAGCAGGTGACTGCTAGTGTTACTTATAGTAATGTATACATACTACAAATAATAAATAATGTGATACAAATATTTATAAATAGTATATTCAGAAAAGGTAATTAGCAACACACTTAAGGTATAGTTAATAAAAAGTGTAAACTGATGCCACAAAATCTGTTTTCCAAGCAATGAGATTTGGAAACACGAGTTGTGTAAGCGCGAAGCAGGAAAACAAACAAACAAACTTGGATGAAAGGCGAGCTTCATACATTTTCATACATTTGTCTCCCGAATGCCAGTCAAACCCCAAGCTGCCTACCGACCTCCGCTACCTGTCGCACAGAAACAACAACCCACCCTCATCATTTGCTCTGTGGCATGTTCGAGAGCTCATGTCTGCATTTGTTATTTTTCTTCTTGTTCCATGGCCTCGTGATCGGCTTGTAGTGGTGGACTGTATACAAACACTCGGGTCAAGAGGTGAGTTGCCATCAGGTATATTCTGAATGATGACTGGATCATGATGAATTTCGTGTTACGATGTAAGGTATTTACTATTACTTATTATTACTCTATTTAATATTTTTGATTGTTCCTGTAAACATGACATCAACAGAGTAACTATCATACACACATGTCTTGAGTAGATACATTTAAAAATAGAGGTATATATGTATACAGAGAGAAAACTACATTAAAATGGTAAAGTCCATAACACATACAAATATCTCAGTCTTGAAAGAATTTTAAGAATTTGATATTATACCACCTTCAACTCTCCATGTACACTGCTCCCCATCAAGTGCTTTTTTAAAGGGGTGGCTCGTTAGTTTTACTTATTTTAAACGTTTAGAGTGTACATAGTTTAGTAATCATTTGGCTTTGTGAACAATTTTTTTGAAGCTTACAAAAATTAGTCATCTGCCTGAGGAAATAAGAATGATTAGAAAGTATGAAATGCATTCGAGGGTGAGTTGAAAATAATTGCACTCAGGAGTTGGAATGATTACACTCAGACAAACAAGAATTTTAGGGGAATACAGGGAATATACCTTATTACAACATTCTTACAATTGAATTGATTCCAAGACATTTCTACCCGACACCACGTCTAGATCGTGGGGTCTGTCAAAAAAAGTGTTGATAAATATTAAAGTATTTTTACTGACTGGAAAAAAGCTTTAAAATGTCAGCAGCCAACTGGCTGAGACCAAAGAGGAGTCAACAGTGTGACCGCAGGGTCAGGTGTGTCCTGTGTGATGACATGCACGTGAAGGCAGACACACGCACGCGCTCACGAGTCACTCACCTGCTGAGTCGCTGCTTTGCAGTTGGCGGAGGCCTCCGACAGCGAGAACTGCACATCGAAGGTGGTTCTGAACATTGTCCTCGGTGACTCCTTGCTGTCCCCGTCCTGATATCAGTCACAGACGATTCTGTGGCACCAGCTACAAACTAGGACTGACCCTAAACAGTCGTTGTTTGTGGGCCACTACAACAACAACAACATCACTGGTAGCTCTCAGAGTCCACAACATTTCACTGGCTGCTAAGAATTACTGTTAAAAAAAGTAAACAAATAAACTCATCGACTTTTGATTGTCTGCGGGATCGACTGCTTCAGTTTGTGGTCTTAGCGATGGTTATCATGTGAACTTTCTTTGTCTTGTTATCGATGAGTGGACAGACGAATGTCGATGAAACCTCTGTGAACCTGAGCAAGGTTTGTCTGGTGTCGGTGGCAGACACTGTGTCGGCTGCTTTCATCTATTTCATGCCTCAAACTTTTCTTGCGGTCTGCCGCACGTCTGATCGTGTTTGTGCATTTGTTGTCTGCGTGTATACATGTGTGTGTATGTGTGTGTTCCACACAGGCAGCTAGTCGTTAGGGGGCGACCCGGGCGCACGTGACCTATTCACTGAAGTGGGACGGGTGCTGGCGCGATAGTGACACTGAAAAACGAGAGGATGTTAGTCCATATCCGCACTCACTGGCCCGTGCACCCGCGTGCTTGTAGGTGTAACATAAGTTCCATGACATAAGCACCTGTGTAGGGACACCACCGCCAGGCTGGAGCCTCAACTCCGTGAAATGCGTATCACCTCAACGAGGTCACAGCAGACCCACCTGGCTGTCAACACCAGCTACCTCAACAACCTGTACAATGCTTGCTGGCCAGTGCACGGCAGTCGGTGTCAGCAGTACAGCGGCTGTCAGTCAAACTGCTCATCACAAGGGTCCCAAGACAACAAGACATTTGCACGCGCGCTCACGTCGTCACGGCCAGTCAGCTGACCGAGGCTCTCACGCTCTTGTGTGTGTCGCTTCGTGCTACTCGTCCAACCTTCATCGCAGCCTTTTTTTTTTTTTCTCACCTGACAGGTACACTGTCGTCGCAATCGCTATTATCCTTGCCCTCCTCATACACAGCTTGCAATAATCATCACAAACATCGGTGCGTATGCTGCACACCCTGCACAGCGTGTCTTTCCTGTTGACGGCTACTTCCTTGTCGACAAGAAGACCGAAGAACTTTGTCACAGCTAATTGGTTGAAAGTGCCACGAAGGTCCGCCCCTCCCGGCCGTCTATTGGTGCAGACTTTGCCTTGCCGTGAAGCCACGCCCACAGTGTGCGCTGGTTACCCGCCGAGTGTTCCTCGGAGACGAGCGAAAGGCGAGGAAGATAATTAGGTGGGTAAAGCATGAGTTAGTGAGGCGTGCTATTGGGTAGATTGATGATAAAGAGTGATAGGGGGAGAGGGGAGAGGGGGAGAGACACGTCGCTTTTGTGAAATAAACTTTTGTGAACCACCTGCAGGAATAGGTGTCTTCCACCTGACTTTTGTTGTGCGGAAATGATCAACCTGTCATTTCAACTGTGTCTCCAACACACAAACTTTCTCGATTACCATATTGTAATGTTGCCTATCAGTATTTTTATATTGTCACCATGCTATAACAAAATTTTTTATTTCTACACTAAATATATTTCTGGATATGTCCAATTTTCTACCCACCCTACCTCTCTGATACTGAGCTGTTTTCACATCGTACCTACTGATTCTGTAGGATATTACCGTTGCATCAGAAAGGTGTGTATGTGTATACAAATCTCCTGATGTAATAAAATATTGAGGAAATGTTGCTCATACTTTGTGAGGGCTGACTGTAGTGACACTGAGCCACTCTAGCTCACTGCAGTAAGTGGTATTGTGACACTCCCCCCTCACAGGCTGATGACAGCACGGACAACAGCGACAACATCATCGCATTGTGGGTTCAAACAATGCTGTTTGTCGGACGATTCTCATATCTGGGAGATGTGTACCACAGACAGCATGGGGATAATAGCTACGGCAGCAAATAGTGGGAATAGTTTGTCGTGGATTTGTTTTAAGATCACCTGTCAGTGGCTTGCTGATGTCAAAATACAGGTGAGGCCTGGGCGCACCTCATGCCCTCCCACAAACACACCCATAAAGTGGCGAACACCACACACACACACACGTACACAAGTAGACAGAAATGTGAGACGGATGCTCCCTCGTGATAAGTGCACGCGCACAGTAATACGAGTAGTAGTGTCGTGTTTGTAGTCTGCAGTGTGTTGTTAGTAAGAGACCGGTGTAACATTTCCTCTTTTCAAGAAGAATTAAAAGAATGAGAAGCAGAGAGAGAAGAGAGACTTGATACCCTTAACTCCGTTGACTTTATTATGACATGCGTGATTTTAAAAAGTAGTAATTACAAAGTTAAGAAGAATATGAAACAACAAATAAGAGTTTACAATTTTATTATGTCCGATTCTGAGAATATATCTGTGACCATCATCGCCAAATATATATGAATGATCATCAGTGGGGTGTTATAGTTTCATCGTCACCCCGCAGGGATATGACTTTTGACCGACATCGTTCTCCAATACACCAATGAAGTCCGAACATATTTTTTCTGTGATAATTAAATTTGCAGATGATATGGCAGATGATATGGTTTAAGGACGAGGAGTTACTGAGGTGTGAATTGATGCTTTAAGGAAAGCTTTTTGGTGCTCAGTGTTTCTAAAACTAAAGAACTGGATCTTGACATCAGTGGTGGTTGTCAGTGAGACGATAGAAAAGATGAAAATGTATCTTTGCACAATGCAAGACAAGAAATTATTCCAAGAAAACCTCGACATCCTGTCGAAAGCACATCTGCTCGTGTTCCAGTTGAGGAATTTCAGTCACCAACCCTGTCTGTCAGGCGGCATATGGCAGTCTGATCGAGAGCATCCTAACATTTAATTGTTCTGATGGTTCGGCATTCCCTCGGTCATGGATAAAACCTGTTGACGAGGGTGGTCAGGACTGCTGGCAAGATCCTTGGCTTTCCACAAAACCGTTATGTGATCAAGATTAAAAGCTGTCAACATTTCATCACAGACCCTCTCACCATTTTCA
The DNA here is from genome assembly GCF_003073045.1 of Pomacea canaliculata. Taxonomy (NCBI): domain Eukaryota; kingdom Metazoa; phylum Mollusca; class Gastropoda; order Architaenioglossa; family Ampullariidae; genus Pomacea; species Pomacea canaliculata. Next base: position 11,661,396 of record NC_037601.1, read on the forward strand.
AATGCTACCTCCTGGTCGCAGACGAAAGCAACTGGTCGCTAGAAAGAGTGTATTGCACCAAATCCTTCTTGCTAAATGCGATATCAGTCTTGAGCACAACTAGCAAGTGACCTCTCGTGTTCTTATCTGTAGCAGGTAACACTGTGAGTCCCTCACAATCGTTTTGGCTGCGTGGTTGATTGTCAGTGTGTCTGTGTGTGTGAGAGAGAGAGAGAGATGTGACCGTGTTTTGTTGTATTTTATTACTTACGGGAGTTCCCAGCAAAAGAAAATGTCTATCTCCTGTGAACAGAAGTAGACAACAGACGCATTGTACTATGCTGAAATGTATTTATTGTATTGTATTGTTGCGACTAGAAGTGTTTATGGACCAAGTACCGGATGCACAGTCAGGGTAGCATTCAGGTAGCGCGACTGTGCACCCGGCCCAGCTTAGCAACAGACTATTGGGCCAGAGACAGACAGATAAATATCAACAGTAAAATACAGGGGTTCAGCGTGACATTTTTTAAACTGTTGTCATAATGTTAGACATCTTGGTACCCCGGCTGTCATGACATGCAGATCACAGGTGTGTGCGATTGTTCCCTTAGGTATCCCCCGTAAATCAAAGTAATAAGTATCAGGACAGTGAGTTTATTGTAGGACAAAGAGAATAAGGATTTTAGCTCAACATCTACCAAGATGGCGTCTCGCGCGGTTTCGGCTACACCACACAGTTGTTAGTCTCGGTAAGCAAACGCTATACGAGCGGAAGCTCCTCTGTAGGCCAGTGAGCGGAAACAGAGACTTTTGTGGCCGCCCTCCACGCCAGAGAGCGCACAGGGGGCTTAATGAATGACATTTTGCGCCTGAAACTATGGGTGGCAGGGTGTCGCTAGAAAATAATAAATAATCTCGAAAACAATCTGACAAACACAATGTCAAGATTACACGGATTTTCCTTACACCGAGATAGCATCGTGAGGGCCGGTGACAGCAGATCACAGACTCGCTTTCTGACAACATTTATTAGACCAACGGCATTTCCGGACTAAAGCTCTGCAGGTGATGAACAAAAGGTGTATTGCGCTCTCGTCATCACCTTGTCGTTTGCGCCGTTGAAGCTCCACCCTGCACCCGGTCTGAAGGAGAGAAAAAAAGAATAAGCAGGACACTCCCATGCAGCGGATTGTCTTCACTCTTGTGGCTTATTGCAGGAAGATGGCGGTCCTACAAGGGGAGATAAAGCAAGATCGCAGCTGACATGGGGTTTGTGTTCCCGCATTCGTGTCGCACATTCTCTTCACCTTTCCACCCCGAACAGCTCCCTCCTACCCAGGGTAATGAGCATGCGTGGGCATGCACCGACACACGCCACACCGGAAATGGTCCAGCGAAGCCAATCAGCTTTCAGCTGTAGCGGCGCGCGCATTGCAGGATGTTGAATCAGCCGGTTATGCCGGAGCAGGAGTAAGTCATAGAGAACGATTACTCCTGTCATGATTTGTTGTCCGCCCCTGTGATTTGCCATGGCTTGTTACAAGACCAACAAGTGTCATACTTCATCGCTGCGACTTTATCAGCTGCGAAGAACAAAGGCAAGACTTTTATCTCAGATGGAGATAGATGGGAAACGTGCCTTGACTTCAACATTCAGCTATCTCGAGATAGCATTACACGCACACATGCAGGCAGCCACACACTCATACATACACGCACGTGCACGCAAGCACGCACTACCCTCCCACCCAGTCATTCATTTACACCCGCCCCTCAATCTCTTAAGGACTTATTCATGTTTAATATTATCAGATATGTTTCGACATTTATTAATGTCTGTTAGACGATCGCATATTAATTTACTAATATCTATTAATAGAAAGGATGCTATCCCATCTATGAATATCTTTTTGAGCTATGTTTCTTAAATAATATTGTGTGTCAAAAAGGTGTCATTTACCGGTGGAGTAGGAACCGACAAGGGGGCAAAGGGGGCAACTGTCTTAAAAAAAAAAAAAAATACTGAATAGGCAAGAATGTGAACGTTGTTCACTGTCATCATGAAGTTTGACCTCCGACCCTATCCTCAAAAGCCGAGCATCTTCCCACGCCACTGATTACACTGGCATAAAATTATATTTATTACTATCATGTTAAAAGGCTGTCTTATGCTTTTATTAATATCTAAAGCAGCAGGTGTTGATGATCATGTGGGTCACAGACTATTGAGTTAGCTGCAGACAAAAATTATTGTATAGCAAGCCACAAATCGCTGTCTCATTAGCAGGTTTCCATTAATCAGTATCATTAGCAAGTTTCTTGTGGTATTATCTCATATACATTAGCAAGTTTCAAGTGCTAGTAACGTGTATCTATTAACAGACATGGGTAATATAAATAATTAATGATTAATATTATGCGATGTCTTGTGTTCAACTGTCTTCGTACACATTCAAACTTCAAACTGATGAGTTGGGGTGAGAGAGAGGCTTTAGAGAAAGCAATCGCAGTAAAATTATAAAAACTAAACAAACTCCCAATCCGTTCCTTCTTGTCTCACTGTCCGTGTGCCCATTCTCACTTCTCATGTGACTCAGGTCACAGTCAGGGGTCAGAGAAAAAATAGGTCAGCTTATAGTCAAACAACAGGAGCAATGTGGGTCACAGTGAAAGTAAGCTGCGGAGTAAATAATTGTATACAAGCCACACAATTTATTTGTTGTCTGTGTTAACAGTATGTACATCATCTGCTCGTGCAGACGAGAGGTTGTGTTTGAGGTTTTGACCGTTATTAAGAAAACAATTTAGTGCCCGAGCTACTGTGAGCAAGCTCGCTAAAACTTTCCAACTATTTGTTTCCGTTAGGATGTGGATAGCCGAGTGGTTGGGGAACCGGTTGGATACTTGTGAGGTAGTTAAGATAGATAATAGCTGAGAAAATCTGAAAAAAAAATTTCACGACTGGAGTAGGTCTTTAAGGACATCAGTTTGTTTTTAAAAATGTAATTTTTATTCATTAAATCATTAAATTAGTAGCAGCTCTTTATTTACACTGAGCATAATTTTTCCACCAAAGGTGTTAGGGTTTGAATAGAATATGTGTATATATATATTTTCCATGTCGCCAACGCCGATGGTGTCCTGGGAAGGAGGTGGGACAGTGGAGAGGGGAGTGAGTGGGTGGTGTGCAGTGGTAGGTACCCATCTTCCAGTCAGTAGAGCGATGGCGGCCCAGCGTCCAGACAAGAGATGACCAACACCTTGAGGGTGTCTACTGACCACTGTAGTCGGCCGGCGCCGATCTCAGGTGTTTGTAACAACAGAGACTTGTCGTCCACACAGTGTACTCATGTAATGCTGACATGTTTATGTCAGTCCATGACAGGTGTGACGATGGTCAGAGCCGGAGGCTGGACGAGCCTCACTGAAGTGGTTTATGGAGAAGCCAGGCTAGGGTGAGATAGGGTGGCCTGTGGGCAATGAGACTGCGACTAAATTAAGAGCTGATTATTTAAATTTACCGACATCAGTGTCGCTCTCTCGGCTATTGGACAATGTAATGGCTGGAACAAAGAAAGTTACAGACACGAGGTAACACAAGAGAGCAAAGAAGGAACTTTTCTGAAAACAGAAGAAAAGAAGAAATTAGTGTCGAGACGAAAGCAAGTATCCACAGATAAGGATCAAACCTCGTCAAAGATACAGCCAACGACACTCACAACTTCAATGGCAACAGTTGAAAGAACATGGCCACCTGGCCGATAACCTCCGTCGTCTGGTCTGATTGTCGGCGGCCTGGGGTGTGAGTGGGGTAGGGGTGGGTCAGGTGGTGTTTACAACCTGACAAACTGTAAGAATCCACCAGCGCGTTAAGTATTCTTTACACTTTGTAACCGTGCTAAATTAACCACGCTCTTGCACTTGTAATAAATTAACCACCCTGTTCCAATTTTTCGAGAGTTGTGTAGTTGGGTTATCTGCTTACGCGAAACGAGATATTCATGTAATCTCCGACAAGGCGGCAGTTGACTGTTCGGGATGATCAGCGGAAAAGGTAGCAAATATTCATTTAATCCCCGCTAAGTTGACATATTGTCGCCGCCTGGTGGCCGACTACTGAGACCCGTCACAGCTGTGTTACAGTTGCTACCAGGAGCCTCGTGGCCAACGATTTCTACCCCGCCACGGGACCGGAGCCGCCAGGCAGCTACTTAAAGTTGACACCCGAGATAGTTATCGAGATGGTGTGGGGATTTGTTAGAAATCTCTGGTTTCCTACAACTCATTTTCTTCTTGAACTAAGATTTTGTAATGAATTGTAGACACCCCATCCCCCACCCCTTACCAACTCACACACACACAGTCTCTTTGCTGTGTGTGTGTGATACTGAGAAAGATAGAACAAGCGCATGTGTATATAAAAATCCACCCGATTTTAGCATCTGGTCGTGCTGAATTTTATTTTAAATCAACCTCTTCCTGTCCTGGGCTTGGAACAAACAGTCCGCTGAATGCACACAGACATTTGTTATGATAACCTCACTGTTTTATGGAGTGCAGACAGGAACCATGTAAATCTGACCTCTTGAATTGTGAAAAAGCAACATCAGGCTCCGGGCGTCCATTGTCTTTTCATTACATACTCAGTTTGGAAATGCGTTATATGTGCAATTTAAAAGTAGTATTAGTAATAGTAAGAAGAATAAAACAATAATAGCTTGGATTATATACAGCTGCTCGTTGTGCGGGCTGGGTGATGATCACAGGTATGTTGTCTTAAAAGATGAAGCAGCTTCGAAACCTTTTTGCAATTCAAAATTTGGTTTACCTCCCTCCCCCAAGCTTTGCCATTTTTCCAAAGTTTCAGAACCTACCACAAAAAGTCCTGGGTGCCCTTTGAACTGAGAGGACAAACACTGAACCTGGGACCATTGGTTTCTCGTCGTCATTTGGTGTTAGTTGAAAAAAAAACTACTTTCAACTTGTTTTCATTATTTTCCTGTCGTAACAAAACACGGGGGAAGGAATGTTCCCTTCACTTTTTTATTCTCATCCTACCCAGCTCGTAAGGTTTTCAAGCTGGTGTGCTCTTACAATAATGGGTAGACATAAGGGCGGGGTAGACATGTAAGCAAGGGTGGAAGTAAGCGAATAGTCTAATTAATCCTTTCCCACACAGTATATTCAGTTGCGCACAGACAATAATTAGCCTAGCTAACCCTCACCCACATAGTCTAAATTATGTACAGACAATAATTAGCCTACCTAGCCTTACACACACACTCTAAGTTATGGATAGGCAGCGACTACCGCAGCTAACCCACATAGTGCTAAATTGTAGACAGACACTCTACTAAGTTATAGACAGTAGTTAGCCTAACTAATCATTTCCCACGCATTCTAACAAGTTATAAACAGAGAAAAGCCTCTTTATACATGTTGTACTAAATTATAGTCTGATGACTGGGCAGCCAGAGCAAAGTGCAGCACAAGATGTCGCTGGTGTCTGCCTGTGTGAGGGTTCATGCACAGTTTACATGTACTCTTCACGTGCATTTCCCGCGGGTGGCTCTGTCGACACCACATACCCGTGTGCGTGAGATCCTGACTCCGCGTCGTGGAGAGACGTTGTACAGGGGGTGTAACTCCCATGGGGCGTGTGTCTCCAGACGTTTGACCTCCCTCCACCCGCAGCTGCTCCCACAGGTGACAAGACCACCGTCATGCTGACACGATCGGGGCCGCCGACGTCGACGACAACCGAACGACATTAGCGCACTGATCAAGTCAGCGCTGGTATTGGTGACGCTCAGAACCCGGCACCCAGCACCCGGCACCCGGCATTACGACAGCGGCGAGACCAGCGAGTCGAGCATCGCAGGACGTCACATGAGCTGGGGGGCCTCCTAAATCACGGGTACGAGTCGGGTAGCCGTACCCGGGCTGTGTTCAGCTAGCTCCTGCACCAACGCTCAGCTGCCAACTGACACCGGGTTCTGCCGTCACTGCGCTGTTCGCGAAGTAGAAGGGTGCAAAGAGTAACATCTTGTAACAGTCAAACGGTATAAGCTGGTCTGGTCGGTCACGTGACCCGGCACGACACTTTGTCTAAGACCGTCTTTTGAGTGAGTGAGGTCGACTCCGAGGTGGGGACAAGAAGAACTTGAGTGACACATGTCCAAGACTGGACCGGTCGCTTCCACGCAGGACCCGTTGACTACACAACAAGCCTATTGATACTGGAATGGTCAACAAATGAGTACATAAAGGTGTTCTTACCGAATTTATTGTGTAAAGTGAATCTGTGTGAATTTGCTGCAATAAAACTTTGAAACCAGTCTTTCCTTTGAAGGTAGCCGTCCCGATGCTCTCTAACGACTCCATCAGCCATGACAGCCGTTTGATTTGTGTTTGTGATTTGTGTGAGAATGTTACGGACTGTCAATTTCTACCGCTGTTGTAATTGATAAATTAAATTTTAATCAAACTGATCACGGCTGTATAAAAAAAAATGGAAACGAGGGTACTTCACAATTTGGCAGTCGGCAGGTCCAAAAACCTTCGCGGGTGGCATCCGCTTTACCCACCCTGAACTACACAAAGCTCCACGAGCAAACCTCTCAGGCCAAGTAACCAAAGCAGTGGTCACTACCAGACCTTCCTCGGTAGTCTACCGAAAAATATAGATATTTTACATAAAAATGAAATCATAGTCCACTTCTTTGTTGATATAAGTCTAAACATATTACAAAACTTTACACGTCTTTAATGATAACTTAATACAGACATTTTAGAAAAAAGTCTACTTCTTTACTGATGTAAATGTTCACATTAATGAACACCACTGACTTAAACATAGACATTTTTCAAAAGATATAATAGATAATCCATCTGCGCAGTCTAACAGTACTCCTGTACTGATATGAATATAAAACTTTCACAGAAAGTACTAACCAATAAAACCAATAAAAATAACCTGTTTAGTTTGCTGCTGACAAAAAAAACAAAACAACAACAACAAAAAAATTAACAAAAAACAAACAAAAAACAAAAACAAAACCAAAAAACAAAAAACAAAAACAAAAACAACAACAACTGGAGGTGTAGAATAGATGCTTTACATTCCACGTGGGAGACTAAGTAAATAAGTAATAATCAATTACAAATAAGGAGCAGTGAGTTCTAAATGCATTAATTATCTTGACCTTTTCCTAAATTTAATTACATCTTCAAATCGCAGATAAAACAGAATGTTTAGGAAACAAAATCAAAGACAGTGTCGAAGACAAATTAAAAGCCTTCTTGTCTATAAATGATTAAAACATGTTCCAATTCTGACATAGCGAATGCCAAACCATCTTCAGATACATACAGCTGTTATGAGCCTTAAAGGACCCTATCCTGAGGGGAGAAGTGGGACTTTGCAAAGTTTCACAGAATTCCAGCAGATCCTTTGGGATCCCATGATCCCAACACTCTTTTACTCAGGCTGGTCTTGTCATGAGGGCTTTCAGCAGTTCCCTAGGGATCCAAACACCAGTCTTCACAGATCGGCTTCCATCAGACCCCAAGGTGGGTATTGTCGGCGAGCCAGTGGCATGTTACGAATGACAACAAACTTTTGAGCGAACCAAAATGAAATAAACATCCACCCGGGGTACGAAACAGTCTGCAGGACGCAGAATCTGCCCCAATCCAGTAAATGTTTGTTAAAAAAATAATAATAATAAAAACCCCTGAGTTTGCTTGCGATGGTATGGCAAGCAATTAGCCGAGTACCCCTTGAGTTCACAGTGCTGCTTTCTGTGTTCAAAATGTCGGACACAGCTGACGGGAAAATAGAAATGTACACAAAGGTGCGAAGGTTTTTTAAAAACTGTTTCTGTTGACCATATACCAGCAGTCACGGGACAACATGGCGACATTTCTCTCTCAAGGATATCACGCAAGAATGTCTCAAGTCAAAGCGGGGAAGATACGGGTGTACGACATGGAGTACGCACCCCTGGCGGTCTTATTCACACAAACCCGAGAGCTGCAAGCATGCAAAGATGGGGCAGGTGGTGGTGGTAGTGGCGGTAGGGTTGGTGGTGAGGGTAGGGGTAGTCTAGTGTCAACCGTTCGTGATGACGTTCAGAGGCGGTGCTTGCTGGGTAAACATGGCGGACAAACGCGGGAGGCCGGTTGTGTTGTGCTGTAATTACCGGCCGGGTCCTGGCGTTGTTGCCGACGCCTTGCTAGAGAGCTGGTCAGCATCCTACCCATCAGCCACTGCAGCAGCCACACGCACATCCGTGCCAAGACAGACGTGCGGAGACATATCAGTCTGTTCAAACATGACTGCTCTCACCACTGCAAGATAAACTGCTATTGCCGATTCTTTCGCCGTGTTTTTTAATCAAATGATAAACGTTTGAACTTCAAAGTCTTTGCCAGCCAGCCAACTGTAACAGATGATATTTAAATTCCAATGTTAGGGATCTTTGTAAGAATATTATATTCCTTCTTTCAAAGAACGTTCACATGCAAAGAGCACATTCCAAAGAATCCCTCTCCACCTAATCGCGGAGTATCACGGGAAGTGAAGTGGTTCGGTGGTGCAACAGTGAACCCCTTGTCGCCAAGACAGGGTCAGAGGTCGGGCTCTTGTCTCTGGCAGCCGTCATTTCGTTCTGGAGACGCACCTGTTTGCGAGACTGGACCTACCCGGCTGTAACACAGCCACCCTTGCTGACATGTTTCAGATACCAACAGCCCTTCATCATAGAAGGCAATATGCATGAAAGCACTTTGTTATGATATGCGCTGGTCTCCATAATGATTGTCGTCCAACACTACTACTTCTCAAATTATTCAGGAACTTCTTCAGGGACGGACAATGATATCAATGGCAATGTTTGTGTTTTGCTACCCTCCTCCCCAAAACACCTCCTCTGACAGCCTCTCAGCACAACTTCAAAGACGGCCGTGTTGCTCCAACAAGCATCTTGAGAAGATAGAATTCAAATGCCTGACCTCATCATCCAAACCTTCCAGCGAGCGCTGGCCTCTCCATTGTGGGCTTGTGGGCTCTGGCCGTCCAAACAGCGGCGAGAAGGCCGGCCACACAGACGGCGACGTCTCCCGGTATAACGGATGGCCACATTCTAAAGGGCCGGCCAGTCAGTCAAAGGAGCCCTATAGACAAGCCCTGCATAGTGTCTGCTTATGACACCATGATACGAATGTATATGTATGCCCGCACGTGACAGTGTGATAAGAATGTATGTATATGTATGATACGAAAAGTGTGTGTACATAGATATAGAAATACTCACACACAGAGATAGTAATGTTTAATAATTGATGGAATAAAAAACAAAAGGTTTTGACTGCTGGATGCAGGAAAGATAAATAAAGAGTACACTGACCAGTAATTTACGGACAATTTACAGGAGATGACAATCGAGTGATGACAGAAAAAAATGTCTTTACATCAACGGATGTTCAGCTCGCCATTTTGTATCTATGTCTAAGTAAACAATGCTCGCTGTGTGATGTGCGCCTCCTTTAATACGATTTTATTGACAGTTTTTAAAGTTGTTGTGTGTTTATTTCTGACAGCAAGATCGCATCCACAGCTATCTTCCTCACTTTGTGATGCTCACAAATCTCAGCCAATAACTCCCAGCAATATGAGTGATGTGGCTAGTGAGCCCCTGAGGGCCATAAAAGCAGCCAGCTAATCATCACAAGAAGTCGTATGAATTATTAACGCTCCTCAACCTGACTCCTCTGTCGCCGCACATTATGTCCCTTGTGTTGATGGGTCCTTACTTCCGGTGCCGAAGGTTACACTCCATGATTGATACACACGTCGGGCACACTCCCTGTCTGCAGTGGGAAATCAACAAATGTTACAGGAGACATCATCTCTTTATGACCAGGCATATACGCATGCGTGAGTTTGTCATCCGTTTCTCAACACACACACACCCTCCACACACACACACACACATATGATATGCAGCTCCTCGTATTTTTTTGTTTTGTTTTGTTTTGTTTTGTCTACGATCTGTTTTAGTTTTATGGCCATCTTGAATCTTCATCTTCCTTTAGTTCCTCTATGTGTTGGATTGTTTTTGTGCTCGAAGTTTTTGTCCACTAATGGTCTTCATATCCTGCCACTTCCTTCGCGGTCTGTGATTTGTGCCATTGACTTCCACAATTGTCGGATAGTGCTTTGTAAACACTTGTTTACACGATCTAATGGTTTTGTTCTGCTTCAACCTTTTTTACTTGGATGCCTTGATGAAACGGTTGAACAACAAATGATTATATTTAGAGTATATTTACAACCAGTCTGACGTTCATTGCGGTGATCTCCTTTGTTCTAAGTGGTTGAAGATGACTTTTTCTACACTGTATTCTTCCTCCTGCTCTCTACCTGGCCTGAGCTTCTTCCTGCATTCTTCCTAAGAGAACTGACTGTCGCCACAGTGTGTGTTGGTGTCACATCACCGCTTCATCTTTGAGTTCCATAAAGGGTATCGGAGGAAGTTGGGTTTAATAGTACAATATCTATAGTTATGCCTGTACATTTCAGAAGCACTAATCCTGGACAGAATGTCTCTTAAGGGTTTATTAGGAATACGGTCAAAGAGAAATATCTAATTTAAAATTATGTACACAGTAAATGGGTCCTGTCAGTTTTTTGAAAATCAGTTAACTAATGTAGACTCAGAGAAACCATTTAATGCTTTTCAACCCCCGATTTCCCAAGCAAACCCGAACTCGTTTCTGTGAAGATCATTGCGTACTTTTGATATCCAGCAGGGAAAGCAGCAACATTTTGTGTGCCTTGTAATCTGACTTTGATGATTGGTGATGTGCAGCCAGCTTGCCTTGCATGTACATATAATGCATATACATATACAAGAAAACGGCCAGTTTCACCATAAACAGAGGGAGAGAGAGAGCGGAATACACAATATACTTCACACATGTCCGGGAGACACGTGAAGATCATAAATAAACTATGCTACCCATGTTTCCGGGTCTTTTCTGAAAAAAGGCGGCTTTTTTGTTTTGTTTTTGTTTTGGGGGGCTTTGTTTCGTCTTCCTAGTTTTCTACTTCCTTGTTTGCTGGGGACGTACAAAAGTAAACTGACAAAGACAAATAAAAAAAACAAAAAAAAAAAAACAAACAAAAAAACAAACAAAAAACAAAACAAAACAAAACAAAAAAACAAAGGAAGACGACAATAAAGAGACGATGACGATAATGATGAAATCTCTATTTTTCAAATGTTTGAATCGAGGAGCTTCTTTTCTTTGCAGTGTTGATGCGCGATGTCAGTCGGATACCTTACAGTCAAACAGCATAAACTAATTTCCTAGGTAACCTTTGAAATTTACTCTACAAGATAATCATTCCTGTTGTTTGAAAAAAATCTTTTGTCAGAAGTTTGTGTATTCTTTCATTGAAGTTAACTACCTTCACTTTCACTTGTCTAGAGGAAGCTCTTGGAACTAGACACGGGCACCTTGTGAGCAAACCAAGGCACCTCTACATGGAAACTTCTCAGGGGGTTGACACATCGTCTGCTAGTATGTCGTCTAGCGACAGGTGATACAAACTTTATTGAAAGCCATTGTAGTCCAGACGATGACTTGTGGTTCAGGACAAGGACACCCGTGATTTCTTACAGCGACTGCTCGTGAATTAATGGCTAACACAAGCAAAAAGGACTTTTCAAGTGAATGAGATTATTTTATTAAAATATACTCACCTAGCTAATGCTCAGTTAGGCAAATATTAGCCTTTGAACATTTCAGTTCTTATCTACCTTCCGGGAAGACTCGATATCTCAGTTACTTTGGGGTCCAAGAAGTAGACTAATTGTTATGACGATGATAGCTCTGTGTTGTGCTAACCTGCCAGCAACCTTGAACTTATTTTCATGTCTAGCTCTTGTTAACCTTTAACCCGGACCGCTATGCACAATCGCCTCTCCGGCGCCATTTTAGTAGTGAGCTAGTCGAGAGGTCGAGAGAACGACAGGAAATGACGTCACGCCTAAACTTGCACACAGGGACTAAGAGCAGGTAATGCGCATAAGTTATACACCAACACACATTCTGTGGAAACAAGACGCAAATCTTTAGAAAGCAGTCACGGGAAGTGAAACATCAATGAACACTGCATGGGGGAGGTAAGTGGACAAGTCAACGGTTAGCTCCCTTTGTCAGGAGCGTATTTCCGTTACTGCCTCCGGCAGGCATGATGGGAGACGCTCTTGTGCATCATGTCACGCCGACGAGGAGGACTTGAAAGTTGTCATTTATTTTCAATTTTCAGGGTAGGGACTGTGTTGAGACATTTATTAATTACTCTGCCATTGTTTCACAAGGTCCAAACGCACTCGATGAAGGCAAGCAGCCATGCCAACGGGCGCGCACGCGGAGGGATATGTGTATATGGTGTATATCAATTGTAGGGGATGTTGGGAGGAAAGCAAGTCTCTTATAAACCATGACTTTAGAGATAAGAGACACACCATCAGGTTTCTCTCACAGCTTCCATTCCTGATTCTCTCTGTCTCTCTGTGGAGACCAGGACAGACGGAAACAACGACGGTTAATCCACGTCACAGATTCAGCGGTAGGCGAGGCTGACACTTCACAGCCAGCAACTTCTGTGATTGACAAGTTTGTCATCACTCCAACCGCCGACGTGTCCCGCAACAAAACTGCGCATGCTCACTAAAAGATTTCCTCTCCTTCTCCTGCACTCTCCCTCTCTCCTTCCTCCCTTTTCTTGCCGCCAGGTGTCGTTCTGGAGTTTGTATCGTGTGTAGCGAGATCTTGCACTAACATACATTTATGATCACCTTTTTGTAGAAGAAAGAACTGTTTCTAATAGTAAATGATATCAGAAAACGACAGGTAGGTTGGAAGTAAAAAAAATGGTAAAAGAATATGTCAATATAATGCCGACTAACGTACAGTGAAAAACCCTGGCCTCTCCTCACCTGCCTGTCTTTGTTATTGCAATGATATTGATACACAGGAGCTATTGTCCTCGTCCTACCTGTAAAATGTCCCTCATTCAGACAAGTTCAGCAGCAACAATAAACAAATCTTTGCGCCGGGGGTTATATACCTCTTAGATATCTTTCACAGGTGCCTGTCGCTTCAAAAGTCTTCCTTCCCCTGTTGGCAAGCGATAAAAAATGAAATCTTTGATCTTTGTTGACAAAAGGATCTGAAGTTGTAACATTTAGGTCCTGAAACCGCCAGCGACTATACATACTCAAATTCTATTTTTTCAGGAAGTTTTTCAAATGGGAATAAAGTCCTGAGTAATTCAGCGAAGCGAGTTGTAACTTGAGCTAAGAGCGAGCGGAAACAAGACAGACATACAGACTGTCAAACAAGACAGACATACAGACTGTCAAACAAGACAGACATACAGACTGTCAAACAACACAGACATACAGACTGTCAAACAACACAGACATACAGACTGTCAAACAACACAGACATACAGACTGTCAAACAAGACAGAAATACAGACTGTCAAACAACACAGACATACAGACTGTCAAACAACACAGACATACAGACTGTCAAACAAGACAGAAATACAGACTGTCAAACAACACAGACATACAGACTGTCAAACAACACAGACATACAGACTGTCAAACAAGACAGAAATACAGACTGTCAAACAACACAGACATACAGACTGTCAAACAACACAGACATACAGACTGTCAAACAAGACAGAAATACAGACTGTCAAACAACACAGACATACAGACTGTCAAACAACACAGACATGAACAGGATAAAAACGAGAATCGAGAAATGATCGTAGGTAAACCTGAACACCTACAGACGAATAACACTAATGGCTCAGCAAGAGTGACAGAGACAGAGACAGAGACAGAGAGATAATAAAAGTGAATTACAGTTTATTTACTCGGCCATCATCCCAATCACAGGAGCAAAAACAATACAACAGAGTAAAAGAAGTCAATGCAACAAAACCGACCTCAAACGGGTAGTTTTAGTTGTCACCCAAGTCACCCTAGCATCCGCAAGTGCACAAATAATTATACACACAATCCATAATACTTTTATGTTGAGTACTTCAAACGATCATGACAAAATAATAAAAGCAGAATTTCAATATCACACACACAAAAATTAATCCTTCTGAGTTGAATAGCCAGCTGTCGATTGAAATTACAAACCCTACCAGCTTCATAGACTGGTTATATGAAATGTTCATATCAATAAATATCTTTCCACTGCTATTACCCAACAACTGGAATAAATGAACACGTAATATATTATTTATAGGCAATCAGTGTACATAAAATGTAGTTCTGATTACATAACACATGCATCTGGATTTTAAAAAAATAGAGAGAGAGAAAGGGAGGAGCATGGGAAGGTAATAATATTATAAACCAAAACATTTTATTATATATGACGAGAGTGACATATAGGCAGCATTGTCTGTGTTTGCAAAAGGTCAGTTCTGCTTGAGTGATTTTCATCTGATGGAATAATAATAACAGTAATACACAAGGCTACAGTTCAAGCAGGTGTTTGTCAATCTTGCAAGACTTCCACGGGCTGTGCTAACACGGGATAACAACACTTTCAAAGCTGGTTGTAAACAGCGTCGATGGATGGACTGAAGATACAAAAACCAACCCTGAACAGGATTTTTCGCGGTCATCAACTCCACGCACCAATAAACCCTCCCTCACTTTAGTGCACGGCGAGTAGAAGAGAAATTGTCCATCCACAAAAATAGGGGGACAATATTTCCTTTTATATTCTATTTTTTTAATTACAGAATAAAAGATAAAGGAGGAATAATATCTTGAAGCTTAGCTCCCTTTGCAAGTAAACGCTTTTAAACAGTACAGGTGTCGCTGTTCTCAGTACAGGTGTTAGTTATGACTGCCTGAGCAATGCTCACCGTTCTTCTTTAGTTTTGCAGGCGAAGTGCTCACATAGAAACCTCTGTGGGCGGAAGGGGAGCTAAACACAACAAATGTGAATTATGACTGCGCGTGTGTTCTCATATTTCTGTGTATGGTTGCACGCGCACTCGGTGTCGGCCTTTTTTTCTGTGTGCTGACATCGCAATTTCCTGTCGCCAGGTAATGACACTTAAAAACAGTATTGTTCGGTGATATGTTACCGTTCATTTTATTTCAATTTTTACAGAAAGCTCGCTTCCTCCCATCCCTGCGATAGAGAATCACCTTACAGGCTGCCCCCCCGTCACTTCCGTCACGCTGCTGGTGGACGTCACAACACGGCTCTCAACACGGACATTAGCTTGATTGCTAGTGACACCTGGCGGCCCGCATGTCATCGTCAACAGTGTCAATTTCAGCAAATTAAGCTCGACTTCACAACAAGGGGGACCACCAACAGGACATGACGTTCACGTACACAGGGGCAGATAACGAGGGCCGATCGTTGGCCAATGGCCGACACTGACACAGGAGCAGTTGAGAACGAGTTTGAGTCGTAAATATAAATATTGGGAGCATCAGGATAACTTCGGGTCATAAATATAAATATTGTGAACGTTAGATAAAGTTTCCAAAGCGATCGGTAGTGGGGGAAGGTGGGAGAAGATGGGGAAGATGAGGGTCGTGACTAAGAAATTCAGAGACCAGCTGCCATGACGGGTACCTTGACTGGTCATTGACAGCCGAGTTTTCTCACGATCCATCAACCGGGGCTCACAAACACAATGTCAAACAGGAGGCTGAGTGCACTTGATAAGCTAACAGCGTTTTAGTGGAATGGACAAGTTGGGAACACTTTAGTGGAACTGACAAGTTGGGAACACTTTAGTGGAATGGACAAGTTGGGAACACTTTAGTGGAATGGACAAGTTGGGAACACTTTAGTGGAGCTGACGACCAAACAGCTCCTTAGTGGTGTCACGGAGAAGAGAAGGAGGCTGGCAATGTGGCCAGTGACTGGCTGTTGTTTACTTCCTACAGCTGCACTAACCGCACCTAGACCTACTTAAGTCGTCAAGACAACACTGGAAAAATAATAAAACAATGCTGTAAACAACCCAAATATGCAGGATGCCTGGGCTGGTGTGATGCTGGTATGTGAAAAGATAAATCGTAAATCAATCTAAAAATATATTGTTGTCCAATACTGAACAAATATTTAAAAGGACAGACATTGGCCTCGTATTGACCTTGCTGATACAACAGTCAACAGCTGTTGCTTTCCCCCCTCCCACTGACACAAGAGCTGCTATCATTTAAGGCTGCTATCGACAAAATAATAAAATTGAGTTCATGTACAGGTGTTAGCAGCCCTTGCGGATCGCACACTGAGGCTACATGCTTGCAATGTTCGTTTGTCTAACTGTTGGAATCTGAGGTGGTAATGTTCGCATCCCATCGTTTGCTTGGAGAAGTAGTTGTTAGATATTCCATTTCAGGATGGTTGGTTTGTTTGTTTGTTTGTTTGTGTGTGTGTGTGGTCAGGCTTATGCTTTGCACATATTTGTTTGCACGCTACACAAGGTACAGGAGCTATGAGACCATCCAGTAGTCAAAGGCTGACACTTAGTCCACTGAGTCCATGGATCGTGATGGTGGCCAGACTTGACCAATCCATCACCGTCACACTGTCTCTATCACCTGACCACAGTCACGTGAGCACCAGTCAGGCACCACTGAGCAGCGCTCACAATGATGACCATCTTCGCTGCTGGTCTTCGCTCAAGGCGGTGGCCAAGCGGACACCCGGGATGTACCATTACGTCACAGTATGTCCCTGGGTGGGCACCGAGCTTTGGTACTGACACTGTATTTTCAGAAAACAATCCCGATGTCCTCTTTCCTCCCACTAGATAACAAAACCCAAACTTTATCAAAGAAATTTGAATAATCGGCATTGTGAAGTTCAGTCGTGGACACGTGTTTATAATCCATGGCAGGACCCTGCCGATGCTAACCAATGCACACAGCACTATGTTGCGTATAATTAGTATTCAAAGCATTCTATAGGTGATGTGGCGCCACTGAACTCTCTTTCTGTTTTTCACCTCCTTGGCGACGAGAGCCTTAAGTTCTCCTTCTTTGGAGCCGCTCGCCGCCAGGTTACAGTCTGTCCCCGTGCGGCCCGCACAAAGGCGTGAACAAGAAATCACGTGGGTGGCAAGTCCGTCGCAGCACGTGCCTGCTCTTTGATGTGCTCCGACAGTATGGCGTCTACAAAACCCAGTGTCCTTCCCATCCTCCTCTCCTTCGCGACAATCGACCCCCACCCAGACCCATTCGCTCAGCATCCCTTCGCCCTCTCCTTGTCCTCCCCTCGCATGACTCAGCCAATGCACAAACATGCACAGTGTTATTCATTTCACTGGAAATCAAAACATCACCGCCGTGACCAGAATGCCGGGTAATACCGATGTTTGGCGAGAACTGGCGAGAAAAGGATCGACGTTTTCCGATGTTTGACGAAAGGCAGCGGAAACCCGGATCAGCAGGGTAGTTGTTAGAGGGTGTTAGCCAGCACCCGGCCGGACCAGCAGGCTCATCACGGTGTGTGGGTGTGACAAACCAAGTGGCAAAAAAAAAAAAAAAAAAAAAAAAAGCTGAGTAGGAAGGCAGACTATAGAGAAAAAGGCAAACATTGTTTTAAGCACGGCCCACCCCTGGCCTCTTGTCCTCCATAGTGTAAGCCATAAGCTGGGTGCTATAAATAGAAGTTTTCACACCTTTTAACAGTAGCTGTTGATTGTAAGCAGTAAATGTTCTACAATAACAGTAGAGTAGTACCATTTGTGCTTGTTTCCTTTCTACGACAGACATAAATGCCCCGAGGTACATTGCTACCACAGATTTCTCAAGTTACATGGCTGGCAAGTCCTTTGTAGCTGTGGTGATGGCTACTTTAATAAATTCATAGTTACTTAACAAAACTCATATTTTTCCTGCGCATGAACTTGAAGGAAATGTCCAACCTTGTTTCTAAGATTGGGTTGCTACTGCAGGTTGGAGAAAGATCCTTCATGCTTAACACTGTGTCGAGATGGCAATATGCCTGTCGGGACAATGATGTTCTCTGGATGTTAGTGAAAAATAGACCAACCTGACTAACGACGAACACCAAGCGATAGTCTCTGTAGGCTTGTGAAAGTTTGTCTTGACAGTTTAACTTGTACAACTTACAAAATGACTTTGTTTGAACTGGTCCTTACATACCTGGAACTTCAAGTATACACCAAACAATTTGATTGGTTGATGCATGGACGTGTATAGGTGGATTGCTGTCTACCAAGACCAACGCTTAGCCTCTTGGGAAGTGATCCGTTGTTAGTCTCGGAGAGCCTAAACAAAGAATGTGAATAAACCGGAAGCATTGTAGTCTCATGCCTCGTTTTAGTAGTTAATCTGAAATTTGAATAAACCGGAAGAGTTGAACACAACTGCCTCGTTTTAGTAGTTAATATGAAATGTGAATAAACCGGAAGCTTTGTACACACCAGCCTCGTTTTAGTAGTTAACTGGACGATTGTCTGGCAGAAGTCCAGTAATGCAAGTTCGTGGTTGATGCCAGGATGCGGCTTGAAGGTCTGTAATACTGCAACTTTGATAAGTAGAGGAACACTTTAAACTCAGAACCACCCTGAAGGTGTAGAGCTGCTTTGACCTGCTCCACAGTCCGTAATTCTCCAGGTGAGAATCTATTTTTATCCACCATTGAAATTTCGGCGACTTTCTTCTCTTCTTTCTTCTTCTATGGTGGATGGCGGGCGTTAGTTTGTTGCTGCAGTCACACGACATCGGAATTCTATGGGCGACAAGGTCATGGGAACCGATGTTCATGCTCATCATGAACAGCAGCAAATGAGTAAAAATTTGACACCGCCAGGGGGCGGGAAACAAGCCGATAACTCGATCGGACGCGTCATCGCACCGCGAGTTGTTGTCCGTGAACACGTGCTTTACGAGCTCCGCCTTGACCGTGCCGTGCGCGAGAGTCGATTCTTATCGCCGCCATCTTCCTCCAACAAGCAGATTGGACAGAACATAAACTGTCGTGCCAAGAGGACGTGGTGCAGTACATCAAGTCTGGTTAGGAGCAGCGGCTTTAATAACTGTGAACTGTGTAATAAACTGTGAACATCTGTGAACATCCTATTTGCGTGTGTGGAAGACAAGGCAGCAGCAAATGAAGAGCGACAGAAAGGGAAGGAAGGAAGGCGAGAGAGAATAAAAAACGCATGGTGAGGGTCTGAGGGAGGATTGAATGACTGTACAAGGGCTGTGCTACAGTACTGCGTTAGCCATTAGTATAATCCCCACACCCCTTTCCTAAGTATAATCATCATTGATAAGTGCCGACATCTATTTTTACCTCTGCGGATATTTTCGAAACGAGGCATCACCATGGTGACCATTTCTAGTTTCCGAGCTCAACACAATATCTTTGTCTCCCTTCTTCTCTCATCTCTCCCATCCTCTCTCTCTCTCACACACTACATAGAGACCGCACACATATACGTCTAGGCACGTACAGACACAGAAACACAGAAACACACAGACACACGCATGCTCCCGCCCACACAGAGACTGAAAGACAAGCCCACAGACAGCGAGACACGGGTCGTGTTTTATTGCCGTGTCCCAGGGCCAGGGGCTGTGATAACCTCCCCTGACGCCCATTGTAAGCTTCTCCCTTTCCTCCTCCCGCCACTACTTTTTTCTTTCCTTTCTTTTTTTAAAAGTTGCTGGGGAGGACTGCGCATGCGGCGAATACTGATGCTGAACAGAGCTCAGTGCGGCTTCTGGACACAGAACGATCCCCAGTGAATGTCAGGGCTTACGGGAGCGAGCCTAATGGTCGGTGTCGGGTAAGCAGGAGAAAGGGGTGGGCGGGTGTCCGCCTGATGTATGATGTGGTGTTCGCGGCGGGGAGTCTGGATGCCGAAACTCTAACCGGGTGGCTTAGCCCTGGCACCCGAGGTGATCGGAGACCGTAAAGATGGGCAGAAACATGCAGATACACTTTTTTTTTTTACAGTAAGGCGCTTGAAACTGGACAGGTGAGGTCAGGTCAAAGAGCAAAGAAGGGCTGGAGAATGTCACTTTGGGGGGGGGGGGAAAGGAAGAAACATTTTCCCGCGTTTTTCGTAGTCAGTGCGATAAATCTCACACACCTACATGTTGAGGAATCCTGTATAATGTGTGAAAGGTATCTGAATTATTCTTTACGTAGTTTAATGGGAATTAAACAGAAATGGGTAGCTGTAATGGGTTTAAACAGAAATGAGACTGGTTGAGGCAGTCGTTTTACACACACACACACTCCGCCATCTTCACCTGCTCGGAAGTTGCGGAAGGAGACGAATCGACCTGCTGCGGTAACGAGTGGGCAGGACGCACACAAAGGTAAGTGGCTCCCATTTGCTCCTCTCATTTCCCCCTCCCCACACACACACACAAAAGCCTGATGAAGGAAGAAGCGATCAGAGAGACCGCAGACTGAGGTGGCAGCCTACCCGGGGTTTATCTATCACCTGGTTAGATACGCGCCTGTCCCCAGCGTCTGCACGGCGGCTCCGGAATTCGGAAGTTGGAGAAGACGCGAGGGACAAACCGGGGTAACAAGTATGTCCGCTGCCTGACGGCTGTCAGTCTATCAGTGGTTTATCAACAAGGTTGTGCTCCCTGCAACACGTAGACCCGGTGCTGCAGGCATGCGCAGAGGGACAGCTGAGGTGCCTGCTGTGTCGGACATCTCAAGATGGTGTTCACATTACAGACGGCGGCGAGGTCGAGAGCAGGAAACGCTGGTCGCACCTGCAATTTTCCTTTCGTCCACCAACTTTCGTATTCATTACACTGTACACTGTGTCCATTACGAGAGCGGGGAATCATGGGAAGGCATCTGCTGTCATCATGGCGACTCTCACACCCAGATGTAGTTAATGAGTGTTTTGCCGTCAATACATAAAGAACTCTCTTTATATGTACATTTATTAAAACCGTGGGGTCATATTTATAAGTACAGTGGAACCTCGGTTAGCGAACGCCTCGGATAACGAATATTTCGGTTAACGAACAAAAATTTCGTTAAAAATTTGTCTCGGATAGCGAAAAAAATTTCGGATAACGAACAGCCACGTGAACCACACGTGACCGACCATCATGTCATCATTCGCGCTCGAGACCCAGTTACGATCAGTCGTTCCTTATCTGTGCGCATTCTTCTTATTTAGTGATTGTTGTGCTTTATTTTAGTAAGATAATCCTCAATCATGGCTCCAAAGAAGATAAAGATCAATTAATAGTAGTGAGGTAATTACAAGGAAGCGGCCAACAAATGAATTGAAAAAGGAA
The DNA here is from genome assembly GCF_003073045.1 of Pomacea canaliculata. NCBI lineage: Eukaryota > Metazoa > Mollusca > Gastropoda > Architaenioglossa > Ampullariidae > Pomacea > Pomacea canaliculata. Next base: position 11,682,776 of record NC_037601.1, read on the forward strand.
ATGATTTCAAAGTGTGAAGGTGGCATGCGTCTGTCGGATATGTGATGTCGTATAACCGAAGAGTTTTACAAAAAAGGCAGAAGGAACAGACACTGGACAAGTTTTGTCCTTTTTTTATAATGTCACGTGTGCTAGTGGAGGGGGAATCCAAGCAGTAATTCCACTCCTTACTCCCCACATCTGCTTCCAACCACGCCGTTAAAACGGCAAGTTTTCTGATGTTTAAATGCTTTCGTTAATGTTTTTATGTTTATTTAACTCCATTTATATTGCATTATAACTGTTCTCATTAAAACAAATACCTTTATAGCCTGTAACTTTCAAATATTAGCGAGTCAACAGGGGCTGGGAACCAATTAAATCTATTTCCTTTATTTCTTATGGAAAAAATTGTTTCGGATAACGAACATTTCGGATAACGAACAGCTTTCCAGAACGGATTAAGTTCGTTAACCGAGGTTCCACTGTACACCCATCTGGAAATCTAGAATCATAACAGCAGCCTCTCTCTGTTTCTCTTTCTCTCTGTCTTTCTCTCTCTCTCTCACATCTGCGGCTTTCACCTGGGGCTCAAGAGGTAGTAAGTTACTCGTGTATCACAACGCTAACATCATTACCGAGAATCTGCGAGTGATAAAGTGCACCTTGCCAAACTGCAAGCGAGTCCCGAGTGTGAAGTTCACGACCAAACATCGCCATCTCGGGTACCGTTGCCTTGGAGACAGAGACACGCAGGGCGCAGCCATATTTTTTGTGCGGAATCGACGGTGATGAGTGTTTTAACGGCGGACAAGCGGCCTCTTGTAAGAGATGATGAAAGAGCAAAAGAAAGGTGAGGCGCACGCTACATCCGGGGACGTCTGCAGTCGTCGGGGAGCAAAGCGGACACCTTGCTTCCGGTGTAGCTTCAAGGGATCTGATGCGTCACGTGATCTTCACACCGGTTCTCGTCGACGAGACAGATTAAAGTTCAAAGAGTTACTGGCGGTCCGACATGAGCGTGGGTGTCGGGGGAGGTGGTAGGTAGTGGAGGTGGTGGTGGTGGAGGTGTATGCGGCGGTTGCCCAAGGTGGGAGGTGGACAGGAGGGATGGGCAACACAAGGTGGTGGCTGTACTGTACTCAGCATCCTAGCTTCAATTTCAACTACTGAACAAGAGATAAGTATCTTATTGTTGGTCGTCATCCATGAAATTCAAACAGAATACATCAGTCCGATCCCCACCCCGACCTCCTGAAAAATCCGTTTGTTGTCAGTCCATGTTATTTACCTTTACCTGGAACGACAAGAATGTCAAGTCTGAGTGTCTACTCTTGAGTCTCTTCACTTCTTGTCAGAAGTCTTCACTTGTGGACTATCAAGAGAAAAAGACAGTGTGACAATGATCAATCACGTGTCATGAGAGTCAACCGTCTGCAGCGCATCCCCAGCATTACCTGGCTGCTGGATGGCGGTGGCTTTGAACTTTCTCTCTCTGCCATCAAACGGATGTGGCCTGCAAACAAAGCCACCTAGCCGGTCAGCACCCCGTCCTCCCACTCCAACAACAGTTTCTGTAATGAGCTGTGTTTTCGGGGAGGGGGAGACAACGCTACTGGCTCCGACACTCGCTCCTCTTGCTACTTCCGGCAACGCTCAACTCCCCGAGCTGTCATCCGCGGGTGCGCATCTCCTCGCCGCAGGAAGCACTCACAGAAACAAATGCGGATCTGCGCCACCTGGGAATTTTCCCTTTTGCGTTCTGCTGATTGCATTTTGTGCCAATTGCTCCGACAAACTGAAGGCGGAAATGACGAAATAGACGACGGATGTCACCTCATCCCTTGTCGGTATGTTAGGTCACTGTCTACACTCACAGTGCTGACAATAGTAATGTTGACTTACTGTCTACACGTACGTTACTGACTATAGTGATGTCACTGTATACACTGACATTTTGTTGTCTACCTTTGCTTACCTGACGGATATTTGAATTCTTCGTTGATGGAATATTTTCAAAAGTTTTGAAGAAATGTGCTATGGGATCGGTTGTCAAAGTTCGATCAGTCAGCTGTCGGATGACTTCATCAAGTTCGATTCGTAATCCATCGAGTAACCTTGATGAGTCAGTTGATTTACTCTCTGAGGTCGCTGCCTCCTTCGTTTGTAAGAAACTCAGATCAGCCATGCTCCACTCCAAGCCAAAGGTGGGCGATCACAACAAAGATAACAGAGTCAACGGTCGGTCGCCTCGACCTCGTCTCTGTCCACGAAGGTTGTCGCGACGGGTGATTTGCTCCACCTGCTGGCCTGGAGCCAGGTATAGCCAGGTAAGATAACTCCTTGGCAGCTTCAGCTCCACTTTAATGGTCATTTAGTCGTTTCAGCCCGTTGGCCCTCAAGCCCAGTCTTTGTCTTTGTCCTCCAGCCAGTTGTAAATCTTGTGTAAGGCTCGTCCGACTGTCTGCGTGGTGTGAGGACAGAAGTCTTGTCAGACTACCCGCTGTGTCCCGGGTGAGATGCTAGGGCTCAAATAGTTTGGGAGACAATCCATTATTGATGACTACTTTATTACATATCGAGGTGCAATCAGAATAACTGCTAGTATACAGTCCGACCAGCCATACACTGACATACCCGAGAAGACCGACTGATATGGAAGTGAGCAATTCTGATTGTAAACAATGTTATCTACTTATCACTGTTTACAAGCCAGTCACAGCACCCGGGGTGTCAGTAACCTGCCGTTACAGGAAAACAAACCCAGGCGGCACGAGTTCAAGTTGTTTAATCTTACCTAGTTACATGCTAACTGATGTTCTCGTTATACCTGGTTACCTGCGTACCTGAGGGGAGCAATCAGCGAGTTACCTCCTCGTGTGAGGTTTCATTGCCGCTTCCGGTTTATTTAAACACCTGGCGACTGCGGCCCGTGTTTTTCCAGTGATTGTTCCCTGGCACTGCGTCACTTCAATCAGACTCCGTGTTTTATTGCTCTCCCGCCTGTTCTCGCTCGCCGCCATGTCCGCTGGGATGTTAAGGTTTCGGTCATCGCTTCAGAGGAAATTGGCTCGCGACGACGATTAAAACGAGGGGCCTCCGAGATCGCCGAGATGAGCTAAACGGCTTAATGGCTGTCACAAAAACATCAGCCAATAAAACTGTCACACTCGGGAGCCTCGGCCACCCACTGCCCCCCTCCAGTAGTTACGCGACGGCGTTATCACCAGACCGCATCGGCTGCTGACGCCGCGCGATCTCAGCGCCACCATTGCTGTCCCCCAGCGGCACCACTTCCGCTCCCTTGCGGCTCTGTGCCAGCACGCGCTCCTCGCGCTGGTTATCTCCCACTGATCCTCCCCTCGCCTCCCTACCCCCTACCCCTCCTCGTAATTAGACTTCGCTGATACTCTACTACTTCGGTCAGTTCACGGGTTCCATGGTACGTACCACGTGATCAAACAGGTCATACGTTTCACTAACAATATTTTAAACAGTATTTTTCAAAAGCAAAGTTTCTTCAAACTCGACATTTAAAAAAAAAAAAAGAAAAAAAAAACAAACAAAAAAAACAAAACAAAAAAAAAACAACAAGCAAAACAAACTCAAAAACAAAAACAATAAACACTAAAAACAAAAAATGTTTCTTGAAATACAATGTTTTCAAAGGCCATACTGTTGTAAATAGTGTTTAGTCATAGTTTCGCATTGATAAACATACTATTTTTAAGACTTATTTGATCCAAGCTCTGTTGATGTCCAACGTGTCGGATAATGTAAGAGAGAGAGAGAATTGGGGTAGAGTGAGAGACAGTTACCATCGTTCGCCCCTGGCGCCAGGGACACACGGTGCTTCCCTCCACTGGTGTGTCAGCAACCCCACCAACCACCACACACTATATAAATACATCACACAGTACACTATGTTATAAACAGTTCCCCAGTCCACACACCATGTATAACAACATCACACAGTATGTCGTAAACCACACATCACCACCACACCCTCTATGAATACATCACACAGTATGTCATAAACCTTACCTCACCCGCCACACCTCATATGAACAAACACCAATCCTAGGTGTGACACTCAGGTGCCTGGCGCACTTTGCACAACAGCTGGCGATAATGGCCAGACACCTTGAGTAGTTTACTGTTGTAATTACCTGGGCATCTTACCTGTATACCTCTTGTCTGCGTACCCGGGAGCAGGGACACGAACTCTGGACAACAAACAAGCGGAGACAAACCAGTTCATACCAGGGTAGATCGAGAACCTTCAAGTACCCTAAAGCGAACACCTATACTGACTTTTATCAACTGAACAGTTCTCTGAGCGACCAGTTACAGGGAGTGGACAGTCGAACTATTAAATAGAAAAGTTTTCGTCAGTGATGTTTAACGTTTGCAACGGTCCGAGTGTCGGTTGTTGATGAAAACGTCCACGTAACTGCTTCTTATTAGAAGATGCTGAGTCAGGACTGGAGCAAGATGGCATCTCCTGTGCTGATTTAGCAACTGTCCACCCTGATTGTCACCTGTCTCTTCAGGAAACCTCAGGCGGGATAACTCTTAACGCAGAGGGAGTTCGCACTGTTTTTTATCAGCGAGCGTGAGTTTGTTCTAGCACAGCGAGGGCTGCAGCAGCATTGTGGTCGCCACCGTTTGATGTCGGAACAGGGGGAGAGAAGTCATGTTTTCTGATGGGTGTGGGTGGGGGAGCTATGTGGTAGGTGGCCCCCCAGCGTGGCTTCAAACGGTGTGACGCCGTAACGGGCACGCCTCCCGTAGTCAGCACGTCGCCAGGCTCCTACCGTCACGTGGACTTCCCCTGGCGCCCTCTGGTGTGCCGGTCACAGTGCAAAGACCGTTAAAAAATATCCTCTACGTCAGGGACGACTTGGTTGATACCCGGACAGCGCAGGGACCGCTGGCGGCAGCGCATGCACTCACAAGAGAACGGTTATAATTATAGAAAAATCAAAGATTTACGAAAAGATCTTTGCCAACGGGATCCACCCTGCCAATGAGAGAAAGGGAAGGAAGCGGGTGTCCGCAATGGGGGAGGAGGAGAGAGGAGGAAGATACAAATCAAGTTCCATGGAAATACGATGAGTTTTCTGTACACAATGTTTTTATCTTTAAGTTTTGTTGATAAAGATGAACGGTGATAGTGTGCTAAATGCTAATCATTCCATCAACACGAGGTGCGAATGTGTAAGCATATTATAAACATTTTTGTCCTCTCAAGATGTTTCTTTTGATATCTTTGGTTTTATTTTTGTAAGAAAAGAGATATACACGAGATTCAATTCACAGCGCCGAGAGGTAACGGCTTGAGAATGCTTTTGGCCCACCCCCCCGCCTCACAACCACCACCACCAATGCCATGGAAACAGGGGAAATAAGTCTGACTGCAGGTGACCTACAAAACATTAAAGAGCAAGGAAAAAAAAAGAGGAACAGAAGAAGAAGAAGAGAAAGACAGAAAAAGAAGGAGAGAAGGAGATAAAGAATAGAGACAGGAAGAGATGGGGATGGATGGGTGGGAGAGGGACCAATAGGTGAGCAGAGGAAGACATTTTCCCGCCATGTCTTTAGTGTCTACCTGCATATGTAAAACTTGTCGCCTGCTGCTACATCCACTCCTCTACACGGCAATAAAGCAGCAACTGGTGTCACGTTTGGAGAAAGAAGAGGATGGTGACTTGAACAGATGTGAAGAGAAGATAAAGATGTGCTATGAATATGAAATCGGTCGTGTTCATTTAATAACAAGTTATCGTTTCTAATTATCTTCACCAAACGTCTGTAAATTAATTCCTTTAGCTAGAGGACATTTTCTATTAAAGAGCGGAATACGGTGGGAAGAGACTGTGAGAAAGTACCACGGTTTTCACATCACAATCTATCCTGATAAAAAAATCCTCCCCACACTGGGGGCCATGTCTTGGAATGTAAGCCACACTTTAAAGACCAACCTGAGTGATTTGTGTTTGTAGCAGATATCGGTAAATATAGGCGGCATAAACATTTGATCCGTTAATTAAGTATCCGCTAGCAAAGTACGCGATTTGTAGCTGCGATCAACGATAACAGTGTACTACGTCACGCCAACAGTGTACTACGTCACTATGGTACATCATTCACAACATTGCCAGCTGTCAACACCAATCAGGCCGACAGTTGGGATTATTCAGACGTTGACCGTCTGCATGACAGACATGACAGGCATGACAGTCCGAATAATCCCAACTGTCACTCATTCTTTCTCTCTCTGTCTCTCTCTGATTGGTGTTGACTGCAGGCAATGTTGTGAATGGTGCACCAACGTGACGTAGTACACTATTAGCGTGACGTAGTACACTGTTATCAGAGCTCGTTGATCGCATGCGCGAATCGAAGCGGATAATTAATTAACAGATGGGTTTTGGAGGCTGAAATTTGCAGGTGAGTTTTATATCGCCTATATCTACTGATATCTAAAAACAACACAAACAGTTCAGGTTGGTCTTTAAAACCGTTGACCCATTATTGGAATGCATCCAGGAAGCTATTTATTCAAGACATGATCATGCAGACAGATTTTTTTTACTACACAGCTGTCACACTTTTTTACTTTTCATAATTTACTTATTCCGTTAAAACCTTATTATTATGATTAACATACAGCTCTGCAATTTATGCTGTAGATTTTTCATGTGTTTATGGGACTTTTTCGGGTGAGTGAGTTGGGGTGGTGGTGGTGGTGTAATGCGAATAACAGTTCCCTCTACCGCCATATTAAGTGAAGGAAGGAGTTTTGAAGCAGTCCGACTCACCTGTCATGGTTAGAAAACGCCCGGGGTGGACGAGATGGGATAGGCCTGCTCCAGTCTGACATGACCTGTGGTAAGACTTTATGTTAAAGAGACCTGTACATGCATTGACATTGTCATCACGTTCAGCGCCGACTTCGTGGTCACTGCACACTAGTCTGAAAGCCACTGGGACAGAAACAGCTTGCACCTGGGGGAAATCCGACTGAAATATTTTATTGGGTAGGAAACAGATTACCTGCATTTAAAGGGAAGGCCTGCTCCTGTTCCGGAAACAGACTTCAAGTAAAGGGAGAATAAAAGGTTAATTTGAGGGCGAACTTATTTTCAATTTGACGTGTTTAATCCATAAAGATATTTATTTTAAAATAAACAAACAAATCAGATATAAATTCCCCGAAGTTTAGTCCAGACTCATTTCCCAATCGTCTGCTCGCTGATTGGCCAACGCCTCATTAGCATATAATCCAAACTCCTGCCCTTCGTCCCTCAGCCATGTCAGAAAGTAGAATTTAGGTTGAGGTATACAGACTTTATTAACTAACTAACGCTTTACTTAAAGAAACTATTTTTCTTTCCCGTGTTGACTATGATGAGAACTGCACATCACTTGGGAAATACTGCAGCAGGGATGATCTTAATCCTTGTATTAACTGCAATTTGCTTTTCTGACATGCAATATCACAGAAATAAAATGTTAAAAAAAAACACAAAACTACAAACGAACCCAACGAACGCAATTTCGCAAACTCAACACATATTTGCTTGGTGTTAAACAGCCTGAAAAAAAAATGAAGCCTGATGTCATGATCGCTGTGGGCAAGCCGTTAAAGCCAAAAATATACAATTATTCAGCAGCTGTCATTGTTAAGATGCGAAATTGTGAAGTTAAAAACTCTCTGTTGAAATCCACCCAAGACCTGTTTTCTTCGAACCCACCAACCTTCCACAGACGATTTGCTGGAGCTAGGCGTGCAGGTGCTACAGGTGCTACAGGTGTCTGAGTACAGAGTAGGTGAACAAAGCCACCAGGACACCAAGACACCAGGGGGTGGTATACAGCCAAACATATGTACAGTCCATCTGAGTTGCCGACAGTTTGTAGGAATCGCCGACAATGAGAGAGACAGAGCTGTGAAGGGATGGGTGGAGAAAAGGATAAAGTTACTCTTGTTTTATTAGTTTGAATGCTGGTCCTTAAACACCTATATCACACACCTGATCAGCTCCTTCGCTTGGCATTTATGACTTCTAAACAGAGAGTGGAGGGAGGGACTTGCCAGTTCAGCCCCCAGACAAAAACTCCAGGATTGAATGAGTCCATCTTTCTCACGGTCCCTTCCGTCTCCATGGAGTCTGGCACGTCACCGGCGTGACGAACCGGTGGGGCCAGGTGGGGCCAGTCCCTGGGTGATGTTGGGGAGTGTGACGAGTGCATAAACACTGGGTGACAAGCTGTCAGGCGCATGGCTCGCTCACACCCACAGGCCAAGGAGGCGACGAAGTGCACTCTCTCTCGCTCTCGTTATCCGCAATCATCGACCATAGTCGAGTGTGAAGAACAGCGCCGCGCAGGATCGTGTGGTCACGTGGCCGATGACGTCCAATCAGAAATGAGAGTCGACGGCAGCTTTATTGCTCATCATGGACGCACTCGGGTTTAAAAACCTTTCACCCCGCGGCATCAACGATGTCAACAATGACAGTCTTGAGTTTAGCACCTCATAGTGTAAAATATGAGGGTCATGAATAAATTATAGCTTTGACCTTTGAGGACAGAGATAATCTCGCCGGAGAAGACTAGTGATTCACCAAAATAAATGTGTCTGGCTGTATTAAATATCAAAATTAACTTGCTAAGACCGCGGAAATCGACAATCTGCAATGATCATCAGATGTTGGCTCATCGCATTCATAAACTTGCCCCAGGACCCTACCGTCCGGTGCAGTCGCCATCACTCGCCTCTCTCTTCATCCACGCAGTCTCTCTCTCAGACACCATCAATACAATCTGCAGTAATCAAACATAGGAACCATGTCTTACAGAATTTTATTCTTTCTTTCTATCTCAGTTTGCCTACTTATTTCAGGAAAAACTTAATTTGTTTTTTTTTTTGTAAAGAGTAAAGACAAACGAAAGGAAATTTTTCTCAGAATGTTTGCTATAGATTTTCTATCATTTGATATTGAAGCAGATAGGGCTGGGACATGGTGCTATATTATTATTATTAAACTTGAGTATACTTCATAACACAATGCATCATGAAGAATCGCTGTTATTGTTTCAATACTACAATTCACAAGCTGTTATTTCCTACTGTTACAAAGTTTTTGCTAGCATTTTAAAATCGCCGCTTTCTTGTAACACCATGAAAACTTTATCTCAGAAGCTGACATTGAGACAAAGATTGTAATAATTACCACAAAAATAAAATCCAGATTAGAAGAAAACTGACTAAAAAACACTTGTTATTTTAACCGACGACAACCGCTACACAATCTTTCAGTCAAAGTGGAGGACAGTTGTTAACTGACAAACTTTGTGGTGAGTGTGGCAGCGAGTTTACCTGCGACAAGAAAACATTAAAGGAAAATGAGTGTCACGTGGGCAGTGAAACAAGTGAATTCCCCTCACATCTCTGGAACATTTTATTTGAAAAAAAAAGTCTGTTGGACGACGGTTGTTGGTCGTCCTGTTTGAATATTTAGCGGATATAATAAAACTATTTTCGGGCGATCAACGGGTTGACTCAGCCAACGATAAACACGTCTCAGCCATGCGGCCGTCTGACAGCCCACACAATGAGAGGGGCGGAAGTGGGCGTGGTTTCATATCAAGTCAATCATGGGTCGCAGCGCGAGCGGCTAATCACGGGCTGGCCAGGGACAGCCAATCAGCGGGCGGCCGGCGTGGCAGGCCTGTGGACTAGCGCGTGACTAGAAGACGGCGAGCAGACGAGATGTGGACAGTCAGGTGTGTCTGCTAATTGCGGACAGGTACGTGGCCTACAGCAGCGCCTGTCGCACGCAGCGGCACCCGGAGTACACCAACACCTCGCCAACACTGCTGTCACAGTCGCTGACTCGTCAGGTGGCACAATATCAGCCACTGCCAGCCGCACCGACCGGCCGCCTCTCCTCCACAGGCCAGTGCCATCTAAGGTGAAGGTCAGCATACCTCCACGCCAGGAGAACTGTTTTTAACAGAAAATTTAGCGAGTGTTGTGTTCTGTTGTATTTAATTCCTCGTGACACACACTGACAGACAACTCGCGGACAGGTGTGTCAGGTGTAGAAGTGTTGGACTTCACCTGCAGGCGGGCGGCTGATGAAAGGAGTAGTGTGTCGAGGAGGAGTCTGTTCGGGTGTGTAGTCTATACTTTGAGTTCTGTGACATCAGTTTGGTGAACACCACCTGATAATTGTTCCAGAACCGTCCGCACGCAAGCACCGGAGGACGCGTGCTCTATACGCAAGCCTTCAGGATGGTGACCGCCATGCCGTAAAGGACAAGCAGGACTTGCACATCGAAGCAGGATACCTTGAGACAGGTTGGCGGAAAATCAAAGCAGGATATTGTTGTACATTTCTGGTGAAATATTTGACTGTTACTGGAGGAACGTTGCTGTGACTACTGCTATCACCATGTTTGCACCCACCCTCGCTCTACCCGCACACTACCCACCTGGGTTAACTGATGTCGGTACAGCGTTAAGTCAGGTAAGTCATCATTTTAAACAAGTTAAGGTGTTTTTTCTTTCTTTCTTCCTTCCTTTATTTATTTTATTATTATTATTATTGATTTTTTGCTTATGCCACACCAGGCGGGTGAATTGAATGCAAAGACTTTCTGTCAACAGTGGATTTGTCAGCTTGTCTGGTCAGAATGATTTTTTGTTGGCAGTCGCAATTTCTTATCAGGTGTCAGAAACCTTCTGAGAAAAAAAAAATAAAGCACGGTGATTCATTTTTAAATGTACATCAAAATAAGTGAAGTGAGAAATCGCCTATTTATTCACATCACTTGAGGTTAGAGACACGAGCACGCGATGTTGTTCGTGTATTTGTCTCACAATCCTGTTCGATGAACCGAGAACGTGAGACACGAGTAGCGGGACACTCGATCCACACCTTTTATCACCAGGCCATCTCTCAGCCCTTTATCGCAGTCCTCGTTACAAGATACGCCTATCTGAGATCTGAAATACCCAACCCCGGAGTTCATTTTTACCCAGTGTGCAGTTCATTCCTTCGTAATCACCGTAGCACAGTGTTTGGACACAAACGTAAGCTCTCGCCATCAGGGGGGAACGCTCGACAGGTTGAGATAGCTTGCTGACAATGAATGCTACTTGTATTTGTTTCTCAGGTACATAGTCTCGCGAACGCGTGCATACTTGTCTGTCTGTTGGCGAAGATGGTTTGTGTGTGTGTGTGAAAGAGAGAGCGCGAAAGAGAGGTAGAAAAAAAAAAGAAAGCTAGAGACGACAGATGTACAGTCGTTCATTATCTCGCCCACACAATGAAATGTTTATCAGCAGCACAGGTCTGAGTTTGGTTACTGATGTCATTCCTTATTTACTACTTCTTCACATTTTCTTTTTCCTGGCATCCTCCTCACCTCCGGGTGTGTGATCATTTGATCACAGTGATTCACCGAAGTGGGTGGAGGGTGAGTAATGAGGTGCCGCGCTGTGTCCTGCTGTTAGTTATTCTTTTTGTTGACTTCTCTCCCCGCCCCTACCATCTTTGCTTCGATTCATTTGCTGATCAGTTTGATTAGCTTTCTCCGCCACCCCTTAGCCCACCCCGCCTCACTGTTGATCTTCTGGCCCGGAGGGTCACACAGCTCCTGTCCTTAGCTTCCATATTCTTGTCCACAGACATCTCGCATTTTCTCGTCACAGCTGAGGTCTTAGTTCTTATGAAGCTCCCGTCTTCTTATCCACAGTTCTTGAGTTCCTGTCTTCATGTCCACAGAGCTTTGCTCTTATACACACTCTTCCTGTCTTCATATCCACAGCTATACACACAGTTCCTGTCTTCATGTCCACAGACAGTTATACACACAGTTCCTGTCTTCCTGTCCACAGACAGCTCCGCTCACACAGCGACTTGAGCAAAGTGAGTGTTAGGGAGCGACTCGCGTGCCAGAGAGCGTGGCGGGTGCTGTCAGCGGGTGATTATACCCGATATGAAGCTCGCTGCCCATCAAATTTACATATGGTTTGTTTCGCGAAACGACTTGAAGTTCGCCGTGCGCCGGCGTCTTTGCCGGGCGGTGGGAGGCGACTCATAGCACTGGCGCACGCGACCATCTCCCGGGAGACGGGCGTGCACGGGGTCCGGGTCATCAGCAGCACCAGTCCCATCTGATGTCTCGGCCTGGCGTCAGGATGCGAGATTTGCACAGCTTATTGTCACGACTCATGGCTGCTGGTCACGTCACACTGCTCATGACCTCTGCTCGCGTCACATCTTATTGCAGAGAAGTCACGAGCATCCTCTGTGACGTAGCGCGTGTTATCTGGACGCTTAAAATTGCTGACGGCGAGTGCTTGTGGGCCCCTGAGCGAGGGCCTTGTGCGAGGGCCCTTTGTGAGGGCCCTGTGACAGGTTTGCTGTCCTGCGACTCCCCTACAAATGCCCGGCGTAAAGTTTGGCCAACCCTGTTTATCGCAGTTGGTTCAGTGGCCACAGTTTGCAAACACAGCTTAGTCCGGCTGGTTCAGTAGCAAAAAGCTCAGGACATTGCTTCGTTGTCCGGGGCGACGCCTATAAATAAAGTATCGCCTGTTATTGTCCACCTTGTGAAACAGACTATCTGTAGTGATAATCGTCAACACGTCTTTAAAAAAATTCACATAAATATCTATAACATTATTAACATTCATTCTTACAAGTATTGCCACCTGCAGACACGTATGAAAGTGTAACAACAAAACTATTTTTTAATTGATCAAATTACTAGATTAATAAATAGTTCACAAAACTCTGATGTCCTCGAGTGCAACTCAGACCCGAAATTCAGGCGCAACAGCCGCAGTAACGGACAGTGAGTCATTGTGTCTGTGTTATTAATGCTATTATTTCAAGATGTTAAATTTGCGGTGGACTAAAGCATTTTGAAAAATTGTAAATAATATCCCCTCTGCAAATTTCAGTCCATCATCTAAAAGTTAAAGTGTACCTTAGTGTTTATTGATAAAACAGAGTTGATTCAAATATGGAATAGTGATGCAATATTTTATGTTGAAAACAATGATCTGTAATTTCAGTAATAAACTTGAATTTTATTAGCAGCACGGCTCCTTGAGTAAAAAAAGGCTTGAGTAAAAAAATACTATGTTAAAAATATAACAAATAGTTTAGACCAAAGTCCTATTCAAACAAACAAACAAACAAACAAACAAAAAAAAAAAAAAACCCCTGACTAAAGAAATTTTAAATGGAAGTTTTCCTGAATGCCATTCTGGTTGGCTGGACACATCTACCTTTGTACTTAAGTTGACTGATTTTATAGTATTCCCTTGTTTGTACTTTAGTTGACCGACTTTCTGTCACATCCCAGAATCACACAACGACCCTCCAATGAACTAAAGGTCAGCTGCTTGCTGCACACTGTCACTATACTCGCTCTGTAGAGGTTGATATGATGAAGATGTGGAACAACCACCCACCCACCCAACACGTGTGGTTGACAGTTTGCTTTTGAGTTGGGGTCACAGGTTGTGGACAAAGGGTGCAGGACTGTTGTTCTGGGTAGAATGCAGGTCGGGGCTACATGACAGATGGTGTGCGGCATCAAGAAAATGATTTGTTTCTCATTCAAGTCAGGTTTTAAGATTAACTCAGATTCCTCAAGTCCTTTCTGATCCTTCTTAATGCTTCAGTTTGTTTTTATTACTTGTTATACTGTTCTAGATTATGAATATAAATATAAATATCGAGTATAAAACAGATTGTTCAAAATTACAGCTATGAATATCTCACCAAACATTAATTAAGCGATTTTACAAAATTGAGATTAATCTTAAGTAGTTCATGTTTAATAATTTTTATGTGCTAATTAAAACAGAGTACAGCATTCACTTAATTTTGTGATTTATTCAACAGATTATATACTGTGAGTATTTATTACTCAATAGATTATTGTCAGTATTTTTTAACTGAGCAGATTAGCTGCTGACAGTATTTTTACTTAACAGATTTACTTGAAACACTTAAGGTACCTCGGAAATGTTTATAGGGGTACTCATCAAAATAATTGGATGTGCGGCGAGCAGATAATATGTATCTTAAATATCTTGCTCTTACAACATGAAAGAAAATGAGCATCAGTTCACCCCTGAATTCACACCACGACCACAGAAAATAAAGTCAAGAAGAAAGAAAGAGACAAAAGGGGAAAAAAAATCATTTTTAAAAGTAACAAGAAAAGGTTTTAGCGGCAAGAATGTTTGATATAAAGCCTTTTTTAAAAAAAAAATAAAAAAAATTAGCCGGTTTATCAGGCCACAAAATCTCTGACATTTCTGTGTGTGTATATATATATAGGTTATGCTAGCACATTAATTATAGCATAAATTCATTTAACCGATATTACCGACGGTTTGTATACCTATATAAACAAACTCACTTAAAATGTTCTCAGATTTGTTAGGGAAATAGGGAATATCTCTATTTATTTAGAAACATGTCTTTCAACCTTTACTTGTTGACATAATAAGGAAATAAATGTCAGCTTTTGTTTACATCATAATATTCTCACATGACCTCCATTGTTGTTGTTTTATATATAAATATGTTTGCTGATAAACCGTTCTACATAACCGTCTTGTTCGGGGTGTGTGGGGTAGGGTTGGAGGAGAGCACTGAACGATTGTGATCGGCAAAAAGCAGACAGGAATAACTCAGCTTAAAGGTGAATCAGTCTTCCATTTCACCATTTATTGAGGAGAGTCATTACCACACTCTTGTCAAATCAGCACAGATATGTTGTTGGGGACTTTGTCTCGAGAAAATAAGATTCAATTATGTTGATTACTTCTTTATTGTTGCAGCACTATGTTGACTGTAACATATAATTGCGACACTGTGTTTAATATCAAATGATATTGCCATCTTGTATTGACTATGCCAGATTGTGTTGACATGTTATTATTGCCGGACTGTTCTCATATTTATTCCCGTGTAATCAGTAGGTTCAGTGATGCCAGAAGAGTTTACAAATAAGTTGAAAACCAGTATTTATGCTGACGTTTGTTTGTCCCTGTACACGAACCAGACTCTAATCCACTGCATACCTACCCGAACTTCGCACTCACACACAACATCCACCCGCTTACCCAGTTATCATCTAGACAGACACATGATGGACACAACACAAATAATCCCCGCTTTGAGTCAAAGCTTTAACAAACTTGATGACACATGTGTCATGAGAATGTGTACCTACAGTACACAGGTCCTAAGAACCATTGTCAACAAACCCGTTGTCAGAGTGCAACACACACACGCTTGTGTGCAACCATCAGTAACAACATATAGCTAGATTAGCTAATGTGCCACCATCAATAAAACATTTAGCTACTTTAGTCTGTGTGCCACCAAGAACAACATATAGCTACATTAACCAATGTGCCACCATCAATACCAACATAGCTACTTTAGTCTGTGTGCCACTAATAAAAATGTACATATAGCTACTTTAACACCACAAATAAAAGATGCATAGCTACTACAGCCGACTGTAGGCTGCAGGAAACTTCTGAAGGGTAAATAAATTGTTGATACATGGCTGACATGTCACCAGAGGGTAACCTGGAGGTAACGGTTACTAAGGGAGGGGGATATGCAGCAGTGGGGTATTTCAGTCTGTATCAAGACTTGACTAGTACCTGTAGCCTGCACACCAGTCATATGTGTGTCTGTGTGTTTGTTGTTACAGAGGGGGCTGTGTCCCAGTGGCAGGCCCTATGTGACAGTGACAGGCGCGGGGCGCGCCGTGTGTCTGTGTCAGGTGGGGGGTGTCGGGGGGCCGCTGGGGGCGCACGGCTCGTCTCCCACGCCTGCTTTGTGTGCTCAGCTGTCCCCTTTCTCCACAGCCCAGGTATGAAGCTTCCCCCTGTGGGACTGGCATAATATTATCATACTCTTCTACAGATTTATTTAGATATTTTTTGCCAGATGTTTTGAAAAGTTTGACGATTCAAGAGCAAAAAGACAACAGTTGACTGATCGACAACATGGACATAGGGTGGGGTGGGGAGTGAGACGAGTAGAGAATAATAACCTGAAGACAGATGAATATATGCAGACTTGCAAATTGAGATAATAGTGGACTGAACACAGAGTAACAGAGTAATAGACCGAAAACACATTTATAAATGACGGAGAAAGAATAATGGATAATAGGTTAATAGATAGAGTGACTGACTGACTAATGTAATAGACACAGTAAGAAACGTTAGTAGACTAAAGACATATTAGCAGACTGAAAGATAACAATTTGAAGACAGATTAACAAAAAAATAACAGACCAGACGGACTTCAGATTAAAGACAGACTGAAGGAGCTTTGGACCGACACACTCACCGCTCGCCACTCTTTGTGTAGCTCAAAAAATTATAAAAAATGACAAAATTTTTGTTGCTATATACCATATATAGTTGTTTTATATCAAAACATTTTATTTTTATAGTCTTCTCTTCATTCTTATAATTATTATAGTCTTGTCGGTATTGTTACATAGTCTCGTCATCGTTCATGTAAAGTCTTTTCGACTTTTTTGTGATATCATGTCTGTAGTGCAACCAGAATGGAAAATATTAAAAAAATTTATCTAGCGGTGACACTGTGTAAAAAAATCTGCTGACAGCCGAGTTTTCTTTTTTCTGCTTCCACAGGTGACAGGCAAGGAGTCGCCTTCTACCCGAACCATACCACTGGGTGGCCCCTACACTGCCGCAGCTCTTGCCTATCATCCCTACCTGTGAGTTGCCGTCTGTCTTTAACAAACTTTCTACCTTTTAGCGCCCCACCCCTTTCTCTTCAGTCCTGTACCCTTGTTACATCTCTTCCCTGACATCTTCCCAACTACCCGGACATCTTCCCTTGGCGAGCAATGGCGCTCGGTCTGCACCACAAGGACCATTTCATGGGTACACGAGGAGGGGATCAGTTTCTTTGTGAATCTCTGCTTTTCTCAAACTGGACATGATGAGAAATACATTCACATTGTTATAATTCTTGTCCAGTCTTTATCTGTGAATTACCTCGATGTATTTTGCACAAGCAGTTCCTAGATTCTTACCAATACACTGAGGTATGCAATGTTGGGTGGCGATCTTACAAGGAAACATTAAATAAAATATATTTCTAACTTACACAACTTAGTTGGACAAAGTTGCCATGACAGCGCAGGTCTCGTGACAACCAAGTGTGACCGTATGTCACTTAGCAGCTGAATGTGATCATGTGACCAGTAAGTGTGATCACGTGACAGGTACGCGGGGCTGGATGCGGGTGGTGTACGGAAGGCGGCGGTGAGGGAGACGACGGGGCCCCTCAAGGCCTGGCTGCACGAGCACCGCAAGAACCCCTACCCCACCAAGGCGGAGAAGATCATGCTGGCCATCATCACCCAGATGACACTCACACAGGTAGGGCGATGCTAAACAGTAGTTTTACTTTTATACTTCAAATTCTAATTTATTAGGTGAGAGGTCAATGTGTTGTAACGCGTAGACGTTGTTCGCTCCTTCAAAGTACACACACACACATATATATACACACAAACAGGATTCTAAAGATGCGCGCGTGCGTGTGTCTATGTCTGTGTGCCATCCTGAGTGCGTGCATATTTTGCACGTGTGTAGATGTTTACACAACAATTAATGCTTAAGTCAAAGCCTTCAGTCAATATTGTGACAACCGTTGCAGGTGTCCACGTGGTTCGCTAACGCTCGGCGACGCTTGAAGAAAGAAAATCGAGGTCAATGGGAGGGTGGCCCTGATCAGGACAAGCACATGTCGAGTGACGTAGACGATGACCTGGACAACGACAACGACGACAAAGTCATCAGCTCTGACGATGAGCGACGATCTGCGGGCAAAGGTGAGAGGCGGGAATTAAGTAAAGTGCTTACAAAAATTATTTCATCTTCATCTTCTTCCTCAAACCCTTTTATCAACGCTGTCGACAACTTTTACCAAAAATTGCCGTGAATAATGAGTCGTAAAAAGTAAAGATAAGATAAGACTTTATTTGTCCCAGAGGGCAATTCTGGTAAATATCGCACACTTTAAATATTAATAGCATTTGTCTGCTGCTGTTTCAGATCTCACAAGGAGAAGCCATTATGACGATCTGTCAGACGTGTCTGTGGATGGTGATGACGATGATCATCCCACAGTCCAGAGAACTGCACCAATCAGTGTACAGCCTCCAGCCTCGCACACCGTGTGTCCACCCGTGACGTCAGTGCCGGCACCTGTGACGTCACCTGGCCTGGAGCCTGCGGTGGCTGCCAGCAGCAAGGACAACAGCCAGGCCAGTCCGGGCGCCAAGCCACGCATCTGGTCCATCTCCGCCATCATTGGTCTTGAAGATAAACAGACAGAAAAGGCCGACGATGATGAGGTCAGAGGCGCTAGTGCGGGGTCAGAGGTCAGAAACACGACCCCAAGTGTCAAGCCTTAAACAGAGTGGTCCCTCCTTCCTCTCCCCATAGAACTGGGCCTTCCCTGACTAGCTTGTGTGGAAAATACATTAGTCAAATAACCGACGAAAGTGCAGCGAGTCGGAAAGTCTTGTGAGCGACATAATAGGAACAATACAAGAGAGAGAGAGAAGAGAGAGCGAGATAGAGAGAGGAAAGAAAGAGATTGCAGGTGTGTGTGCGCGAGAGAGATATGTGATTCCGTTGCCATCGTTGTCACAGAGATGGCTGGGATGCTTCAGTTTACAGGGTTTACATTGTAGCAGACTTCTATTTCTATTGGTTCAAATATTTTTCTCTACTCATCATTGGTCATTGCATGCACTGTTCCGACTTCCGGCCGTTGCAAATGATGGCGGAAGCTAGGTGGCTGTACTGTGATAATTTCTGTGGAGGGACAGAGCTCTGTACACATAACTGACCGAGTGGCCAGCTAGTTCCACTGTGCCACTTCAACACTGGTGTCACAGAAGACGTTGGACATGCGATGAAAATCTTTACAAAATCTTCAAAGCCGGGAGGAATCTCTGTGATGGGGCCTGAGTCCACTCCTGACCCCTATGGACCCCTATCACTCCCTGTCAAACAGCATTTTAAAAATGTCTGGCATCTCATGTGCGTCCATTCCTTTTCTTAAGTTTTAGATGAAAATAAATTACAGTTAGTTTAACTGAATTTTAAAAAAGTTAAACATTTGTCATTGTCAGCAACAATTGAGGTTGTATTTCAAACAGCAAAGAAGGGAATGGGCAGCGCTTGTCATGACTGTCATGACAAGTACCTCTGGCACATCAACTGCCACTGACTGGCGTGTCTGTGACTGACATTTCCCAATTTCTTTTTAATGGATGATGTGCTGTAGAGAGCTGACTGTCCCTAGACATGTTGGTAGTTAGAATGTCAGCTGTGAGTTGGAAAGTTAGTCCAGTCCAGCAGCCGTTACATCATCCGGTGTATTCTTGTAATGAATCATCGCAGTCCCTGGAGGTGAACTAAGTTACACTTGATTACTAAGTAGTGAAAAGTATTGCGTGTTCATTGTGTCCTGCTACTGACCAAGTTATGAGATATCGGGTGGATGGGAAAGGGATTTTTGATCTCATCACCGGCTCACTGGACAAGAAACATTAGGGGGACTGTGAGCAGCACTCACTGGCTGTACGAGAAACGAACCTCTGGCTCCTGCTGTTCGTGACATCCTCGCACCTGAACTAAACATCAGGTTTTCGGAGGCGGTCATTGAAAATGACTAACCCGTGCGAGAACTGGGTTCACTACTCAAATGTTTGGATATTTGTGCACGTGCTTGCGGGTATTCGTGCAAATACACGCGTGTGTCTATGTGTGAGTAGTTCTGCACGAGCAGTACTACAGTGGTTTCATGTAGTTATGATGACCAACTCTATGTTGCTCAAAAGCTATTTATAGACAATAAACTCGGTAAACTCATTCCTCTAGTTTACAGTTTGCTCACGAAAATAAATGTGTTCTTCTGTGTCATTTATTTCATTTTCTTTGCTCAGAACTCATCAATAAAAGATAACGGCGAAAATAGTGCCATCATCAAAGAATGTCATGAGACTATCACAAACATCACTTGGAGTAGCTAACACTTTAGCTATAACCTCCGAAATGATACTAGTCTTCATGTCTGGTTTGTGTGTGTGTGTGGGTGTGATACACGTTTGTGTGTGGGTGTGTGTGTCTGGGTGGATAGGTAGGTCAGACTGACATCTCAAAGACAGAGTTGGACAGTATCCTACATAGATGCAAAGACGACATTATAAACTTGTGAATTGACTAATTTCCCCAAATGACAGTTGTATAATACATAAGTGTCATGTTTAGAGCAGTGTCTAATGGTCGACCATGCAATACACTCAGACATACCTGTGTCGCTGAGCATGGTGTGGCATACCTGATGACACCGCCAGCTTCAACAGCTACCACAGTCCTCACCCACCAAGGTTGTCAATGCAGGCTTCAAGTATTCAGTGGAATAAACAGCGAAGAGTCAGGAGCCTGTCTACAATTCTTTTATCGTCAGTACAAAATAATGAAAGGAAAACAACAAAAATCCCCAAACCCACTATTTTTGTCAGTGACATGGTCTCATACCTGCTTGACATCCACAGTGTTATGGTACAATCCCCAAATAAATCGGCCAGACGGTTTGGACACACATATGTTTATGACTTTCGTCCACACCACCACTCCCCATCAAATATTTGTAAAAATGACTCGTTTGTATGTTGATCATACTCGGTGACATCTCAAGTGTCAAAAAAATACCCACCTACCCTTTCTCATGACCACGAACACGCCGTGGAAACCTTGCAAGCATAAAAAAGACAACAACCGTTTATAAAAATATCAACGTTTGATGTAACCTTTTTATAAAAATTCTTGTACTGAAACATAACTGAAACAAGGGGGAAACCCCAAAATACCACATCATTTAAATACTTACACCTGTCGTTCTTGGAGTGATACTGTTTTTTAAAGTGATGTTATTAGAGTAGTATTAATAGAATGGTCTTATCGGGGTAGTTTGTGCAGCACCACCCGCCTTAAAACAACTCGATTAATACAATGTGTTATGACTTTTAAATACGAAGACTTCTCACATTCGTTGTGTATAAACTCTGTACTCCCATTGAGGTAATAAAAATAACTCTTCCAGTTGAAGCTTGAATGAGATTGCCCTTCCCAACACCGAATTTCCCTGGTTACGACACGAAACAACCAGGTTTTGTGGAGGCTACTCGAGTAGCAGCTACCCCCGATCACTGTGTCCATGAAGACACCGAAGTCTTGCCACGACTAGCTGTTGCCCCCGGAGTTAGCAGACCGTCAAATCCAGCATTTCTCCTCGCTCCGTGGCCGGCCAGGTCTGTCGGAACAGGGATTGAGCTCTGGGGATCTCATATGATTTATCCGGACGCTATGGAAATGATTAGGTTGTGCCTGGCATGTTTCAAGCCGTGTCAAGATCTTAAGGACGTGAACACAACGGCTCCCCCTGTGACTATTAGTCGCCGCATTACGTCCCGGCAACGACCGTCAGCGGAAGGCCGCCTCGGTCCCCCGAGATGTTACGGAGGGAGTGATGCGGGCGAATGGGTGTTGGGGGACGAAACTGGAGGAAAAAAGTGTAGGATGAGAATATTAGCTGCTTTATGCGGATGTGTTCCACTCATATTGATTTAGTATTGTCGGTGTTGGGATGGACGTGGGACGGGACAGTCTTGCCCTGGTCACTGAGCACGTGACTGAGCACGTGTGGCTAACGGTGGTCCGAGCAGGCAGGGTGTGGCCTAGACTTGAGGGACACCCTGACTGCCTTCTACACCATGGTCAGCTCTCTTCACATGTACACACGCGCATGCAACACGTATAAAAATAAAAAATAAATGTTAGAAGGAGCGCTTTTTAACGAGTTAAAAAAGATAAATTATTCAATATACAACTGCCTACAAAAAACAAAACAAACCGAAACAAAACAAAACAAAACAAAACAACAAACACCACCACACATACAGACCTAAAACAGAGGGATGAAGGAAAAAAAAAATAAATAAACAAAAAATAAAAAAAAACAAACAAACAAAAACTAACACTATGCAAGTGTATTTACAAATGTTGATCAACAAACAGTAAATGCAAATAGTATATCAACAAATATTAAATACAAATAGTATATCAACAAATAGTAAATACTGTACTTTGCATATTCATATGCACTTTTATTCGTTCGCTGTCTCCCACACAGAGAGACAAACGGATGGATAGAGAAATTTGCGTTTAACGCCGAACCACCCCAGAAAACAGATGCCACATGCAGAGAAAGAACAGTGTGCCCGAGACGAGAGCTGAACCTAGGACAGCCAACCCTCGCTGTGATGTGACAGGCGCTAACCGTTGCTCCCCCGGACCGCCAGGATGGAAAACGAGAAGGAAATGAATGATTAATTTACACAGCCTTCAGTCTGCAGAGATTGCCTATAGTCTAACCAAGACAGAAGGACAAGAGGACAAGTTGTCTTTCGGCACAAGGAATAAAAAATAATTCTAGGACATCGGAAAAGGCCGCTACATACGACACCACCCCGCAAGGTCCTCGAGTGTTTCAATGCCAAGACTTCTGCAAACGACAGTTTTTTCATATACTTACATACGACCTCAGCTCTCGGACAGTCACACGTCTACAAAGAAAGGTTGTTTTTCTCTTTTTACTATTTACCCCGCCTTCCAGTCCACTTATAAAATTACTTGTTATGAGAATTTCAGAGGCGACGTCAAAAGATTGGACAATGCAAGGGAAGCAACTGCTGTAACCAAGTTTAGTAGTTATAAATGGCAGAGTTTGCTCCCCTAGAATATTTGCTATCATTAAAAAAAAAGGGGGGGGGAAGAAATCAAGAAATGGGGGCACAGATAACGCGGAACACCATTGTTATACTTTAAGTTTATTTACGAACGTATTGGTGTTTTGACCTGAAAAAGCTATTGACACTGACAGTCCCAGAAACATTGTCTAAACACAAGCATTTGAAACAAAATGAATAAAACATGAGAAATGCTGAGTTGTGGTTCTCCAAATCAGTTTCATAAACATATTTTTAATATTCTGATTTCAGCAACTGATATATTTAAATATAGAAACTCAAAGATGTATGTTCCCGCAGTCTGAGAGTGCAGGGTATATAGTAAACAACAAACAAGGCGAACATGGTGGAAACTCAAGCTATAGAAACTCATGAAGCTTAAAGTTGATGCGTTAGGGTGAAGCGGAATCCGAAAAACAAAAACAAACAACAAAGAGGAAGTCTTGTACTTACACCTGTTATCTACTTCCCCAATAAAAGTTGGATTGCAAATGTCCACGCACGTGCGCGCGCACACACACACACAGATGGTTGTGCCAGAGCTTTCATTTATCAGTCGGTGTACCTTATACATGCACAACACATAAAAGCTGATAACGTATGTGGCCAGAGTTCATTCACTTCAGGGCGTTCCTCTGCATCGTTGTCGTAGCAAGATGTATTGACCACACAGCCCACAGAAGCAACTGTCACATACCAATCCCCACAATCACCAATACTTTCAGTAAGTGGTAACAAATGAATACTGCTCTCGAGTAAACTGCTGAAAAAGGAATAAAAAGGAAAAAAAAAAAGTCTATTTTCACAAGCCTTATAGTCACGAGGGCTTTTCGAAATGAAAGCACCTCATAAAAATATTCTAATCTCCTGTTTTTTTGTTAAATATTCATGTCACTCGTTATGCTGCATTTGTTGGTTGTTGCGTTGAGCTGTCGTCATCACAGTGAAGACCGACATCAAAATAATTCCAGGTTTTTGTAGGCGCATACTTTTAGCAGAACACAAAAAGCAATTCAAACCCCACAAAGTTTTTGAAAGAATATGCTGGAATACTCCAATATTATGCATTGTGTTGACCTATCCATTTTTACAGTTTCACTAATCAATGGCGACACAATGGAACCAAAGAAACTTTTAGGTGAATAACCTTGCAGAAGAACTTGAGACATAAACTGTTTCTTCTTGCCTACAGTTGACAACAGGATTGACAGCACCTGGAGTGTGTTAACATGTAATTCCGACGTTGTGTATATTAACTGTCTCCGAGTGGTTAAACATCCAACCAAAAAAATAGTAGACGACTGAAAGAGTAAAAATAACACTTATATTTAGTCTTTCAGAAATGTGGTTGACTTCTTGATAAAAGAAGAGAGATTTTTCAAAATTTCACAAAGTTTAAAAGCAAACCAACAAAGTTCTTCGGATAAAAGTTCCTCAACGGTCATTATCCGGGTCCCGAAGACACTGCTAGAGTCACAAGGCGAACAGTCAACCATCTTCCTGCCCTCCCTTCTGGCTGCAGCCAGCGAAAATCAGAGCGTCGGCGAAAAAAAAAATAAATCAGGAGAAATCTGATTTTGTCTTTGTGTGAGGCACGTGCTGGTGGCACCCTATCGTCAAGTCACGAGAAAGCACGAGGCTTGTCCGATCTCTGACGACATTAGAGCGAGTGTCTCCACCCCCGAGTTATTCTGACGTCATCGCGCGCAATGCACTGACTGGCATGACCTCAGCTGGAGCTGGAGGAGAAAAGGTCAGCAACAAGCGGCAGCACCTGTGTGAGTACGGTGCAGTGGTTGACCCTCTGGTAGTATTGCATCTTCAGCTGTGGCCATTGTATCTGCAAAGACAACTCTCCATTAATGAGTCCGATTCGTGAAGGCTCAATTCAATTGTATCGCAATAAATGCATTCTATAATTATCAAATGAACTGTGTAGTTACAGAGAGAAAAGTATAAAAGAAAGTCCCTCAAAAAGCCAGACAAGCAAACATCTCATTAGCGAGGATGATGTTACCAGAGGAAGTCGCTCACGTGTTCATGTCGGAACCTCGTCTCCGCGCCACCTGCAGGTAGTCGAGCAGCTTCTGCTCCACCTTCAGCAGCTCCTTGTGGATTTGTTGGTCCCGTCCGGTATCTTGGGCACTCAGCTCCGCCCGGTACCTTCGCACCCCCTCCATGACTCGGAACAGGTTCTCCTCCGTCGCGTCCTGCGGTCAGAACCACTCAGTCCTTACCTCAGTACGTGCATGTGTGTGTGTGTGCGCGCGCGCGTGTTTGTGTATTCATAAAGACAATAGGGGAGTTATTTACATCGTTTTAGCATATAGAAGGTCATGCTATATCTCCTTCTCACTCACACAGAGCTACATTGGCGATCACGTGACTGTCACATGGCAAACACATCAATAAGCGCGCCGTGACTGTACACTGAATGCTACTCACCCTTGGAGTCTTGATCTCGAGGTGAATAAGGAGTGAGGTCATATCTAGTGTCTCGCTAAACTTGTTCCTCAACGGCACACTGCGGTAACCTTAACAATGAAAAAAAAAAAGCTGATTGATGGTTAAGAATCGAGGCTGATAGACAGACGGGTGGAAGAACGGACGGTTGAAGATTTATTTTAGGCCCTTTTCAATAGGAATCCAAACAATATACAGTAAAATATGAAACAATGAACTCGAACATACATCATAAGCTACACGAACAGTATAATGAATTATATAATCAACAGTTAGTTAAATTTCGCACTTCGAATGTCTCATAGATGCAGTTTGTTTTATTATTTACTATATACTTGCTGGTATTTGCTAATAGCTCGGATAAACGGAAAGCAGATGAATATTGGTTAAACGTTTGACGTATACATTTATTTTTTAATACACTGTAAAAAAAAAGTGGTTTAAGATGATGATGAAGAAAAAAAAGCAGCAAAACATCAAAGCTGAAGGAGAGGAGCATGTAGACAACAACATGAGCACCTCTCCTGCCTCACCTTGTCGCAGTCCGCTGACCGGGAAGGTTGCCTGGGCGATGGAAGCCTTGTTGTCGTTGACCTCCGTCAGGATCTCAAAGCGGAGGAAGGCCAGCTCCGGGCAGGACACATCAAACTTGGTTGGTTCTTCATTCCACACAGGATTCAGGCCGTTGTCCTCTGGAAGACATATTCCTCTTTCCTGAGTTTTCTGAGGTCTTTATCTAGAAGAGCGAACAAAATAGTGTGTGTGTGTGTGTGTGGATGGATGCCTTCGATACCAGTACAACAATGTAAATAGCATCATTATGTTTACATAAGAAGTGTCACACCCACCATCTACAGCCTTGGTTCTTGACTTTCGATTGTCCAGCGGCAAGCCTATGATCTCAACTACCACAAAGGGGCGGATAACTCCCAGGTTCCGGCCGGAAGAACATAAGTTACGGGCGGCAAGCACCTGCAATGACAGAAATGCTGCCTGTAGCTGGCACAAAGAAATTCATATGACCGTTGAAATGTCATTTTGACACGACTTTTTGACCTGAGAATTTGTTGATTATGCTCGCAAATCATCAGGAACACTCCGCCGGCCATTACTACCCACCGTCACTGTCAGGTAGATGGGTTCTGACGGCACCTTCAAGTTCATGACATCGGAAATGGAATTCTTTGGATTTCGTAGAAAAGATGGTTTGAGAATGTAACCACTCCTGTAACAGCCACAGAAATACAGCGTGAAAGACTGGGTTGTTGTGACATGACAGTGTCAGTGAACATGACGACAGCTGTGACATGACAGTGTCAGTACATTACAACAATTGTGGAATGGTAGTGTCAGTAAATTGACGACAAATAATATTACAATAGTCATTGAATGGAAGTTTCAGTATGCAATGCATCACTTAAACATTACGACAGCTGTGACATGGATAAACACGACAGTCGTGACATGACAGTGTCGGTAAACAAGACGACAGTTGTGGAAGGATGGGTTCAGTGACCATCACGTGTCAATCATACAGTTGTGGGGCTGACCTAGCGAGGGACCGTGTACAGGTGTGTGTGCTCACCTGCCGTTTGTGAGGAAGCGGGCCTGGTTGATCTGCATGGGGCAGTCAGGGGTCTGGTAGTTCAGCGCCACCATCTGGATGCCGAGCACCCACATCGCCGTCGGATCGAAGTTATTCGAGGTGATACGGGTGGCCTTAGGGTACACCCTCAGCATCTGATGACGAGAGGCTCTGTGGAGAGATCGGAGTAGATTCTCATTATCAGTACATGCCACGAGTAAACACGCTCTTTTTCAAACATCTCCAACAGCCACCGCCGTGGTCTGAAGAGCATGACAGGGTAGCCTATATACCAGGGGTGGCCACCCTGCGCCTCAAGCGGCCCGCTCCTTTTAGCCAGACACACCATAATTTCATTTTTAACATCATCATTCTGGCAACACCGCCATGTTCTGGCCCACGAGAGTTTATATCATGTCCAGTGCGGCCCTCGGGCAATAAAAGGTCGGGCACCATTGCTATCTACCCTGGCAAACATGACACCCAGCCACCAGGGGGCGCCACGAGGGGAAATTTCTTTCTCTGGCTATAAAACACCTTTTATACTTACAGAATTCATTCTATAGCAACACAAATATTTCCATACTTATAGAATTGAATTGTATAAATATAGAATGCATTATATATGTATAGAATGAATTGTGTAAGTGTAAAATGCAGTTTACAACTAGAGAGAAAATTCGAGAAAAGTCCCATAAGCGACTGCCGTTGTAGTCTAGTTTACCGCCTGCTATACTATACATGTACATAGTGTACAACAGGGATGCACAACCTACGGCCCGCGGGCCATATCCGGCCCGCGACGAGGTGCCATCCGGCCAGCGAAACTTCTGCCCACAGTGCAGGAAATCGGCATGTTAGTAATAAAAGAAGACCTTAAAAAAACGAAAACAAAGGAAGAAGAAGTATTTATCCCCACGTAGGGGCGTCTCTCAATCTTTTTTTCGATGGACGAACATTTCGATTCAGTGCTCCGACTTGGTGTCTCTACTATGCAGCCGGACATTCAGAAGTTGGTTTTGGGTAAACAACTTCAAATATCCCACTAATTACTACATAATTAATGGTAAGTACAACTTGTTTCTAATAAAAAATGGTATCTGCTCTATTTTTTTTTTCCTTTTTGTATTTTTGCGGTGAAGTGGCCCGCGACACGGCTGTCCGAAATGGATATGGCCCGCAGGCCGAAAAAGGTTGGGCATCACTGGTGTACAAAATACACTTTGTTCCAAAGTGAAAATATTTTATTTTAGT
Source organism: Pomacea canaliculata (assembly GCF_003073045.1). NCBI lineage: Eukaryota > Metazoa > Mollusca > Gastropoda > Architaenioglossa > Ampullariidae > Pomacea > Pomacea canaliculata. The sequence goes on from NC_037601.1 coordinate 11,710,989, forward strand.
CCATGAACATGAGACAGTGTACTCCTCTATCAACTGAATCGATCCCGCTCAAAATCACAACAGCTTATGACTGAATCACATCAACAACGGGTAGACTACACACGAGGTTTACATCACATAAACTGACTGATATTTGTATCACTATAACTGTTGTTGGTGTAAACAGCTCTTCTATTTTATGGTACTAACAATTCCGAATGGTTTTGGTACTAACAGTACGGAATGTACAGGTCCGACACTTCACTGTACTGTTACCTTAGCAACGCTCCCTCCACCACAGAGTTGACTTTGTCCTCACTGAGTGATGACACGTGGTAGTATCGTCTGGTGCCTGGGGTCAAACAACAACTAAACTAACATTGGCGATGAGTCAGGACAAACAACTACCTGCTACAAACAAGTGTTAGTATGAGAAATAACACTCAGTGTAAGTAATAACTAAGTGCGAGCAACAACACTGTGAGCGATAAGCAAGTATAATAACACTGAGTAAGAAATGTCACAGGGCCAAGAGTAGCAACACCGAGTGAGTAAGTGAGTAAGCGAGTGTGTGAAGAGTGGGTTTGAGCGAATAACATAGTTCACGTATAATTGAAATAGTGTTTTATTTGATGAGGAGTGACAGGACACTTGCACGTGACTGAGCACAGGTGTATGCGTGTGACGTCACAAACACGGAAGCACGTGCATACTATGTGTGTATATATATATATGTGTGTGTATATGTGTGTGTGTGTGGAAGGCCAGTACTCACTATTTGGATCAAAGGACGTTGACTGGAAGTAAACAATCAAGTCAGACAACTCCTTGGCTCGCTTTTGAGTCTTTTCCTGGCGCTCCCTCTCTGTTTGCTGCACACACAAGTCTCTGTCATGCTTTTGTCTCATTCCTTTCTTTCTATCGTTGATTCTTTCCATACCTCTTTCTTTTTTTTCCATCTTTCTTCATCCTTTTTTCTTTCTGCCTCTACTTCCTTCTTTGTATTCTGTTTTTCTTTCGTTCTTCCTTCTGTTCAATTAATGGATGAATGAGGCTTACCTGATATGCTAATAGGACCACAAAACACTACAAAACTACTGAAAGCGTTTGTATGCCTGCTGTCGACAACAGAAATGTTGTTGGTACGAGAGTCATTTCCCCTGTGAAAGGTCATAACCCAAGCCAAGTGACGTCAGCATTGTACAACCTACGTACCAAGACTCCAGCTCGGGCGATGCCTTCTCTGATGGCTTCTACCCATTCCTCCAGCTGCAGCAAGGAATTGCACCCCACCACCAGGGGGGTCTTGTATCCGGGTGCATGTATGTGGAAGGCAAACTTCTGTATGTCCTTCTGGTTGTAGGGACCGGCATCTGTGAGACACGCATACACGCGGATCAAAGTGAGAACAACCCCAGAGAGAATGAATTGCAGGTGTCTATCAAGGGAGATGATTAGTGTCCCCCTGCAGACGGGCAAATCCCTTCTGTCAGTACGTATTGTTCTCTTTCTGTTCATACTAATCATTGCTGTTAGTTTATACCGATTTCTTTTTATGGCAAACCCAGTGGATATGCCAAACCTTGTTGTTGATTGATACCGTTCCTCACTGTGGGTTCATCTAACTCCCTGTTGTCCGGTCAGATAAGTTACTGATGTCAGTACTTACCAACGTAGAGGGACTCGAAGGCGAGTGTGTCATCCATGACCATTTGTTGAGTCTCACTTTCATCCGTCTCGGGAATGATCTGTTACACAAACACACATCTGTCTGCAATCAGTGTGACAGGCGACAGAAGGACTCGAAAAATGTTTAAGAAAAATAGCAGTTGGGGAGGTGATGGTGGTGGATGTCACAGAGAGATTATTAAGGATGGAAGCACTCACCTGCACATAGTTGGCCGGAAAATACTTTTGCTTCTGGTCACCGTAGTCACCCCGCCACCTGTCAAATAAAGTTCACCCGTGCTGTTACCCACTCTGTCCGGCTAGGGTCACCACCAGTAACAAGAGGTTTGTAATACAACTACAGGGTCAGCATTTCCCACAATCCTCAAGTGACGCTGTTAGCTAAGAGTTCTTACTATCAAACATCGTCAATCGATGCGGGAGAAACTTTAAGTAGATATTTACACACACACACACATATACAAACACACACAGACTGATAAGCCTTACCAGGGTTTGTCTTCCTCTCGGACGTTGGTGATGGTCGCTCCGCGCGTAAAAGACAGTTGCTCCGAGTCCTGTCCCATGAAATCGTACAGCGCGCGCACACTCATCTGTACACACACACACACCACACACACACACCACATACACACACACATACATATACCACATGTCGGCCGTTAGACACTACACTATATACATGCACGTACGCTCACTTCACATGCATGCAAACGCACGCACGCTATATAAATACACAGACATACACACACACACACAACACATGCACACGCACGCACACCACACACACACTACTGAGGTCACATACCCGCCTCTCGCATCTCAGGTCGGATGGGTCGCAGTACAGGAGTCCTCCGTACAGCTCACACTCCTCGTCCTGTTCAACAGCGAGGTTAAAGGTCAACACTTTCTGCATCAGTCCTCGGCTCCATCGTTCACTCAAATCACTAGATTATACAGGAACACATTATAAACCAAACACACAGCAGCACAAACAGACTAATCCATTACATAGCAACACACTGTACAGCAACACACCGCCAGTGCTGGAGTTGTGTTCCCTGCCTTAGCCTTCTAACTACAGTTCTCTCCCTGTCCTCATGACTTACCACGTTGGCCACAGCGATCTCCTCAGTAGCCGCCACGGTCAGCTTTGTCTTGCGATACAGTGGTCGCCGGCGGAAGTAGTCCACCATCTTCTGCAGGGACAGGAAGCGGTAGGTGCCGCACACGTAGGCCTTGCCCCGCTTGTAGATCTGGAAGTGGCTTATCTTCTTCCTGCGCCTGCGCACAGAGCAAACCAGGGTCCGCACTATAGGGCCAAGTGTGTTCACATGAAGACGAAGACACTTCAAACGAATGAGTGAATCAACAACCCAGTCAACCAATCAAAGAAAACACAATTAAAAAATATTTATGGCGCATTTTTAAATAAGCCAAAAGGTCAAGACCTTCCTGTGCCATTTAACCCGGAAAAGATTGTCATGTGACAGAGAGGGCTTCGTGTCTAGTGATGTTCATAACACAAAAGTAAGAAAAAAAAACTGTAAAAGAAGGATCAGAAGGTCAGACTAAATACAAAAATGGGAACTAATGAGGTTTTATATTGAGTCGCTAAAAGTTGCGAGTCCAGTGGGAGGACCGGCCGGACTACTTACCTAAAGGAGAGAGAGAGGCTGCCCGGCTCCGAGCTGCTCCTCACCAGGAAGGCCCCTTCATCAGGAATGCGGAGCAGAAGTCTTTCGGCTTGGAACCGACTCATGTCCGGACGATACCAACTGTGAAAGTGAGAAAGTTGTGTTTACATTCGCATCGCATAGATTATGAACTAGTTTCACCTGTCTCTAGTCCTATACGGTTTTACCTATACATGTGATCTGTCCTTTAGTCTGGCTACAAAAATACTTTACTTCTGGTTGTAGTCGGACACACTTGCACCCAAATCACTTAAACTAATTTTGGTCCAACAAGTGTCAGAAAATTAAAAAATTGCTTATGGTCGTTGTAGTCTGGTCAGTGAGTCTTGGGAAGCTGACCTGTTGACAGGGTGGGCTGACTACAAGGCCCCTATGACCAGGTGAGTGTTTACGAGGACTACGACTACGAGGGAAATGATAATATATCATCAGGCTAATATCACGACAGGTGTGCCGGATACTTGCTCAGCGTTGATGCGCTCGAATGGTTTGCACACGGGTTTGTCCAGGTACAGGTGTCGATGCACGTCGGCGATGTACAGACGGTGAGTGCGGAAGTAGCGGACGAGCTCGGTGATGGTCGGGTACCACACCTCGTTGCCGAAGGTGTACAGGGTGCGACCCTCCTCCTCACGGGTCTTTACTCGCACATGCTTCAGCTCCCCCTCCCAGCTTCAACAGAGATTCAAAATGTTATTGTAAGTAAAACAGGTTCTGAGTTTGTAAACGGACGGGTTATTTTTAACGAGAATTCTTGCCAAACACAAGACTGCTTGAAACATCCACATGGAAGTCATATAAAATATTATCAGCCATATAGTTGACAGTAGATGACCAGTTAAGACCCTTCTTGAAATCTTAAGAATAAAAAAACTCTGGGGTGCCCTTCAGGACTAAAACATTCTGAAGATATTTTGTAGTTGGACACACCTTACACCTCATTTCTCAATAAGACTGTTAACTACACAAGCGGAACCATTTTTAAAGATTACTGGTGCAAACAATGAGCTAGAAATCATATCCTTAGTTCACGTGGGCTTTGTCGCCTGTAAACACTTTCCCAACATGACAACATCAGGGGCAGACAACTGAATGCAGGGAGTGGACTGAGGTGAATGCAGGGTTCAGTGGCAGACGACACTGGCAACTCTGTTGACTGCAGACAGACAGACAGACAGACAGACTCACATGAAAGAAAGGACATAGCTGTCTCCTCGCTCGCTGAGCCTGACGAGAAAGGCGCCATCTTGCGGCGCCTGTGATCCAACTTCCGGCTCCTTCAGTAACCTCTTGACCTCGCGGCGTGCAATCATTCCGTAATACCACGGCTGGTACTTCAGGTCGTCTTCATCCTCGTCACTGTCGTACTCCTGATATATACACACACACACAGAGATTGATGGATGGTCCAGTGATGAACACAATAAATGAATCGGAAAATGATTTGTGGCGTTAAGGTCATAGGTCACTGAGCGTCAGTTGACTGTTCAACATGTTATGACCAGTAACAAGCACATAACGGAGATCATCTTGTATGACAGACACTCGTGGTCTAACCTCTTACCTCAGTGGTTGGTAATCTGAACACGTGACCCCTAGTCTGCAGTACTCACATCGAAATACTCCTCGTAGTCGATGTCTTCCAGCGCTTCATCCTCATCCTCCTCGTCGTCGTCGTCAGCGGTTTTGTCTCTCGTGAAGAACAGCGTTGTGTCGGTCAGGCCGAAGGTGTGCTGCTCCCAGGTCTGGAGACAATGTCACTCTTCATGTATTCTGCCAACTGTCCCCGTGTTTTAAAGATCGCTCCCCAACCATTTCCCCTCGTTGTACATTTTAATGTTCATTAAACTGTAATTTACATGTAAATATAATTTCATGAAACTAGTGAACTCCGACGAGTACAATTTCAAGTGCGTTTTACTGCAAATTTACCTGTATATTTAGTTTCATACAATTTTTTGTTTGTGTGTTATTTATTTTCGTGAGATATTATCCTGAAAGAAGACATGACTAGTACTCTCGGAAGAACAATGAGCAATGAAGTAACAGTGAACAAACGGTGCTAGAAGTGAACAAACAGCTTTAAGAACAGGTTACAATGCTGAGAGAGACTACCTACACCAGTCTGTGGGTTTTTCAGGAGCAGCGAGGCATTTTTACCAGCCTGTCTTCCGCCTGAAAAGGTAAACAGTAATTAGACAGGAAACCATACGAAACCAACATTAAGATAACAGAATACTGTAAAGGTCACAGAGCTAAATTACATCGTCAGCAATCACGACCTCGAGAAGGTGGCTCACCTGTGAGGTGACTGCGTGTCCTATCAATTCCAAACCAAACAGATATAAACCTACACAACATTTTACTAATTATTTTCAGGGTTAACGAGATGAGGCGTGGGAGTGAATGGTCTAAAGGAGATGACAATGAGTGGCCACAGTCGGAGACCCTGCACAACAAGCTGTACGGGCCGGTGGAGTCTCTACAGAAGACCACCAATTCATATCAAGAGCTGGTCTCCAAGTGTGAAAGAGGCGAAACAAAAAAAAAAAATGAGTGTATGAAAGTCTTTCAAGCTGATCCTGTAGTGATGACTTCCTGTTGCACGCTGCTAACCAAGGTTATCTCCCTTCATATTGTGTCCTGTGGGTCTCAGCAGGTGAGTCGGTCGCACACATTAAAGAAGACATAAAACCCCGCTGATTGTTACATTTCTGTCATTGAAAACAAATAAAATTTTGGCGAGACAAGAAGGTAAAGTTCAACTTACTGGATCCGTCTTCACCTTCTGCAGCACAGCTGTCTGTCCGCAGCTTTCTGTCCTGGAACAGAAAAACAACTCTAGGAAACAAAGGATAAAATGGATCACCATGAAACAAAAAGACAGATAACAAGTGGAAAATGATTTTTAAAAGTTGACACCACGTGGTATACATACCTTTACAGCTGAACAAGAAAGGGTTAAACTGTTTTTGTGTCGATCTAGTGGCAAGGAATGTTGGGTAGGAATTCATTGTTGTTCTTTTATACTGATCATGTCGTTGGCGTGTATTTTTAATTATCCCAGACCGTCTGTTCTTTCATGTATCTGTCTTACTTTCTTATTCTACCTACAGTTGTGCTGCTGCTACTGTCCCCACCCTCTACTTGTTTGTTTTCCTGTCATCTCAAATCCTCTTGCTGTTGCCCTGACTTTGTGTGCTTGGCAGGGAGGAGGTGTCCTGATCCCTCTGTTACACGCTTGCAGCCAGGTGTCATTCATATTTTCATTAAAATATTATTTATGGGCAAATAAAATGATAAAAAAAATCTATACAATAATTGCATTTTAAAGAAATGTTGAACTAATGTAAGACACGTGCTGGTCTGCGCGGTACACTACACTGACAGTTTCAGTTCACACACAATACCTTGATGATAATTTTTCGCTTCAGTTGTTCCGGCGAGGGCATCACTGATTCGTTCTGGTCCACTGGTTCCGTCAGGAGCTCATCTGAACGTCAATCGAAAGTAAAAAGGAAAAAAGTGAACATTTAAATGCTCATACTAGAAAGGAATGTACATTAAATCTTGGTATCTAGGTTTCATCAGATTCCTCAGACTATCAAGCAGATGTCCCACAAAATGATGCATAAAGACTGACAACTCTTCCATGAGCACACCCACACATATTCAGGTATGGACTTTTAAAACATAAGCTGTGATGAGATGACAACTATCTGCCTGTTGGTATGCCTGGCAATCACATTATTCTTTCAACAGTTCTTCTTTGCCTTGACTGTCCTTTCCTCACTTGAAAACTTTTCTCACGAGTGCCGCCCTGTTATTTATCTGTTTACTTGTCTGACTACAGAGGGCGAGAGGAGGAAGTTGCTGTGGTGTAGACACGAGGAGACAACTAACCTCCAAACACATCTTTCATCATACGCGCCATCAACCGTTGTTGCCCCAGGCTCAGGTGATTCTCCAGCGACAGGATGATGGGATACCTGCCAGGTGCACATACACAAAGATCTGTTATAGGTGTAGACTAGTAGATAGACAGTGAAAATAATGTTTATTGTACCCACATTTAAAGGCATCGTAGGTTAACAATACAAAAGGTTCTAGCTTATCGCGAGACCTGCAATGATTTGAGTGGATAGTTCTAGAATAAAAGGGAGTAATTTCACGGTTGGTTACGGTTGGGATAATAGGAAAGAATAAACAAAGAGAAATAAGGACTTCTCTGAAGTTTTGTAAGTAGACAAATAAGGAAAATAAAGTTTCTTTAATGCCAGCTATTCAAGCTAACAACAACAACCACAACAACCACAACAACAACAAAGACAGGTTAAACGTGTCTTAAAAACCTTTCACATATCAAGTATAAACATACAGTCCATGTTGAGATTGTGGAAAAGAACCGTTACACGAACTACAGCCCCCCCCCTGTTACCCTCCTCCCCCAACCACACCTCGCAGGACGAGCAAACCTGTGAGGGTGAGACTAACAGTATTACTACACTAAGTCCTCGTGTAAACAGTGGGACACATCGAGTTGTAGCCCCCGGGGCGTCCGGTAGTGTAGCGGTTAAAACACTCGCTTGTCACCACTGAAGTCAGCGGCTCGGGTTCAGATCTCGTCTCGGGACACCGTATGTGACATCTGTTCGCAGGACTGGGCGTCGGAGGTTTTCTCCGGGTACTCCGGTTTCCTCCACCCCCACCCCATAGTGCGAAATCACCTCAGAGTGGAAGCACTTTCCTACTAAACAAGCCAACCACAGTTGTAGCCCTTGACGGAGCGGGAGGTGTTCCTCCAGGCCGAGCACATCCTGCTTACTACATTAAAAACCCATAGGAATTTTTTTATTGTCGTGTTTAGCTCATTACCAGAAATATATTGCCCAGTTATCAACAAATAATCCCATCCGCAACAAGTAGGCCATCAAACATCAGCATTCACACGAACACAACTGTTTCACTTCACACTAACTGTGACTAACACACATGCGGACGTTGCTCTAGTTCGGTGAACAGTTTCACCAAAACTAATTGTCACACGAGCTCGAAACTTATAATAAAACTTCCTACACACATGACAGTTCACAGGTCCCACTGGGAAATGATATTATCGGGCGACCATCATCTTTTTCTTGCTGAATAATGCTTGCATGAAGCGACCTCTGTCGCTAAAATACTGCTACATACTGAATTAAAGGCCAGTAACACCATGTCATAATTGGATGACTTTTTTATTATTATTGAACAAGAGAAAACAGAAATTGGCTCATAGTGATTTTTAAGGTTCAGCGAGCTACAGATACAGTGACTGGAGGCGTTGCTAGGAGACGTTAGTCATTCTGCTTCTACACATCAAAGTTATTAACTTTCACTTCTTTCAGATTTGAAAAAATATTTACTCCTAGTGAAAGTAACCCAGAAGTGTGAACAGGATTTGGTGCTCAGGTGTGTGTGAGCCCCAGACATGGCGGGTTGTGGGGTCAGGGGTGTGGGGTGTGGGGTGTGGGGTGGGGGTCGTTTCCCTTTCGTCATTTCAAGCAGAAGCTGCGGGGCGAGGGGTCACGTGTCAAGGAAGCTTCTCACGTAGCAGGCAGGGAAAATGGTGGCACACTTCCCGCTGTAGTGCAGCCGGGTGAACAGATAAGATCATCACTCTTTTTTATTCAACACCAAAAAACCATTGCTAGCCATAGCTTAGCAAAAACTCTCCTGTAATTTAAAGTGCACACCGATACAAAAACCTCGGCTCACTGGGTTCGCATCCTGACTAGTCTCGCTCACAATAAAACATTTGAACCACGACGTACACTAACCGTCAACTGCCACCGAGTGCACCCGTTGTGTGCAAAATGGCCATAGGTTAGAGGTGAGGTCAGGTGAAGGACAAAGGTCAGAGGTAAAGCCAGGGAAACAGTTGCGATGTAACAAAACTAAAGTCGGTTAAAGAGTTGCATGTACCGAAAGGCTGTTTGAAATGGTTGAGCAAAGTTTGGCGGGTAGGTGAGATTTTTGACAATTGCACGCGCGTGTGTTCTGCCACATCCTGCACCTGGCAGTCAGTCGACGTGGGTAGTTTGACAGTGACAGACAGTGACAGTGACAGTGACAGACAGTGACAGTGAAGTACGTGCGTTGTTGTTGTTGTTGTTGTTGTTACTCACTCTGAGGCCACCCAGGCATTCTCCTTGATCACCTTCAGCACCTCAGCGACCTTGATCTTGGAGGTGAGAGTGTACCCGTGGGTAATGATAGGCTGTCCATCGCTGCCATCCCAACAGTCCACTGCACACAATGAAACACGTGACTGACACGATCCACTACAAACATGACATGACACACACGTGACATGCGCTCATTTCCATCCCAACAATCCACAACAAACAACAGAACACGAGAGACTGCAACAACCACTTGTTTACAATAAACACAAGAGACTGTCAAATACATTGCTTGGGTCTAGCTGGGTTCAAGCCTATGGCAGAAAATTTAACTTTCTTGTGAACTAACTTTTTGGGGAGTAATGTTTTCACCAGAACAACAAGCTGGCAGGACAGACATGTCAGGTATTGACACAGGCGAGCAGTAAACAAGAGACAACAACTAGGACAGGAGACAGTGGGTCCGACTGTCGCGACTGTCAAGTGGTTTAGCTCGAGTGACCCTAGATGTCACTTGGTAATGAGGAACATGTTCACAACCATCAGCTGGCAAGCAATGAACAATGTGAACAAGATTAGAAAGTTTCAAAACTTAGCTAAGAGAGTGGGTGAACCTATTTTATTTTATGCCGCATGTTGAGCACTGGTAAGGTTTTACTCATGTACCCGTTTGTATACCTACACGCACGCAGAGTTTTGAAAGAAATCCTATTCTTCCTGATTATAATCTTATTTTATTATCATGATCATTATTATTGCTGTTGTTGATAATATATTTATAAAATTTATCCAATCAACTGCTTTTCTTTATGGAAAGTAATGTATAATTACTTATTCAAACATTTGCTGTTCAAATAATCATCGAGAGATATTTTATGCCACGCTGTTCACATTATATTCCCACATTGTATATTTTCTCTACAGGTCTACCCCGAGTATCTGCCACCCCACACGTCATGCAGCACTTAAGTGATTATACTGTCAGTACTAACAGGTCCTAGCTCTGACCCCGTGACCTCTGCCCCCACGATATTAATGCGGAAGACAGCCAGAAATTGTTGTTGACCAATGATACCAGAGCAGGTCTCATAAACTCACGAGGAGATAAGACGACCTCACCCGTAAAACTGAATGTGACACTCGCTAGTCGAGGGCAGAGCTCTCAGGGAATACGATACATGCACTTGTCTGTCAAGTATGTCTTGGGTTTGCTGTACCCGACAGATAAACTTACACTGTATTACATCAACAACACTGAACTTACACTGCAGTACCTTCACAAAAATAAACTTACATTCCAGCTCATGTAAAGAACTACTTTCATTACAGTATACTTATACAATAAAACTTATATTCAAATATATTACAAAATTAAACTTGCAGTCCAGTCCCTTCACAAAACTCACAGTCCAGTCCCTTCACAAAACTTACAGTCCAGCATGTTTACAAAACTCACAGTCCAGCATGTTTACAAAACTCACAGTCCAGCATGTTTACAAAACTCACAGTCCAGCATGTTTACAAAACTCACAGTCCATATTGTTTACAAAACTCACAGTCCAGCATGTTTACAAAACTCACAGTCCAGCATGTTTACAAAACTCACAGTCCAGCATGTTTACAAAACAAACTTACATTCCAAACAGCGACAGCCGGCTCGCAGACAGCGGGCATACATCTCTTCAGAGGACTGTCCCTTCAGCTGGTTACCCACCAGGTACCTGTCAACACACACTGGGTTTAACATCTATAATCACATGTCGAGCTCACAAAGTGCAGTTAAAACTTCTGCAGTCCCACTCTTCACATGAGAAAACCAACCCCTTGCTTTTGTCTTGTAAACATCTCACACTCCCTCCCTCCCATCTGGTCTCCAACAAAATACAAGAAGTAACAACAGTGGCTAAATGAAACACATCATATGACCACTCAGTAACAACATTGTCACATCATATCATGGCCATTCAGTAATATGAAATTCTCCTATGATATGCTCCTATGTTCAAGAAAAAGTAAGAAGTGGATGCAATTAAGAATGGAACTGCCACTGCCAGACATCGGACGCTACCCACATCAGCTCAAACAGGGTGGAATGTAGAGACCGAGTACCTCCACTCAATAAGTAAGTGGTGTAAGTGTCATGTCTAGATACTTTCATTCACATGTGAGACATGTCAAGTAAATAAGATAAGCAGCAGACAGAGGTGACACACAGCACCAGCCCCACTCACGTGTTGTGAGAAGATGCTATCCAGTAGTCGGTGAGAGGCAGGCTCATGTCCTGGTGCACGCGCTCAAACGCAGGTTTCCACACGGAGTTGAAGGGCGAGAACAGGAAATCTTCAAACTGACGGACAGACAGGCAAACATCAAATTGTCAGACTGCGTCAAACTGACAGACACACAGACACACTCGACAGACAGACAGACAGACAGACAGACAGACAGACAGACAGACAGACAGACTTACTTCACTGTCAGGTGATAGCCGGCATGCACCTACAAAAATCTCACATTTAGAAAGCCAGATATCATCTACATAATACATGTATAAATTGCAGACTCACTTCATTAACAAATGAAGTCTCTCCACCCATTCATAATAATCTACAAGTCAAATTATGTTCATAGTGAACTACCAGTCAGATGTTCATAATGAACATGCCGGACACTCACTTCTGTGACTGAGAGATTGAGAGAAGACGGGAATCTATTTTCTTCCCCCATCAAGAACTTTTTCAGCAGCTCTTTTGCTTGTGCCTCATTGGTTTCAGCCTCCTGGGAAATGAAAGATTTTGTGTTCAGTGTTAGTGAACACTTGTCTGTACATCAGACTACTTCATCGCACTACGACTGTTTGCTGTACTTTACCTGTGATTGTTTACTTTGTAGCCGTAAAACAACATTGTTGTGATGCTCTAGCACACACTATCGTGTTTGTGTTTACATAATAAATTACAATTTATTCAGGAGTCATCACAGGTTTGATTGTCATATCCACTAGCCAGAAATATAAATTATTGTCTTCACTGTAACTGAGTTCATCCTCATGCAATGTGCCTCAGAAGGCTGTTCCCTTTAACAACTCAGCTGCCCACAGGGGACAAGTCCCTGGAGTTGATCCAAGGGCTGTGTTTTGAACAGTGTAAGTAAATGAGACAACTGAACAGAGCCTTTCTGAGACACTTGCTACGAGTTCTACAATTAAATGTCTAGGAGATGGGCAGAATGTCCTCCACTACTCACAAACTGCTCCCGCTGCAGGAAGTTCAGGAATGTCACAGGTGTAACATACCTGTATCAGAAAAATGGTAATGGGTAAGCAGGTACATCATTTCTAGTCTATGTCTATCATGCCATTCTACACATGTCTATCACCATTCTACACCTGTCTATCATGCTGTTCTACAGGTGTCTATATTGCCATTCTACACCTGTCTATCATGCTGTTCTACACGTGTCTATATTGCCATTCTACTCTAAGGCATTTGAGAATATTTTTCAGAGCTAATTTATTTGCTTTTGTAAGTTTTCCCAAACTGACCTCGCTGTCATGGTAGTTTCAGAACTAACAATCTTAGAGAACATGTCAGCAACCTTTGATGGAGTCTTTGGCTGCTGTCGGCTCCATGGTTACTGCTGTTGCTGGTCCTCCGCATCCCTTCTCTACTCCTGCTACTTCTACTTCAACTTTCTTTAAGGCTTCTCCTACTTTAGCGACTAATTCTACTCCTATTACTACTTCCACTTCTACTCCTATTACTTGTACTACAGTGCCTCCTCCCACGACTTCTACTACAACTTCTCGACTGCCCCTCTTGTATCCTTTGCTACGTGTCCCTCAACACTGACTAACACAATGGCAGCAGGCACTGAAAGAGTTCACAAATAACTCACTGGCTTCCATCTTTGTGTACGAAGTATTTCTGAAACCGCTTGGTGACCTGAAACACAAACAACCTACAGTGAGTGACCCGCGTGACCCCTCACGTGTACCTGCGTAGTGAGTGTGTGTGAGAGTGTGAGTGTGTGTGTGTGTTTTTGTTGTGGGCATTGGATGGGGGAGAGGATGTGTCTGTCAGTGTGTACGTGCGGGGGTTACTGTCTGTTCGTTCAGCCCACCGAGAAACTCACCGAAGGAATCCGCATGATCTCTTTCACGAGTTGAACAAAGCTCGACAACCGCAGGGTAGAGCTCATACCGTACTTCTGATAATCAAAACAACAGCAACAATAAATAAATAACTACACACGCAAGAATAAATACGTACACAAAATAAGTAAATAAAAAAATTAATAGAAACAAATAAAATTTAAAAGTTCAACTTGTGTTATATGAGGAGAAGTGAAGTCTTACACATCAACTTTATTAATCTACATGGTAATTACAGGTAAGTTGTACAGGTGGTGCACATCAACACGCAGGACAAACATCGACTTGCAATATGTAAACACCAAAACAAACGAGATTCCTCTACTCCTGAAAGTCTGTCCTTGTATTTAAGATGTGCATGTCTGTAAATGAAGAAAACATCTTAGAAAGAAACTGTCTACATTAACATCGTCAATGAATATGTTCTCACGGTCAGAAGGCCTTGGAGAACAGCTTTCCTGACAATCAGGCTGTTTCTTAGCAACCAGCTGCGAAACTGTTTTAAAGACAACCTGCAAAACCCAACAGAAACCGGTTAAACATGCCATTGCAGGCCCACGAGGTCTTCCACTCTCTCACACAAAAGAAAGAAAAGACATCTTTATTTTGGGGAAAAGCCAAAGGTTTTTAAATGTCAACATCCTGCAAAGTTGACAGCGATCAGCACAGAGACATACAGCAAAAACAATTGAAAACCTTCCAAGCTCACCGTTCGTCCACTGCCAGCCCCGGGTAGGAACCACGTGACTCGTGAAACTGCCGCATAAACCATCTGTACAGACACAAATAAACCCCTGTACAGACAAAACTGTAAAATCCTACTAAATGTGTGTGTTGTATATTGGATGTTTGTCACAGCAACAGAAAACTAAGGTGCCTGTAACACATCTGTAATTTACAAACAGTGAAAAATCTTATCTAACATCGGGTGCGTGAAGAGGTAGGTGTCCCGCCCTCGCAATTTGCAAGTATGACCGTGACCTTAGACACAGTTTTTGTTATTCAGGGCAAGGTGAGAGGTCATTAACAGGTAGCAGCCGAGCACTTTGTGAGTTTTTTGTTCGCTGCTCCTCCAAACTATGTCCTCCCGCCCCTCACCGCTTCGTGCCGCTCGTCACGACACTTGCTACATGTCGGGTGGCTTTATCCGACCCACAAAGGAGAGTGGCTCGGGTGTCTTTGTGTCGCTTCTGTGAAATAACTGTTTGGGGAGAGAGCGCCCTGGCTTTGCCCTGTATTGTAGACACCATGCTGCTTCCGAGTTTTGTAGAAGAGTGCATTCAGTGAGACAGTCACTGGAAATAAACCTGCGCCGTGTGCTGCTTGGTTACTGGCTGAAGTGTGAATAAACAATGACAAGTCCTTCAGCTAGGACACCCGCACGACACCCCTAGGCATTTGATGGATGGCTAATTAAAATATCTTTAAATATAAGTGTTTAGCGGAGAGCTTGACAGTAATCAAGCAGTTAGCGCCTAGCGACTTGCTGTGCAGCTGGGCCCAGGCCTCCACATGACAAGGAATGCCTGCCTCCCTTCCCCTCCCCTCCACAATGCACTCAATGTGAGTGCAACTCATCCACATCAACTATCCGCGAGGTCGCACAGGGTCATGGTGTCAGAGGTCACACGTTGCTTGTCTGTCTTCTGACACACAAGCTGCAGTCTCTTGGCAGACTTATGACTGACACTGACAGCAACGTCCATGAGAATATGTAAATGAACATCTCTAAGCTGACTTATTCACATCGCTAGCAATCCTCTCGCCTCTCGGCAAAACATTCAGTTTGCAATGGTGACCAGCGAGTGTCTACCGGGCGTCCACATGCCTTTGTGCCCACGTGTATAATATTAATGAAGGTGTTTGTCAATACATTACCAGCTTGTCGGCTGCAATTAAAAGTCTTTGAGATGTAAGAGGGAACTGCACATCACCTTAGTCGCTGAGCCTGGTAGTTCTGCGAGCGGGCGGCGATGTCCAGGGCGCGCACTGCCTCCACCACCACGGCGTACTCCTCCCGACTGCGAGCTGCAACACCAGCACGTGAGCACGTGACATGCACAGGCCGTAGGACTGACCCTCATGCAACACCTACTCCCTACATATGGCGGCAATCCAGCATTGCCAGGGAAAAATGCAGCAAAGTCTCTTACAACTACTTTGTTGTAAATTGAGTAAATGGACACAAGACCAGGATTGAAGGCATATCCACGAACCTTTACTGTATGTTGTACACTGTATAGTGTTTACTTATGTTGTTTCCATGTCAACAAGACTTACCTGCCAGAGCCAGAGGCTGCGGTAGTCCCTCTGTGCCGTAGAAGATGACGAGACACAGGGCGCTGTCCTCCCTGTTGGACTCCTCCGGCCACTTGTCGAAGTCCGCGCTGCGTTTGCCCTGTCGGACCTCCTGCACGCGGCTCAGGTCAACTACAGGGTCAAGACAACACAGAGGTCAGAGGTCCACCTGACATTATATCACTAACAACGATTAAGATAACCACTTTATGTATCTGAAAGGTGGACATCACAATACAGTGGACAGAGGTCAGCACCGACATGAGGATCCTCTGTATCGCTCACGAAGAACTTATCACCAAAGACAAGGTGTGAGAGAAATATGTAGATAAGTAGACTCTATGGAGACCTCACTGGGTACCTCTCACCAGGACTTGACAAGATAATCATACAGGGAACAGAACAGGGAGGACGAAGAAGAGGCACACAAAAGAAGAAATGGGAAGATGATCTAAAAGTTCACCGACCTCTCTCTCATTCCCAGACAAGGGCTGAGAATCAAGAAAGCTGGAGATAAGTGGCGATATCGTTCTGATACAGACAATAACAGAGAAGAAGAAAAAGAAAAGAAGGAAGAAGAGCCTTAGATAACTAGCAGGGGCAAGGAAGGTGGTCAGACTTCACGGTTGCCATCCTGGAGCCATCAACACAACATGCTGCTAAGCACCAGCTGAATGTTAAACTTGCTTTTACTTCATGATTTGTTTGTTTGTTTGTTTGTTTGTTTGTTTGTTTGTTTGTTTGTTTGTTTTGTGTGGCGATCTGCACGACTAACTACTCTGATAGCACTTAGCATGCTCTCCACCTAGTCATGCAGACTGCCACACAGCTGGTCACCAGCCCTCGCCGGATGGTTAAACAAAACTGTTTATATGATATGGTCAGGATAATAATAAACATCTTAGATGACTACTGCGGGTTAGACATCTGACTAGTTTAGCGACTAGTTGTACATCTGAGTCCTGAGACACCCATCTCCCTTCTACACACATAAATGATCTCATATTTTAGTTTGTACAGAGGAACTGGCCAGACTGGCAGGAGGGTGGAGAAGGGAAAACCCAGGAAGCTGAGAACTGAACAGGAAGCCGCCGAAACGAAGCAAAGGGTAAGGAAGGTAATGAAAGGTAATGATGTGACCGGACTTATCAAAACTAAGAAGACAAGGAGACATGAGTACTGAGTACATCAAGATTCTGAAAATGAAACACGTTGCAAGCAAAGAAAGATTTTCAGGAAACATTTCTATTGCTTTTATTTTGCTTTTGTTTTGCTGTTGACAGTTCTGCACTTTCACTAGCAGGAGATGCAAACTCGCTCAAGTGGATCAGTTTACTGGTCTCCGACACGTGACACCAAAAGTCGCAAAAAAACATAAAAACATCTTTTGAGTCCCTTGCCACTGGTTACACGAACTTCATTAGACTCTGTCAAGCAGTAAACTTGTAAACATGTCAAGCAGTAAGCCTGTAAACATGTCCAGCAGTAAACTTGTAAACATGTCCAGCATGCTAGCAGGCAGGTTTACACGAGTCAACACACAACTGTACACAGTAACAAAAGAACAAGGCCGGTATTTCCGACCTGCACATCGAAGATAAGCGGATCTTGTTGTGGATACTGTTGTGATGCTCAGTATCATCCTGCTGCCAATCTCATTAGTCCGATACAAGGCAACAGAAATAATGGCGGACTAGTGTTTAACACAATGTCTCAATGCTTGCCATGGAATTTACTCAGAGGCTTATACAACAGCTGACAGCTTCCTGCCTGTTGGTCAGGAAATGCGTTTTATCACGCGCCATGTTGTTCACACTAATGCAGGTGTTTGTGTTTGTTTCGCACGCGTGTATGTAGCGGCATATCAGCGCGCACGCGCACACGAACGCACAAACAAACACTTCCACTTTCGTTCGTTTATGGTTTTGAACTATGAGATGGTAGTGTCTGTGTGATGAGGCATCATTACTGTGTGATGAGGCATCATTACTAATTCCATGATGAGGCATCATTACTGTATGAGCAGATGGTCAAACTATAATACATATTCTGGGCTATAAGGGCTGAATTGTAAGTGGTTTACTGTGTCTAAAGTTCGGTTGTGGAAGGTGAAACTCAACCCACATCCCGCCGAAGATGAGTGGATAGTCGGCAGAGCTCAGACAGTGGACAGAACTTACACAGAGGTCAAAGTTTACTAGGTGAGCGTCCAGGCAAGGTGTGTGTGTGTGCGTGTGTGTGTGTGCGTGTGTGTGATACTCAGAGAAGCAATGTTTGACCTCATCTTCCTGACCCTCAGTTCCGGGTTCCAGAGATGGACAAGAAAAGTGTGCTGCAGTTCGTCACTTCCTGCTTTCCTTTACTGATGCGCACTCTCTGCTGAGGAAGCTAGACTCCACTTCTGTTATTTTTTAATAAACTGCTTGGTACTTTTCATCACAGGTGTTGCAAGCTATTATCTCCACAAAGCCCCGGACTTCGGGTTAGTTAGGCGGGTGGCTACACGTGTGTGAGTGTGTCACTGTGGGTTGCCAGCTAGGCTTGCATCTCAGTAACTTTATATTTGACAGCAGACACTTTATTGTTCAATAATTTTACTGTCGCTGTCTTATTTCAATTTTAAAAATAATTAATAAAATGTGTACATCAAGCTGACCTGCGCTAGTGATCTCAAGTGAAATCTCAGTGGAATGAATACCTGCTCCTACCTGAGTGTGAGTGTATGCTTGTGCGTCTGCGCGCGCACGTGTGTGTATGAGTGTGCGCGCGTGCGTTCGTGCATCTGAGTGACGGGTTCAATAGGTAAAGTAGGCCCACAGGTGAACAACAATGTCTTGTGTGCGTCTCGAACATTCTTCACATGACGACAGACAACCTGGGGAGTGTTGAGACACAAACGACCTTAACCGGAACCGTACTGAGGATCACGTGATCATATTTGTCAGCCCTGGTGTGATGATGAGAAAGAAATAAAGCATTAGAGTGAGAATATAGAAATGTCCCCCGTCACCAATGTGTCCTCGCCACACAAGCCCCACACATCATGACATCAACTGCTTTGAAAAATTCTGTATTCTGGATGCAGGTCTCCGTTAGCCGCAACAAGCACAAGAAGAATTGTAGACATGTTTACTTATTTATTTATTTATTTATTTATTTATTTATTTATTTATTTATGTCTGGCTGTAAATACGTAACTAAAAAGTTGAATTACAATCAATTTCGCCGACTGACAATATTTCCAAAGACATGCGCCTTACTGGGAAGTGTGGGAGAGTAGAAGTATGTGGATGTGAGGGTTTGTCTAATTAAGAACACCTTTAATATGCGGATACGTGGGTGAAATTTTAGCGATCAGGTCACGAGGTGCGACTGGTGCACGAGAGGAGCACGAGGGTGGGTCGTGAAGTTTTATCCTCTAGCAACAGTACTGTCAAAACTCTCCTCTATTCCGGTTGCACCGACAGAAAATAACTTCAGGTGGCGCCACTGCACGGTCACGCGCTAAATCACTGTTTACCTCGCATCCTGCGCTCTTACATCGCTAATGAGCTTCATGTCAAAGGATGTGAAAACTTTCAAAATATCCGCCAGAAGTATTGACATTTGAGACTGAAGCGGATCCAGTAACATGAATGAAATCGTGGTTTTAGCTTTGTTTCGGTCACGTGGTAGTTTAGCAGTTTTATAATGTTTTTGTTTTCCCACATGTTGATCTTGTATAGCAGGGACCAGGTCTGATTGATACACAGTATGTCACTACTTTCTACTTGTAGTCGTCTTGCCAACATTCTTTTAACAGTCATCAATGGCTTGCCAGTCGTATGGCGCGTGAAATGAATTCGCACACATCGTCTGTAAATTTATCACGAGGGATGTGTGCACATATGATCAAGCAAATCTTTATAATTATAATCACATCAAACTTCACATGGTCCAGAACATTTCACTATTGTTGTCAACTTAATCCTGTCCAAGATCATTTGAATAGTTGGTTGGTTGTGTTTTATTCCGTGCCAGCAACTGAGGCGACATAAAGTAATCTTACCTTAAAATGTTTAGGGGCAAATCCCCCAACTGATATAACCATAAAAACTTCATAAAAAAAAGCCAACACAAGAGGCAAGAATAATGTAAAAGAGTGGATAACGTGTAAAAAAAGAGTGTTGTGCTCCAAATGACCATCAACTAATCACAAACAAAACCAAAAGACATAAAAACTTAAATCTTATGATACAGCCCTATCCTTAAAAATGTAAAAATAACTGCCGACGGGATGGATTTAAACAAGGAAAACAAACAGTCTGCTGGCGGATACTCTGTAGTTCAGGACAAGTAATTAAAACATGCACCACACTAAAAATTCCGTGACACCAAGGACAAACTGGTGATGGTTCATCTCGTACGAGGTGGGATTGCGTGGCAAAGGTCTGTCCTATCCTTAGTCTGGTAAGAACCACCTCCTCCCGCAGCACAGGTTGGAAAGACAGAAAAAGATTTCATGTAACTTATTTTGGCCCAAAGTGTCCCAGTGGCATTGCTATAGGGACTCAACGTAGGCCGAGAAGATATGTTTACAGTCTGATGATACCAGTGAGTGTAATTTGCTGAGGGACTGACATGCAGCCCTGACAGCCTGGTCTGCTCGAACATTGCCTGGGATACCAGCATGGCCAGGAGCCCAGATGAAAACAATGTCCTTGTTGAGATGAATGAGAGCCGCGTGAATTCTGTGGTTGGACCACGAGAGGATGGTCACAATCATTGCAGAGAAGAGCTTGGGAGAACAGAAAGGGAATCTAAAATAATTAAAAAGTTGTGCTTCGAAGAGAGGGGAACAAGATGGCGGGAAGTTCCACAGACAAGATAGAGCAGGCTGCTGCAGCTACAGGTCCACCGTTTGGAATTTTAGAGCCATCTATGAAAATGGAGCGGAAATCAGGATAGAGTGAAGGTTATGAAAGCGTTGAATACAGATGAGGTCGCTGGTGTCACCTTTTTCTGAAGGCTGTGCGATCGAGAAGAATCTCTGGAACATAAAGAATCCGAGGAGTAGCTGGTAGTAGAGGGAGAGACTAACTGCTGAATATCTACTCAAGAGCATTTGAAGAATCAGGTTTTTTTTAAACCTTCTGTACACGTGATTTAAGATTATATCTCACCGATCACAGAGGTTTATTAAGATTTTGAGAAAGTTTTAAATTGCAATTTACACCAAGTGTTTTTATACGATTGGTCAAACGGGCTGCTGTATAGTCTATAGTCCGCAGCAGACCAGACAAATATTGTTTTCAATTATACTCTTACACATACCAGATAAATATTTTCACTGCAACGTATTGAGTATCCGCCATCGAGCCATTTAAGAGCTATTCAGCAATGACAAAGCACTTCCGGCTTCCATTAGTGCGATCCAAATCATGTAAATGAGGACTCGCATTCTCCCATCCCTCACTCTGTGTGTGTGAGAGAGAAAGAAAGGAAAAAAGATACTGGTATAACTAAATAGTTCATTTTTGACCAGAGTCGATTAGTGACAAGAGCTAATTCCCAGCTCGCCACGAGCGTTCATTAAAGACTTGACATGTGACATTAAAACCGATCTCTTCCTGGTGCTAAACCATCATGTCCTGTTTCAATCGGTCCCCCTTCCCCACAACAGCCAATATTCTCAACCGAGAAGCGGTACTTTCATCCAATTACAACGACAACAACCACAGAGATCATTGCAGCCTCTGCATCTCGATGCCCACCAGTCGATGACACTCGTGGCATCTCGTTGGCCTGCCGCTGACGCCATCTTTATGAACTCTCCATCAAAGAAATCAATTCTCTTCACATGATATGTAAAATTTAATGCACACAATCAAAAGGAAGAAGAAGAAAAGGGAGACTACATGTACGTATTCCCTTGGATTGTTGAACTTGCTTCACAACAGATGCAAGAGAGCAGCATCTTTGCTCATGGCGATACAAAGGACAATGTTGGTTCTACAAAGAGAAGGGACACAGAAGGGACAACAGCACACAAGCCCATGGACTGACACCTGTGGAAGGTCTGTGGAAGGGGATGTGACACACGGCGAGTAATGAAGTTGTCAACAGCATGTGTCAGATGGCGCGTGATGAGGAAAGTGAAACCGATGTTTATTTAAACCTCGACAAACACTTCAACAGCCTGGCCAACATAAAGACTGAAAAATTAACTCGTGTAGTTAGTCACAAAGGAAAATGAACAAACTGGCTTCACCGAAATTTGAAAGCATGCTGATAAGGTTTGAATGCGGATGTGTGAGGTACTCAGCAACCACACAGAGAGAAAAATATATATACATACACACAATGTCTTTCTCCTCCCTAGATCACCCTTTTCCATCTTTCTTTCCATCTTACCTGTGATTTCTGGGCGTGCCCCAAGTGCACGGACACACTGCAGGAGACAGAGATCCGGAAGTGCCATCAGATGCAGTCTCTCTGGTTTGCGCTTGAGTGAGTAGACGGTGACCACCACTCCCTCCTTCAGCTGCTTGATGGCGGCCTGGGCGCCCACCATGTAGTGGTACAGGTTCTCGCTGGAGGTGGGAGGGCTCTGGGCCAAGGTGTTGGTCGCCTGCTGTGCAGGTGTGTGAATGTTTTCATAGATGTCTTCCATTGTTGTACCTCCGGTCGACACGATGCTAGGACTAGACTCCGTTCACACTTTCCCGTTTCCAAATGAACACAAGCAGTTGCTCATATTATTGTCTCCTCGATGGTTGTTGTTGTTTTTTTTTTCGATGTGGTTTGCACTTCTTTAATGCTGTTGTTGGTTACGAGCAGCTTTAACAAGTCAGATAACCAAAGGAAATTTTATCTGCAACAACCGAAATATACAACAAGCATATAAACACTCAAATATATACAACATCCAAAATGTTCCCGTTAACTTAACAAAAGCATCAAAGTGCATCTACAGGTGTGTCTGAGGTGTACAAGTCAGCGTTTGTAGCCATTGTACTTGGTTTCTACTTCACAATGCACTATTCTGCACAAAATATCACACAGGGTGAGAAGAGTCGTTGCCTCGTTGTATTTATTATTTGCTGTACACTTATTTATTTCTCCCAGACTGAAATTAGTGTGCGCAGCAGCACCGAGAAATACTCCATCATAAACAAAATAAATCTTCAGGTGACAGTGTAACTGGTCCGCCCTGCTCGGGGTTACACCGTGATCACGAGAGGATGGATAGAAAGAATAAGAAGAGAAGAAAGGGATGGAAGGCAGAAGAATGAAGACAGCGGTCCCGCAGTCAGGTAAAGGCAACACAGCTAAACTTACAAATATTTTAATAACAGAGAAGTAATATAAACCCTGAGACTAACATGGCTACCACTGACCTGCCCAGGGAAACAGTCCCTCCCGAGTAGATGAAAGTGATGACTAGAGAGAGCGAAGCATGTGTTTCCTGTTTGTACAGACACATTGTGGATGTCGCGTGTGGATGTCGCGCTGTTCCTTCCTGCTGACCAGCCAGTCAGGCAGAGCGGTTGGTCCCGTGGTCACGTGATCGTGTCATCATGTGGCTAAGCCCTACTCGGTGTTAGTTGTGAAGGATGCAGGCAGGACACTTAGGAGGGATGAACTCCGATATGAGATGTAAGTTGAGAGCAAGAGACTTGTTTAGTGAGGAAAGGATTTCAACGACAGCCACAGTGTGTGTGTTTTCAATGATTGTGTGTGTGATATAGTGATTGTGTGATGTGTGTATGTGTGTGTTTTTTAAATGTGTGTGTGTGTGTTTTAATGATTGTGTGTGTGTGTGTGACTATCCTCACTGTGGAGCTCAAGGAGGCACTCACTCACAGTTCACATGCACTCACATCAGTCGTGCTCGCGTGTGCACAGCTTTTGTCTCACATCCGGACTGAAACGAAACTGAAGCAAACGCCACACGATGGTACTCGAACTCTCAGATAAAACTTGAAAATGCATGCTCGTGGATAAGAGATAAGATAAAAATAAAGCAGTTCAACTGTTCCCTTGTACGAGGAAGAACAATGCCTATGGGACGCTTGACAAATAAATTAAAAGATCAAATACTAGGTACACAATATAAATTGTTTCGATAATAAACAGCTAACATAAATAAACCAATTAAAACGCACTGACCAACAGAGGTTGCTTTGTACTAATTCAAAAACGGACTCAATCAGAACGCACAAAACATTTCTTACAATCATATCAAACAAATCATGATAAATGTTGATAGCGATGTACTATTCTTCTGGCATGTCATCGCAGCGGACATTGTCCTTGTCTTGGATTCTATCCACAAAGCATCCTTGATTGTTTATGTTGTTCCATAATTTCCTCGGCAATACATTTTTCTCGCTCGCAGTTTCAAACTAAAAATCTCCCTTTAGCCTCACAAAAGTTTTCTTGCCTGTTTCCTTAAATGCTGCTAGTCGTCTGTTTGCGTGTTATGGCAGGAGATCAAATTTTAAATAAAATAAAATAAAATAAAAATAAGTTTTCTCTCCATCAACACTCTACTAGACAGCTACATCGCCATCTGCCCTCGGTCTTTACCAGCGACTGGCTGCAGGCCCACCACTTCACAACTACGGCTCGTCGATGACTATTATGGATGTGAAGTGTGAAGTGCCGACGTACATCCGGGAATACACAAGTATGAATGAAGAACAATCAGAGCTAACAGATGATAGGAGCAAGGACATCAAACTGTGAAAACAACACAGGGACAACACAGACAAGACAGTGAGTATGAAAACCGATGAGCTTCACACACAGGAAAGCACGGATTCTCCCTCTCTCTCTCTCCTTCTCTTTCCTTCTCTCTCTCTCACTAACGACGCAGATTTATTGTCGATCTTAACGAGAAAGACAAGCGGATGTCTTAAGCTGCCTTAAAGACCAGCCCGAGACAAAAATCAGATTACATCCTTTGACCTCTTTTCAGTTGGTCACAAGTACTTTGAGGGTTTATTTCTATCAAACCTTTGGGCAAAAGCACGCTTGGATTGTCCAACTCTAGTTTCTAATTTTACTGAGTGTTGTAATAAAGCGAGAGCTTCAAGCACATGTCACAAAAGCAAACCTACTTCCTGACATCACGGGAACTGACATCTTGACCTTTCTTCAAAACGCGTATTAGACACTGTATGTTAAAAGACTTTTCTCGCGAATGGGACTGATTTGATATCTTCTAATTAATCTTCTAAGCCTGGGCATTGGAAAATAATGTTGGGCTCGGGTTGGTCTTTAAGCGTTGCATACAATGCGGTAGGCTGCTCCAAGGTACGAGGGCTTTGATAGGTGACTGTCGATGGTCAAAGGTCACAACGCTTAACTCGCAAGTATCAGTTTCTTGCAATTTGTTGCAAAGATATCAGGTTATTGTTCTTCGTAATATCGTGTATATAAAGGAGAAAAGTTTTAGACGTAGTTATAAAATCTTTCTGTCCTTTACAAGAGCCACCATCAGACTGCATGCATCACGTGTTTAATTGCTATGTCACACTGTGACACCGGATATCCACATGTTAGAGATTTGACATGTTACCTCAGGAAGGGGTGGAGAAGTGACTGAAGGTGTGAGGATAGAATTTAGATGAGAAGACGAAATCCGGCAAAGGAACTGAAGAAGACGGTCATTGTAACGTGCAATGCACATGCAAAGCACGTACAACCATCAAGAAGTCATGGGGAGAAATACAAAGCTACAAATGAGTTTCTGATTGTTTTGAAGATTGAAATGTTATTGTGTGAGTTTTGCTTCTTGTTCAGAACAAACGTGAAAACTACCCAGAACTTGTCTAGTCTGTCTGGGTAGTAAAGAATTCTCCAGAAAAAGACGTTCAAATAGTCTCAATGCACCCGCACATAATTCAAAAGGGAGAGAAGCCTTACAGCCACCTTTTTTTTCTGGGAGGAGTTACCTTCAGTCAGTGACCAGAATCATCCAACAAGTGGCCGACCTCAGCGCGTTATCGTCCATCGTCACAAACATCAAGTTGGTCTCCAAGTGGACCTTCCCCGTATTTTCCACAAACTGTTTGTGTTCACAAGAGGCCGAGAAGAAGCGAGTGTTTATATCTCGTACTATGAACACGGACATCGGTGTTGAGCCTGTCATCTACCGTTCGTTCAGTTAGAGATTGAAACAAACTTTGGTGTCGAATGATGAGCGGGTGGAATGGGAGAGGACAGGCAAGTAAAGCTGATACCCGGCTGGCTTTTGTTGAGTTTCGCAAACCAGCGGCAAGTCTGTGGACGCGAGCGACTCAAGGAGGAAGTTTATTCGCTCGGCCTGTCACTACACAGTGTCACATACACACCGCTAGCTGTCACACAAGACATCTGTACACATAGTAGCAAGGCGATCACAACAAAACGAAAACAAATAAACATTGTACTTACGCACAGTCACATCCTCAACAAGGGGTCAGCGACGTGAAGGGGTCAGGGTGGGGAGGACCAGCACCACGTGACGACCACCCACACACCCAGCGAACGTCGTGCAGCCAAACACCAGCAGCGTGCAGCACGACAATGAGTTGATCTGCTGCTTGTGGTGGAACTGTCGTCGTCCGTCGTCGTGTCACTTCCGCACGTGCAAGCGCATGAGCCGCAGACGAGCACGACGACGCGCACGTTCCGGATGGCGGGACCTCGACTGCGCGCGACTGTGATAAGAAGGTCAAGGCCCCCGGCGTGCGATGTCGTTGGCGAGGTCATTCATTTGACCCCGGGAGTTGTGTGCAAATCCCGGAATTTCCTTGACTCGTATTATGCGTTGCGTGGTCGGCCGTCACACCTTTTGTGCAGCGATCCGTGGCTGTTTGTTTGGGTTTTTGTATAAACTATATACACAGATAAGACACGTAAACCAGTTTCTCATTATTTCCCCCACTTTTCTCACCCCACCAACCGCGCGACCAGGTGTGGTGTTGTGCCCTGCGTTGTCAGGTGCGACGAGACGCTTACACCTGGCTGGGGCTCACCTGGGTTCCGAGTAAATCGTCTGTTTGCACGTTCAGCCGCTGATACGCCAGGTCAGGTCAGGTGAACAAATACGGAAACATTGTACTGCCCCTTCAGACTGTGGCCTGTACACAGAGGAATAGGAAATTATTAAATCCTGTGATTACACAGGCTGTAGTTCCGCTGTCGTTTCATCAGACACTCGTTTGCCACCGACTCACCTGCTTGATGCGGCGACAAACACGATGTGTTCGTGTGTCAGTGTTTAGTTCCCAAGTTTGTTAAACTTTTGTGTCTTTCTTCAATATAAGCAGTTTAGAATTAATTTTTCATATGCCGCAACCACATCCCGCCATCGGACCCAGTTCTGGGCGTCCCTTTCCAGTTGGGACAAAATCTATAATATACAATACTCAGGGCCGGCGCTAGGCTGTGTTGCGCCCTAGGCGAAAAAAAATTCTGCGCCCCCTCCCCCCCACACACACACGCACACCCCTCACAAAAAGTGAACCATGTGATATCATTTATTTTGCAATTTATGTTGTCCTGGTCCTGAAATTGATGCTTAAAACCTCACTTTTCTTGCTTTTTGCTGTGCAAAACGAGTTATCAGTTCCTTCAGATTGAGTGCATTTGCCAGGTCATGCTCAATAGATATGGTGGCCAGCCCAGTCAGTCTCTCTTGCAACATTGTTGATCTCATATAGTTTTTAATTAATTTTAATTTTGAGAAACTTCGTTCTGCACTGGCAACAGAAATTGGAAGGGTCAATAAAATTCTGAGAGACACTACAACATTCGGCACAATATCAAATAGCTTATCTTGGATTATGAATGTTAAGACTTCTTTGGGGTTCATTTTAGGTTTGGGAAGTCTTCTAGTCACAACCTGAAATATTCAGAACAGAGTTCCTCCGCTTCAATGTCTTTGCTGTCTCTGTGCATTAGTGCCTTTTCCAAGACCTCGCAAGATAGTAGAATGTCCTTCCTTGGTTTTTCATAAATGCTTTGGATATCATAAAGAAATCCAAATAATGCACTGTGCTCCTGAATCTGTTTAAATCTGTCTTCAATGGACGCAGTTCAAACAATTGAAAGCTAGGCTTAAATATCACCAGTAATGATCGCGGCGGTCTGTCTCAGAACTAAACACGACTGTAATGTGATAAAGACCACCAGACTGTCACGGACCCGTTTGTGCAATGAACAGTTTTGCAAACAGTTACACCACCGCTATCGCAACCCGTTGCATTCACACAATCAAAATAAGCACTAGAAGAAATAAGGAGATGAAATTAATGTAAAGAAAGACATAAATCGTGTTAATAAAATATATACAGCTATGTCACAGTGTATAAAATTCATGCAAACTTATCTGTACAAACTCATGAAGTGGCTGTAGGACAGGAGCACTGTTCAGTCTGGCACGGCTCAATGCAGTTCACAACCTTTAGTTTACTGACTCAGCTGTGGAAGGATAATCGCTCCAGGCACCCAAACAGACGATTACAAAGTAAATTCAAACAGCAGCACGTGATGTCTGAAGCCGCTCAGAAAAGTGAGGTTTTGACATCGTCCTGTGGGGTTTAAGTTAAAAGTTCAAACTACCTCTTCCCCACTCTGGCTGTCCAGCCCTGGTAATGTGATCTGACTTTCTTTAAAGTGGTAGAGATTTATCTCTACCCTTCTCCACTAAGCCACCCCACTGAGGTCCTTTCAATCTTTCTCTCATCTCTCTTTCTTCTCTCACGGACAACTATCAAGTAACATCGCACCACCTTCTTTGTCCAGTCTGCTAGTCTGATCCGACTGGTCATTAACTGTGACAGATTTATCGCTACCTGTGGGCCTGTCCACCTATAGCACCTCCATCGGCAAGTGCTTTCAATGGTTCTCTTCTTTCTCATCTTACAGATGAACTAACAAGTAAAAGCGAACTGTCTACATGTTTGCTGCTTAAAAATAGTAGAAAAGTGGTTTTCTACAAGAACTCATTAGGACCAGAGGCATTAGAACCCAGAAGTGTCAAAGAATGGCTTATTAAAATTAAATCTTTTTCGAGAATTTGCTGTCAGATTTGATTAATAACTTATAAGTAAGAACTACTTTTTGTCAAGAAAAGGCACGTATGTTTTTCAATTGCAGGCGTGCATCAAACACACATGGATGCTTGCATGCCTCCCAAATCAGACCTACACTTATGAGTAGGGGATTTCAAACACTCGTGTAAAAGGTTTTATGGAGTGCACACTGATGGAGCCAAGAAAACTGTAGCACCTTGCTCTGGTCTTAGTTTGGTGTGTGGTCTAAAACTCAAGCTATCACAGCTTCCAGCCTCTAGACCACCCTGATAGCAGCTACTTTGTTCCCATCCAAAGTCACACCACAGTCACACCTCACAGGTGGGCGGGGAGCAAGGTTTGTCAAGAGAGAGTCTTCTGGACGCTAACAATGCAAAGTTGTAAATCATGGTGTCAGGGCAGCTCCCCAAACACAGTCCAGTGATCAACACTGCGTGGTGTCCAGCATAGGGTTTGTTGAAAACAAGAGAAGTATACAGTGTATTGACTGTAGGTCTTAGTACGCATTATCTCTTAATAACCAATTTCAAATATTCTGTCAATGGAGCATAAAAACAAGCTAGCCATTCAAACTGTAGACAAACAGATGCACTCTTAGATAATAAAAATAAACATTACAATTTGACAACTAAATTAAGCGTAATACACCAAACAAACAGAAATTTAATAATTAATAAGAAAGTTAAATATTCACGACCATGAGTCACAACAGTAAGTACAAGACTACAGGCCATCAGTGTCAGTAAATAGATATGCTATAAACTTCAAATGGCTCTACCTTGATGTTTGTCTGCGAAAGACTTTAATACTCTTATTAACTAAGAACGCGTTGGTGACACTAGGTAAGTTCCTTCGGGTTAAAAGTTCGTAAGTGTAAACAATACTGAGCATAAAACAGTTGTCATAACCACAGAGAAACTCGCGTAGCAAACTCAAGTCTGTGTTGTTGTCCCTGATGTCAGCTGCAGTGTTTTCAATGCATAAGTGTGGAACCTCTTCAATAGTAAGATAGAGGAAAGAAAGGTGAGCTTGGTATTAGTGGAATGCGGTCCACTCCACCGTAGGGGTCCGCACTGACCAGGCCCCATCCACCAACCCGCCCCTCCGCTGTCTATTCTCCGCCCTCTTCTTCCCCGCTGGTTAGCTGGTCACTTCAAGTGCGCCCTGTAATAATGGGTTTTGCTGTACTACATCACTACATGAACTGAGAAACTCGGTGGTGAAGTCAACCTACAAGCAGAGGAAAAGGTGCCTTCCACCAACGCCGCCCTTCCCCGCCCCTCTCCCGCCCTCTACTTGCCTGCTGGTTAGCTGGTCACTGCAGGTGCGCCCTGGGATAATGCGATAATGGGGTTTTCCTGTCATACATGTACTGAGAAACTAGCGTGGTGGTCAGTCTACAAGCAGAGGAAAAGTGTCCTGCTAATATCATTTTGTGAAAATGACATTTTTCCCTAAAATTATTCATTAAAAAAAAAACAAAAAAAAACACCAGGCCATTTTTTCCGCCCCCCTCGGTCGCTGCGCCCTAGGCGATTGCCTAGTTCGCCTAATAGGTAGAACCGGGCCTGACAATACTAGCTATATAATACTATATATATAATACTAGCTATTTGTTGCAGGATTCCTAGTTCTTAATAAGCTGAAACGTGAATACTTGCCCCATGGGACTGGCCACGTGAGCGACAGTTAAGTCTTGCTACCCACATCAACATAAGTTGCAGGGGAACCATAGTACAATTGTACACAGTACAATAGATGAAAAGTTAAAAGATGAGAGGACTGATATTCAAACATGTATTAAAACGATATTTATTTCTTTTAATACGCCAAAACACTTATTAAATGCAAGAACAATTTTCTCTAATTCTGTCCACTTTTAACAAGGAGTGTTTTGTATGTAGATCTTATTAGAAGAAATCTTGGCTAACACTTTTTTATCTAGCCAAGGGAAATAACCCTTTAAAAGATCTTCGCTACTTGAGGAAACATTTTAAAAATTATGTCCCTTTAAGACTGAGCTCCTCGGGTTCATGAAATTAGAAGCACAAAAAGTTTTGTGTGAGAATTACAGTCCGTTCCGAATTATTTCATTGCTGTCTATTCAACCTGTTTCATTATTTAAATCATGTATTTAATTATAAATCTGCTTTCCTATTCTATTGCAAGCTCTAGGTTCTACTGCAGAATGCATCATTCAAGACGACGAAAGAATAATAAGAAATGAATAAATGTGTACTGATAACACTCAGCATCACGATCGCACTCTCTGCGCTGACCAGTCATGATAAATGAAAGATATAAGACAGTGGAGGTGCGGTAAGTATAGGGACACTGAACAACATAAAGGTAAACATGAGGACTCTAGAGATTTCTCCCAACTCCAGGAAACCTTGTAAATACAGTGATACCTCGGTTCTCGAACATAATTCGTTCCGGGAGGACGGTCGAGAACCAAATTGTTCGAGAACCGAAGCAATGAAACCCAAAGGAAATAATGGAAACTGGATTAATTTGTTCCAAGCCCCAGAAAATGCCTATTTACTGGCCTAATTTGTATATAATATGTAGAAAAACATGAGTCTCAACAAGAAATAAGAAATAAAAGTGTATTTATTAAACAAAAAAACAAAAACAAAACAAAAATCTACTGTACAGTACAGTAAATTGTGTTTCATTTACTGTACCTGTACCAAACTTTATGGCAGGAGGGAATGAATGTGGAGGGAGGAGGGAAGGGGGATGGTTATTGTCACTGATGACGCAAGCAAGGCGCGCTGGGCAGAATGAACGCCATTCGGCTCAACTCGGCTCATCTCGGACGTTCGGATGTTCCAGTTCCAAATATTTGTTCGAATTCCAAGACAACATTTTCTCGAATTTCCTGGTCGAATACCGATTTGGTCGAAAGTCAAGGCGTTCGAGAACCGAGGTATCACTGTATATACATATTTTTTTTAACCATCACTTTTGTACATATCCACCTTCCTTTATGTTTACTATAATTTTTCTATAATTCTTATTTACTTCATTTGTGTAGTTAATTTTCTTCCCTGTAAAGGGCGAGGGCTAAATGGAAAAAAGCCTTTTCTTGCTTATTTTACCCCTCGTAAATAAAGAATTCATTGACACTAAGAGAGACAACTCTTTAGCAAAACGATTCTGAGCTGGGAGGGGTAGTTTCCCATTTCTCGCCCTATTTGTGAAAACACACACACACAGAGTTACTATCATTATTATTATTACATTTATGCATACAATGTATATACCGTGCATCGCAGAGTGTTTATTTATTATCTCGGACTTCTATATACAGATCATTGGTGTATAAGGTACCACTGAACAGGTGCTCGACAAACTGTTTCAACACATTGCCCTGACTGTTCATACTAGTGCTGACTGTTCACACTGTTGTGAATGTTCATGTACCTCCTGAAAAAAATCTGTGGCAAGAACTTAACATCTGGAAAATACGACAGTGACGCTGAAGAGTCAGTTATTTGTAACGTACCAACCGCTTTTTAGTGGGAAGCAACAATTCTTTAAATGAGAAAGAGCAGATATTATTTTGAAATACTCCTTGTGTATCCATATTATATAATTTCATCGGTGAAATTCAATGACAATAGAGACAGGATGCTTACAGGATCCTCTAACCCGACAATCATACTTCTTCCATTATCAGCTAAGTTCAGCTCATCCCAAAACAGTCGTAGGACAGCTCTGATGGAGAACAGCCGTGGTGAACAGCAGCTGGATCGGTCTTCCACCCGACTGAGAAGGTCCTTCAGTTCACTTCCATTATGGCAACGCCTAAAAAAAGAGAGAGAGAGAGAGAGAGAGAGCCACCCAATCCAGCGGCGATCCAGCTCTGAACGCCTTGTAAAAAACTTCATGAGTTGGTTTGTTAAAAATAAAATAATCCTCCACCTATGCACTGCCTGAAGTAGCCCAGTTCTCTTGTTTAAATGCAAGTTTTGGGGCAATGAGCTACGAGATATGTCTCCCACTCCACTAGAAAACTTTTCATGAAAAAAACCTAGTGCTCAATAGCCGATAAAGATGAAACATTTGTCTTAAAAATACCTACGTGCTGTATTTGTCTTACCTTTTAACAAAACTCGTTAAATCGTGTTTTCCTTCATTCCACAGAAAGTACTAAAGCAACATAATACAGTGATTGTGGAGACTTGAAGACAAGACTTGCTTCTGTCGTCTAAAATTTTCTTCCCGTGTGCTGGGGAGTTGCACGGAGGGGTGGAACGGTTTGGGAGAGTAAAATTGTTTTCATTCAACTTCAGATTACAGCGGTTTGCGTATGAACTACACACTACTACTCATGTCAACCGTGAGCTTCACTTAATAATTGTAAAGGTTTTTAACACATAATAAGTTTGTAGTATTGATATAGTGACTTCTTTCTTTGTGTCTGCATGATATATTTTATATAGGTAGATGATATATGCTAGGAAAATTATGTTTCCTCTCTTTCCTTTCTTTATGTGTGTGTGAGAGAGAGAGAGAGAGAGAGAGACAGAGACAGAGACAGAGACAGAGAGATTTGGCAGCACATGGTAGTGAGATTTTAAAACAGTAGATACAACATCCCTATCAGACCTGTGCCCAATGTCCCCCAATCAAGGATTTGTTTCTATAAAAAAGAATGTTCATTGTGCACTAACTGTGTGGACTGTATACCTTGCACCACCTGTCACACGTGTTATTTTGAAATCAATGTCTGCTGCTGCACCTTTCTCACTTTCCTCCGAGGGTGGTAGTGATGTGGAAGCTGATGCTGTAAGAGGTTTACTAATGGCATTCATGCTTGAATGGTTTCACTGACTATAGTATGAATGGTGTCATGTTGGGATCTGGCTGACTGAACGCCGGTCATGGTGTGAAACCCTGACATAAAATGTCGACTAAACACCTAGTATATTGCATATCGCTTTCAAGCACAATTTTCTTATTTTGAGCTTGTTTGTGTTTACCCGCTGGAAAAGCAGATAATGCAAGAACTAAAGTTTCTCATACCTCCCTTTTACTTATCGTTGCTATAATAGATAAGACAGCAGTGATGTTTTCAACCCATCTCTATGCATCCTTACATCTCAGTAAAAGTCTCAGTGACTAACAGCCAAGACCCTAGCTTCCACTTTGACCGCCGACGAGTTGTTTTCATTTTGTTTGTCATTTTGAAGAATTGCTTGATGTTACATGTATCTTTGTTAGTGTTTTTATCTCACCCGCAAGCCACTGTACAGTGGGCGCGTGACAATCATACAGTTAATTAATATCTTTCACTAAGTTAAAAACAACGAATAACAACGTACATGTGCAAAAGGAATGTTCGATCATGTGTCAAGGTGGGAATGACTATGTAAGACTCCAATCCTAAATGACTAAGGAAGAATATTAATCAGGGCTTCTGCTAAGGCTAAATTCTTTGGGGTCCCAGGGACCCCTTCTTCAGATTTTTAAGGGGTCCCTGTTTTTCGCCCAAATTTGAAGGGGACCCCATTGACGAAAATTGAAGGGGTCCTCTGAACTTTTAATGCGTACTGTACGCAATTTTTTGCGTAAGCAGAAGCCCTGATAATGTTCTATATTTTTATCTTAGTATTTTTTTTAGACAGAAACATGCAAATTAGTTTTCAAATTATAAGGAATAATCCAAATTAATACAAATTTCAGTGTTTCTTTGGCAGTACTAAAATGTTTTCACCAACTTAATTAAATTTATAGATTAATAATTATTGTCCACCTCGCAGCGAATAGGGTTAGTAAGAATTTAGAGCATATCTACGTAGTAAACATTTAATTACTTATTTACTTATCTGTATTTCTTTTCTGTGTATTTGATGCATTGTTCTACAGATATTCTGTACATTTCTTTATTGTGTAATACATTATTGTTTACATACAGTCATTGCTTCCCGAGGCATTTATGGCTACCAGTAGTAAGGGAGATCTGATGGAGGGGGACCGGCCTTCCGCCCGCCTGAGAAGGTCCCCCTGTGAACAATTTCTCCACTCCTTCATGTTCGTCACCTACAATTTGTCCTAATTAGAATTATAAATTAGCATTTTTGGAGTTGTTAGCTAGTTTGGGCCTCACCCTGGGGCGAGGGTCACCATACAACACGTGTCTGAAGATCTGTGCGATGGTGGTGTTTGCCGACTGAATGTCCTCCTCGCTTTGGGGAACAGGGTTGCTGTTGGTCCACACGTGCACAGCGTAGTTGTCCGTCCAGTTGAAGTCCCACCCTTTGAACAGCAGCTTGGATTCGAACCAGTTGGGACGGTACAGGCGGGAGCTCTCCATGTGCACGCGATGCGGCTGACGGTGCCACATGTCCCGCGGCACTTGCAGCGAGTTCCAGTAGAAGTTGGACTTGTTGTACATGTTGTACTGCTGGTACCAGTCGCGGATGAAGGCGGAGTTCCTCGCAGTGGACACGAAGGCGTTGCCCATGCCGGTGCCGTTCTCGATGAGCCCCAGCGTGACGTCATAGGACAGGAGGGGGGTGAGGGGGCGCGTCACCACCATGTCGGCGTCCAGGTAGATGCCGCCGTTCAACAGCAAAGCCTGCAGACGCACTACGTCCGACGTATGCATCACGTGCGGCTTCTGCACCCCGCCGATACTCGTGGGCTGAGGCCTGTGGCCACAAGACAGAGACAAGAGTGTTATCCCCTTTGAAAGGTCAGCTGTGAGAGGTCAGGGGGCTGGGTGAGGTGGGACGACTTAGGGAGGAGGAGGGTATAGAATGCACAGATTGCGTGGGTGGCTGTCTACAAGAAATGACTGAAGGAGAAGACAGAAGGAACAACGAGCTGGAAGATGAATGGAAGATGAGATAACAAACAAGGAGGAAGTGATGATTGGTTCTCTAAAATGCTAGAAATCAGCAAATAATACTGCAGTTAACACAAAACAATTGCATTATCACAGACATATATCTGGATTGCTTTCATACGAATTTTCCCTGCTAACTTCTAGAACGACGCCAAAGCGCAAATCACTCCCGATCTGTCAACATCGAAAAGAACAGCAGACAATAAAAAAGTTCATGTTGCCGCAGCTGAAGCTCTATATTCTGTTTATTGCCTCTAAGTCATGTAAAGGGGAGGTCGAGGACTTTAACTCTCCCTTTCCCGTTCAAAATAGAAAGAAAAAGTAACTATATAGCAAAGTTATTGCATGCCCATTGTTGACTTTTACAATTTTATGGCGGCTTCGGATATTAAACCGTTGAAGGGTTTGCCGAGAGCTGACAACCTACATTTTCTGGAGAGGCTGTTGGTCTCGGCAAACAACCAGCAATCCAGAGATAAACGTCTGTACTCACATCTAAAAGATTTCACGCGGTCTAACAGCTGTCGGAGCCTCTGTAATCCTCTAAATCAAATAAAAAATAAGTTAACGACTGATAAGCTCAGTGATATCAAAGCGGGAGCTGAGTGAGATCGAAGAAGGAACTCACCGGTAGACGAAGCGGAGTCCGCGCACGTCCTGCAGCACGCGCTGCCACCAGTAACCCCGAGGGTGAGCGTTGCCGATGACGTAGAGTGCCGTAGGTGCCACGAAGCGCTTGGCGGCAACAACGCTGACGTAGTTCCAGAAGTGGAAGTCGTAGTTTCCGAAGATAACGTAATAGACGTAAAGAGGGACGGTTGTGTCGTCGGTCTGTCTGTCGCACGCATCACCTTCCTGCAGGCCGGTCTGCGACAAACATGGCGGAGCTGACAGTGAAGCAAACACAATAATGAGATGTCTCCTCGTCAACTGATGGCTGTAAAACTGGACTCGAGTAGAGAGGGAAGCAGAATGGTCTCCTGAGCTCTGTTTAAACTCGATACTAGGATATTTCTTAGACTGCCGACAGCGTAATACTCCCCCCTCTCCCAAATTAAAACTGAGTGTAAATATAAATGTAACGGAAATCAGTTTTGAAGTCTGTGTTAATCTGTCTTTGCTAAATCTTTGCTAAAACTGCAACAGTTACTCACTGGCGATTTGCGTTCTTCAAGGTCCAGTAAGTTGTACAATTTTTAACCCAAGGTACAACGAGAGGCCTGCCTGTGTCTGGCTCTTTCATCTTTGTGTACTGGCGGGGAGAACATATGCCAACCGCAACCATAGTAAACACTTTTTTGACCGAGAGAACAGGACAGATGTGTGTGGGAGAGAACGAGAAAGAGGCTTGAGAGAATAAAGCCATTTTCATTTATGTGAATTCTAGATGTAAAGTAGCAGGAAATTTAAATATGTCCAAGATTTCTGGGAAACTTTCAAAATTATGTGTCAAACAACTGTGGGATTATGACAAGGATGATTTTAAGTGAACGCCTTGTTGTATTTGGATGCAGTAATAACTTTAAGACAGATGCTGGACTGGATTGACGAAATACCCTCATTTCCCCAAATGCGGGTGAATAACTTCTCGCCGTTCTCGACATACACTTACAAATGAAAATTACTATGCACAAAAACTCGTGACGTCACGATTGTCCACGGATACTATAACTAACGTTTATTCTTGGCTGTAATGGTTGTAGCCTTCACAACGTAAAATATCCTTGTCTAATCCTATATATATAATTATATAGAGAGATAATCCTAATATGTCTAGACTTTCTGTGCATGGTGCTGTTTGTAGGCGTGTAACGAGGACCGTAGGAGGGGAGTAGTAATACAGTTGGGGAAGTAGTACTGGGCTCTGTCTAGACTTTACAGACAAGTCATGCTCTGTACTGACTTTTAGCTAAAAGCAACAAGCAGTGTTTTGGGATGAATTTTAAAATCCTCACCTGAAGGAAGAATATCCTGCAGAAGATGTCTTTGGTTTGTGCACCGGGCCCACAGACCAAGGACCTGTTGTAAAACTCGGCCGACGGATCGGGGCCTGTGAGGAAATCAAAGTCGGAACAGTTCAAAGGGCGGAACTGTCCCCTAACAACCCTGTTGGCAGCGCCTACTGCGAGCCTGGAGGGGTGACGGCAGAGGGCGGGGACTGGGACCTGCTGTATGAAGACTCGGGAGATGGAAGGAAGGAACCAACTCGTCACGTGCACCAGCATCAGGCCCCCGCACACCACCGCTAACACCTTGAACACCAGGCAGCGACGCTGGAGGTACGTGAGCGGCTTCATGGTTCTTACACTTCTAAAATGATGATGATGATGCTAGAAGTTTTTGTCATCAGAAATATCCTATCTTCACAGAAATGTCCTGTTATCGCGGAGACTAATTTGTATTTGAAAATATTTTTTTCTGTCTTTTTTTCTTCCTTTCTCCTTTTTTTTTTAACTTCGTTTCATTTTATTCCTTCTTGATTTCGTTTCTTCTTTTTGTCATACTATCATTCCGCAAGGCAATAAGAGATAAGAAATATTTTTACAGTAAATAAACAGAAAAGAAAACAAAGCTTTGTCTATCCAAATAACGGGTGAATGCCGTGTCAATCAGCTTGTTCCCTCGACTGCCACCATCCAAGACCGAGGGTTTGCACAGACACAGTGTCGTAGCAATCGTCAATAATATACTACAA
Source organism: Pomacea canaliculata (assembly GCF_003073045.1). NCBI lineage: Eukaryota > Metazoa > Mollusca > Gastropoda > Architaenioglossa > Ampullariidae > Pomacea > Pomacea canaliculata. The sequence goes on from NC_037601.1 coordinate 11,749,590, forward strand.
TATTAATTACAAAAAGAGTGTCACAGTCTACTCCGGATGGGTGCCAATGAATGTTTGAGTCTGAATACCCGCAGTTATCACGATGTTTGTTGTTGTGTCTGCACATGTGACCAGCGCCACGTCCTCCTCAAAGCTGTGGCGCACTTCACGGGGCGAGATTGCCATCATAAATCATGGCCACGCAGTTAGCCATATCCCTCTCCGTGAGGTGAAACCTTTCTCTAAGCTGCTGTTGTGTTATCTAGCAGACATGACACCTGCCTTTTCGTTCCCATGGGCTCGGTTCCCTAAAAGGCTGTCCCATGCCTAGCGCTTGTCAGATGTTGTGATTTGGCCTGAAAGACAATACATCAGACACAGCCAGACAGCAATTTCTGATGTCCCCACTGAAATCACGTGATGTTGATTATTGATTGCTTTGAAATTTTAATGAATGTGTCTCAAACCTCGCAAGATTTGCAGGTACATGATCTAATGGTCCACTCGAACATTCACCATTCAGTCCACAGGTTTTTAAAAAAAAAAACTCGTCACCCCGAGTACTCCAGTGAAACCGAACTGTACGAGTACAGAGATAATAGTGTTTTCCTCAACTCCGAGCATCACAAGATACAACTATTTCCTTCTAATAATTATTTCAGCGCTCTCTGGATTCACTCTCAGTTCCTGCTGCTTGTAAATTCTCTATAGCTGAATACAGCTACCGCTCAGCATCTCATTTACATCGTTGGTCATGAAATTATTGGAGACAATAATCAAACCACTGATTGCAAATACCACTAAGAAATGTCTTGCTTGATCTTCTGCAATTTTCATACCAGTCCAAACGAAGTGTTGATGATGCCAAACTGTTTGTCCTCCATGCTCTGTTCAAACACCTGGAGAATCCACATGCCCACGCACGACTGTTTGCTGATTTCTCATAGGTTTCAACACCATCCAGCCACATCTCCTAGTTGGACAACTTGATTAGTTTTCCCTTGACCATCAGCTAGTCATTCACTTGTTGGTTGACAGGCAGCAACAAATAATTTGTCAGTGATACTTTTTCTGACTCTCTCACAACGAGCACGGACTCACCTGAAGGCGGTATTTTATTCCCAGTTTTGTTTATCTTATGTATCAACAGCTGTCGCAGTATCGCGAGGGTCAATATCTTTTCATATTATCAGATGAAACTGCGCTGCTGCATCATGCTGAGCTGTGGGACTTCCGAATGTTAATGGGTAGAGGGTGCAGCTCCTATGTAAGCCTCAGGGATAAATAAAGTCTTATGTTATCTATCTCATAACAGCACAAGATACAACTGTTGTCGTCTAAACAACCCAGAGTAAGATACAACCGTTTGTCAAAACAACAAAAATATAACGGCCTCTCTCTACATCACAAAGAGAAAAAAAATGCATTTCCATCCAGATACAATCGTTTTTGTCTATTCAACAGCACCAATAAGCGACAACTGTTTTGTCTACACAACACAAAACAAGATTAACACGATCTCACTACACAACATGTACTACCCGGAGACCAGGCCTGACGAAAGTGGGGATAGACAGGGTGGGTGGGTCTGAGGTACCCTGGCCTTCACCTGTAAAGGGGGCCCGGCCTTGATCAGTGGATTTTTTCCTTCTTTTTTTTTATTATTTTTTTATTTTTTTTTTGTTTTTTAAAAAAAGGTTGACATAACATTCCTTACTCTGTGGATCGTTTCTATGGAGAAGGGTATTACAACGTTGATCCTTCAATGTCTGTTTTCCTCATCTACTAACCACGTACATGTAAACAACTTAATGTTCAAGCAGTGATGTACATCCTAGTGCCCGTGTCACGATGTTTGCAGTTTATATTATGCTACTGAATGAAATGTAGAAACTGACAAACTAATTGTAAGAATATTATTATTTGTTATTATTATTCTTAAAGCAGATTTACATGGCGCAATTTTCAACTGCAGAGTCGACTCAATGCGCTTTACAAAACGAAATGCATCAAAACAGATTGACAAACTATGTTCAAAGACAAAACTTATTAACAAACAATTATACAGAGACATCGCAACTAATAAAAATACAAGGTAGAAAAAGAAAAAGCTGCACACAAGCATGAACACAACTTCTAAGGGATAACAGTAAGGGAGTCGTGATGAGGGGAAGTGTGCAGCTGTGAGCTAAACCATTCGACGAATGTCAGCCACAGTCACAGTGACCACAGCTCCAGACATAATTATTATACTGGGTCGCGTGCACCACACGTGTTGGAGCACCACTTCTACCTACTCTACGGATCTTCTCAGCTGTCATCTACACTCCGGTCAGTTCATCACAGCCTGGGTTTCTACCTACATGTCTTGCTGCAGTATGATAGTTTAACGCACACCACACCAACAGATGTTTTTGTATTCTAGAGACATTAGAGTCCAAGCACTCTGTTCACAATATATGAACAAAATACGGGTCAAATCGGATATAAGGGTGGGGTGGGGTGGAGGGGAGAAAAGGGCGGAGAGCAGTGGAAGGACCATTCTGATCACACCACTGTAGCGGGGTTAAATAAGTCATGACACCCGGGATCTTTCGCCTCCAATTTTGCTATTTACTACTTCAGCTTATTTATTTTGGTGCATGTGTGTGTGTGTGCTCGCTCTAAGAAGATGACTTGCATAGAAGCTGGCGTAGCCCATTGCAAGAAGGTAAATAGGTGATATCTTCCTTGCTGAAGTTTTTATTTTGAATGAGAGCGCGATGAGATTTTGTTGTTCTTGCCGTTGACTTCGTAGAGAATTATTATACTATAGAAATTAGATGCTTGAACAGTTACAGGGTACCATCCCGTCGAACAGAAGAAAGTGAAGCTGAGCAGATTGAGAAGAGATGAGCTGGGTTGCGTGCGTCAATGAAAGACCTTTAATGAACAAGGTAAAATGGATGGATTGGTTTTATTTTTTTCCTTCAGTTAAAAGTAGACCCAGGCCTTGTAAGTTGCGTGACTGAATTAGAAGATGTATCCAGTTTTGGTGTGGCACATCGAGTAAATAAAACGTCAAAATATGTGACCTCTTGCTGAGTGTTATTTTTCTTCACACCGCGGCGTCGACCACCCACCAAGTTACCTGAAGGACGAGGTGTCATGCCGTCACACAAATCAAACCAGACCTAGTGTTGAAGGTAGAGTTTCCTGGTGTCCTAAGAGAGTGGCGACCATGGTTGGTCGTATGTTTCCTGCACGAGATACGGAGCAGCCTCCTCAGGTGCTTGTTCTCGAATACCTGGATTTTTCAGAGAATCATTTTCAATTAAATGGCATTTACTGACACCTTAACTCCGGAGTCTATCTGCTTCTTGCCATACTCACTATGCCATGCATCCGACGGGAGAAATTCGCGAGAAGCTTCTCATTTTTAGGCCCCACAGTTTGGAATTCCCCTTCTATTCAGGCGGTCCGGTGGCGCAACGGTTAGCGCCTGTCACCAATACAGTGAAGGTGGCTGCCCTGGGTTCAGCTCTCGTCTCAGGCACACTTTCTCTGCACGTGGCATCTGTTTACAGGGCTGGCTGCCTTGCTGTGATATAGCCTTAGTTGCTGGAACCAATCCCCCCCTGCTCACTGTTTAGTTTTTTTTTTCAACCATGCACATAGTTCATGTTTGTCATGCTGAATTGCTGATGCTTATGTTTTTTGTATGCTTACCGTCGACTGTAGTTTTGTGTGCAGCTCATACCCGCATGGGGAAATGTGCTTCACAAATTCAATAATTATCATCATACATTTATATAAATATTTTTTTTGGTGCAGTAAAAACTTGTGACCTTTATATGTTTAATTTTTTAAAATCATCAAATAATTTCACTCATATTTTTGGGTGAAGTATTGTCTATTATGTGTTATAAACACATGCCAGATTCGAAGCATTTTTGTCAACCAAGACACTCAAGAAAAGCTAAAAACGGCCCTTTATTACTCTCTTAAAAAGCCCACATTCTATAATATTACATTAAATTCTTCTCAAAATTAAAAGGAAATGAACATCATACTTTAATTCATTTAGTTGCCATCACTAATGCAAATTCTTGCAAAGCAAATCTGAAGCAACATAATGATATCTGAAGTTTGATGTTTCACAGGCCTGGATCAAGTCTGTTTCACTTACACTTAAAAATGCTAAACAAGAAATATTTTCTCCACAATGCTGCAACCAAAGCAACCAAAGATGTCAATCCACTTGTCATGCATCTTGTGGTACTGCCAAGGCATATACTTTTGAGGCAGTTGCAATAACTATGTGGTCCCTGCTGACACAAAGACCCAAAATGGAGTCATGAGGCTCAAGAGCCACAACATACTGTTTGGCAATGTTGCTGACATTCTGACCAGTGCGTCTGTTGCGAAGTGGGGTTCCAGTAGGCACATTCTGTCGATAAAGATAAACATGTCGTGAACAGTCTGCAATCACTGCCAGTGACAAATCTGGGGCACAGCCAGAGAAACTGCGTTGTGTCTTGGATGCCTGAACATAACCAAAAGCATCTAGTGTGCCAACATGTTGCCATGGGCAAGTTCTTCTGCCAGAATCCCCATCAGTTAAGGGTATCACTTCTGGCTGCCACAAAAGTCCATCCACGTCATGACGCAGACACAGTGATGGTGCCTTCTCTGCATCCAGCCGGGCAATAAATAACAGACTGTAGTTGATTGTTGCCTGTCACAAAATTATAAGAAGGTACTTGAAAGACAAATGTTGTACTCTTAGAACATTCTTATCTAAGTTTTAAAAACTTTTGACTAAATAATGTAGAAAGAAAAGTTCATAGACAGAATTTTTTATGAATTCAATAACAAGCTTTTTCTATAGTTCAAAATCTATGCATTTTTTAAAGATTTTAATTTCTGATTAATTTTACACTTCAAACAGAAAATAAATAAAGTGCATCTATCTACCAAGCTTTAGTCAATGTGGTGTAAACTAAGTTTAGCTGGAACTGGCCCACACTCGAGCTAGGTGTGGGGTGGGTGAGTCCAAAGCTCATTACTGTTATTATACTTTGTCCAAGTGCCTTCCCTTCCCTCTCCTCCCCCACCTCTCAATAGATCACAACCTCTGAGATTAAACTGCTGCATTCAACAAACCTTAAAGGCCAAACTAAAGAATATTTTCAGATGTCTGGGTTTAGTTCAGCTCAGCTGATTGATTCCCCGATTCAGAAATAACCGTTTAAAGATGAACATGGATGCATCATCACCTGTCTCCCTATCAGTCTCTAAAACATCTTGATGGATTTCAATGGGATGGATCTATAAGTGGTCTACAATCCAAAAAAACCTCAAGACACCCTTCTTGTTCAAGTTTGTGATATGATAGCTGATCTGATCCAATAGACCTAAGGGTGGTTCATGAACATCCTTCAGAATACATCTTCTGAACCTGCCTTGAGACAATCTACACTCTAAGGACTGCCATGTGCTACATCTTTCCTTACTGTACCTGGTGTGAAATCCTGTGAGTTTCCCCATCAATACGCATGAGATAGATGCACTCTTCATCATCCACTGCATCGCAAGCTTCAAGTTGTTGAGTATTGAAAGGCTTGTTCTTTAAGTCTGGGTCAGGATTCTTAAAAAAAACAAAACAATATATATAGGATTAAAAGAAATAATTCTTGAAGAATACAGTCAGATGTGGATCTTCTACTGTTTTCCAAATGATTAGAATCATTAGTGGGGTATTCCCCACCCAAAAGTCACTTGATATATTTCTAAAGATAAGCTTATGTTTTTTTTAAAATAAATATTCTAAAGAAATTAATGGCAGCTCTAGACTCTGATTTTCCTCCTGCTTAGCTTCTTCCTAAGCCATTAGCTATACGTGAGAGAAAGACTCTACCAATCTTAACATTACAAGACTGTCACAAAATCCTTCTAAACAGTAATTCAGAAAATACACAAGTTTTCACAGCATCTTCCCAGAGTGATGCAACTTGCTAAGTGATTGCTTAGAAGCATATTTTTTTTACTTAAACAATTGCCACATTTCCAAAGGCTATGTGTAGAGGACCGGTACGCCAGCATTGTTGTTAGTTTTGGCGGGATCTGCTAAGGCATGGTGAGAGATGGCAAATAGCGGTGATTGGCTATGGGAGATGCCAAATAGCGGTGATTGGCTAGGGTAAAACAGCGTATGGTTCCGACCGTATCAGAGCATCGCAAAAGTTTACCCCTTCCCAGAGGTATATAAGGGCAGAGCTGAGACGAAAGATCAGATCAGAGTCGGCGGAGACAGCGCGCACAGCTACACGACAAAGAAGAGACAGCTCCGACCTCTAGCGATTGACGGGCGATTGACGCAGCCGTGACCATCGTACAAGAAATAAAGGGTCGCACACCTGCTGACTGTTCCTGCCTTTTTGGTTCGAGTGTTGAACTGTTGTTGTCACCATACAACCCCACCTTACCACTCGGTTACATCATTTGGCGCTGCGAGCAGGATCAGAGTCAGCAGGTGTGCGACCCTTTATTTCTTGTACGATGGTCACGGCTGCGTCAATCGCCCGAGGCGCTAGAGGTCGGAGCTGTCTCTTCTTTGTCGTGTAGCTGTGCGCGCTGTCTCCGCCGACTCTGATCTGATCTCTCGTCTCAGCTCTGCCCTTATATACCTCTGGGAAGGGGTAAACTTTTGCGATGCTCTGATACGGTCGGAACCATACGCCGTTTTACCCTAGCCAATCACCGCTATTTGGCATCTCCCATAGCCAATCACCGCTATTTGCCATCTCTCACCATGCCTTAGCAGATCCCGCCAAAACTAACAACAATGCTGGCGTACCGGTCCTCTACATCTGCATGACCTTTAACCAAAAAAATTTTGAAAGTATAACAAATGGGCTTTCAGAATTTGTTAAAACGGTAAAAGGTAAAGGTTGTCCCCAAAACTTTTGGTCTTTGGGGTGTGAGATGTTCTTTTCTTAGGACAACTTTATGTGAGAACAGTGCCCACCTTCTCTCCCTCGTTGCCTTACCTTCCCCCAATGCCTGTGGAGTCAAGCAGTCAGATCAAATGGGGAGAGTTTTCTGTGCCACACAGGTTTAAACAGGGGTACCTGTAGGTTTGGATGCCTGTGCTCTAACCACCTGGCTATTCACCCTCCAATGTTAAAATGATAAGCTGCTAAATCCTGTTAATCATTGAAAACTGATCAGAAAGTGATCTACCTGTTGCATGTCATCAGCCTACAAATATAACAGGACTGCAAGAACAAGAAAATCTTACTTAACCCTCTTAGCATGATGGGCTCTGCTGGGAAGCACAAGGAAGGAGATTTTCATTACTTTTATTGCAAAGTTCAAGTTTCTTCCTTTCCAAAAATGTATGTTTCTTGGTCTAATGTTTACATCAAAACAGAAATAATAAACTTTGCCCACTGTCGTCTTCACAGTCTTCAGTTATAAGCCAGTCACTGTTATGTTATATTTTTATGTGGTGCTATGAGGGTTAAGACACACTCAAATTTTCTTCGTACCCATTGGTCTGATGTAAGGTGCTGCAATCGTTCATGAATGGCTGCAACAGTGGCTTCATCAAATGTCATTTCACCACGATTGTCACCAACAACAACGGTCTCCCACATGCCTTTTTCTTCCTTTGTCAGGATCAGCTCCAGTCTAAAGTGATCACAAGAAAAATCCTCTTTCAATATGTCTGCAACATTTTAACCTAGGGACTGGGAGGAGAGTAGGTAATACTGAGAAATTTTCTTTTTTTTTCTTAATGCTATTCTTTTTAATTCACAGTTACCTTCTAATCTGCAGTACACATGAAGGACATTATTAACTGTCTTTTGTGATAAATAAAGTTGTATCTTATCAGATTATCTTCAAATTTCTGAAATTTTAAAATTGCTTTATGCTTGTCATGTCACATTTCCATGACTAAAAATGTTAGACGACATAAAACAATAATGATAGCAGGTATTCAATTTTACAGTGTAATAACTTTACTGCGTTGGCACCACAATAAAGGAACAGAGCCAGGCTACCTTGCGCAGGAACTTTGCCCCTGTAATTATGAACCAAGGCAGCCTAGGCTGGCATTCTACAAGTTCCTTGTAGTTTTCTGCTCTATCATTCTCGAGAAAGTTTGAAGACACTAGGCAAAACGCATTCCATGCTTGTTTTGCATCATCACCCTGCAGCAAGATGTTGAACTGGTCATCTTTAAAGAGCTCTCAAATCTGAGGACCCACAAGAACTCCCTCTTGAATCTTTGCCTCTTTGAGTCAAGGGAATTTTTCACGCAGGTACCAGAAAGCTGACAAAGTCCAGCCTATGGCTTTCATGACACTCCTAAGGAGCATGCTCTTAGTGCTTAAGAACAAGATAGAGGCAACATACGAGGGACAGAAGAACAAGCAAACAACACATGAAAGATGGAAGGATAAACAACAGTACTGATGATCAATAAAAGACAAAGAGAAAAAAATCTACAGAGGATCCAAGAAACAAGGACTGAGAGTATCATGAATTTGCAAAAGGAAGATGAGCAGGGAAGTAGCAATACGTAGAAAAAGGGGGAAGAGTGCGAAAAAGGACTAGCATTGTGTGGACTGTTGTTAGGAGTAAGCAGGAATAAGTGTAGCAGTACATAGATGCACAAACTACACAGGAAAAGTTGACCACTTACCTTTGGCCTTCAAGGGTCCAGGTACTTGCTGAGACATCAACAGTCTTTGAAAGTGAGCCACTTAGCAAAGCCAGACTATTTTTGACACCTATATCAATATAATCTCTTGCCACAGAGACATAAATGTCTGCCTTTGACACACCAGCAGGCAGTGTTAGCTGCACAGATACATCCTCTGGTCCCTGGCTCCATGTATACATTGGATGAGCAGATCCTGATAAACAGACAAAAATGACACTAAATTTCTACCAGACTGCAAGCCTGAAAAACTAATATAACATATTTTGGTTTACAATTTAGAGAGACCATCCTAGCTATGTGATATTTAGTGAAAACAAGTTTCAATATCACTTCAGAATATATTACTATGCTGAAACATTTTGCAACTGTTTCTGCTGGTAGTGCCTTGTAACAGTAAGGTTAAAGTAGGACACATCTCGTTTCTTGTTAACACTTTGAGTCTGGGCCTCAAACTTTGATTCTGATTCCTAGTTACAAATTTAAAATATTTTCATAAAAAAATAAACTATACATAATAGAAAGATAAATCAAAAATTATAATTCAAGTTCTAAGTTAAGAAAAAGAAACCATTCCTACTTAATTCAATCAAAAAAGAAAATTTTGATAAAAGCTTATGCACTTGATGATCGCATGTCTTATAAGGATTAAGAACAACTTTAGTGTCAGAAATAGGCACATAAATGATAACAAAAAAATTGCTGTTTTCTGTATCTACTCATGTTGCCATTGTTTATGAAAAGAAAGGTACATTTGAAAAAATTCAAGTCTTCAAACTACTGTCTTCCTGTTCCTAGGTTAAAGTCTGTAACTTTTTTCAAATATGATTCACCTATCTAAATGATTGGATTTCATCCCTTTTTGTTTACATAGATTTGCAGCAATTGAATATGACAGACACATATGAACAGCCTGGACTTCATAGCTGCTGAAGGTGCTGGACATATCTTTCCAGCCCAAACATAAAGATAAAATGCTCACCTTTCCCTTGGCTCACTTCCCATTCCATGCTTTCTGCTCCAGATATCACATCCTTCAATGAATCTGCTGTCAAGTCAAATAGACGGTTACTGGCAACAGTCACTGCACCTCCTCCTCTCTCGATGCTGGCATAGCTGAAAGGTTGTGATCCTTCTAATCGTCTTGTTCTTGTTACAACCCATCTCTCTTCTACTCCTTAGGAAAAAAACACAGACTGCTAAATTCAAAATCCATCTTGAAACTTGCTGAATTTATCAACTTACCTGATACTTAGTCACAGCTTATAGAAAACCCTGAGAAAATAAATCTGGATCAAAGAGATTAAATGTAAGTCACAGCAGGAAACGTAATGAAGCATATGCTAAAGTGCCTTTCAGTTTTTAAATCTCAATGAACTTCAACCACTATCATAAAAATGCTAATTCAATAAACATATACTCCACTGATGAAAGAATGTTTATCTGACTGCTTCTCTAGAAAATAAACTTCATGTTCTCTTTCTCATCTATGGTCTAAGGGAGAGAACTAAGTCTCATCTAAGAAATAAAGATTTCAGCATGAACCCTTTTATTATCAATTGTAACTTTTTACAGCTTGATATTCCTTTCTGATATCAAATGAGATGGCTTAAATTTTAAAATACAAATCTGCTTACCTTTTGTAAGCGTTATCCAGGTCAGAATGGTTCGATTTACAGGATATTTGTTCTCACCCTGCCTGACCTCTACGCTTGCCAGAAGACATTCTACAACATCCACAGCATTGCCACTTTCTCCACTAGTGGTAGAAGTATACTGAATGGAATCAACTACAGTAAAATATACATTTTCTCCCAAAACCTTGTCTTTATAGAGTACCTGCAAAACACACAAACAGATCAATATATAACAAATTAAATTCTCACCCCAGACACGCATATTTATGAATCATAGTCTTGATTTTACTTATATACACATCTCATCAATTTTTACAACTTACATTCCACTGTGTTCTTTTGTGCCCACGCATCCCGGTATCAAGAAGGAAAAGTCTGCCTGCCCCATCTGCCAGAACCGCAAATGTTTGGTTGGAAAAGCAAAGAGAAATATTGAGCCGCCCTGTGCATTCTCTGTATGATGATGCCTCAGGAATTTCAAATACACGAAATCCACCATGTATTTTTCCCGTCTGTAACATGCACATTATAGACTGTTATAATTTCTTCAAATTTGAGTTTTGTTTCTGGTAGAAAAAGTTGTCACACTTGAAGGATATGGTAGAATAGTTTTGCTGATGGCTGATGCTGTCATCAAAATTACAATTTTTCTCAGAAAAATGTAAAGAATCACACACAAATTTTTAAAAACTGATTGGTGGAAAGGTACTAGAATGGGACTATTCTTTGTGTAGCTGCTAGCTAGTAAAGTTAATCATTGGGCCAATGTTTGGCTTAAGTTATCTATAAATATAATTCCCCTTAGTTTCGTGATCTCAAATCAAGTCTAAAAGTGGCTGGAAAACAAAATTTCATTGTCTTACATTTGTACATTTTGATCACTTGCATACATACTGACTCATTATATTCAGTGGCAATTTGTCCATTTATTATGCGTATAACTTAGTGGGGTGGTGGATAGCTTGAGTGGTTAAAACACTGGCTTCTGAACTGAGATGCTTGCCAATTTGGTATGCAGTGCAGCACACTTTCCCCAGTCAACCCAGATGTTAAGTACCTGGTTTGGGGAAGTTAAGACACCGACTTGAAAAGATTAGAGGACAACCTTTTGCCAGTTAGCACAAAAATATACCTCATGAATAAATATATTCTGCACAGCCCAATCAGTGTCAATGAAGTAGACTGATCTGTCTACCCATGGGTCTTGTACTAGGTGATTATATGCACCAAATAGCTTGGTGTGATGCAGTGTCAGCTGATCCTGTGTCAGAATGCTGACATCAAGTGCTGGAAGAATAAAAATAAATTTTATAAATAAAGCAGACTGGCAATCTGTGTTTATGGTGGCCTTGAAGTCAATCATAAAATTTGAAGGGAATATTCTAAGATATTACTAATGAATCCAAATTTTAAAATATTATGAAGAAGAAATTGTGACATACTTGAAACAAGCAGAACAAAAGCAACAACATTGTTATTTGTGATGGTACAGGTAAGTGAGAGAAGAAAGGAAGAGATGGGAATTGAGAGAAAAAGAGATTCCCATGGCAGCTTCACTCTAAACACTGTGCGCCAATTGCCAAGCATATATCAAGGGATAGCAATAGAGAAAATGTTTCCCTGTACCAATGTCACTTTTAAATAAGTTGTACTGAAATGAGGTGATAAGTTACCAATAATCTTGCCCCACTTAGCAAATAGCATTGGCTTTTTTTTAAATGCAAACCATTGTTCACGAACATTTAATTTAAAATAAACTAACAGCAGTAAAATCAACACTAATTACTGCAGTTAGCAGCTCCTTATCCCCCCCCCCCACCACCACCACCAATTCACAAAGATATGAACTAAGACAACCAAGATGCCTGGGTGGCCATACTTTGCAAAATCTGCAAGTCACTTCTGACAATAAGTTCTTATTAGCATGGCTTACTATGTTACCAAACGGAGAGAGAAATATTTGATATAACCACAGTGAGCCACTTTCAAGACTTTGAAAGAAGCAGGCAAGTCCGAAACTACAGAAAACTTTATCTTGTTGAAGACGCATGTCTTCGTATATCTTCATCTGTACTTATGTCATTATACAGACGTTAACTGAAAACTGTCTTTTGAATGCGTTTAGGGAATCCTTTATAATCATAATATATAAACAATTACAGCCATCGAACGACACATCTAACCACAACGAAAAACTACGCAGTCTTACAACACTTGAAATATGGATCTGTTTATGACGCAAAATTTTGACTACGTTTTATTTAAAGATACTAACATTTCTCGAGTTCTTGACTGTAGATAGGAAGCGGATCGAGCGACAATTTATAACTTTCAAAATGCGGGTTTATCAGTTCTTTCCGAGGTTTTAAGTCGACGTAGTTTGCCATCTTGTGTCCAAGCTACCACGCCCTCTCTTCCTTTAGTTACTTTTGCAAATTGGGAGATTTGAGAATCTGCCCAGACAAAGAACGCTGGTTATGATCCTTGGATAAACTAAAAGAACTTTGAACCAGGGACCATAGTTTACGCTTTAAACTACATCTCATCTCTAATGTCGAAGCAAGTGACAAAAATGACACAACGTACATTTGAAAAGGGTAAACACAAAGACACTGTTTTATTCACTATGCGAGGAGAGTATTTTTACAGTTTATATCTGGCTGTTATGAAGATGTCAATCACACGAAGGATGCGGAGGATTCAGTATTCTGTATATTTGCTCAAAGATGCTAGAATGTGCAGACGAGAAATATTCGTCAAAAAAAATTAAATAAAAAAAGTAAAGAAATATTAAGTTACGTCAAGAATTGTTATGAGATTCATAATTACGTACCAGCGCAATAGTGGAAAAGCGGTGTCAAATTATTTGTACTATACGTATATGCGACATAACTAGGACAAGTTATGTACAAATGTTTAAAACACAGGTTTCCCTTTTCCACCACTCACTCCTGGTGTTCTGCGACTATACAGCATGCGTTTTTGTCCTTACGCTCAACGTACACGTCTCGTTCTAGCCCACAAAAATATTCCGTAAGTTGATTTGAAATTTTATTCATAGAACTCTCTAGTTCTTTAACTCTTCATTTCACAAATTGTAGGCTTTTGATGTTACTGACACAAAGTTATAACTTTGTATTACAAGTTTAACTTGTATGACGTATTGAAGGGGGGATAAGTTCAAGTTTTCATCCTTTGAGAGCGAAGACCCTGAGTGAGGTAAAGATTGAATCCAGCAGAGGCCATAGGAACAGTGAACGTACATATGGCTTATCATGTCTAAAGCATGTCATGTGGAAGACAGAACCAGCCCTGCGTACCGCAACGCGGGCGCACGCGTGCGCCTATGACGGGCGGGCCGTACCGTAGCGAAACTTGAGTGAGCGCCCGCGGGCGCACGCGTACTTCCTCTAGAGGTAGTACGCCACGGGCGCAAAGATGGCCGCCATGGTTGTAGAGTTTAGGCGTGTCGATGATATTCACGGTGGATCTTCTAATAAATAAGTATTTTGCAATAGATAGATATATACGACGACATAGAAGTGTATTATAAGTTCAGATTTCATCGTCATGTCTTTCTAGAGATGGTAGATTAATTTGCCTTCGACCTTGAAAATTCGAATCGGGACAACAACAGAAAGTCTACTCGTCATTTGTTTTTACGTGATATGCTTGACTACCGCATTGTTCTTTCCACATAATCTTTAATTCTCATGGACTTTTTCCTCTTTTAGTTCCCAAATGAATGCCACTAGAAGTATATTGTTTGGCGCTGCAATAGCTTGATTTATTTAACTGGCCTTCTCCAGAGAAGTACGTGCGATTATTAAAAAAAGAAATACTGACGCGAAGTATATATAGAATGTATTTTTGTTGTTGTAAAGCGACATGCATGAGCTAGTCCATAGGGCCAGGATATGGAGTTATATACTTTAACTATATAACTTTATTGTACACATGGCAAAGCTTGGTTGTGTACGGTAATTTTTCGAACGTTCCCAGTCACTAAAGATATATATAGACTTCACAATATAGCAGAAAATAAAGCCATGAGGAAAGACAGAGGTTGATTTTGTTTGTGAACTCCCAAAATGATCTTAAAACTGAACGCTAGAAGGCAAATATACAGGATTACCAGGTAACAAGGAGTATTTTGAGACTGCCTTTAAAGACGGTCTTAAAGGCCCTCCAAAACCGTTCAAATGTCGTCGAACATTTGACCAAGTTTGGCGAAGTTGTGTGTGGAGGTCACAGGAAAGCTCAATGAGAGCAAAATGTAGGCTTCTGTGTTAAATCGAGAGCAGATGGCAGATACAGAAAAGTGAGGAAAAGCTAATAGTGCACAGAGAAATCTATAGAGGCGTGGTATGTTTTTTCTTTTGTAAAAAAAAAACAAAAAAAACAGCAGCATTTACCCTTTCCAGCTGACTTGACACGATCGTACTTTCTTGGTCCGCCCAAAGGTGACATTTCTCACCCACTTAGGGGAAAAATAGGTCGACTCTTTGTAGAACAGGTGTTTTCATTCTTTTTTGAGGGGAGGGGTCATTAATATCGTTATACGGGTTACCTGCATCCCTTTCAAAGCCGTCTGTGTGCAACGTGTTTGTGTTAACAGCCGTTTTTTCTGTTGCGTTGACCAAATAGGGCGACCAGTTTTATTCTGTAGGTACTACGGAAGAAAGTTTTTTTTTTTTAAAGGGATGGTGGATGCGAAGTTGGGGAGGGGAAGGGGGAGGGATAAAATAGCCGGCTGATGATTGCGATACAGAAGGGTGAACCCGAGAGAAAATAAATGCGAGAGTAACTCGATCGGTAGTGCGTTGGTCAAACGCATGTTTGTCTCTCCTATAATGAGGATCATGAGGCCTCATCTCGAGATAAACATTATTTTACAGCGGTCACCGCCATGTGGTTTCTTCGGATGCTCTAATTTTCCTTTTCACCGTTCTTATAAAAATATCATTAATACTATCAACATACCGCCCCCCCACCCCCCACCTTGCGTGGTTAAAAATGAACTATCACATGTGCAACACTGGCTCTGAAAGTCCCTTTTTTCAGTTCATTCATGATTTGGCTTCCATTTTTACAAGCATACATCTCTGTGCTGCATGATTTATGTCAGTGGTGCCCAAGATTTTTTTGTCTGAAGGCCGCCCTGGACATGATATAAAATCTTGTGGGCAAGAAAGTGGCGGTTTTGCCAGAATCATGAGGTTAAAAATAAAATTATGTTGTGTCTGGTTAAAATGAGAGGGCCAGATGTGCCCATGGGCAGTAGGTTGGACACCCCTGAGTTACATGATCTCGAAAACTAAAAAACATTAAAATGTCTGTATCCTGGGGAAACATTCTTAATTCTGTAAAAAAAAAAAAAAAAAAAAAAATCATTGTTTCTAATTTCCTTAAGTTCTCCTCTACCCCTCTCTCCTCCTCTGCGTGAACAGTATGATTTTTTAAAAGAATTTTAACAAAGATTGGTAGATTGTTACAACCAAGAATGGAGTGAGAGGCCAACTAGTGATGATCCCTTTTATCCTTATTGTTGTTTTAAAAGCAGTCTCTCCGTCTTCCTATATGCAGAATCTAAATCATATAGGGATGAGAAATGCCACAGTAAGATTTAGACTAGGTGTTACTAACTTAGCGTGTCATAAATTACGATGTGTAACAGACTCAAGTCTTAGTCAAAATTGTCCCTTCTGTAAGAATATTGAAGAAACCGAATTACATTTTTAATTTTGTTGTCCACAATATACTATTCATCCCCTCCAAATTTTGGTGCTACCCATCTCTTTCCCATTTTTCAATACTCATGTCAGATAACCAACGTAGTATTACAAGTTGTCTAGCAAGTTATACATATATAGTGCAATGAATTTGAGAAACTCCATCAGCTAATTATAAAATTTTGTTTTATAACAATATGTTTAGCTAGTTCTAATTCATTGCATATATTCTTAAACAGAATTTCATAAAACATGAAAAAACTCATTCATAATATCATTCACCTTTAATTATAAAGGCTCCAAGTTATAAACTACCAAGAAGGAAGTATGAGCATTTCTTTTCATTTTTGTTGAACATTTTGATTCTGAAAGCCTAGTGCGTCCTCGGTATGCCTATGTCATAACATCGAGTTTCTTAAAAAGAAAACATTGCAAACATTCCATGTGTGACCACCCATGCTAAGGAGACTGGAGTTGTGTGGGAGGAATTAAGAAAGCAAGCAAATAAATATGAGCACCTGTAAGCCAGATGCCAATAAAGTAATCAGCATACTAGGTCAAGCAACCTTTGCCATCAACGAGCTTCACCCTTATTTGATGCTGAATGCAGTACTGACAAGAGGGAATATGACCAGAAATCTCCAGTGAAGCTAATATTCTTTGTACAGTAAAATCTCTTGAAATTCTTTGCTTGGTGATGAGTGTGCAACAGACAAGAGACTTGCAACAGCATTGTTTGAAGTGATGACAACTGAAACCAACAAGAAAACTTTTAAAAAAAAAGCCTTAAGAAACAAAAGCTCCTTAAATCAGCTTTATCAAGTAAACACCATCACACACTCAAAGAATAAATGTATATATGCATGCTTTTTCATGTATACAGACACAATCTCATGCCAACAAATGCACACATGCTCCTCACTAACCTTCCAAACACATAAGGACTGAAAAACAGATATGGTAAGATAAATCAGTAACAAAAAAGAAAACAATTATTAAATACCAAGTGTAGCTGGAAGACAATGATGAATATGCTGACATGACAACCATTAGTATTATGAGCACCATACTATTGCAGTTGTCTCTCATTACTCACAATAATCATTCACTGCAAGACATTCAAGTTTTCTCTCACATTTAACTTCACAAGGTGGTCAACACCCCCCACCTGTTCACATTTTGTCCAATTACTTATGAAATCACTTACATCTTCAGCAGTTACAGTCCCAGGCTTTGTCACATAACAAAGTCACTCTTTCATTGCCTTTACTATCAGTGCTCAAAAACATCATTGTCAGAGAAAAAATCATCCCATTTCCCAATACATATATCACTGAATGAAAATGCTAATGTGATCATCACTGACAAGACTTTCTGTACGCTAGAATCCTCAAGGGAAATAACCCAAAAGACATTCCAAACCAAAGCAATGAAATTGATTTTATTTACTAACCACACCTACTATTGATAGAAGCCCCACCCCATTCCTCTTTACTCGAGTAATTTGGTTCATTTTAAACTAATATACATGTTTTAGATTTTTTAGTTTTTATAAAC
The DNA here is from genome assembly GCF_003073045.1 of Pomacea canaliculata. Classification (NCBI taxonomy): domain Eukaryota; kingdom Metazoa; phylum Mollusca; class Gastropoda; order Architaenioglossa; family Ampullariidae; genus Pomacea; species Pomacea canaliculata. The sequence goes on from NC_037601.1 coordinate 11,767,205, forward strand.
ACAGAAATCATTTACAAATACAACTGCCTTCCTGTCTGAGGTAGGCGGGTGAAAATAGACTCCAAGATGTACTCCGCAAAACTGCTTGAACACATAGTTGTAGTTTTCCCTGGTTTTTTTTTTTTACAGTATTATTAGCTGCATTCAAAGTTAAAATCAATATTCCTAGAGGGCACATGTTTACATGACCCAAAAGGCCAGCATCATGTTCCTGCTGCACTGGTGTCTTGAGCTGGTGTCTCCTCGGCATCTGTTACCTTCTCTAAGCAGCTCAGTATCTGTCCCAGAACTTTCAGTTTCTCAACTCCGGACAACAGCTCTCTGTAAAGCAACAGTATAGACCTTGACAGGCAATATAAACATGACGCTGACCAATGAGAAATGATACAGATAGTAAATGCATTCATGCATTTAGGCATCCAGATGAGACAAAATATAAGATTCGTATGCCTTATTCCAGTAAAGAAGGTAAGTATAAGGCAAGAACAAAGCTAAACTGTTAGTAGATCTATTTTATTGCCACTTATCAAACTTATTACATAAATAATAACTGCCATATAAACACTAACATATGCAAACACAAGAAGCTGTTCACACACAATAGAAAATAGAGAAAAATAATAAATAAAATTATAAACAAATTACACAAACCATGGATGCTGTTGATGTCTAAAGTGTAGTAAGTTTTCCTGTTAAATGGAATATTGTGTTATATAAATGAAACTTTTGATCATTATTATCAAAACACAACAAAACAAAGACTAGCAAACATACTTGAGATTGCTTTCAGCAGTAAAAGCAGATGCCTTAAGCTGTTCTGAGGCATACTTTGTACGCTCCCGAATGTCTGATAATCCATGATCTCCTGATCTGAGGGCCTCATTCTCCGCTGCTAAAGCCTTTACCTGAGACTGAAGGGTTTTGATGTCTTGCTTCAGTTTAGCAACTTGAGTCTCAGCTTGAACAGCTCTCCTCTGAAAAAAAGTAACATCAAATAGTGAAGAAAGTTTGTGTATTTTTCTTTGTAGATGTGCGTGTGTGCATGCATGCACATGTGTGTTTGCATCATCCGTGCTGCCTGCTTCTGTCAATGGATGTGTGCGATGGACATTGCATCATCACATTTCTTGACCAGTGAAATTGTGCATTCTCAAAAATGTGTACACCACCAATGATGCTTGGATAATATGGATGCCAGCTGTATTTATATATATAGATAATACTGTTTAGTTTTATGTTTATTGTGTAAAACTGTTTTGACTGATGAAATATCATACTCACTGTCGTTGCTACCAGATTTTCCTCCACCTGTTGCACTGCTCTTTCCATCACAGCTGTCTCTTCGGCTTCCTTCTTCTGAAGTCTCTGTAGCTCCTTTTCCAACACAGCCACCCTGCAAATGTTGCCAACAAAATACTAGCTAACTTCCTGAAATGAAAATATTTTTTTATTTCTGCATAAAGCATAGGTCAAGTGCATATGTACATATACTGCTGAAGTGTGTGAACATTTATCTGTTTTCAGTGGTTGAAAGAACAGATTCATGATATTATTTGATAGGCGACCTTGCATCCTCATCTGCAGCCTTCTGTCTCATCTGAGCTACCATTGCTCGAAGTCGACTGTTCTCCTCCCTCAGCTGAAATAAAAATACAAATTTAGACAGTTTTAAGCTGTAAGGATTTTTAAAAATAATTTTTAACCATAAGTTTAAGAGGTTGCTGTATTATTTTCATGAATATCCTCGAAAGATCACTATGTGAAAGGTAAAGGATCAAGATGGCACAAAAGATACTCTGATATATAGAAAGCTAGTTTTAAAAATCTGTGAACTATCCCAAGAACAATTTTGAAGAGTTTATAATTATAACTTGTTTTCCTCACCTGTCTAACAGTGGAATCATCAGTTAATGAAATATCTCTACCACTTTTCACACAGCTAAACTCCTCAGCCTTCGGTTCAGGAGTAGGAAGAGTAGGCAATCGTGTATTAGATGAACTTGCAGCATAAACAGCATCTTCACTATTTACCCCTTCCACACTTTGAACCTGTACAGTACTTGGCACTGCACTGTCCACCAAAAAGTCTGGCAAACTAATGCCTTCAAAGTGTCGTCCATGTTGAGTACTTCCCTCCTCCTCTTCCTCCTCCCAAGATGTGTTTTTTATTTCTGACATCCAGTCTCCATTTCTGCTCCTGCCCAAGCCTAACAGTGACTCGTTTGGTACTCTGATCTCTCTCTCTTTCCCAATTGGTAATGTGAAGTCTGGCAGTTGATGCCTATGACTGTTTTCTTGCAGGTGTTCACTACCAAAGTGGTTGGAAATAAAATCAGGCAAGTCTGAAGCAAAATCTGGAGGGGCTACTGCAGGCTGTGCCTTACTCTGGTTTTGTGCTCCGGAAGAGATGGAGCTTGAAGAACTAAAGTCATGATTCGGTGACCTGATTGCTGCATCATTTCGGGAAAGGTCAGCTGGTGAGCTCTTTCGAACAGATGTAGTCTCTCCTTGACTGCTGATAAATTTTTTAAAGGAAAATGGATTTTCATTGCTTCCCTTTTTTTTTGAAGTTGAGGAGTGAGATACACCATCTGAAAGCAAAGAAAATGCCAGTCTCTAACTAGATAAATGATTTGTCTTAAAGTGTACCTTGTAGAACACCTTCTGCATCATGATATGTATATCTTTTTAGTCCTATCACCTAAAAATATGTTGTATGCATATTACTGTAAATGTAGTTGTGTTTTCAAGTTACCCATAGTCTTAGATCAAAGACCGTATTACGTTCCGTGTTTAAATTTCATTTCAAAAGTAGAAATATTCTTTAAAAGTATGTGTTCACAGCAACAGAGTTCACTAATTTTCAAAATTATTAAGTACTCAAAACAGACTGGTTTTTTTAAAGTTGTAAAAAAGGGAAATAAAAATACAAGCGTGTAAAACGACAAAACGATTTTATATGTTGACTCTTGCTTATATTGGGATGATAGGAACTGACGCACTCTTCTTCTTTAGGTCTCTTGTTCCACAGCTTGAAAAGGTCGTGGTATTTCTAACAAGGATAATGAGAAAGTGACTAAGTAAGATACGTTTTTGCAGAGTTCGAAATAGCCATTGTTTTTCACTATGCTTTCAGATATTAGCCAGATTACAGAATACTGCTGCATTACCGAAAAAGATTGTAATTGTTTATTTCACCCTTTATTGCTGCTACGACTTACCATCTTCATCAGCAACGACCAAAGAAGGCTTTTCTTTTTTACGAGCTCCTGTTGACCCCGTAACAGCGAATATATCATCAGGCTGTGTATCTTGATCTTCTTGCTTTTTCGCTTTCTTTTTCACATAAGCCTTAAATGAAAAGGGATTTTCGTGTTCCTCCTCCCCTCCGCCTTCCGCCATACTTGTAGACTATTTCCTCAGTTTCAATCTTTTCGACGATTTATTTCTTCAGTGTAATAAACAAGCAAACAAACAAACAAAGTAGTTTCAAGAATGTATTAAAACCAAACAGGTCTCAAAACAATGATACAATATTTAATTATAAGTTATGTATACAACCATATTTCGAAAAAATGTTTGCATACTTAATACTCCCTTCTTCAGAGTGATCTCCACTTGACGATGACGTCTGCTACTGTGTGTGAATGTTCTATTACTAACTGCAGTAAATTTATGATCTTTTATGATGCATTTAACTCAGTCTTTCTTAATATGCGATAAAGATAGCGAACTACTTTTGACATTAGTTATTAATTGTTAGTTTTATTTTAATAAGGTTATTTTAGGTATAAATGCACTTTACAATTTAATTGTTCGATCATACGTACTAATGCCTTGAAACATTTTTATGATCATTTCATGCATGTATTTTTATATTTGAGTATTTTATGAAGAAAAGTAATATTTAAAGCTCTGTTTTTTTGGCGTAGGGACACTATCATCGTATATACGTTTTCATGTCAGCAAATAATCGCGATAAAAGGTTCCCGGACCTGACAACAAGGATTCCGCCGCTCAGATAGCAGCCAGCTACAACAAGGCCTTACATAGATCCACTGACCAGCTGTATTTATAGGTTGTTGTTGTTTTTTTTCCCGGAGCAACCAACAAAGAAAAATTTCTATGTCTCTTGCGACCATAGACAATAAAGATGTCTTGTATCTTGTATAAAACAACAGCCCTTTATCATTAAAAGCTCTACATAGTTTTTTTTTAAATATCAATTTCCAGATTTTTTTCAGCATGTCAAAGGCATTGTTTGCTTTGTTGATTCAATTATCTCTATCAATGGTTGCAAGGATAAGGACTTAAATGATAAAATAATATACTGCAATCCCCTCATAGTCAACACTCAGCATAAAAGTTCAAGATTCTTTATTTTATATGTATATGAATAGGATGAAGAATTAGCTTTTATTTAAAATTTGTACATTAGTCACTCTCAGCTTGAACACAGCCTAATGAGAGCAAACAAGCCCACTTAAAGGTTTTATGCATCTCTTCGGAATACCACCAATCATTAATCCTAATGAAAGTTGTGATCATGCCTCTAGTGGATGTTATATACTCACATCACATGATTTCAACATTCATCTGAAAAATCACCTGGATAAACAAGTTTGACCTAACTTGGAACTAACTATAAACTATAATATAAAAAAAAAATAAAATCAGATTTTGTCACTAATGCAAAACTGTCACTTAGGACAAAAAATACTTTTCAGCTGACTAGGAATGTACAAAGTGGGTCTCTCCACGGACTCATTTTCCATACCACAATAAAATGGCACTCAAAAAAAGATTGGGAGATGGGATGGGAAATTGGTGTTTTACACCAAGCCACAACTAAGGATATATCATGGCAAAGCAGCCAGCCCTGTAAACAGATGCCACATGCAGAGAGGGAAGAGCATGTCCGCTGAACACAGGACAGCCAACCCTCACTGTATTGGTGACAGGCACTGATACGCCACCGGACTGCCCTCAAAAAAAGACCAAATAATTGATTTAATAATACAGATAAAGAAATGGCCTATAATAATAAAATATAATAACAATAGTGTGAGCTTTTATAGCACCATATCTCAATCAAAGCTCTCTGTGAATTAGAAACATAAAAACACAAGACAGACAAAATGTAGCTGAATGCTTGGCAATCAAAAATGAAAATGCAATATACATTGTATACTGCACAAAAAAGAAATATTTACAGGTTGTCAACATTAAATGTTAAAAATACATTTATGTAATAATGCCCACTTAAGCTGATTTTGTCACAATGGTTCACCATCATAAAATAAATCAGTAACAGACATTTGTGTCTCATATCAAAAAGAGGAGCAAAAACTGTAGTAACATTCACACAAATGTGACAAAAGACCTTTTAAAATTTCAATCAGGATGCCACAGACTCTTTCATCATTTGACAAGGAAGACGACGACATACTGGCAGTATGCTGAACAATACGACATGCACTATCGTCCTGATCTTATGAAAAGAATTAAAAAAGTCATATCTGTTTCTCATGTTAGTAATATGCCATGTCGTTTTCTGGAAAATTTAATTCTTGGAGGATGTTAAAAGTATATCTACAGTTCTGAACCATTAACAGTACCCTTACAATCCCACAAACACAAAAAAGAATGAGTTTTTTTTTCATGTCAAAAATCTATAAACATGAAACATCAAGCTCAAATTGCCTGCACCAATATGCAAGTATAGCAACCAAACTGCAAAGTTAAGAGATATAAAGATGGAGTTTTCACTTTTAGTTATATTAGTGAAACACTTCTTGCCATAAGCATTAGATTTACAAAAGAGATCCATTAATATCAAACTATTTAATTTTTACAGTTATTGACTTTTTTTAGGCAGTAAAACCCTTTGTAGTGCTGGAAAAGAGGCTTTTTTGTTTGCACTTTATCCCTCCATGAACTGAGCTGGTTTGAGTATGAAGTGATGGTCCTTATAATAAATTTGTCATGTGCTATAATGAAGCAGCTTTTTTCCCTAAGATAACTGGCTCATGTTGCCGATACTTCTCAAACATTAATGTCAAGTCACAGTTTGCATCAATGGTCTGCAAGAAACACAAACATATAATGAACAAAACAGCCCCCAAAATAAGCTGGAATCTTTCAAGATTTATACAGTTAAACAGTAACTAGTAATGCTAGTACTAACATGGGACACTTATGCATGAATGAAGTATCAAACAAATAACAATTTAAAAACTATTGCCAGCCACACTATCCAGAAAGTTTTTAAGGCATTTGCTTTGAAGATAAAGTAATAAAAAAATAAGAATTTAATTAACTGACTGTAATCACCTTGCCAAACAAGTTTCATTTAATTTGGATCAAACTATATCAAAATCAAAAAAGGTCAATGGAAGTATGCCATAATCGCATGAAAAAACTTGCATAAAGATACAAGAAAATTAAGTTACTCTCTTTAATTAACCTACTTCTTTATAGTGTTTAATAACTTGTGAATTATAATTTTGCCATGTTGATAGGTTTCAAGCTGTGCAAAACTAAGAAAAGCATTAATGTGTGAAGAATACTGGTGCAAGAGTAGGGATAATGAGTTACAAGAGATTGTACTTAATGGATTTGTGGTGAGCAAGTTTTAAAAAAACAGTACCAGCATACTGCCTTCATTTTTTTTTTCTGGTATTGCAGGAAAAAGCACAACCAACTTTATATTAAAAAGCAGTGTCAGATCAAAGACTAACTTACACTCACCAAAACAGGTGCATTAACAGGAAATTTTTGGTGCTTTAACCAATCTTCATGCAATATGTGAAGATTCTGTAGCAAGTCCTGGAAAAAAGGGTAAAATCCACTTAAAACTATGAAAGCAGAAATCTTCCATGAGAGTATGCAAGCACACTTATTTACACACACTTCCCTCCAACCACTCTCTTCCCCTGACACAACATGCACACACATTATGTACCTATGAATGCCACATAAACACCCACTTTCTTCCAGTCCAAAAGATCTTAATTTTTTTTATATTCATGTTTAATATTAAACAAAAATTATACTTAACAGAAATTGATTTCCTAGCTTCACAAGTCAGTCTTAGAAGACACTAAAAGAGCTCAGATTGTAACTGGTATATTATTATATTTTAATGTTTTACACCCTTCCGCTTTCGTACAGACCATTGATATCCCAATTTCTTCACTGCGACAACGTTTCTTTATTCTCTCATAACAGGTCTCTGGAGTCGTATAAAGATATACTGAAAAAGAAGCCAAGCATCTTGACTACTAAGTACAATAATTTTCTACACAAAAAATATAAATCCACAAAATAGCTGGTTAAACTGGACATTCAGAACTATTTTCAAAAAATAAGTGCTTTCAAGCTGCTAAGATATATTCTTACAGTGTATGTATCTGAAACACAGGGCCAACTCATCGTATAATAATACACAGAACCAGCTTATCAGGAACTGACTTTTTGATAAGTAGGTTAATAGGTAGCTATTAAAATAATTTAAAAATAAAACAATTTGTAAATTGATACTGTTAGTAAAATTCTCTAAAGGGCAAATTAAAAAGGAGAGGTTTTATACCCAGCCAGCAGATGCTATCTTATGGCGACAAAGATAGCCCTGTAAACAGGTGTCATGTACTGAGAAAGAACCGAGTGCCCGAGAACTCAGGACAACCAGTCATCACTTGGTGACAAGCACATAAATGGCACTGGACTTGAAACTTATCTCCTGCAGAAATACCTACTGTAATTAATCAGTGTACCCTAACTGTTACTTTCTCCACCTTCTCCTCTCTGCGCTACTTCATATTCCTGGCAATGTTCACTATGCATGTGTGCGTATGTTTGCCTGATTGCAATGCCCTTCTCTATCATACAGCATTATTACCTACTGCTCCTTGTATCTGCTAAAGCTCAATGACCTCATCTCCATGTGGGGAAATGCACTATTATTAATGCACCTCTTATTATTATTATTACCTTGCAATAAAAGAACATAAACATCATCTCACCAAACAGATCAACATGCACATTGTGCGCCTGTGTAATCCAACGGTACCATTCATCCAAAATGACATACTCCATCTCTGGCATGTTACCACTGAAACACCAAAGCAAAAATGTCAGTGTCAATAATTTTCTAATGTCTGGATTGTAACTTTAAAAAAATCTCATTTGATGAAAATGATAGCATTATTAAAGAAGTGAAGTTTATAATATGCAGATGCATACATATGTCTATAACTATAAGAAACAGCTGCCTTATGTCTGAGAGATAATCTAGAAAAGACTTCATGCGATAAGTTTACAAACTTTTGACAACTTTTCTCTTTTTCACAAAACCACGACGCCTACCTAAAGTTATTTCATGATGAGGTTACATTTTAAGCATGGCAAAAAAAACCCTCTCCATGCATTATACTGTATACCTGTTTCGAAGATTTTCCACAAAACAATATCTGGCACTATGGAGTGATCTCTCCATCATTCGGACTGGTTGAACCTTTTTAAGAAAGGGAATCTGAATTTTAATTCAGATGTAACATGTATGCATGAATATATGCACTTCCTTTATCAAATACACTATTTGAAAATTCAGAGTTCAAAAACTGTTATTTGCCATTCAGATATACTCAACTAAACACAACAGTAAATGACACAATCTCTTACTTTAAAATGGTTGAAGGCTGCAATATAAATTCAGCCTATTCACCTTTTTCTGCACTCCCATTGTTAACCTGGCTAAGAAATAAATGTAAAATTAAAAAACAAAAAACAAAACAAAAACACAACCTGTGGTTTTGTGTGGATCTTCAACATTGTAAGTTGTACATATGTCTGTAGAGCCATACCCCATCTGCTAGGATCACGATACAAATGATCCTGTGCAACAAACAGAGCAACTATGACCACCAAAAATTTATGCCAATTTCTTTGGCGACAGATTCTGAAAAAAAACCCAACCCTACTAAAAAAATGTTTTTGCTTATTGATAATCATTATGTAATATATCCTTAATATATCATTGTTCTATATAAACAAGGTCTGGCAGGCATTTCAGTTTTATCTTTATGTGCTTTAAACAAACTGAATAATCATACTATCATTGAGGAGAAAATGTCAATTACTGCACTGAAAAAAAAAATAAAGGGGAAAAAAAGCAGACAAAAAAGGAAATCCACAAACATACAAGCACGTTGAATCCCCTGACATTTCTCCACATACTAACAGGCTCTTGAATGACCTGCAATGAAAAATGTCACCATCTTTCAGTCTCTAAATGTATCAATAACAAAAGCAAGCTCTTACTAAGCATATCCACCTCCCCAGACATTTTTTTAAGACTCCTGCAATACTTGTTATTAAAATGTTCCAATAATTAGACGTGATCTTTGGTGTCCTTTTTCATCAATTTACTGAATGACTGACTTTTCCCAGTAGACCATTCCTTCCTATTCTTTTTAATCTCAGCTAGTTGTTGATGAACAATCTTATGCAAGGAATGTGACCACAGGAACTGCTGACTTTATATTACTTTGGTCTACACAAAATGACTTTAAATCAAAGGATACCTTTTACATGACATTACATACTAAATTATTTTGTTCTTGTCTTAATATTACTCACCTCTGTGTCTTTATTATTCAAGAAGTGATTTAAAAGAGTTGTCTTACCACTTCCTATGTTTCCTTCCACACACACCTAGAAATATTTAGATTATATGAAGCAGAGAAACTAGAGAATGTAACAAGTAATATTTAAAAATGGTACGATGTGAAAATATATTTTCCACAAAAAATAATGGCCAGTTTATTAGAGGTTGCTTTATTTTTTTTCAAGTATGTCATGTCTATGAGGAGGAGGACACAACAAAAACAGCAATAGCAGATGCTCACTTCCTGTGTTTAGACATATTTTAGACCAAGCTTAATTGATTGTACATAGGTTAGTGTGTCATATACTTCTATCTCAGTTCCCAGTGACATGAAATAGATCACAGCTATTTTACACATACACCATCCCATCATAAAGCAACAGCTACAGATCATCTGAGGTAAATGAAGGGTTTATTTTGGGTCTATATTGAAGTGGTAGAATGATGATCATGAACACAATTGTCACTATTAAGAGAACACACATAATGTGCATATTGTGTAAAAAAAATCTTTGGGTTTGTTGGCTGGTTTGGTTGGTTGGACAGGACTGTATTGTGTTTGGGTTTAATTAATTTATTTGTATGTGTACATATGACTGTACTTTTGCATGCAAGTGCATGTATGTAGATATAATGATTTTTTTCTTGTAAACAATCTATATAGGACTAGAAATATTATTCTTATTAAAATTATTATTAAAAAAGACTATACAACTGCCACTACAAAGCCAAACAGCAGAAGTACTGAGTGGTCAGAAAAGCTGCTGGTTTATTCACTAAATAATCTTTTACCCCAGTCTTTTCCCTTTATAGTTCTACTGTCAGTGGGAAGATGCCACTACTCTTTGTGTGTAATGTTTATTTCACTTCACAAAATTGTGCTGGTGCCAGAGTTTTTTTTATTTTTCAACTGCAAAAATTTGGTAGTTTGTTTCAACAAAAAGAATTCCAGCCATGTTTGAACAAGGCAAAATACAGGCCCAAGCTATTTTGTAAAAGTCCACTTATCTGACTGCCAGGCTGGGAAATGCACCATGAAAGTGTTTTTAGAAATAATACTACATGTCCACTATGTACTCACTCTGTATGTGTGTATGTGGTTCAAATGACATGTACCTGAAAAATAAAACCAAAATAATATAAATGTCATTATTAGGCAGACCTTGTTTTCATCCTGCCTAACAATGACCATCATGAAGGCTTTGCACAGACCACCACCCTCTCCCACCAGACAGCTACCATCATCTGTACAAATTAGACAAGATGATATTTGCCTTAGGATAAGGCAAACAGACCAAAGTACCTCCTATGTCAGAAGCTACATCTAATTTCATTACCAATGTGGTCCTGTGGGAATGCATAGCAAACCAGGGAACATATCCTACAGTACAAAATGTAGGCTGCTCCAGGAACTGAGGGTGGAGATCTGGCTGTCACTGATGCCTCCTGACCTCAAGCTGTATAGACCTGTGGACTCTGCAGATGACTACCAATTTCATCTGGTCTTTAAATGTAACCCAAAATTGGTGAATGATAACATCAACAACAACTACCTAACATAACTAATCATAAAGTAATTAAAGAATCTACTTACCCTCTGTAACAGCTTGTTCCATTGATAAACCTGATTTTGATATACCTGTAAATATCAATTTTATAACAATTAAACTTGCATTTATAGTACAATTTTACCCTCAAAAATTAAATTGACAAAAGCTACTTTAAAATAAATAATATAATAAATGATACTGAGGATGAGCAATGTGAGTTTTTCAAAACAGAAAAATGTAAATTACTCCCCAATTTTATCAGAGAAATTTGAACTCATACACGTTAAAATATCCACAAAAATAGATAAAACCATACAAGAAACAAAAGCATTATCAAACGAATGACATCATGGCAGACATAAACGAAGTGCATGAATAAAGATGAAGAACTGAGGAGCATGCAGAATAGTACGCATATAAATATGCATAAACGATATTTCACAGAAAATTGTTTGGAAGCTGCACTTGAAAACTTTCAACGTATACACAATTAATGCGAACAGAAAGGGGCAGAGAATTCAAAACAGCAGCTTGATCAGTAGGCGGCCCGTCTGCCCGTCTGATATATGGCACAGAGAAATGGGTAACATAAACAAACCAAAGTAAAAGACAATTTTCTCTAAATGGCATCTGGTCTGAACTAGAAAGAATTATGCTTTCCCTGGCCCACACAACATTCAGTCATGTTCCGATCTTGGGACTGTCTTGATAACAATTTGGTTGACAGAATCGTATTGTTCGTGATCGTATGCTCTCTGGGATCCTCTCCCCATGTCATTATCATAGACAATAATCGTTTGAACTTTGTTTTCATAAAAAATTGCCTTATGTACCCTTTAAAGTTTAATTTGATAAGGATGAACCAAGTTTCTCATTCGTAAAATGAAAAAGTAATTTACAATCTTAGTCAAACATGCACGCTGGATTCATCCTTATATAGGTGTAAGCAAACGTTCACGTGGCAAAATTAGATGAGTGTGCACAAAATAAAAGATGCATGTAAGTGTTCTACCAACGTTGAGACAATCCGTTCAAATCCAATGTATCCCGACCGACCTGACCTGGTCTGAAAGATTTAAATGCCCAAAGAGCACGACTAACAACGCATGAAACCATGGTGTCCAAAAGACGATATTGCGCATGGCCACATTTCAACCAACCGTAGTCGCCGTTATAAAAGCAGAAGGTAGAAAGTGATAGTTGAGGGAGCTTAGGTAACGAAGGTAAATGTAGCTTCGTGGCTAATGGTAACGATTGAATCTCTAGTAATGTAATTAAATACATAACGCAGAATTATAGTAAAAGTTACGCGAGGAGAACGCCTTGCTGACAGATGCTACAGCAAATGAGTTGTTAGATATAATAATCAGCTCTTGCAGGCATGATTGCCTCCCCACACTGTCCACTCTACGCTCGGAATTAAATTAACACATGAAACCATTGACACGTATATATACGCTTTTGATGTTAGATTTTTTTTTCTTTTCCTATCACATCACACATGTCCGTGATCACATCGATTATATAGGTATAGGTTTTAATTACACAAGCACAAGCAGACGGGCAATCGCTAATATAATTGTCACATGAACATATAGAGTATTTTAAATTATTAAATTATAATTGATATGGCAATAATTAATATGTATCTATAATTGCACTTTAATAAACGCAAGATTTGTATAGCGCATATATACATATATATACTCGTAAGGAAAAAGAACGAGACATCGAACAACTTACGAAAGACAGAAGAACAAACAATTACATATATGAACGATGGAAGGATAAACAACAGTACATGATGACGAATAAAAGACAAATACCGAAACACGCAAGAGGAATTATAATTAAGCTGCAAGGACTGAGAGTATCGTGATTTTACACAGGAAGACGAGTAGGGAAGTAGCAATACGCAGAAAAGGGAGAAAAGGGAGTGAAAAAGGACTTGTTTTTGTCGTGCTAGCTTTAATTCTGAGTGTTGTACAATATTCGATCAGTCAACCGTGGTTAAAGAAGCTAAGAAAATGATAACGCCCCTCTCGTGAAACTTACATCGGTAATCTCCGGAACTGCCGTTATTTCCGAAAGGGTTTTCGGTTCTCCGGTCTTATCCGAATAAATGTCGTCAAAATATGATTGGCTGCAAATGATGTCAGATTCGCTGCTTCGGGGCATTCTACGTCAAACGAAGATTTACAAACAAACAAGATGGCAGACACTGCGGGAGAGAGTTCGCAAGTGCTGCGAGAATCTTGTGACGATAAAGAAAATGTGAGCAGCTACGAACCTTGTCACAAGAAGCCCAAATTGCTTGATACGCAGTCTGATTTCAAAAATAGACTCGAAGATCGCCTGAGTGGGATTCTGTGTTGTGCAGTGTGTCTGGATCTTCCGCAGACATGTTTTCAGGTACCTACGGGGGTGTTGCAGTATGTTTAGTACTAGTACGCCCGTGCTGTGAATGTTTATAGGGAAAATGTATTCTAAGATAATATTATATTTATCTTACAAACTGCATAAATGTCGTGTTGTTACGATTTTTTTTTTTATCAACATCAAGTCGCAGAAACTAAAGGTGGTGAAAGCAACCTGAAACATTTATGGTTTGCTCAGCTAGTAGCTGAGGTCATCTTTCGATGCTTGTATTTGTACTTTTGTGATGCTGAATACTTTGCAACGTCAGCCATATATGTAAATAGATTTACATATTTATTAAATGCATCGATTTTGAAAAATGCACTATTACATTAAAGATATTTTTGACCGTTCTCTGTCTAACAGTTAGTGATACGTATAACCTTGCAAAAGCCATTTCTAGAGGATAATACTGTCGAATTTTGGAACTTTGAACATCACATTTATCATACAAAAAACGGATGCTTTTTGGCATTTTTACAAATAAATTGTAGTCATTCATGCTATTAAGCGTTTTTAAGTACTTAAATGAGAACACTACTTGAGAAGTCGTAAGCAGACGACCTGATCACGTGATGTCGAACCCAGTGCATCGGGTGATGCTAAAAATAACGAGCTTCTCATGTAGCAGTTGAGCAAGTTGTACACCAACCAGTGAATGTTCTTCATTGTCGAGTTTTATTGCCAAGTAGTCGCAGTGAACTGTAAGTGATCCATGGTTTTAACCACAGCATGTAGAGGGTGTAGCACACACTACTTCTTCTTTGTGGTTTATTACCACATAAATAATAAATCAGTGTGTACATAGCTTTCCATTGTCATTAGTTTCAAACACACTAAGATAACACACAAAAGATCATTGATAGTCATGTTCATTAATTCATAATGAGACTAAGCAGTTTTAATAATAACAGTTTTTTATTTTTCACTTTCAGTGTACCAATGGCCACTTGATGTGTGCAGCATGCTTTAACCACCTGCTGGCAGATTCACGTATCAAGGATGAACCAGCCACCTGTCCAAACTGCCGTTGTGAGATCAGCAAGAACAACTGCATCCGCAACTTGGCTGTGGAAAAAGCTGCTTCAGAGCTGCCAACTGACTGTCATCTTTGTGGTCTGCGCCTCCCACGTTATCAGCTCAGCAACCACCAGAGGCACTTATGCCCAGAAAGGTAAGTGCACTGCTGGTTGGGTGAATCCTTTGTTTCACTTTACCTGACCAGGTTTGTCAACATTTTATGGGTTAACACAGTGAATCTTTTGCAGGTCTAATTCTTGAATGCGATTTGGGGTGCATTTTTTTTTGCTCCCATTATCGCCTTCACCTCAATCCATGCCATCCATGCAGCTGAGGTGCAAGCACGCTCAGAGCTCACAGGCAGGACTGGCTAGCATGCGCGCACTCGAACGAGTCTCTGGCATCAGATATTACTTGTAAGGCTAGGTAGGTGGTAGGGGGATGCCCAGCAGAACACGTGCGAGTGCCTGCATCTTGTCAGCCTGTCTGTGGCTGCGTTGCCCAAACCACTGCTCAGGATTGTGCTGGGAGGCACAGGTCCATTACAGCTGCTGATGGTGGACACCCATCTGCCAACACAAGACGACAAGCCATGCCATTCCCAGCAGATTTGCAGCACCTTTTCTTGCCTTCTCCATGATACCTACTACCCTTCTCCCTCCCGACTCTTGCCATAACCTTAACAAGTTCGCACTTTTTTATTTTCTTCTCTCTGTCATCGGCCAGGGAGCACCAGTGTTGTTGACAGGGTTCGGCTAACGGGCTGAGTGAAGATTGATTCCCTAGGATGGTGCACCAAGAAACAGTTGGTCAGCGTCGTTCTCAATGAACAACAGTGTGACTACTGTTGTATAAGGCGGCAAGTATCTTCAATCTTTATGGTGGTCATCAGATTCATTTTAATTGTCATTAACTTCTTTTTCCTCTCCCTACCTCTTTCCTGTCCTGATTTTTCTTCCTTCTATTAATTTCTTAGAAGCTATCTTTTAAGCTGTATGCTTTTTTTTTTTTTTTTTTAAGTTCTCCTAAATATTACCATTATAATGCACGTAGGTACAGTGTAATTGAATTAGTTACAGAATCTTTTTCTGGTATATTTCTAGCTACTGTTATTTGAGAGCAGACATATGCAAAGAATAGTAAACTTGTTATCTTGGCCATAATATAGTTACATAGTAACCAGGTTGTGTCTGGGAAGAGCTTACCAGATAGGGGGGGAAAAATCCCATGCCCTAATTATTTTCTAATAAAGGACTCTGGAGAAACTTGAAAGATATAAAAGATAAAGTCTTTAATTTGCACTGTTTGTGTTTCAGTATTTCCTTTAGATATTTGGCTGACAGAAGAAAACCACTTTTCGATCTGGGTATTG
Source organism: Pomacea canaliculata (assembly GCF_003073045.1). Taxonomy (NCBI): domain Eukaryota; kingdom Metazoa; phylum Mollusca; class Gastropoda; order Architaenioglossa; family Ampullariidae; genus Pomacea; species Pomacea canaliculata. The sequence continues at coordinate 11,783,232 of NC_037601.1, forward strand.
TTTTCACAAACGCAAACTGCTGTTTTCATGCTGTTGACTATGCAAATATTGGTGTACTTTATGACATGCCTTTTTGATGTGAATTGAATGTACATGTAGTATGGATGTTGAATGTTACACACCAGCAGTGGAGTTTGTGGAAAGGTCACTCAGCTCCTAAATGGTTACCAAATTGTGCATATATTTCTAGAGGTCCTTCACAGTTTTAAATAGGCAAGTGTAGTTCTTTTATTTGATTAAAAGTCAATTTCACAAAAGTCAGTATGTTAGAGCATCCAAAAGCCAGACCATTGCTCACGTTTGCATTATCTTAAATAAATGACTTAAAATTTAAAGAATTGTGGTCTCCTATAGTTATAAAATACATACACAGTGGGAAGTATGATGAACTTTCAGTATTGTCTTTATTGTTGTAATGGTTAAGAAGTAGAAAGTTTCCACTTCTTTCTGGTTGACTCTCATTGATTTCAAAATCTAACCAGCCTCTTTTTCAGTTGCTCCTGAAAGGGAAGACAGAGTTTGGTGACCCATGAGTATCAACACTTATTATTCACAGTATCGTAAGTAGTAGGGGCTAGTTAGCGCATTTCCAAAAAGGCCAGTTCACTCATCCACTCAAATACAGAGACAGTGCTGATCATGTGACATATTTTGAGTATAGTTTTCTTTGTATTTTACAGAGTGACCACATGTCGATATGCACGCATTGGCTGTAGATGGAGAGGATCATACCAGGCACTTGCTGAGCATGAAGCAGGCTGTGCTAACCCTCACAAGACTGGCCTGGAGCTGATGGATGCCTTGGAAGTTATGGATATGCATCAAATGGATGAGCAGAAGCTCTATAAAAATATCTTTTCACTGTTGTCTTTTGAAAAGATAACTTTCAATGGTACTCTTACATCATTTGTAAAGCTTGTATTTAATACTGGCTGTGCATTTTTTGTTGTAAAGTAGTGTTTGAAATATTAATGACTAGGAACTCTTGATGAGAAGGTTTTGATACTTGTTGTCCAGTATGTAAAGAAGTGTGTAGACTTTTAGTGTGTTCAATCTTTTTTTAGTTGTATTGTTGTTCATGTTATGTAAATGTACATTTATCCAGTGATTTTATATTCATTGCAGATTTGCAGCTGAAGCCATTCCGTACTGACGACTACATTACCCAGTTATATTATGAGACATGTCGCTTCTCAGCCTTTGGATATCAATGGGTTATTAGAGCCACACTCAACAGTGGTGAATCAAAGAATCCAGCACATGCAGCTAGACGCTCTTTAAATTACCAGCTGAGTCTTAAGAGCACCCCTCCTTCTGCTCCATTCCGTTTGCACTACCTTGTCTTAAAAGGACCGTATGGTGAAATGAAGCTGATGCCAGCAATATATGAGCATGAGTTTAGCAGCAAAGATCTGGATTCAGGATATCGTGAATTACCACTAGTTGACTCCACAGAGTGCAACAAGCTGCTAGCCATGAAGGTCATCAGTTTTCGGGCCATTTTGTTCCAAGTAGTGAGTTAAATTTAGCTCCATAAATTAGGCAGCCATTTGCGTGTGTGTAGACTCCCCTCTTGATGTTTTATAGTTTTTTGTAAAAAGCTGTCTTTGTGTAATCTGCTTGTGCATGACAGTTGTCTTTTATATTTCTTTTACTGGATGTGATGCAACAAATATCCCAATTATAAACCTTAAAATGGGAGAAAAACTGTCAAATATCTGGTTGTCATAGGTCTAAATTTGGATATTTGTATGATAGTTTTCAACATTGCTAGGAATATTTCAAGAATGAAAAAATGATTGTTATAGGACCAGTATTTCAGATGCGTTTTAAGATAAACTTAGCATATTCTTGCATCATATGCTTATTGACTGGTTCTTTGTTTTTTAAAAAAAGTATATGAAAAGTGCACATCAACATATTAAAAGTAGCACACTCTACAAATCATCCGACTTTTTGTTGCCTTTTGTCCATCTGTTGCATCCCATGTTTACCTGCCATAGGCACTGTGTTACTTTCTGGACAGGTTAAGTAGTTTTGTTTCAAGTCAGCTGAGGCAGTATTGTTGTTGTATATATATTTTTAGGCCCTAACATGTTATTCACGACTGATAAGCTGCTTTATAGAGCTGTCATGTTGTTCTAAACTGATATGTGTACTCCATATTGAAGGGATTCCATCACCATCCCTCCTTTCCTCAAAAAAAAAAAAAAACCTCCCCAAAAAAGTGGTGTTGTGTGAGTTGTCAGATTTCTACCTCTTTTGCGTCCTGTTCCTGCCTGGGATGTGATGCTGTGCATTGTATTTTGGATAATTATTGTATGTGGAAACAACCTAGCTATAAATATCATCAAATTCTTTAAGGCCAGATACTTGTGTATGCATGCGACCAGCAGTTTATAGACGTTTTGTCAAAGAAAACATCACTGATTGGATTCATAAAGCAAAGAACAGAAACCAATGGATCCTCTTGAATCTGAAGCCATTTATACTTTGTTGATAACTGCTGTACTGTATATAGAGGAAGATGTGAACATCTCAAGAGAAAAAGGAATCATGAGGGTACAAATGTAGGAAGATGTGCATTTGTGAGTAACAGTGATCAGATAGCAAATGGATATACTAGATATAAAAAACTTTTGTTTCCCTGTGACCATAAGTAAATTGTGTATAAATTACCTAATAGTCACCTAGTCACAACTGCTCTGTATGGCTTTTGAGATCCTCTTAAGTCTGATGGACCCATTAGCATAGTTTATATGTATATATGCATGTATCACTATTCAAGGAAATCAAACAGATAACAAGAGAAAAGTGGTGAAAGTTCTTGGTGATAAAGAAACTGGGCTTTTTGGGATTTTGCATGTGAGCTGCCTCATATTTCAGGGAAGAAGAAAATGCTTAAAATACATCTTTTTACTTCCACATTAATATTTCTTAAGACCCTGTTTATGCATGTTTTCCTGTCATGTAAGATGTCTTATATATATATACACCAAGTATACTAGAATTTTGAATATACTTTTGAAATGTGTACTTCAAAAAAAGCATTCTAGAAAGGTTTAATACTTGGACCCTGGTATGGTATCTGATTTCATAAAAAATTATTTACCTGTTTTTATTGTCGCTTTTTTGAGAGGGTGGGTAGAGAGCTATTTTCATAAAACACATTTTAGTTAATGAGATTTCATTTTGATATGTCACACCACCTAATTTTTACAGCTTTTAAAAGTGTAAAAAGTAATTTATTGAATGAAATCATTGTAAATTTTTAAAGGCATCATCAGCAGTTCTTCTGTTCCATTAGGTAGTGGCTCTCAGGAATGTGGTTTGTTGGACAGCAGCTGCATTACAATAATTAGATTTTTTGGTAGAGGTGGTGGTGGTTTAAAGACTGTATATCTGTTTGAAAAGTGGAATTGAGCCTGACAAATTTCTTTAAATTTGCACTTTAATTGGTGACTTTAATCAATGACATTATTTTAGTCCCTTTATAGAATTTAAATATGGTGATAGCATTGATGAACTAATTAAAACAAAGACCTTAAATGATTTTGGTATTCATTTGTGTGTTGTTTTGGTTGTAATTTTCAGGCCTTTTTCTTTTATTTTTAAGACTTTTTTTGTTTTGCTTACTTCGATTCATAATCTGCATCCTCACTATAATAAAAAGGTTTGTCAAAAGATGACAGTCAAAACTGTTGTGCGTTATTCATATCTTTTCATCTGTCTTTCTGTATCTTTTTTTCATAATTTTATTCTTTCCATGAGTGAGTAGAATCATTAGTGTTGCATGTTCAGTGGTTCTCTCAGTTCTGATTTGTTTTTACAGTTATAATACGCCTATTACACACGCATGTACATTAGTAAACGAGAGTGACATATTCCCTAAGATGAACATATTAGATAAATTTAGTTGCTGTGTCTCTTAATTTTTAAAGTTTCTGAGAAAAATTCTATATTTTACGTAGAAGTGTGTAAAGAAGTGTTTGGAGTATATTGTTTGCATTGTAATAGATCAATATTATCTACTTTGGACAATTTTTTTTCTCTTTTCTAAATAAGGTTAGACCTTCAGTATTATTTCACTCAAGTTGTTATTGCTGTGTGTATATATGTAGTTTAATGACTTTGTTCACGTAGATGTTTCAGTACAAATATAATTTGAAATTGTTGCTGTCCTCTGACAGAATGCTTAGCAGTAGCCTTTCTTTTGTCTTCAGATGTCTTTTGTCACTCATTATATCACACATAGCTTATACACAACATCACTTGCTAAAGACAGAAGTAAAGAAGCAAAAATGGATCATTATTTATGGTCAGTACTATCTTTTTAATTATCATCACTTTGAGAAACTGAAAATGCCATTTGCTTGTGTTTATAAGCAGCAGAGTAAATATTTAATACATAGGCGAGACATACATTTGTGGCTTACTGCTCTTTTTACATATGGAACATATTCTAGTCGAAACTTTTCTCAGTCAAAGTTAATCATGCCTTTTGGTACTTTTTGTAATGTGACCTTTTATTTATTCTCCAGCATGATCTGTTAAGCTGCTTGTATTATCTGTGTAGACTGAATATAAAAAATATATGAATTTAGATTAGAAAATCATCTTACTGAGATTAGAGATTTGAGCATAAACATTTTATATGAGCTATTTTATATATAAGTTATTGGTGTCTTATTGTTTCTTAGATTGCAGTACTTTGATTAAATTTTTAAAAATCTGGTTATCAAACAGGTATTTACATAAACATGTCATCTGATCAGTGGGCAATTTATGTTTTTACTGTTAGTTCACTCTTGTATAAATGTTTGCCATAATACTTTTGAGCATTAAAACTGAATGCTGGAAAGGGGTATTAAAAACTGATTGTGGTTATTGGTAATTCTAATATGTTTTTGTTGCATTTTGTACACATACTTCATATGCACTATAATGGAAAATAAGGCTTCCATATTTGAACTCTGTGTATAGGTGCACATGTATAGCATAGCTTTTTCTTTTTACAGAGGAAACATAACGTCCTAATTGAAACCTTTCTTAGTACAAGTTAATCATGTCTTTTGGTATATGTTGTCAAATGACCTTTTATTTATCATTCAGCATGGTCTAACATCCTACCAGTCCCATAGATACTCTAGAACAGGGGTGGGCCCTTGCCCAGGTCTGCTTTAGAACATGACTGCTGCTTTTCAACTCATGAAAAGAAAATTGAGGTTCTCTTTTAAAAGTCTTTACTTGCCAAGCTTATTGAAGTATATTTCTAAAATGATGCTGTTAAAGCATTTCTAAGAGAGAGAAAAAAATAAGTTTTTTCATCTTCTAGCACTATGCTTTAAGGCATTCATATGCTAATTTTATTTTTTGACTGTTATATGGCTTTTAGTGTCTGTTTGGCAATAAGCTACAGTAAACAATGATTACCCTCCCTGGCTTTGATTTTTCTCAGTATGAAAAAAAAATGATTTTAGGTTTGTCATTTTACGAAGAATATTCTAAAAAATCTTATCCTGTGTATTTTGAAGTTTTAAAGAGAATCCCTTATGGAGGTCTAGCAGTGAATTCTTCTCTTTAAAGCACTTGCTTATTTCACTTTCTTCTCTCCCCCTCCTCACACAAAACAGGTTTTAAATGGTTTTAACAAGATACACAGACAAATCAGGGAACTGTGAGTGGTATAGATCGACTAGTTAATAACAATGCATTAAAACTTGAACCATGAAGGTCTCATTAAGACTAACATCCCTCGGCATCAAATGAGTGTGATATAATGGCTTTCATTTACAAGGATGCTAGATGGTTTTTTCTAATTTCTTCCTGGCTCTATTGTATGGAAATAGGTTAATTCATGCTAAGTGAACGTTTGTACACAGAAGCATACTGTGGTGAACACAATATTTGTATTGTGAATTGTTTCCTTTTATGAACATTATGGTCATTCTGATATGATTAATATGTGTAGTCATGTTGTGGTCTTGTAATGGAGGGAACCAACTTCCACAAGTAAGAATTTGTCTTCCTGTTGGCAGCTCTTTGAAAAAAAAAATTTAAAGCATGTAATGTGGTTCTACCACTCCTGTTATTTTGGGGTCCATTTGATTTTGCTTGATGTACATTCAGAGCACAACTTACATTAAGTGATGATTGGGGTTGTTTATGTAACAATAGCCAGGAAGAAAGCGTTCTGTATTTACGAAATGTGGTTTTTAGATTTGATGGTAAACTAAGTACAGGTTTCATCTGAGATGCACTGTGGTACCACAAGTTCAGTTTTCTTTAACAGTTTTACTACACATTTTCTACAAAAATTAAGTCAGGGTTAGTCATTGAAGCAGATTTACAAAAACACACAAAAGAAAGGATGTAATTTTTAAAACTTTAGTTTTGTAATTTTTAGAGCACTTCACCTGCTTGTATTATCTGTGTAGACTGATTGCACATGTCATCAGAGAAAGATGCACATTAAAATGCATTGTAACTTGCATTGTAGTCTTTGTAAATCTCCATAATAAAGGCTTTTGGAAAACGAGTTTTCTTTTTTTTTTTTTGTTTGCTTGTTTTTAAAAATTGGTCTGAATGGGGCTTTCCAGAGGCTGAATGTCCACCTCCGGCACTAAGAGCCGGGCCCACGGGAGCAATGCTGACCAAGCTAGCCTTCACAAAAAACACACCAAGTCAGACTGGCCTTTTAAAAACAACCAAAGAAAAATGACCACCTTCTTTTGTGATGTATTATTTTAAGAGTTCTACAGCAAGCATATAGTACATCAAAAGGCAAAATTTATTGCCTATGACACTGACAAATTACCACAAAGGGTAAAAAATATGCCACAACAATTGTCAGAACATATGCTTGGCAAAGTGGGATACTTTCCTTGTTCCCCAAATTTCAAAGGAATCATGGGGTAAAACATCACTAAGAAAAATTATTTTTAAAAAAAATGCCTTGATAGAAAGTGCAACAAACTAAGTTATATTAAAAAGCAAAAACAAAATAATTTTAAGTTGTTTGTGACTCAACAACATTTTAAATACTTCTACAGCACACATGCCTACCACAACTTCTGCACAATATTACACAACACTAACTTCTGCACAATGACATTAATGTTTAAAAGCAAGCATAATACTTTAATGCAACATCTTCACATTCCTTTATAGCGCCTTTGGATATGCCATAACCATAATCCCTCTAAAGTAGGAAGTCTACAGTCTGGACACCACACAAACAGGAACTTTAGAAACTACATTTCAAGTTCACAGCTAATATGGCATAATATGCCGGCAGATGCACAAAGGTAGGGAAAGATTTAGTTTTAGGAATTCTGGTTTTTAGTGATCTGGAACAAGTTTAAATCAGGTTGCAACATCAGCCTGAACTTCATTTTTCTCAAAATGTGTGTTTTAGAGCATGACGGTATTGGAAAGTGAAGAAAGTCACTTTTAATGTATTCTGCACACTAGATTTGGCAGGTAAAGGTATATATAATTCATCCTTAAATGCAAAATGGTAAAAAGCATTTTATTTTGTGATAGTTTGCTAGCACTATGTAGGACCTCTTGATTGAATTACTGCACGCAGAAAATGTAAACTTCTATCTTACTCCATAATGCAACCAAAAACCATTAGAATGTATAGAGATCTTTACATTTATGCTAGCAAGACTTTTTCAAATTGCTGTCCAAAGTCTTTTTCTTTTACAGTTAAAAAAAACAAACTATAACTCAAACTTTGTGAAGTATTTGCCAATTATGCCTATAAAGGTAAAGAAAAAAAATTGTTCCATGTCGTTTTCCAAGTGTTAAAGACCTCACTTTTCTCCAGGCCAGCTTTACGTGAGGGCGTGGCCAATCTTCTCTCACTTGTTCCCTTATCTTCTCCAACCCTCTTAGGAGTCAGGTACCCATTCCTGCCAGCTGGATTGAATGGGGAAAGTGAGCTGTGCTACATGGGTATCAAACGGGTACACCTCTCAGTTCCGACACCAGTGCTCAAATCACTCAGTTATCTGCTCCCCCAATTGTGCCTATAATTGCATGCTAAATTTGAAGATAAACAGACAAGATACAGATAAAAACTGAAAATAAGATTCATTAATGTCCCTAGAAAATAAGACACAAAGACTATCATTCAGTCTGATATAAAACATAAGAAAATGTGCTTACACACCTCAGCTAAAATGAGATCAAATATAACACCTACAATCTACAAAATGGAATACAATTTACAAAATCTTACATGTGCATCTTCTCTCTTTCTCCACCTCATAAACATTCACACCATTATCATCCTAAGTATGATACTAAGAACTAATTCAATCTTATTTTCAAGCATCTTACACTTTTCCTATTAAATAAATAATTAAATAAACAAGACACAAAAAATTTCTACTGTTCAGGATGGACAAATGGCAATGAAGCATTCTTCAAAGCTTTCAAAAAGGCACAGAAAACAAAGAAAGATGAGAGTCCTTGCATAGCTGTCACATTTCTGCGTTCTCCTAAGAGGGTTGGGTACAGAAGGCCAAAAGGCAGATGACACAAAAGAAAAGTACATATTGACTAAAACAATAAGTATTCATTAATGTTTTGTTGAAAGTCTCTAACATGTTAGAATAAATATGACCACTTTCCCTGATCCAAAAAGTATGCCTGAATTCAACTCACTTCCATTGTTTAGGAGGGATTGGTGTTTTTATTTTATACCAAGCCAGGACTATATTATGGCAAACGTGGCCAGCTCTGTAAACAGATGTCACATGCAAAGAAAGAACAGAATGCTGAAGATAAAATCCTCACTGTTGGAGGAGGAGAATGAAAAAAGAAAAACCATAAAATGCAGCAGAGCAAACAGCATCTAATATACCTAACATGTATAAAAACAACACTTGTTACACTGTCTGAAATGTTAAATTTCTGATAAAACAAAGTGGCAGCAAAACATTCCAACACACGACATAATTTGTAATTACACTTGAACACATCATAATCTGTTCCTATTTTACAGGCACATGTTACAGAATAGCACCAACTTCAAAATATTGAAAGAAAATAATGTGCATAAGACAGCAGAGATACTGTTTTGAAAACAGTCAAAATACAATGCCAGCAGATCACTGAGTACGTGAAAGAAGCAGCAATACTTGTCCTACTTGCTTGAATGCAAGTTTCATAAACTACAACATTTAATTACAAATACTACATTCAGAAGTCACAGCATTTACATGTAGATAAAGAATTATTTAAAGCAATGAAGACAAAATAGGGAAAGAAAGAAAATATGTTTTTAAAGCCACGTATACTTGTGTGAAACTATGAAAATAGGCATCGCAATCTTGCCTAATTGGTCATATATTTCCATTAAAAATAAAACAAAGCCTGTTTTTCTATTTCATACACTCTTGTGTGCACACGCACCCCCACCCATCTCTGCCTCCTTATAAAACTGCACATATTTTTACAAATTGTTGCTTTTCTATCATAATAATTATAACATTATATTAACAAGCCTTCAGAGCTATCTTACATCCTAATCAAGATTTTAAAATCCTATCATTCCGAAAGCCCAATACATTCTTTTGTGCATTTCTGTTTACAGACATACAAAAAACTACAGACATAATATACACATCTGGTGTGTTATAATCAAGAAATCCATTTTCATTCTTTACAATTTCCCGTTTCTTGCTCACCTTCCAAGCAAATGTTTCTTTTTGACTAGATATATTTGAGTAACCGGTAAATAGTTGAATGTTTCAACTTTGGTCATAAACATCTCGCACTATAAAATTATTTTTTGGAAATTATTTCTGGAGGAGCACAATAAGACAACTAATCTCTCATCTCTCTTTTGGACACATTTAAATCCAAAGGCCACTTTTACCCAACAGGGTAGCTAGCCAAAGCATGCAGTAAGGTTAATATCTTAAAAAAAAAAAAACCCAAACAAACCAAGAAACCTGGCTCTTTGACATTTTTAAACCTTTGGACTACAAACAGACATTCAGTCTATTGCCAAACATCTCTAATTACTTCTGGAGTAACTGGCCTAGTTCTTATTTCACTCACATATTTTAAACAAGCTCTTGAAGAGCTCAGATTACATAAAAATATTACAATGTAAGATATTTCGTCAGGTCTTGCAAAAGTACCGAACACTGAGAAGTTCATTTTCCCATAAAAAAAAAAATGCCCCACTTACAATGATTACATACGTTTCAACCTAACATGTTAAAGCATGCATTTGTAAGAGCAAACATTTTAGGTGTTATATAACAGAGTTAAAATATCTTAAGTTAATGTTATTGCTGCTTGTTAAGTACGTCCTCGTTTAAAAGCTTTTTTTTTTTCAAATTAAAGGCTGCAATAAAGGTCAAAATAATCAATAATTGTGTCAGCAAGAAATGCAACATTTCTAAAGACTTCTTTAAGGTACACTAGTATTTTAAAGTTAACTTCTAGAACTTACCAACATATCTCTGTATTACATCTTCATATCTCTTTAGTTTACAATATTTTCTAAAATGAAAGTGCAAAAAAGAATTTTGTTGGATCTAAGCACTTCCAAAACAACACATATCTGGCCTTTATTTAATGTTAGTCGATGTGCAAGAAAATGACAAAATGATGCACAGGCTATGATTCTCCAATGTCTGAAAAATACTGCATGTGAGAGCATATATCCTGAAGTAATAATTGAAAGTTACTTTGTGTTTCAGAAAGATGTAAGAGCCTGGTCACCTAATAATTCAAATCCTAAGAAGAAAAATTCTAACTTTAATAACAAAAGATCTGCAGTTTTATTATTTAAAAAAAATCATAAAGACAAGATTCGGCTCTGACGTAAGCAAGGATCATTAATAGAGCAGAAAATAAAAGTACACACACGATACTTTTACATAATTTATAAATCATAGTAGGTCAGCGACATGCGAAAGAACTCATTTCCTATTGCCAAGAAGTAGTGCAAAATATCCACCCTGGGAACGCCATGAGTGTAGCCCTCTGATCCAATGGTCGTCCCAGAAACCACATAAATTGTAGCTCCTATAAGTCCCCAGATGTTTATATTTATTAAACAGCAGAAGATAATGGTCAACATTCCAAAGCCGGCAGTTGCTTCTGTTATAAGCTTCCGTGTGGGTGGATCAGCAAAACGAGTTGCAACCACTGCTCCAATCATGAATAAAAAGTTAAAGCTCACCAGGACTGGAGCATTAGTGTGAGCAAACCCAATTGCAAGCAATGGCAAGCCCGCAACTTGTGCTAACCAAGAAAATAGCTGATGATATTCCTGTTAGAAAAGCAAAAGTAAAACTGAGAAATTAAACACAGGCTTAATATATAACATCATTTTCCAAATCAAAATCCCTTACCAAATATTTTTGACCAGAGAACAATAGAAATGCTTAAGAAAGAAAGGATGTATGAGTCTCTTATGTCTGTGTAAAAGTGTGTGAACAGATATCAGTATGCATATATGTCACTATACAGTTACTGTGTTATTGTTGCCTTCATGACATTACTAAACTTATCTTTCTAAACTTTTTCAACCCTATACCAGACAAGTAGAACTCTAAACTCTGCATAAGCAGATCCACTTTAATTCGTCCCCAATGTAAACCTTGAAAAGTTTGGGTATTGCTCATTTTCTTTTGTAGATACCACTATCTTAAATTCATATCCTCTTTCCATTTGCTTTTTGACTTAGTTTCCTGCACTGAAGTCAGGTTAAAAAGGAAAAAAAAAGTAAATGTTCCAGAATGAGACAAGACAAATGAGCGCCATTAAAATGTCACACCTTTATTATCCTGTCTGGATCACTCATACTGAAACGCACTGTTCCAGCTAGTGCTGCAGCTCCCTGTATGCCCAAGCCCAATGCAGCAAAGAAGTTTGTAAAGAACACATTGTACACAAAATGAATAACTGAAATGGCCAGCACAGCATCTGACAAAACAGTTGAAAGTTGTCGTGGCATTTTACCAGTCCTTTTAATTCTGGACTGTGAATCTGCAATATCAGCAGTACAAACACAAAAGTTTATTATCATTCATGCATACAAGGATTTAAAAAAATGTTTATTCTTGTATAATTTTTTATAACTCGATCACATGGGCTAAAGCAACAAATGATAAACATATGATACTTTTACACACAAACATTAGGTACACAAAATGTACAAACTGATTTTATGAGCGATCGACCGTATTTAAAAGTTAATTTTACATAACAGATGAGTTTAAAGTATATAAGAAATAAAAACACGTGCGCGCGCTCACTGTACACATACAGTGGTTTAAAACATAAGCGGTTCTCTCTGGAGGAGAAAAAAATATTGCTATGTAAGACAGAACATGTTAACAAACAGTTCTTTTAAACAAGAATTTTGGGGAGGTAAGAAATGAGGATGGCAACAAACATAAGAGGCACATCAGATGCAAGAGAAAAGGGCTAATCGTGACGAATGCAGAAAACATAAACAGTACGAAGGGAGAGGGTCAAAGAATTCCAAGCAAGGAAAATTAAAATCAAACTAAGAAGCATGGAAAGAAAATGTCAACTCTTCTTTATTAATTACTTCTTCTAAATAGCTGCCTACATCGATTTCACATCATCTATGAGGAATAAATGATCAAAATTATTTAGAATTTAGTAATACTGTTATGCATAACAAACAAACAGTCGAAATAATTTCCTCACTTGTGTTTTTGGCAGAAGTTCCAGAAAAAATAAAATTTTTTACGTTACTAAAAGAAAGACAACATCAACTGTAAAATCGGCACTCCAGTGGTGTATAATTATATCAAAGAAAACGTTGTTTTTTCCGATACCTGTAGCACGAAACGGCGACCTCGACCTCTGTGATATGCATCTGCGAGTGTCGTCCCCTTACTACGCGGAGAGTGGTTGACACGCCTTTGCCGTTACGCGTACATCTTACAAGGCGTTACGCATTTCGCCAGCTGCAGGAGCAATGCACCCTTACTCGCTTGTCTGCAAAGTTGGGAGAAAACTGGCAGTGGTATCTCTGTAGCTTTAATTCTGTTAGGTGCGTGCATTAGAATTTTCACGTGTTTCATGAAAAGTGGCTTTTTTCTTTTTCGACACCGTCTATTATGGATGCAGCTGGTAAGAGCAGATGTGATCCGATATCGACTAACAACTTGATGTGAACTTCATAGAGGAGCCACGTTTCGTTCAAACGTCGTATACCATGGAAAACTGTTTTAATAATCACAGAGAATAGACCTTTCCAGGTTTTAACTTTTCACGTACTTCGTCCATCCACCCTTGGAACTGATCGAAGTCTGGCGGTCCTGTTAAGGGGTATTTTATAAGGGATGCACGCGCCTGCCGGAGTTGTGTGGAGGATTGTAAGCAAACTGTATTCAGAAACTGATGGAAGATCGCATTATAAGGCTGCGAGTTTTGCTTGACACATTAGTACAAGAGAGTGGAACACCGTTCGTCTTGTGATTCGCAGGAAAGTGGGATTAAAATGTCGTCAAAGGGTGCTCAAGTCATCTGCTTCGTCCTTTTCAGGCTACTGCTACCTGTCACATTATTGGCAGGTAGGTAGGGTGGTGGATTGTATGAAGTAGTATTTAATTTGTCCAGTGTCTTGTAAAAAGACCTATAGATGCAATGCAGAATAAGACATAATATTTATCGTTTTTAAAATTTTGTTGATGTGAATTACAATACACTTAACATTGAGGTGGATTACATTTTCTTATGATATTGCATTAGTGAACACTATTTCTTTCTAGTAAATATCATCAGCTTTAATCAGTGGTTGTAAGTCATTATCGTTTAAATTATGTAACGACATATACATATGATGTGTTTTGAGCTTCTGCTTAAAATCTAACTTTAGAGGTAAAATAAAATTACCACTACAGCATAAAGCCTAGAACATATGCCAACATAGATATCCATGGAGCATGTCACAGATTGAATAAAAGAATACTTCACTAATTGGAAGTTACCATTAGTAGGCAATGAGAACAAGGATTATATAAAATTAAATGTATGAAAATATATGCAGGTAGTCCTCGGGTTACGACGTCCTCGAGTTAGTTCGTTTCGTGGTTACGACGCTTTATAAGTCGCTCATTCTGACTTACGAGGTTTAGCGTTGTAAGTCGAACTGTACGTGTGGCTCATTCCACGTGAGGTGGAAGTCATAGAGTCCAGTACTGTACTGCAGGGCTTCTGCTTACGCAAAAAATTGCGTACAGTACACATTAAAAGTTCGGAGGACCCCTTCAGTTTTCGTCAATGGGGTCCCCTTCAAATATGGGCGAAGAACAGGGGCCCCTTAAAAATCTGAAGAAGGGGTCCCTGGGACCCCAAAGAATTTAGCCTTAGCAGAAGCCCTGTACTGTACACTGTACCCGGTTACACGAAGAAAACAAGTCTCCTGCATGCCATAACACCCTTCATTATGGCTCCCAAACGAAAGGTAGACTCATCTGATAACAGTGCATCAAAGAAAAGGAAGGCCATCACCATGGAGGTGAAAGTGGATATCATAAGGCATAATATTTTACTGCACTTATGTTTATTGATAATTATGTAGGGTACTGTGTTAGGATAGGTGTTTGGATTGGCTAAGTGTTTGCAGTACTGTACTGTTATCATGGTACAGTACTGTATGAACGTATGATCCGACTTACGTCAAAATTCGCTTTACGAGGCCGCGTAAGACTACCTGTATTAAAGAACTAGATTTTAGACATTGTCATGTTTCTGACAATCGTTGGTTCAAAAACTTAGATACTGTGTATTACAAACCTATTTCCAACAAGAACTGATTTTTAGTAATTTATTTTTTTTAAAAACTGGTTTCAGCAAGTTTGAATGCATTTACAACTAAATGAGATTGTTTATGCAGTTTCTCTTTTGTTTAGAAAATATGTTTGTATTTTTTCCAGCTGCTGTAGTACGTTTTAATGCACTCTCCTTTCTGTATCTGGTATGCCTGCTGGTCACTCCTTTGCTGCAATATCCTAGGGATGTGTCTATGCCAGGTAAGACAAAGTGTTTGACCAGATATTTTTACTGACAGCAAAAGTAAAAAATGCTTTGTGTTACATAATCTTTATAGAACTATTTCTGGTAGGCAGAGGATCTTTTATACTTTTTTATGCTTGTTCCCTTTCAGTTATTAAAATTCTCTGCATGGCTTTAAATTACTGTATAGTATTAGTATAGAGTTAGTCAAAATTATATTAACACTTACACAATGGAAACCATTTTATATGCAAAACATATATCATATATACAGAATGGTCTCAATCTGCTTGTCATCACCCTTAATTCAAAAACCAGTGAGCAATAGTCTCATTTAAAGCCCAAACACAGATTTGACGGTGAATAGAGAATACCACAGTCTATATCAGTGTTAATATAATTTTGACTAACACTGTGCTAAAGTACCCTACACATTAAACAATCAGCTGAAACAGAGACTTGAGATAAGAATTTAGATACAGAAACTACCACTTGAAATGTATCTGTTACTTAGAAAATACAAAAGTAGTGTCATAGCTACAGTTAGGCTGGCACATTGATTCATGTAATAATTAACTTAGCAGCTCATGATTCTCTTGTAAAATGTACCATGAGAGGAATTTTGTACCTTTAACATATGTTGCTTAATGGGGATCCCTTTGGGCATATATTGACATTTGTGCTTATATATTTTAGCATTATTGATTGACAACATTTTTGCTGTCCTGTGCTTATTATGCATCATACTTAATCAATTGATTTTTGCTATTACATATGGATGACAGCATCTGAAAAAAGGTAAATGCTTATTATGTTCCTGGACATTAAACTCTACTGATATGGCAAAAAACAACAAATTGATAAAAAAAAGTTTTCAAAGGATAAGACAAGTTATCTGTTTCCAGCTGTACCACAAAATTGCAGCAAAAGAGTTGTGAGTTCATTGGTTGGTATGATTAGCACAGCCCATTCTCCTTCCATCTTTTACAAATAACTTTAACCCTAACCCATCCCTAACCCTGCCAATACACTACCTTAAACTGTAGTTTCAATTTTAACCCTTAAACTAAATTTGATCATCACACTCATTTAAAGTGTGACTGTGTCTACACCCACCCATACGCACTTCTCCCTCTCTTTTAGTCTTTATGTTGTCAAGGAGCTTGTGTGATTAAGATAAGAAAAACTGCATCAGCTAGAAGCTTTAACTAACTGGACCTGGGCAACTTATTACTGATTGCTGTTGCATGAGCATGGAGTAAGCAAAGGCTGCATGATGACTAAAGATGGGATTTGTTGGTGGAAGTATGTTATGTTTTGGTGAACTTTATAATAATAATATAGTTTATCATTACTACTGATTAATCATAGACAGGAAGTAACCACACAGTACACAAAAGAGCAACCCCTTATAAAGATTTAATCCTATTAGACAAGTAGTCTAATTCTAGCTGATAAGGAAGTGTTTTATGTCAGTGGAGTGGTGTAGCCATTCTGTCACACTAGAGTTCCCATTTAATTAGCTTATAAACAGAAGGCTTATACTCTGTATTCATGCAAAAATTGTTTTTATCTTCTACAGACTATGCTATGTACCAAGCCCATAGAAATGCATATATGCAAACAGTTATACACATGCACTGCTGCATTCACACATGCAAGCATATTTCTTTTGTCAGTTTTGCAGACAAAGACTTGTTTGCTATGCAGAAAAATTCCTCTAAGCCTACCGTTTTCTTCAAGTTGAAGTAATGCCTTTGGATATATGCAATGAGCGGAAAAGGAAAATCTGGTGGCGCAGCTTCTGAGCAAATGTTTGTTCTGCCTCGTGACACTATTTAAAGGATCCCTGTAGGTTTCATGCATTGCATGAACATTGCAGTAAATGTCAAGGTTACTGGAGAAGGTTACTGGCAGATTTGAGATTGCCAGAGAGTATGGTTTTTTTCCCCCCTTCTTATAAAAAATGGCAAAGTGCGCCTACTAATACTTTTACATCACAGATAAATGATTTTGTGTAAAAGAAGAGAAGCTGGAATGGGGAATCTTAGATGCTGCAAACAGTTGCTGCTGTTGTTCACCTTTATTACACATGGGAGGCCAGTTCTCAAAATGAAGTTGGATGGACAGGTCCATACTGATTGATATTAAGGGGTAATGGCCATATTTGTATCTGTGCGAAATAAATTGTCATCTAAACATTGTTAGCAAACTACATTCAACATCACATTCAAAAGGTCATCCCTTTTTTCTCATTAATTTTATAAACAGAACAAAGGATAATGCTGTGACTAGTTTTAGTGAAGTGTGATGCTTTGTCAATATTAATATTGTATTTCCCTTTCAGATATCTTTATTCTACAAAATATCAAAGTGCAGATACTTGATCATTCTACTATTGAATATCCAGATAACTAAAATTGTTTAGTTTGCAGTCTTAAAGTTCAGTGTGTGGGAACCCTCAGAGTCTGGTGGTTTTGGTGTGATTCGCTCTAAAGAATTACTGAGAAGAAAAGTATAGTAGGAAGATTACCACACATTTCAAGTGTTGCTGCCAATCAAGGCAGCAGTAGTTTTGTTGATTTGTTTGTGTAATTTTTTTTATAATTTGTGTCAGTTATCCCTATATTTTTATTACAAGTATATATAAATTGTTTGTATATTTGCTGGTGAGCCGGCAAATGAAGTTTTGAATTAAAAAAAAATTTGAGTCATTTTTGCGTGCAATATGAACAAACATTTTTGCCACCAATGTTGGAAAAAAAAAAATCTAATGAAAATTGTTCCAAAATTAATTTTTTTTTAAAAATTCTACCACTCCATTCTAAAACACAATATACCTATTATTAATAAAAATGAGGAGAAAGAAATGCAAAAAAGTAAGATAAGCCGAGTTCCATATAAACCCGAAACATTTTTTTGGTTGAGTACAGGGATAAAATAACAGATTAAGACATGAACATCTTTTATCAACTGTCAAACCATTTCAATTTTAACCAGTGCTATGTAAAAGCATACAGAACGTTAAGTCAAACATGACTTTCTCACAAGAAGGCATACCTCCCCCTCTCCTGGCCCATCATCCACTTCCCCATTTTTAACTTTGACCTACTTTATAGCAACAAATTTCAACAGGTGTGACCTACTTTCACAGAAGTCATTTTTTGATGATATTGACTCAAAGTCATATTGCATTTTAAAGAAGAAAAAGTATAATGTCATATCAACTAGGAAAGGGAAAAACACTATATATAGCAGTTGGATATTTTTGCATTCTCATTTGTTTCCTGCTTATTGAGATCTGTTTTAATGTGCCAGATTTTTGTTTTATGTCTTTATTTAATTTGATCAGCTCGACATCCAAGACTTTGGTAGCCCCACTCTCGTGAATGCTTGCTATTATCAGGCTGATATTATTAATACATGTAATATATAAATATTATTTGACCCCAGGCTGACGTTTGCATTTGGCTTAATTTGGACATGTTTTGGAAATAAAAGCTCCACCTCTCTGAATGAACTATTCAGGACCGGCTGTGAGCTTCATCGGTCTGCAGAGGAGGTATCCACTGCATGTGCTCAGCCATGCTGACAAAGACCTTACATAAACCGGAAGTTGCTAAGACGGTAACTAGACGCGCATACCTTTTGCGCATCAGATTACGAAAAGGTGCATAACGCTGCTCTTTATCGGGTGGTGGATCTGTCGCTGGATTCATGAGCTATTTTCTGCTGGTAGGAACACCGCCAGTTGGTCCGCGACGGCTTAATCCCCCAGAGAGGACAAGGCTTATTTCGCTTCGCAGCTAATCTATCTGGCGACCATTCTTCTATCTGCCACCTGGAGACGCGCTCAGTTGGAGGTGGTCACCTCACTACCAGGTTAAGGATAGCCTATATAGTCCCTGGCTGCAAGCATTGATACATATGTTGCACTGTGCAAGTTTGGCAGTAATTGGTATTTTTGTCTATTTGCACGCCTTTGCGAGAGAGAGAAAGGAGGGAGGGCAGGAGAGGTGCCAAGCTAACTCAGCAAACTTGGCAGTGGGATCAAGCCTGACATCAGAATGAGCACAGGTAGCCTGGTGTACAGACGTTTCGCATTTCTGCTTTGCACAAGCAGCATTGCATTCTCCTTCTCTCCCTGCCCGTTGTAGTTGGCTGGAGATGGTGAGCTAGTTTTTTGGCAACAACCTGGCCTCAGACGCGCCCTTTTTGGTGCAATTCTCGTCATTCGTCTCACGCCCATCGCCACCCCATTTAGACTTAAAAAAAATGTACGTGCAACGCACTCGGGAAGATCACGCGCCCTCACGCCACAGAAAGTTAAACCGCAATAATTGTTTTCTGTCAGGCATCGTTGGTTTTTCCTTGTGTGTGGGTGGTTTTTGCCTTCGAGTTGGGCCACCGTGACCTGACCTCGCATCGTGTACTTTCACCTAGACAGCACGGCTAGTTTGGCGTAAAACCAAAGTGCAGTACTGACGCACCAATTTCTGCGGCTGGATGCGAGACGTTAGAGAAACACCCATTCCTTTTTTCATGAGTAATAGTAAGCGTGTGACGGTCAGGTGGACATGAGTGTACTGTAGGACGTATATAAGGGACCTTTTCAAGACGTTCCCCTTTTTTTGCACCTTGCAAAAGCACGTGCGCATGTCCATGTAAGAGCCAAGCATATTATTCAGGCATCTTTATTTCTTTCTATCTTTCGACGCAGTCGGCTTCACACATTGTTTAGACTTTAGAACAACCGAAAACCGTCGGAGATCTTGAACAATATTTATCGTGCTATTTCGTCAGTATACATTTGTGACCAACATGGCTAAGTTAATCTATATCAAAGCAGATACCTTCAACAGTGTTAACTGTTCAGTGAAATGCTGAATATCACGATTTTAAAAAAATAGGAGGAATTTATAGCTGTTTTTATATTATTTTTCATAACTTGCAGCAAGAGCCAGATTGCTTATTTTATCTGATGGCATGCCTTGCATTAGATGAACTGGTTATCGTCATCATCGGGCGACAGGGCCTGTCACCAATGCAGTGGGTGTTGGCTTTCCTGAGTTCTGTGTCGGGCACGCTGTTCTTTCTCTGCATATGACATATGTTTACAGGGCTGGCTGCCTTGCCGTGATATAGCCTTAATTGCTGGCTCAGTGTAAAACACCATATCCATTTCTCCCCTCGGTTTTCGTTATCCCTTTCAGGGAGCTAGACTGTTCAATGATACATAAATAGGTGTTTCCCATCTCGCAGAAACTCGTGTAAATCATTTGAGAGAAATTCAAATCACACAAAGTTACCAAAGGGTTCGAAAAACGTAAACGATTTGCCCTCTTGGTCGGAAAACGTAAGAATTTAGATCGGAGTTCTCATCACATAAAATGCTATGAAGTATGATAGACATATAAAGGCGGCAGTTTTAATGGTATAAAATTTATGGCACTAATAATTAAATCAACGATCGAGAATACGGTAATCTTAGCGCATGGGCGCGCGTATAGTGATATGTGTACTTTTTTGCGATCGGTAGATAAAACCTCCACTAATTTTATTTGGAAGTCTGACAACCCACAACAGTTTTAGTTGGGTAGGGGACTGGGATGTCTCAAGTCTCCCCCGCTCCTACCTTTTGTAGATGGGAAACACTACAAATGCTCATGCAGTTGCATGTTTTATACGTCCATGATGCTTGAGGACGAGAATCCAGATGCTTTCAAACCTAGGGGCAGAGGTTGGGGTGGAAAATTGCGTGGTCGTCATGGTGAAGCAGCACTAAAAGCCTGTTGATGTGATCAGCATGCTGCTCAGCATGACGGCCTCATCTTCGTGCACCGTATGCCCTCGCATAATGTTGCATATGAATAAACAGAAATAGGGTTGAAGCTGGCAGAAATGAATACATTGCTGTTTACTGGTAAATTGTGTGGCTGGCGGGGGTGGAAATTTACAGTAATATTTTACCCAAGTTACCTAGAACTCGAACTTTCTAGAAAATGTGTAGGAAGGGGGAGGGTCCCGATTCACATACGCTGTGTTGTGAAATCATGGTTCGTGTTGAAGGTCTGCTGTCAGTCCTCTACAGCTTGCGCTGTTTCGCACAACAAAGGCTTTCTATGTGTTCTTAACCTGTCTATGATGAAAATAAATAGATATATGTGATGAACAATATATGGCTTATGTGTACTATTCACATTTGTGCAACCTCTTCAACGCAGAGGAAGAAGCCTTGTAAGCAGGGAATGATTCGTAACGTGTAGAATGTGTTGGCAGTAGCGGTAGATGGTGGGTAGAGAATGAGGCCAGAATAGTTTTGATCTAGCTTCCATGTCAAGGACGACGCCGACATTTTTTCTGTCTCTCTCTCTCCTTCTGTCTCTCTCCCCTTCCCTTTCTCTTCCATGCTCGGGCTGCAACCGACGATATGACCCAGCATGCAGACTGGCTGGAGGGCAGCGAGTGCCGTTTCGGTTGGCTAAACAAGATCACCTGCTGCGGACCACGGCTGCAGCCGTGACGTGCAGCGGATCAATATGTAAAACGAGTAATCAGTCCCGTTTCCAGATGGATGGGTGATGGACGGTGACGAAGGGTGATGTGGGTGGGTGGGTGCGGTCTAACAAAGACAGTCTTCCCGGGCAAAAAGGGACGCCCGGCTGTAAGAGATCTTGCGTTTACAGTCGCGTTGACATGTCAATAGTTCCCTTCCTCTCCATCACTGGCATCGCCCACGGCATCCTACTCGGCTCATTGTTTGACTAGGTTACCGGGTTTTGTGCTTTGCTTTAATTATCCGTCTGTATTGGTCACACGGTAGCAGCAGTCGACGCCTTTTAAGGTGAAATGTATGTCGGTGGTGGCTGGGGTTAGCGAGGAGTAGGTCTTCGATTGTGTAATTTGTCATAGTGTGTTGTGTGTTCCTCATTCACCTGTTATAGATTGAAACGCTTAATATGTTTTTTTTTAAAGAAAGAAATGCCATCATATGTGACTTGATGGGATCAAACCTTTCTTGGAGATGTTGCTAGGGTCAGTTGTAGTGCAGTACCTACTAAAACTGTCGAAACAATAATATGGCAGGAAGATTGCAAAACGCATGCAACGTGGGTTGTCTTTACATAGGTAGCAATCGGGTTTACTGTCTATCACGAGCTTGATCTTTGTCTAGATTAGAAGAAAGGAGCGCGTGCGTGTGTGAATGTGGAATTTAATAGGTCGAAGTGCCTATCAGTTTCTGGCATAATGAGTATGGAGGAGTGAGTTGCCATCAGCGTAACCGGAAGTGGATGGACAGTAAGCTTGGTCAGCATGATGTGTGACCGGCCGCGCGCAAGATCATGTAAAAGAGCGCGTACATTGCCGAATATGTTATGTCAAGGCATTTGGATAATGCAGACAGGCGGCAGACACACGTACAAACGATTATCTGTCGACGACTCGGTCAGCGGCATTTGTTCATCATATTTAAGAGTTAAAATATCACGGGAATGGATCCCAGCAATGCGATTGGTCGAACTTAGTGGCAACACTTTCGCTGCCCCCTCCCTTTTCTTTTCCTCTCCCCTGCACCACATGACGGCTCCAATAGCAGTAAACAGCAATCTGTCAGCCCGTTGTGGCAACTCGCGAACCATAGTAGGTACTGCAGTACCTAGCCAGGGTCGCCAACATTCCACACGTTTCATTTGCCTGATGGGGAGTGATGGCCTGAAGCGACTGCAGCCCTCCACGCTTTCGCCGTGTTGATGGTGAGCGGGCGCAGATCACAGACGTCTGTACTCTCTTGGGGTACAAATAGTACCCTCCAGACGATGCAGTTATCAGGGTCCCACCCAGCACGGCAGAGCAAATATATTTTATAGTGAGCCCCTTCCCCCGGCCTGTGGTAATTTTAATGAAATATCGCGTCAGTGACCTGACATTTAGCTGCTGGACCAGACACCTATGCCAACGTGTCTCGTGGGGCAGTGGGTGTCGCGGCGTATAATAGTCATTGGTCACGGTAGGCAATAGGTTGAACTCGTAAGTGTCCCAAAGTCGAGACTCCATGTAAGGATGCAAGTCACTAGGATCATATGAGCAACATTAAACAAATAAGTAACAGAAAGAACATTATGTGTAAACTGTTAAAATGTTAGTAAGATTTAAAACAACTATTTTTGGAGTTTTGTAAACGTTTTGGTAGTTTCATTGCTAGGACTTAACGTCGTACAGATGAGCGGATTTTAGCGGAGAAGCAAACATACATGTGGGCTTTACACCTAAACTATGTATATAGTACTTGTGTAATGGGCTTTGTGTGCGTCACCATTACATAACAGGAAGAATAAATAAAGGAGAGAAAAATAGCTCGAATCGAATATTTTATTGTTTAGGCCATCGGCCCCTAACAGGAGGGTGACCTCATGACTTTGTACATTTCTAGTACATTACATAAAGATACGTTGTAGCATGTGTACTATATAATAATATAAAACATACAATTATACGAATTTGGAACCTGGGTGTATTACATTGTTATCTATTAGAGCACGTCTATACAGATAATAAAATATTACATACTAACGATCAGATAAAGAGCTAGAGAGAACAACAAATTGTTTGTTAGGCCATCGGCCCATATTACAAGGGGTGGTAGTCACTTGTAATTTTTTTCAGAACATACAAAAAATAATCGTAGTCTATTCATGAACTTACATATAGTTACAGGACATGTCGGATTTCTAATACCTTTAAAATGTAAAGTGCTGTGTTAGATATTATCATCCTACCACTGCTAATGGTGAGGAGCAGCGTTTTTAAACATAGATGAATATCTAAAAAAAATTTCAAAGTAATATATTTCTCTCAAAGAACAGTATACATGGGACACAAAAACATGAAATGAAGTGAAATAAAAAAATAAAAAAAAGCGAGAGAGGTAGAGAGTACACGAAGAAAAAGTGAGGGGGTGGGGGTTAATAAAGAGAGGCTGAAACTTAATTACAACAACTTATCGTTAACTTAGCAAGGCGGCGACAGTGCTTATGAAAAAAGTGCGATCTGTCTTGGTCGTTGTGTTGCGCATTATAAATACCCATTGTTATATTATTCATTCTTTCTTCTCATTTTCTGTTTGCCAGTTGACTCTTATTCTGTACATGTGGCAGATCAGTGTGTGACGTCCGTGACATTCCTTCCTGTATGGGGTCATGAAATTTCAAACTGAACTTGCGTCAACATATATTGTGTCTGTTTGGACCCTTACTATTATCGTTTATTACTTAGTGTGCATGCCTGGGACACGTGCATGTGCATACTAATTAAGCTATTAAATAACCTATTATACATTTTTTTTTATTTACGGGGATTGATGGCAACCAGAACTTGTGTGTCACGGTGTAGGGGACAGGTTCCAGGAATGTTTCAGCGTTGATGGAGGACCTTTTCAGCACCTGTGAGATCAACTTGACCCAATGAGTGCTTCGTAGATACCGTTGACTCACCTGTGTATGTGTGTGTGAAAAAAGTTCTGGAGACACCTATTTTATATATGTTTATACCATAACTTTTCTAGTGTAAACAGGACTAAGGCAGATGCTTGCCCCAGAAAGTCCTTCCCCCCCTTATCTTTGCAGTCAGTCGAGATCAGTATCAATGACCTTTGACATGTTCGACACTAAGAGGCACAGTTGTTGTTATAATTTCCTTGTAATGCGCTACACGATAAATAGAAGTACGTTTTTATGGCGTTAATTGTTCTAGTACTGTTTACCACAAACTTGAATTACTTATTTGCTTGCAGACGATTTTTTCCAGTTAACTACTAAAAAGAATCTGATGTGTACAAAGCTTCCGGCTTAGTCACGTTCATTGTTTAAGCTCGCCGAGACTAATAGCGGAGAACTTCATAAGAGGCTAAGCGTTGGTCTTCTCAGACAGACAGCAGTCCACCTCCGTGGGTTTTGCGTTCTCAGTGTAAACTAGGATGGATCAATTCAGCGGAAAAAATTGTCATGCTCCGTACAAAGACGTTTGGGTCACCGACAGACCGCGTACACCACGGCCATATTGCATGATGACACAGTTTTCGCAACATAAATACGTGGGCGACACATGACTGGCGTTGTAATAACGTCATTACTTGATCTCGTGACTCTAATGGCGTCCGCACTCGAAATGGCTCTGTCGCTACGTGGGGTGAGAGACAGGCTACTGCAGTCACTTCCTGAGGTCACTGAGTATGAGTATCCTAGGATTCCGTAGGCAGATGGGATTGTCTCGGTTTATGCCTCCTATTTTCCGCTCTCTTGTCTCATTGGTTGTTTTGGACTCGTAATTACCCTTAACGCAAGCATTACCTATTGCTGACACGGAGTAGATCCATGATGACTATTCAATTAATCAAGACAGAGAAACGAATAAACAAAATGGTGGGAGGCGGGGGGCGTGTCACCAGCAAAGCAGTCCGTGCAGCCTTCGGTCGATCTCAAACTGCGAAATACAACCTGTCGCCTGAATCAATTTTTTTTAAAGCTTCTAAGCTCGTTTATTTCTTCGGGAGCATGCGCAGCCGGCGTTAGCCACCAGACGAAGAATGCCCGGATTTACCGAGAGTGCGTGGTGTGACATGGAGTCATGTGCAATCGCGAGCGGCCCGCACCCTCTAGGTTTCTATCGTCCTTTTAAAAACATGGGAAATGTGACGTTGGCTTGGGTTAAAAGATTTCTACGTCGATTTTTTTCCCCTTTTTTTAAGAATCGGAGAGCTACTGTACAGTGCGATGATATATTTTGATCGATAGCTTTAAAAAAAGGTTTTTAAAAAAAAAATAACGGACAGTTGATGCGCGCCGAAGCTACTTGAAAGGAAAGACGACAGAAAGAAAGCAAGATGGGACAGGCGAGCGAGGTAGTGCATAAAGAAAATGGGAGCGGGTAGAGGGGAAGAGGATCGACGGACCATGATTCTAATTTCAATAATAATGGCACTTATATAGCCCACTTCCCTGCTGGCAGCAAGTTCAATGCGCTTTAACATAAGTAATTAGTCAGCAATATCCATGTAGATTAGCAGATTCCACTTCTCAATCTCTGTGCCTACTACCCTTGGACACTGTTGGATACAGTCTGACATTCTTATCACATCAGCCATATCATTCACTTGCTAAATTTGATGATGACCTTTTGTTTTCTATATGAATCACATCAATATATGTTACACCAGTTCGACTCCCAACATTATCTTTTACTTGTTCTCTGTACATGCCTACCTGCATGTTTATGCTAATTGATTAAATGGGCCTTGTATATTATATTTCTACAGGATCTTCCATCTTCGGTTTGTTTTCGGCCTCTGTGCCCGCTTCTGTCATTCCGTCCCACCTACTCCCTTTCAAAAAAAAAATAAATAAATAAAATAAGTAAATAAAAGAAAGAGAGAAAAAAAGCATCCCTTCTCTCCTATCCGCACACGAAGAAGCCTAACCTTGAGGATGTCGATAAAACGCTCCTCCACGATAAATAATAAGCTATATTGCTTCTGAAAATACACGGAGTTTCGGTTTTTGGATTTTTGATTTATCAGTTACCTAAATCAACTTTTGGCTTTTAAGGCCACAGTAGAGGACTGTCTTCTCAAACACCCATCTTTTAAATGTCTCACAGTCTTCACTACTAAACTTTCTCACCAGTTACTGGTAGGCACGTGCAGATTGGATCACATATTAGGTAGTACACACAAACTGGTTATTTAAATATAGCGTCAAGGTATTTCCTAGCTCAGCGGCAAGGTATTTCCTAGCACAGCGTGATGATAGGAAAGAAAAAGAGAAGAATGAGCTGGAAAAAATGGTTGAAAACAAAGCCTCAGTCTGTATTAAGCGTCAACGTTTCTATGCAAAGGAATATTCCATCTGATGAGATTTGGAAGACGTTAGACCATATCGAGTTTTTCTTAGTCAAAACACGTAAGCGTGCGTGTGTGTGTGTGTGCGTGCAGTGCATGCATGTTGTGTACATGCACGTAAAGTGAGAGTCAAACGGGGGGCGTGATATGAATCAATTGTTTGCTCAGTCTTCTACGTCGGTGGGTCGCGTTCGATTTGCTCATCTTGTGGGTCAGTCTGACCCTCTGAGTCATTGTTTGATTGGGAACGTGTTCCGAATGTTTATTTTGTACACACCTGTCCGTATTGTATTCGAGATAGTTTTTTAGTTTTGTTATCCTGTCAGTTTTCTAGCATCCCGTTGAAGAAACAGTTTCTCTGATACTCCCTATCCAAGGAAAGCAGTGATGGTTGGTGTTAGAGATTGGAGAGAGAGAGAGTGAAAGACCTGGTCTTTGTGGACTGTGCAGGTTTTTAACGGGTTATCATGGATTGGATTTTGTTGTGGAGTGGGTAATAAAGGATTGGACAAAGTTGATCACATTAACGCAGATGATTTATGCACTCAGTAAAACAAAGAGAATGTTTGTGATACTGACAGATCGTATAGCCCAGGGGTGAGGGTGTAAGGTAATGAGGTGTCAAACAGAGGATGTAGCTTCCTCTTGTGATCAGCAAATTGTCAGAAAGGCTTTCAGCATTCTGTCCATATCAAAACGTTCTAGCTGAAGAATTTTGTTTTATTGAGTATTGGGTATGTTATGCGTGTGTACAAGAAATAGCAGGCACTTGAAATCGCTTGTACCCTCTGTAGTCCCCAGCTGTATAACCACAGGTGAATTATTGGTTTGTGTGGTGATATTGAAGGTGTGCTTTTTGATTGGTTTTATGCAATATTGCATGTTTTTGTGATTTGCTATGATGTACCACGTGCCTTAGTTATTCTTGTAATTAGCAACTGGTTTTGTTGTTTTTTGCAACTGAGCACACTTCGCAAGTTATAATTGCTCATTGGGATCAACAAAGTTAATCATTTATCATTTCACACGTTGTAGTAAGATAAACGTGGCTTTGGTGTTGCTACAGGAGGTACGGGGCAGCCACGTAGCAGTAAGAACATAACTGTAGGCTTGATGTGATTTCTGCTGGGGGCACCGAGTGCAACAATAATATAACTACTGTCAGTGTGTTCTTCTGTGTGCAGGGAGCACAGGGGCATTCCTGAAGGTGCTGGTGGCTCTCAGCTCTTTGACGTTTGCAGCACAAGTCTCCTTCCAGATAGCTACTGTAGCCAGCGACACTCTCCGTAACAATCTGGTCAATTGTGAGTCTACATTTTTTTTTTTTTAGTATATCTTGAGAACATTCATAACCAACACACAGGTTGTCAAATCACACGATTGGAAAACGTTCACCTGTTTGTAGTCATATAGTATTTACGTTTATGGTTAATAAAAGACATATGTCCATTGTCTTGAACTCCCTGGACACTAGTCATTACGTTATGCTGACCAATGTTGGAGGAACCAAAGGTTGCTTGTAGTCGCACTCAGGTCCAGTGTGTTAAGACCAACCTGAACGGTTTGCGTTTTTTTTTTCTGATATCAGTATAGGCTATATAAAACTAATATGTAAATTTCAGCCTCCAAAACCCATCCGTTAATTCTGCATTTCTCGTGG
This sequence comes from Pomacea canaliculata, assembly GCF_003073045.1. Taxonomy (NCBI): domain Eukaryota; kingdom Metazoa; phylum Mollusca; class Gastropoda; order Architaenioglossa; family Ampullariidae; genus Pomacea; species Pomacea canaliculata. Next base: position 11,811,812 of record NC_037601.1, read on the forward strand.
TTCTGAAAAACTGCTTCTTTAGCACGAGAAATGCAGACTTTCGACATCCGAATAATTTTAACTGTCGCTCTGATTTCAATGTTGTGAATGGTGTACAAACGTGACGTAGTACACTGTTAGCGGCGCTCCTCGGTCACAGGTGCGAATCGCGTACTTTGGTAGAGGACAATTAATTAACGGATGGGTTTTGGAAGCTGAAATTTACAGGTTAGGTTTATATCGCCTATACATACTGATATCTAAAAAAACGAAAACCATTCAGATTAGTCTTTAAGTTTTTTTTGCATGTAATTGCAAGCCAGCAGTCTGGTGGTATAGCAGCATTCGAGCTTACCTCGGTGACTGAGATGCAGCACGTGGATTCAACACTCAGGAGGTTGCTGCGTGACAGATGACGCGCACGACAGCTGCATGCTCTTTTTGTTTTGTTTTTCAGTCCACACGCACGCACTGTGTCCTTCAAGTGTTTCGAGTATACACTCTGAACCATAGACTTTCTTTTTTTAGTGTCTGCGCTCCGCCATTTACCAATAGGTACGCTCACTAAAACGATCGACTAACAGTCGCATACATACACTTGCTTTCATTTTTAAATTATTATTTAACTGGTGGATTGATGGCCAGGCGTCGCATATTTGGACATGTCCTTTTTAACAGCAAATAGGAGGGGGAATATAAAAAGAAACGAAAAGCTTGTACACAATACACAATAAATTTGTCACGTTGTTAAGAATGCTTTCAGGAAAATATTAACGCATATTTCTCAACCCATCCCCCCCCCCTCGATGTAAAAGAGAAACAGGAAAAGAAGAGGACAGGCAAGAAATTATCGGAAGGGTAAAGTGCGGAGTTGATCACCAATTAGAATGGAAGGCGAAAGTTTCACAGTGCACCTAATCGTGTCAGATAGAACCGGAACGTAGTCTAAAGCTGAATGTTGGCAGGACAAATTGCAAAAATTAGAACTAAACGAAGAGGGATGTCAGCAGCAGCAGTTTGTGTGTGTCAAGGCAGAAAACTGACACGCGAGCATCATCCGTCCATTTCTGTAACGGCCGGCATGGTTGTTTTCGTCTGCCAGCTTTCGGACTCGCCTATCGGCTCGGTCATCGTGTTATCTGTCCTGTTGTCACGTACTTCAACAACACCGAACCAAATAAGAATGATCCACAAGGGGTGCTTCCATACAGCAGATGCACCACCACACAATACAGGCATTGCATTAGCTGCAGCTGGGGCGTCGGAAGCAAGGGTAAATTGATCGTTGGGTAAAGGGTATAAGTGTAACGGGGTTATGGAAAATGGGAAACTTTGGTAAAGCATCCATAGAAAAGTGTGTCCAAACCTTGTGGATATTACTTTTTGATACCTTACCCAGGTGTATCTTTGCTACAGAGTCATAACAATGGCCTGAGGTATTAATAAAGATATGCAATATAAATCACCAGGCCCAGCAGTGATAAAGAGTGGCAAAGCCAGTAAACATTGATCTCAAAGATAAAGAGCAATTATTTATTATTTAAAAGCATCTAGAAGAAGAGTGAGAGTGGTTTGAGACATTTTTAGTGATGCATCATATCAAGTTTAGTTCAGACAGAGTTCATATCACCCAATCTGCTGTGAGCAGGAGTGCACACACACACACAGGGTGGATGCATAATTTTTATAGCAATAATTCATTCTATGCCAGGTTGGCAGTGGAAATAAGTCGATCATGACTTCAGAACAACAAATGAATTTTAATGAAGGATGCTTGAATGATTACTGTGAAAAGGATTTCTTAACCTTTTTGAATCCCAAAGAGAAGAGTTTATCTGTGTTTGAACTTAGTAAATTACATGTAATCATTAAAGATAGTACTCAGAGGTCAGGAGCCAAGTGAAATGTAACATACTGGCTTTGGCTATTGATTATGATTGGCATGTGACCTTAGATATTTTTGCCAGCTGACGCAGTAGCAGTCACAGGGTATAATGTGATAAATCATGAAAGGGATTTGTTTTGTATGCAGTTACAGGCATAAACATTTATTCTATAAATAACTTTAACAGAGAATACAATTTAACTTTATGAAATAATATATATACAGTCAGCACGAGGAATATATAAAATTAGTACATATATTAAAAATATAAAATCAGACTCTGATTTTTACAGTGTACAAAATAAAGGATATAATCACATTAGTAATGGGGTAGATGCAGTTGCTCTCCCAATCTCACCACAAGAACCAAACAACACTTTCATGGGTTCTAAGTTCTTTTACTCCCACACCAGTCAATAGTGCTGGCTCAGGTGAAAACTCTACACCACACACTCTTGCTCTCAATGAAATGTGCTCCCACCTCTTCGATGTCTCCAACTGCTCGCCTCTCCACCCAACCTTCACGCCTGACTTCCCTCCAAACACACCCCCCCTCACCTCCATCCTGTCGCTAGTCGACCCCCTCCTGCTCTCCTTGATGACGGGGTTGTCACCTGGTCAGTAATTACCCCCCACCGCCAAGCCTGTACCAGTCCTGTGTGCGTGTGTATGTGTGCTATCTTCCATACTACTATATATATATATGATGCATAAGGAATATTAAAGATGAAAAGATATGGCACATGGGAGAGTTGTGTTTTCTGCAGTGGGATCTTTCCCTGGTCTTTGATAATATGATTCCATTACTGGGGCATAAAATGTCCTGTTCAGTCTTTTTACCTATTCATCGTGCCTCTCTCCCTAATCCTCAACTGAAAAACAAGAAGTAGTGTACAAGTAAAGTATTTCACCTTCTACAATAGTCTTCATTACTAATATGCATAGTGTTGGGAAACATCACTGATGTGTTCTGATGTGACAACAATGGCAGAAAGAATGCAGTTGTTCAGCACAACCTCAACCTCTGCCCCATTAGTAATGCAACATGCTGTTGGAGTACTTATGCAAAACCAAAGCAAGTGTATTGTAGCACAGATAACTTTTGTAACCTGCTTAGAATATTTCTTTATTTGAAACCAACATTTAAGTAACAGCAAGGTGAAGAGACAAGAGCTCAGTGTGCAATGTGAAACTGTCAAATAACAACCAACCGACTGTTTGTCAAAAGTGTCATTAGGGGTTATGATAATGACATTGCATGACCTACTGGAATAGCCAGATCATACAGGTGTGCTACAGGTTTTAACATAGTCAAGTTGTATTAAAGAGGTAATTACCTATAAACAAATTAGGACTGCCTAAAAAAAGGTTGTCATTGAGCAGAATTTCATAAACACACTCTCATGGTCCGATTTCATACTCTTCATGTGTCTCTCTTCTTCATTGCAATGAAGACAGGGTCTTTATCTGGGCCCTCGATCATGTTGGCATGCCAGGCACTGTTTGAAGCGACCAGACTGCTAAGGCATCTTGCCAATCTCCTGGTCAGCTGCAGTCACTGGTGTCTGTTGACTTAAGTCTGCCATCATGGTATACATTCAGTCCTCACAGTGGCTGTGCTAGGTTCATGGTTCACAGTGAGCACCTCTTGCTTAAACACAATACAATAACACTAAATATAAATATAGAAATAAAAAAGCAAAACAAGAAAGACAGGTGCTCCAGGACCAGGAGCCAGCTGTATCGCCTGTATGAGAACCTTCGCTCAAAGATGTATCCTAGCCATGAATTGATTGTATATGTGGATTGCCACTGGAGTAAAAGAGTGCAAATATCAGGCGGTTCTGGCTCGGGGAACTCTAAACCTACCACATCTGTCTGTGTGTCTTTTGTCAAATTCCTGTTGGAGTGGATGAGAGTCATTGGCTAAAATTGTAGTCTGTTGTACAGAAGCTTGTGATCTAGTGTCTCTTAAGCCATTATGCATTCATGTCATTGATATTCTGCACATGTTTGCCACCAGTTTTGTTGTTTGTTGGTTTTTTTATGACATATTTCACTTGCAGTAACTTTCTCCTGCCAAAAACCTGTAAATTTATACTTAAATAGTTGAATTTTAAATTAATTCAAATCTTAGTTTTACAGGTGGAGGCCACAGAATGCTTTAAATGGGCTGCTTTCTCTTATGCCACTCTATTTAAACTTTTTGCTGCTTGGCATTGCTTCTGTGGTCACTTTTGTTTTCTATTTGACTAGTTGATTTTTTCTATGCCTTGACATGGCCTGAACTGCTGACACTGTGTTAAAAAAACAATGAACAACCATGATGTGTCATTTGTTGTGATTATTTCAAGAACAAACATTTAGATTTTATTTGGCAGTCTTTGATATCTTAAGGACATTTTGTTTTTGGAGGAGGGGGAAAAGGGTACTTTATCAGTCCCTACCATCAGTTGTATTTAAATTCTTTGCAGAGTTTGTTATTGTCACTTGGTAATTTTTTGTTTCAGGTTCTAAAGTTGAACAGCTTTCTAGACAGCTTGGATTTCAGAGGTATGCATGGTTTGAAAATGTGTTTTGTTGTATTCAGAGTGCTATGCTATCCAAGTTATTACATGAAACAGTATTTTACATTGTTTTGCATGTGCTGTAGATATGACATCAGGCTAACACAACCATTTTAAGGAAATAGTGTGTTGGATTTGCTAAGTAATTAGGACTAGCCTATTGATCTTATTAAGAGAATGGCAGATCCAACAGCTATCACCTGCCAGGATGTGATGAACAATTAATGAGATGGAAAGGCAGTTTTAACACATGAATGATAACATAATAGAAGGAAAAATCAATATTTACACTCAAAGAAAGTTACACTTAATGGAACTTTTGGTGTGTATCCACACACCTTCAGCAACTAAAAGCTAAATGACTGATGTGTTCAGTGCCCAACAGCCTGAGATGAACTCAGGACAAGTTACTGAATAAAACTGTTATAGACTGCCATCAGTTGACTCCTGACCAATACAGGAAGCTGTATGCCTCTAATACAATCCCCAGGGGCAATTCAAGATCATGCTTGTACTGGCAATAATATATACATGATATAAAGATATAATATAGATGTACATGTTGAAATAGTGTCTCTCTTACACACACATTCTCTCTTCCACACACACATTCGCATTGAGCGCATCTTTGTGATGTGGATACTAGCGCGCTACAAAACTACATCATCACAACTACATTCTCAACAACAGCAGATACAGTTGGTGACCCAAGGCCACCTCATCCTAGTACAAGATCATGGCCAGTAGAGTTTATCAAGTGAATGGCACGTGGAATGAGTGAGTTGGGGTGACAGTTGGTTTTGCATACAGGCATTGAGTACCTACAGCCAGATCGCAAGAGTGAAAACTCACTTGCCAACACATGATCAGAAATCTAACGAGGATTCGAGATGCCTTCCTGAGGATTAGCTGATGACAGACCTTCTGAAGCTCTGTGGCCTCCCATAGATACATAAGGAAAATATGCCACTCCAACCAGTTGTCGCATCCATAGGCTCCATCACTTACAAGACTGCAGGGTTCCTGATCAACATTCTTTCACCTCTTGTGGGAAAGATAAAAAGTTCAACAATAAGGTCAAACAGAATAACAGCATTGCCATGCTCAACATCAAGATCACCATGGGACATGACAAGCTGATTTTCAGTGTCTACTGCAAACTCTCACACACCAATACCTCTAGTTTTATAGCCATCAACCTCTCCAGCATAAACTGGGGGTGATGCACACTCTCTGTCATCAAGCAAAGACCATTGACTCATCAAAATAAGCTCCATATGGAGAACTTCAACATCTGAAGGAAGTATTCTGCATTTCAAGCTGCCTCAAACGAGGATGGTACTGAACCTGGGAGCCTCAAGACCATTCCTAATCCCTCATTCAGCAGAGATCCTGCAGTCTGTGTGTGTACCAACATCCCATACACTAATGGCTTCACAGAAGCCATCTTCTGGGAAATCAAAGTCCTTGTTCATGCCAAGCTGTGCACCACCATCTGCAGACTAGTGGCACCCAAAGACAAGACTGACTAGCTGGACAAGCCAGATATGATTTATCACATTGAATGTGACTAAAGTTTATGTGGGGGAAACAGAAAAAACGGAAATTAAGAACATGGCAGGAAGTCCTTGATGATGGGGACACCTCTTCTCCCCAGATGAAGATAATGCTACCACCTTGGACTATGAAGCTTTGTGGTTTCAGAGAGAGGTGGAGGAGGTAATTTACATTGTAGCCCAAAACCTTCCCCCAATAGAAACTGGGCACCACATCAAGAACTGGCAGTCTGCAGCAGTCTTATTCAGTTGTGTGCCCTGAGTTCATGGGCAGAACAACACTTCAGAACAGAAACCACTTTCCTTTTAATTTCCAAGGTGAATGGAATTGAATTCTTTTTTTTGTGCAGAGTGGATGGCATACCAGTTCACCATGCAGTTCGTCTCATTATGCCAGATATTGGAGTGTTTGTGGTAGCAGTGGTTGTCCTGGTAGTATGCACCATTATTTTGCGAAGGAAGTCAGATGCAGTTCAAGAGCCTCGCAAAAGAGTGACCAGCTTGAGACGCCAGAAGGCACTGAACTATGCAGTCACTGTTGTAACAGAGGTCTTTGTGATGGTGGCTCTAGCTGCAAGTTCCATCATGATTCCATCTGTGAGTAAAGTTCTGTTTTGTTGGTCTGTGGCTTCCTTTTCATACAGTCATGACAGTCTCTCAATGTTAGGATGTAAGGTCCAGTAACTTTTGTTGCATTGGAATTATAAATAATGATGATTGCTTACTGATTTATTCATTAAGTCCATAAAGTATTTAGGGCATGCACAATGAACAGATACAGCAGCAAGTGATGGTGGTGTTGGTGTTGTTGGCCCTGTACTTGCAAATGATTGAGTCACAAAATGTAATCTGCTGTTGAAATGACTGTATTTATGTGGCCCCAGTCAAATCATTGTGTACTTTAAGAGATTAAAGAGTCTGATATTATCAGGGATTATGGCATATCTTTCACGGCATTAGTAGTAGGAAAGACAGAACAGCAGCCACAGCAGGAAACTGCTTGTGCAGACTGCAGTAAATGTCTAGAAACAGGAATTCAGGTAACTTGAACAGATGTTTTTAACTTAGATCAGTGCATTGCTGCACTCATGCCATTGATGGCCACCATGGGGGAAAATTTGATTCTTGCATTATAATTAAGCAGCATTGTGATCACAAAAGCTAAATAATCCTACACCTCAAATGTTTTGAAAGCCTTTGAAGTAAATCTGTGCTCAGAGTATTATAAATTCTTTTATATTTCTCGACATGAAAGGTTCTTGCTGAAAAGAGATTCATATCAGGGTGAAACCTTTGATAAGTTCATATGATTTGTGTATGCATGTTCTGTCTGTTGTATGTGAGCATGCGTTTGATACAAATCAGTTATCGACACAATGTTGCTTGCCTGCAGATGCTGGGTTCTGTTTATCTGCTAACTGGTCTGGTTCTGATGGTCATGTGGGCATGCTACGTGCCTCTTGGCAGATTAGGCCATCTCCGTATTCCACTGCTGATTTACACTGGCTGCCATATTTTGCTGCTACATCTGTACCAGTTCCAGTTTTTTCAAGGCTATGTTGCCCCATCTGGCCTGGTGCCTAGGTAGGGCTTATGAATTTGGCAGACACCCTAATTTTGAGCAAGGTTGTTGAGAATGCATTTGGACTGGTTTTATTGTGCTGTGTGCATTAAATGTTTGTGTGTAATTTTCTGCTTTATTTTAATGCCATGTGCAATCATGACATGAAATATTCATGTAGGTATAGTTAAGTATTCCTTTGTCCAGTTCTGTGTTGACCTTTATTAATAGAATTTGATCTGTAGATTTTCTATTTGTGAGAAGAAATTAAAGTGCTGTACTTCCATCTGTATTAAACATTAAAATCATTAAATTTTCTCAGTATGTACATTGTTAAGAAAATTTCTGTCAATTTCAAATGGGAATTCTCTGACTTTATTCAAAACAGAATAATAAATCTTGTTCCATGTCTTTTTCAATCAAATGGTATGTTGTTTGGTGAAAACTGTCATAAGCTGTCTTCGTATTTGCATTGCTTTACAAAGCCAAGAAAGTAAGACAATTTTTCAAGGCCTGCAGTGCTGTCATAAATGATTAAGTATTGACTCTTCACTTGTCAACAGATTGCTAGGACTTACAGGAGTGGTACGCACAGACTGCGCTGAAGTATATGGTGTGAATTTCCATTCTGAAGCAAACTGGCAGATGTTCATCAACCCAGCAGTGCTTCTTCTTCTGTACTGGATTCTTGCCTTTGAGACTTGTGCTTGGTACAGGAAGAAGGTTAGACATTTCTGTCTTTTGTGTATGTGTGTTGTCTGAGAGAGAGAGAGGGGAAATTAAGAATGAAAATGTGCCACGCACATGGATGATCCATGTGACATGTACACAAGTGGAAAAACTCTTTAGTAGCAAACACTAAGAAATTGCAGGGGAAGGGAGAATTGTGTTAACGATATTACATTGTAGGAGTTTGTTCTCCTTGTCAGCTGTCAACCTATTACTGTTTCCATTCTCTTTTCTTGAAAAAATTTTGGTAGGCGACAAACCACCATTCAAGTACCAGGTGATAGGAAACAAAATTGGACAGTGATAAACTGTAAACACGCTGCTAAATGTGCAACATGCATCTCATTCTTTTTTTCCTTTATTTTTACAGTGGCTGCCACTGAATGAAGGAACAAGTGAAAAGAAATGGACAAAACACAAGCGAGAACTCAATCCTGAACGGCAGGTACCAAGACCCAAAGACCTGGAAGAGGTTTGGTGGAATTGCCTCCATTTGTGGGCTTCACAGCTGCAGCGTGGAGTGTCCACTTGATGTAGCACTTTGTTGTGGCACGCTTACCCCCACTCGTAGTGCTGAGCCGACAGCCAGACAAGCATAGCCTTCTTTTGTGTAGACTCTTATTGTGCGCTATGTGCAATCCTTGATAGTTGTTGTAAAGCTTATTTCCTGAACTAACCCCAATTGAATCTGGTTGGCTTTTCTGCAGACCTGTTAGAGGAAAAACACCTTGATCTTGGTTATTGGCAACAAAATGATGGGACTTAGCTATTATTATTAAGCTTTGAGTAAGCACAGTTTAGCACCACTTCATGGTGGCTTTTATTAATTAGCAACATCTGTATTTTTGTGCCGCTTAGTTACATTTTAGGATGAGTTAGTAGATGGGAAGTAGTGGAGGTCTTAGTAACAGGTAAGGTTCAGGTATGTTTCGTGAAGAGAAATGAACACCTTTAGCCAAAATGGATTGTATATTTCTTTTCATTTTTGATGTACTGCTTGTGTCAGTCATTTGAAACTGTTTTTTTTTTTCCTTTTTCATTTGTGCAGCTCTGTTTTACCTTTTCTAAGAAAATTATTGAAAGCAGCAGAGGGTGGGAGGGAAATCTACTTTTTAAGATTAGTTTATCTTTATGTTTGGGTGTCAACAATTTCTTTAGACCTCCAATACAGGAGACAGGATTGGTCTGCAGAAAGCTAAGCAGATTTTTCTATATATTGTAAACTGCATGGCTTAAACCTCCAGGTACTGTCAGAAGAAATCAAGTGGACTTGTTGCAATGCATGAACTGTAAAAAATATGTTGTACCCTGAGAATGAAATTTTTTTAGCTACTTGCTGCATCTGTTTGACCTCTCAAAGATGACATGATAAGAGTTTGTCCACATTTTCACACTCACCATCTTCAACTGAAATGATGCACATGTGACTAACCACAAGAAAAGGGCTTGTAGCTATATTATAATGATACAGGTGTGTGCTGCATGAAATCAGTAAGAATTTACTTCTTTGCTTCTTGCTGTGCGGGGCTTGTTCTTTGAAATCGTCCATCAAGACACAAAGGTTTCCCTTTTTTTTTTATCTCTGGAGGAGGGTTTCCTGTGGTCATATGACAATTGACAGTGTATTCTCAATGCACTGGGATAGTGGAGACTGTGCTAGACTGTAATCATACTGTTAATGACAGTGTTTGAAAACATATTCCTCTGAAGAGATGAGACAACCATTACTCGAGTGATATAGAGTTGAAACAACCATTACTCGAGGGATGTAGAGCTGAAATGGAGGAAATACCCACTGTGTTAATAAGCTTTAAGCAATAATCTGTCTGGAACTGTTGATGTCCACTTAATCATTTTTAAAGGCTGCATGTGACAGCTGTTGGTGATATGACAAAGCAGATAAATCTTTCCTTCTGATGAACTGGTGACTTGCTCCTTAGAAATCATTTTAGTAGCCTATTTATAGTTATTCATTTTCCCACCTCCTCCAGTTTTTGCAAATAGTACATGAGTTGAAATGCAGCATGTACCATGGCTTTGGTGACTAAAAAAGCCTAGTTGCTAGGCTTTTGAGGAAGAGAATATGCAACTTTTTTCTTACCAATAAGCAAAGCTTTGGAGTGATCACCTCTTTGACCTTTTGGCTGACATCTAGCAGCAAAGGTTTACCACATCTTGCTTCTTAGTATGGTTGCAGCGGGTGTTTGAGTGAAAGCAGTAGAAGCCTATCTGCATAGCTGGCACAACAGTTTCTGTAGTTGTTCTCTCTGCATGGAGACTAGTGATGGTGATGTAATGGAAAATAGTGAAATATTGCTGGTTTTGTTTACAAGAGGAAACCTTTGATAAGTTCAGAATACCCTTATGACCTCTGCATGTATGTGTGTGTACATGCATTTGTTATTGATACATGCTGCTCCAAAACAGTAATATTTCTCTAATGTAAAACTCAAAAATATTACAAAGTAAATTTTCACTCTAATAGGCATCAAATTACTAAGCATAGTATCCCAAAACTCCCTTGTAGGTTTCATAAGCATTTTGGATTTTATTTTCTATTCATAAAACTGAAGTGCCGGTAAATTTACCAACCATCCCTTTTGTATGAGGTAGGCATACAGTCACAATAATGGTCATATATTTTAACAACCAGCTAGTTGAGGTAATGGCTTTTTCGGTTTTGTGACATTAGGGCAATGCCACCTGAAATACTGTAAACAAGAATGGTTCCTGGACAAAAGAATTGTGGGGGGAGGAGGGTCTTGTTCCTTATTTTTATGATCTTGGAAGCTTTGCGCCTGATGGCATTCCCTTTTCCAGACTTATTGGTGATCGATTTTTTTTAAAACCCTATTCTTCAAGAAAATAATTTATGAATGCAATGAATAAAACAATCCATGTTAGTAAGTCTGTGATGCGAGTGATCGTAAGCTGGATTACAAATTCTTATTTCACTGAATAGTTTTAAGTATTCTTTAAAGACTTTGTACACTGTTTAATATGCACTAAATCCATTATTTTATTATTTTTATGCAGTATCGTCATGTGACATGCCATTATAAAATTTATTTAAAATATCAACTGCTGATTTTTTAACAACTGCTGTAAGTGTTATCATTCATCTATAGGTGGAAGTATTATTTCCTTTAAGTAATCATAAATTTACAGGAATATCACCACACACATTTCAGAAACATTAATATTGCATGGCAATAGTTGTTGTTGAATTTTTTTGTTTTTAACAGAAGTTGGGGTTGTTATGGTCTCCCAAGAACCAAAAATATGATAGTGAGGTACAGTATTGAGTGAATAACAGAAACTGCATGAGAAATTACTTTTGGCTCGGTTCTTGTTGAAGTACAATTTCCTGGAATGATTTTGCCACAAATCCATAATTGTCAGGTTTCAGTGTTTGGACTTGTTCTCATGCCTTGTTTCTGGTTTGTCTTTCTTTTTCTGTTTCACACTTACTGCTTGTTTGCCAAATAAAAAAAAAGATTGTTCATAAAAGGCATTTAATCCAAGAGACTTTCAATAAACTGGACCAAATGCTGCATCAATACCAAGCATTTCCTGCATTAGCAGCTAATCATAGTTGTAAAGTGGTGTAACAAATGCTTCCAGAAACAATTTTTGACCCCTTGATTGACATTAGAACCTATGGTTCCATTTCTCCACATCATCTACTTTCTTTTCACTTGAGTGTTTTATCCAAAGGTTTGTCAAAACCACTTCACTGCATGCTTTTATGACTGCCAGATAATTGCATTATGTATTTAATGTTTAATCCTTGAAGTTCAAGCTTTTTATCGATTGATTGAAGGCAGATAATGCCACTTAAACCACCTGGCTGACCAGCTGCCCACAATGTGGAGCTTTAGTGCTGAGTGCCATATTAAGTTTTCAAGTTGCAAGCGTATGTGGGAAGCATTAGCATATGATTGCAAATGTGATCAAAGGATATTGTCGATGTCGTGATAACAAAAATTTTTTAAATAACAAATGCAAAACAGATGATTGGCAGCTTTCTTCTGGTATATCATTGCTCATAGAGGGATAGCAGTTCTATAGCCTTGTGTTCTTGTTTGTATTGTTGTTTAGTTTCATACTTCTCTAGAACAATTGGGTTGATTTCAGCTCATGACACAGAGATCATTAGGGAACAGTTGAAGCATAAAGAAAAAAGCATGTGTCAGTTAATCCCACATAATCAAATCTGGAAAATAGTGGCCTAGTATCCTTCAGCCCTTTGTCAAGAGAAATCATAAAATTAACCACCATTCATCTAATTGAAGAAAATTGTCATGTCATCTTAATTTTTTTTTTTTTTTAATTATAAAATGTTGCATAAGCATCTTTCTGTTATCAAATTTGGGCTTCATATTTTACATCTGTTTCTGTTTGGAACTCATTTCTTGGTGCTTTTTCTGTCCTTTTATATCATTGACTTCTGAAGTGTTTATTTTGCTGATTTGATCTCAAGTGTCCTTAGATGTTGGATTTGTTTTGATCTCAGAAATTCCTTTGATTTGTGCATTGATGTTAAAGTCTCTTGGAGTTTGGTTCCACAGTGGCTTTATAGCACGTACAAATGAATTAATCTTTGCTTGGGGCTACATCAAGAAATCAGTATTTCTTTTATTTTGAGTGGTGCTAACATGGGCACACCAGTTCATGTAAACAACTGTTCTGGTTCATTGGATTAATGCCATTAATTTTGCCCATCATGAATTGAATACATTATGTGTGTTGAAAGAAGAGGCTGTAGCAGCTGAAAACATAAGATGCACAGTGGCAAAGAATCAAGAAGAGCTAAGTGTCACAAATAGAATTTGAAGTACCAGGCAGTAGCTCTAAAAACACATAGTCATGGCAACAGTAATTGTTTCTGCATGTACAAGATTAACACAGGAAGTACATTATGAGGTTAGCTTCATGTATAGAGTGATGTACTTGTGGCTGCTAGCATGCCAGAGAACCAAAAGTGTTATTTTACTGTCTGTAACTGACTACTAACAAATGAAAGAAAAGTTAATCTATCAAACTGTAACACACCAGACACAGGTAGCTGGATGATTCTGAACCCTAACCTATGGTTCACCTGTTTTCAGATTCCGCTTCAATCCCGGAGATTAACAAATAAGTCTGTAAGATGTGATTTGCTTTTTTTGAAGCGCTAACTTGTTCTTTTGTTCTGTGACTTTTTATCGGGCATTTTAGGGTAGGCCTGCTCATGGTGGTATTGCACTGGTGAATGGGGGTGCTCAGTTGCAAATGCTGCTTTGATTCTGGGGAAGCTAGAAAATCTAAGGAGGTGAAGTGTCTGGAGAAAATTATTTATTTTTTGTTTACACTTTGTTTTTCAGTGTTAACTGTTTATGTCCATCTATTTTGCAGTTTTCTAGCTTTGGAAGAACATTCAAAGCTGTAAGAAAAATAAATCCATGAAGGTTTTTTAAGAGGACTGGGTCTTCCTTTGTTTAAAAGTACAGTAAACAGCATGGTACTTGAGCCATTATTAGGACCAACAAAATTCATGGGGAAATTTGGATCCCCCCATCTCATTTTTGTGTCTGTCTTTTCTACCATTGGTGTTGCATGGGTTTTGTTGCATTTTTACCCATATTTTATTTGAAGGTTATTCAATAACAAAACGTTGAACTTCTTCTTTGGATGACATGATGTCTTCATTTAATATTTAGGTTCTTATTTACTGGATTATGATATCTTTTTTATTATATGTTTCAGTGTTTTCCATTTAAAGTCAGCAGCATGCTTAACTTCATTCTTTTTTCCCCCATAATATTAGCTATATTTTAAATTAATTATATAATAATCTGTAATAATTCTGAGTTCTTTTCTCTAAAAAAAAATATAAAGAAATTGAAGGTATAAGATCATGTGTTTTTGATTGGTATCGTACTGTTTCTTGGAGGCATACTGTATGGTTTACTGTTTGCCCTGGGAAAGTCTTAATTCAAACAATGGATTTCTCATCAAAGGTTTTACTCAGCAGAGTTTATTTTAAACTTTAGTTTATACTGTAAGAGACTTAGTTCCCACACTAGATGCTTAAAAATAGGCTTTAGTAGACTTTAAAATGAAGCTTAGCGCACCACAATTAAACTGCATGTTCAACTTGTAAAGACTTGAATTGACCATATTTGCAGCAGTGGTTTGATGAAAAATGAGTGAAAATTTTAAATGATATTCAGGTACCAACTAAGTATTAGAATTCACTAGAATTTCTTGACTACATTTGAAGAAAGCAGTTTAGTAACCATTTAGTGTTTTACTGCCACACAAGTGAGCGTTTTTCATTTTTCTTTTGTTTTATTCACATGTAGGTCTGTGTTAAGGAAAACGTTTTATCAATGTTAAAGGGTTTTTTATTCGTTTTAAACAAAACCCCTTATTCCAGTTGAACTGTAAGCTGTTCAATGCGGCGAGTCCTTGGTATAGATTTGTGTTTTTTCTGTTCTGTATTGGATTGGTGGGGAGAAAAGTCCTTTTTTTGCATGAACATTTCTCTTAAACAGTTTATGTTTGGAGCCTTCTCTGTAATTTATAAAAATAAAGTTAGAACAGTAGCCTTGGTTTGGGTAAAACAAATGCAGTCAGCTTGTAAAAGCCATCATTGTATTCTACACACCATGCCATGTTTAATTTAATAAATGCAAGGTGAAGAGGGTAATAGATTATTTGCAGGCAACAAATGTGAGTTGATATAAAATGCACTTCAAATATTTTGGCGTAGATGAAAAAAAATCAGTACACTTTTTTTTATTGACTGGCAAATGGTTTAGTAATAAGATCTCCATTACTAAAAAGCATGGAAAAAGTCCAAGTTCATAAACAGGTCTCAAAATTCTTAAATTTTAAAGTCAAGTAGTTTTATTTGTTTTAAAGAAGTGTATTTAAACTTCTTTCTCATTCATGTTTGGAGACATTATTTATAACAGTCTATTAACCCTTCAAAAACAAGTTATAGTAGGGCATAAATATAAGATCAACTGAATAATTTGTTTCATGCTTTTCTCTCGTTATATTTTGTTCTACAGGAGTTTGTTTATTACAGTTGCATTTTTAATTTGTTTTTGTTTTGTTCTAGATATAACTTAAAATCTTTGATTTACTAAATATTATTGTTAAAGGCTCATTCATTACATTTAGTTCCTAATTTTACATAGAATTATCGCATGGTAAACAGGATTTTGTGAAGCTAGTTTTGAGTAGATCTACAAAGTGCACTTGTGAAAAGCATCTTGCCTGGTTTTTCCTTAAAGTATGTGCCTTTAGCTTTTGTTATAGGTTTATAGAAACATTGGTGAAAATGCATTGCCAGTAAATGTAGGTCAGTGTTTCTAGTGAGTCCTCCATATAAACAAGATCATACTTCTCACAAATCCTGGATTGTTCTAAACAGACTGGTAGCCTTGTATTCTCTGGATCTGCATATGGAGATGAAGAGGATGATCAGGAGGTGAGTACCTATAGATGACCAGTTTTAGACGCCAGCCTGACTACCATGTACATCTACTGTAATACCCTTCTTGGCCTGCATTCCAGTATCTAGATTGCTTCCAGGTGAAGCATGGGTCAAGAAGAGATTTTCTCTTGACATTTAAAAAAAAAAAGCTATTAGCTGTGAATGATGTATGCAAGCTGTGCATGGATTTCCGTAAACATTGTATTTTTATTTATAAATTATAGAGTGAGAGATATATGTATACAAATACATCTGGCAATTAGGTTGACTGGGATGTTTATTTGTGGCTGCAGCTAAGAAAGTGCTTTTTAAATTTCTGTAATACTGCATGCATTTCTTCATTGTCATCTTTGAGAGAGTAAAGCAGCAAGAGAGCCTCAGTTCTGTTTAGTTTTATGCAGAATGTTATTTTTGTCGTGCAAGACAAAGTGGTTCGCCAATTCCTTTTTTTAGATACGTGCCCAACAAGTGTGCTCAGTTTTACTGTTAGGAAATTAATTCCACCCAGCCTTTTATGTTATTTTGCTTGTTTCCAAAGTTTTAGTTTTCATTGATATGATGATAGCCTCATTTCTGTTTTGTTGCATGTTTGTGAATTGTGGTCTGTCAATGTAACATAATTTTAAACCGTGAAAGCTGATAGTTTCCTAAGAATAGATAGAGACAGTTTCTTGTCAAAGTTTTATATACTGGTTACCATTTCTTGCATGTGTTTGGTCATATTTGAGGAAAGCTGATGGGTTTTAATGGATGGACCTGGACCTAGTATGTGAGCAGTGTACCAGCATGTTCTCCTGTGGTCCTAGCCATGGATTTAATGCAAATTCTGCTTTCTACTGACCTGCATTTATCTCCACATATATCACCCAGTTATATTTGATTATTACTTTTCAGGCTCAGGTTGATATTTATCACTGTGTCATTACAATGGTCCAAAATATTTTGTGCAGATAATAACTATATAATTGTTATGCTTTGTGCGATATTATATGTGTAGCACCTTGCATATTACAGCCTTTGAATCATTTTATGACAACTAAATATTTTATATACATTCTTTATATCTCTGTTTAAATATATATTATATAATCTTTTTTATTTTTATATACTTTCAAGAATATTTATATTGCTGAAACAAGCTAACCTGATAAAAATTGGTGGGTGTCCATGGAAGTGATGGTGGTGTTAAGTGCATTTAAAACCACATTTAGAATGCAGTTCAGTGCTTCTTTTGTACATGTACTATCAATCAAGATGTTATTAATATCTGGAGGGAAATGCTAACATAGTATCTTTTGTAAAACTGATGTCACATTCTAAACTTTGAACTCTATTTGCCAGGTGTAACCAAGATATGATGATGATTGTCTCCTATGACCATGTAATTGTGTTCGGTGCATAGAATTTAGCTGCTGATAAGTTATTCCATGCTTGGCACTGTGCAGTGACATTGAAATTATCTTTAGTATACTGCTAAGAGGATTCTGATGCCAAAACATTTTTTTTTCAAGGCTATGGCATAGGATAACTTTCACCAATCTTTGGGGAGCTTTCGTATATTGTCTCACATCCAGTTCTTGGCCTTAACCTCAGTTTTTGCATTTGAGTGCCTCTTTGTCTTTGGTCCACCACTCTTATTTTGAACTTCAGAAATCTAGAGAAACATTGTTTGCATTTTGCCTTGAACACAGGATATTAGCCTTTGCTTTATGAGGGGTGGTCCAGTGGCGCAACAGTTAGCACTTGTCACCAATACAGTGAGGGTTGGCTGTCCTGGGTTCAGATCTCATCTCATACATGCTGGTCTTTCTCTGCATGTGGCATCTGTTTACAGGGCTGGCTGCCTTGCCATAATATCACCTTAATTGGTGGCGTGTCCTAAAACACCAATTCCCCCTCCCCCTTCACTTTATGAGGCCAGCTGATTTCTTATTGCATAGCCTTTGTTGCTGGCTTACCCCTTCCAGCTCATCTTAAGCAGAAGTTTTGACTTCTTAAATTCTTTTCTTCATCTTTTTCTTTTAACATCTCCTAAATGTCTTTGCTGCTGTGTACATGTGTGTGTGTAAAATGTATCTGTCACATTACAACCACAACCTTGCAGCGGCTGGTGGAGGAACTGGAGGGAAATGCTAACTATAACAGCACAGCTCAGGCAGCTCAGGCAGCTCAGGCATCGACATCAGCAAACCAGGAAGAACAAGAAGACATTGTTGTGGCAAGTCTGGAGAGACCAAGAAGAAAGTCTAAACGATCCCCTATCATGTCATTCTTTGTCTACCTTCTGAAACAGAGCTACATTATTACACTTATTGTGATGATGGTAAGAATGCTAATTAGGTGTAGGTGGGTGGGCGGTGTGTGCGTGCATGCCTGTGTGTGCATGTGCATATCTGTGTGTATGTGTATGCTTGCAGGCATTTAATTTTATTGTTTGCATATAGTGTTTTATTAATACAATAAAATAAATGACTCTTTGTTCACAAAAAGTTTGAAAAGAAAAGCTGTAGTCCATAAAATGAGACTGATGGTCTTCAGTAGTGAACAGTATTGTGCACATTTTTGGCCAGTGCTATGATCTTTTATTATAATTAGAAGAAAATTGAAAAAAATTTATTTTCACAAATCTTGGCCCAGTATTTAAGTAATTAGAATAGCCTAACCAAATTCTTTTTAAAAATAATGTTTACCTGTTGTACATCAAGTCAAAACTTTTTCCCTTTATAAAAACAAATGTTAGACCAGTTCTGGACAAAAACATTGTCAGCAGTTGACCTTTGTGGGGAAAATACAGTTTCTTGGCCATTTTACAGGGATGGAGTATCAAGTTCCACAGTTGGATGGCTTTTGTGCTGCTGCTGGCTGCCTGTCTTCTGTGGATGATGCCGAACTCTCGCCGGGCCACACTGGTGGCCTCCCCTATGCTTGTGCTGTATGCAGTATGCCTGTTCCTGGCTACCTACATCTACAACATCAACCTTCCTGAGTTGCCATCACAATTTGGCGAGGTGCAAGCCCGTGAAATAGGACTAATACGATCGAGTGTAGCACCAGAAGACCTTGCTATTCAGGTAAGTCCGGAGACTGTGTTTTAGCTCAAGCTATAGAGCACCTTTTTTTGCTTAACAGGGTAAAACTTAAAATTGTCAAACAATTTTTAAGCTCTATTATCAACAGTATGAATGAATTTTCTAATGCTCATGTGGATGTGCTTTTGTTTTTTTTCTTGGCAGCTGTGCTTCTTAATGTTCTTCTTCATGACCCTGCGTCAGTTCATGCAAGAGCGCAGCTCGCCTAGTGAAGGTGCTTTTGCTGACAGCTACCAGCTAGAGTCTCGTGAAGAGCAACAGCGCCCGAGCTTTTCTGCACGTAGGTACACTGTGACCTATGAAAGTTCCTTTTTAATGACACATTTGTTGCTACTTTTTTACACAAGCAGAAATTATTTGATGCAGATATTATTTACGTGTATTAAGAACTATTAGGTCCGTTTAAAATCTCTTCTGGTGAAAATGCTTCTTTTGTAGAAGAAATGAAAGATGTTGATTTAATATATAGTACATAGTGATTTAATTTCTTTTTCTTTTCATCATTCTTGTCCTCTTCAGTAAAAATTCAAGCAAACTGTCTTGAAACAAGTACCAATTGATCCACTTATAAGACTTCATTGTATTTTAATAAGATGGAACAAAGCCAGTTTTATCCAAAACCCCAAACTGGACCATTTCTAGGTCCATTTGTTTATCAACTTACATTTTAAAATGTCATACTCAGAATTTCTTACCTTCATGCATATAACTAAATTTTTACTATAAATTAGACTAACTTATCATAACCGTGAGTTGGTGGCATAACTAGTTAATGATGAGTAGCAGAAGAGGGGAATTGAATGTTACATAAATGGCTGGATGAACATGGCTACAATTATAGGGCTAAGGTTAATAACTCTACATATTTTTTGGCTGATTGGTACAATAAACAGAGGTTACATCAAGTACAGTAGAATCCATTTTTTATTTATAATTTGAATGGTAGTTGAGGTGTGTTATTATGGAGGGGGGAACAGAGTTTTCCACATTGTGATATGTGTACTTCAATTTTTATTTAATAAAGTAACAAAATTGAACTGCATAAAAAAATATATATAAACTATTTTTTTTTTAAAGTACTGCCACTATATTGTCAGTGGTTTTTTTTAACTGTTGTCACAGAGTTGTCTCAGTGGGTTTTTTAACTGTTGACAATGAGCTGTCACATTGTTTTCAGTTTTTGTGTCTACTTTGTGACACAGTGTTTGTTCTTTTTTTTTATTTTGGAGCTATGACATTAACTTACTAATCAGTGCATTAAAAGTGTGGCATTAGTTGAAACTGTTTTTTGTTTCAAAAGGAAATTTTTTTGTTTTGCTTTTTATATGCATAGCAAACCCTGGTATATAGCTCAGTGTTGTGATCGGATCTGAGCTTTATTTGGTGTTGGCAACATCCTGTAATAAATCTAACCATTGAGTGGTTTGTTGTGGGCAAAGCTGCATTGTCCAAGGGTAAGGCTTATAGTTATACATGTGGCCTCATTTTTGTGTAGCTCCTGACATTTGTGCTTTGTCAGAGTGCTCCTAATTTTTGTTTGCTTGTCCTTGTCGCCCAGACATGCCTGTGTGGTGTCTAAGAAAAGTGCGCTGCTCTATCTGCAGTGTTTGAATGACAGGAGAAGCAGAATTAAACTAAGTGTTGCCCCAAAACTACAAACTCTAACACTCTAGAGTGCTGAAGCAGTTTTACTGACACAGCTAAGGAGGAAAGAAAATACAGCAATTGTGTAGTTCATTTCATCCTTCTTGATTATCCTCTATAACAGACCTGGGCAAAGGCCGGCCCGCGGGCTGCATCCGGCCTGCCTCCTGTCTCTGACCGACCCGCCCGCTGGCCCACCCGCCAGTATATATACTATATATACAGTATTGGGTAAAACTGAGTTAACTATATTAGTCCTGCCCTCTAAAACCATCCCAATTTCTCATGCGGCCCCTTGGGAAAATTAATTGCCCACCCCTGCTCTATAATTTACTTTCTTTCTGAGAGAGAAAGTGAAAGAAAAAGTGTGTATGTATGTGCTTGCGTGTGTGTGTTTTATTTTCTGATCAAAAGTAGACTTGTCCTTTTATCATTTGGAAGAGTATTTTGAACTGGTGCCATTTCCTTAGTTTGTCTTAGTTTTAGTTTATTCCTTGTTGCTCCCTTGAGGAGCTTAGGGCCGCAACTTAGTTTATCTTGCCCTAGCAAAAACATTGTTTTAAGATAAGAATCTTAGATAGGAAGAAAGCGGAAGCTTTTTGGGTGAGAGTTTTCTTATGGTTCCATTGTTATTCTTTAATAGTTCACAGATAGCATATTTATGCACATGGGAAAAATAAAGTTTAATGCAAACGAAGATTTAATACAAATTTTCACATTTAGTGCTGAATCTGCTCACTTTTTTATTCTAAAATAAGAAAGTAAATTCTTCATTTATAGAAAAGAGTAAATTTTCTTACAACTGACATAATTAAATCACTTTATTAAAAAAAAGCTCATACATAGATGCACAGCTTACATCTCATCAACCCATTTTTATCTCTGCAAAAAAATTTATCATTTATCTTGAAAACTTTTACTATTAAAATTTTGCTCTGTTTAACTTCTTTTTGCTTAATTTTCCTTGTAACTTAATCAGTGAATCTTTCCATGGATTATTGCATAGTCACTGAACAGTCTTATCTCTGAGCATGTAAGAAGTGGTAAGAATTGGTCTCTTCAGCACCCTAAAATAAAAACCGATCTCTCAGCTTGAACTGAAACATAAAAAAAAAAAATAGCAGCAGATAAACTTTCCAAAAAGAGCCATGTACCTCTACACTTGATTAAGAATCTATATATGAAGAAACCATGTACCACTAAACTTAATGAAAAACCCATATAAAAAGCATCATAAACATTGTGACATGTCATACCAGGAAAAAGTTTGGTTCCCAAATAATATATAATTCAAAATTTATTTCATTTCAGTGTTAAGTATAATTCTTGGTTTTTTTTTTTAATAGTGCTCACTTTATGTAATCTGATGCATGACCTTTCAAAAATGTCTGACTGCCTTTCCTTCAGCACAGCTTGAATATGGGGATTTTTCCGTGGGACAGCTCTAGAATGACTGAGTGTCAATAATGCATAAAGGATTCAAATGAAGGACACTGTACTACTGAAACTGCTTGCATGTTGAAATCACTATAAACATGCGTATCTTAGGCTGTTACTGCTTCTTCTGTGCAGCATATTCATGGGTGGAAGGGAAGATTGAAGATAGAGCTTGCAGCATGCACAGAATAACATGAAAGAGAGATGTGTTGGAAGCAAATATTTCTAATTTGATAATTTATGTGTGATGAACCAAGTTGCAGTTTGATGTCTGAAGTTGTATGTCTATAGTAGTTCTTTGTGGTCTGATGGCAAAGTGCATGGTTTGATGACAGATCGGCCATTTAACACCCAGATTAGTGAAGCCTATGACAGCTACACCATTCGTGTGTTGGGTAAACAAGTCGTGTTTCTTTCTTTTGCTTGTTTACTTTCTCCCTCCTGCATGCTTGTTTCAGATAAAATAAATGTCTGTTTCACGTACCTGTTCTCTGAACAATTTTTGTCAGTTTATAAAAACATTTATTAAGATATTTGTTGCTTTGACCCTGCATGCTTGCTTTGCAGTTTTCATCCACTAACCGATAGTCCTGGCTTTTATATTTTTGATACTCATTTGATTGTCGTTACTTTCCAGCCTGTACTGTCAGTTACATTTTGTTTTTTTGAAGGAGGACTTAAACATTGCAGTTAAGGCCAATAGTTCCTACATTCCTAATACACCTTAACATGACTCTTTATCAGTACTCGGATTACTTGTACAAGAGGGAGCTATATGTCTTGTGACTACTTTTTTTGCATATTTATATAATAATTCATCACCATACCCCTTTTGCTGCATTGACTTTTATCACTGCAGCACTAACCTTTATCACTGTAGCATCAACCTTTACAGTTCATGTATTTGTGGTCCAAGTCTTCTTTCTCAAACAGTTCTTATGTTTAATTCAAAGGCACATAACCCTTTGAAACATCTTGAGGAAATGTTCCCCCTCCCCTCCAAGTTCTCATTGCTGTTCAGAAAAATGATTTGATACATATGGGTGGACCATCATGAGATGATTTCTATGATTATGTTCTGGTTGCCATGTACATTCCTCGCTTTTGGTGGAAGTTTTATTCATTTAGTCATCTATTATTTGACAGTTTTTTTTATCTTCAATGACAGTGGTTGTTATGGTGATTAATGGGCTTTAATCTGTTTGCATCTAAGTAAACTCTAAGCTTGCAGGTGTCACTGCTCACAGTCACTGTGCACATGTGTGTGTGTGTGCATGCATATGCACATGGGTATGGGTGTGTGTATGCATGTAGAGAGTGTTGTTACTCACCAACAGGCCATTGTGTGATATCCTTCTGTGTTTCTAATATTGCATGCACCTTTGTGTATGTATGTACAGCACTTGGAACAACATTGGGAAAGATGCTTTATAAACATACTTCATTATTATTATAGTGACAAGAATTTTTTCCCTAAAACTGAATTGCAGAAGCAATAGTGGTTTCATATTAGACATAGTGTGCCTTGCGTTTTGACATGATGTAGCTGGTAATCTGTAGTAATAGTAATATGTCTGCAGTCTTCATGACCTATTAGTGAAACATAGAATTTAGTACAAGAACTTAGTACACTTACATAGGGTTTCCCTGTAGAATACTGCAGCTACCTGAGTTAATAGAATGTAAGAAAAAGCTTTTTCCACACACACACACATGAAGCATCATTATGTTCAGGTCTTGATGGTTGATCTTTATTAGGAACCTTGGGCCTGACAGCAATTCTTACTCCATCAGCTACAGTTGTATAAGGGAAAGTTGTATAAGGGAACCCATGCTAATTGCACAATAGATTTTTCTCTGCCATTTAATCTAATAAAAATTAATAATTGACTAGTGTGACTGTTTCTCAAATTTCTCACTGTGATATGTTCTAAGCTTCTAACAGCATTCAGCAGCTAAAAAAACAACCTCTAACAGAATCGCTGAGGACTGTTACAGGGAGAAAAGCCAGTGGCTTAACTGACAGACCAGTCATGATGTTTTTTTGCTAGTCTTTTTCTGCCCATTGTAGCAGCTTCTGTCATGGTAGATGCAAGCATGCTTTATGTAATTGTAAAATGTTTTGCATCTTGTAGTAACGTCAGTTTTTAAAAATTATCATTTAAATGACAGAAATTTGTTAATGCAAAATATCCAATAATTGTTTTTTCTGATTGCTTGCTGTTGTCAAAAATGTTTTGTTTGCATTTGACACTCATCTTGCTAATGGAATAATAAAAAGCAAGACTGGAAACAAAGAAAATGGGAACAGGTTGTAAAATCAAACCTCACTGTCAACAGGGCACTTTTTCTGGGTAACCATGTGCAAATACTGGATCTTCGTGTGTGCAAGCATGCTGTTACTGATATCAATTCAGGAAGTGGTCATCTATCGCATCATCTACCTGATCTTTTTTCTCCTATTTGTTACCACATTCCAGGTCAGTGGAGTCTAAGATTTGTTTTATTTTTTAATGTGGTTTTGTTTTTTTAGGTGACAAGAATGAGGAGTGGGCAAAGGATATATAATTCTTAAGTGTGGCTCAGAAAGATATATGACCAACATTTTGGCAGAGTAGTTACCCTGTGTTTAACCTTTGCTGCAGGTCTCGTATAGCTTGTGGCGAGCATTGATGTTCATATTCTGGTGGGTGGTCATTATTTATTCCATTGGAATCCTGATCATGATCTACACGTTCCAGTTTGAAAAGTTTCCTGCCTACTGGCAGAACAGCACTGGCTGGAATAATGAAACGTAAGTGCAGAGGTCTTTTATGTCTGTCTAGTTAATGCATTTGGACTCTCATACAGAATAATCATAATGTATTCAGAAGCATTTCATTAAAGGCTAACCCAAGCTTAAGAGATAGTTTACAAAAAGTTGGTTTACTTTATTACAAGATAGCAGCTCCTGAAATGTGGGTAAAACAGTTCAGTTAGTTGGTTGAGATGCATACCTATGAACATCAGAATTCTCCTCAGCTTTTTTTGGAAGGAGGTAAAAATCTTGTTTTCTACAACATCTCTATAGAATACTTATTGTTATGGTAATATTTTAATCATGTGAGCAGTGTGACTGTTGCCTTTATGAATATCAATGTCAGAAGTTTGAATTTATGTCAACACACATGTTCTTCCACCCGTTCCCCTAACCCCCCAAAAAAGCTTTTTGATTGGCTGAATTTTCTTTCATTCTTCATTTTGCTTTAAGTAATTTTTTGTTATATCCATTTCCACATTAGGCTGGCGGACATTGGCCTAGAGCAGTTCAACACTACAGACCTCTTTGTGAAGCTGTTGACACCAACCTCATTCCTCATTGTCATCATCCTACAGGTCCACTACTTCCATAAGCCCTTCCTGCAGCTTTCTGCTCTTGATAGGTTTAGGTGAGTTGTTGCTTGCTGGCTTGTGACTGTATGTCACCTTGAAGTAACCTGTAGGTGAGTTGGTGCAGATTTGTGATTGCTTGTAACTAGAGGTAACTTTTCTCACACTCATAGGACACCAGGAAGCTCTCTACTTTTAATAGTTGGGTAACGTAAAATGGTCTTCTTTGGCCATGTGGCCTGGCACGACACATTGTTGAAGTTTATCCTTCAAGGTATCTTGGAGGGTAGTCAACGCCACAGTGGCCAGAGAAAGAACTGACTTAAGAACATCAAAGACTGGACTGTACAGGACCTGCTCACTATTGTCCAAAGTAGGGAAGAGTAGCGAATACTATCAGCTAACATGTCTATCCATGTGCTCCCCCAATGACAGCTGCCAGTGAAGAGACTGTCGCTTGACGCGGTCAGGCATCGCTGGACTTGCTCTCTCACAGGCACACTCGCAATCACACAGGCAGACTTCTATACGCCCACCATGATCAACAAAGTCAATCACTGGACACAAAACATGAAGCTCTTCTCTATCCTCTGGTCTGGTTCCGGACCTTCAATATATAGTCCCGGTCTAGGGACTAGGGCCTTCGCTCTTCATACGCAATATGGTCTCCACCTCCATGTCTTACGTCAAGGCCAGTGACCACATACCCTATCAAGTACAACAGGGACGGCTGACTGACTCACCTTTTTCTCTCTTGCCTCGGTTGTTTCTATGTCCATTTCTTTGCCTGTTTGTTAGATAAAATAGGCTTGATGTATGTTGTTTGGATAAGGAGGGAGGCTAGGCTGTTTGTCATGGGTGAGTGTTTTATTTATGCGTTCAGTTGTTGTCACCTTTAGATTTGTTGTGCATATGATGTTGTGACTAAATGCATGATGGGTTGCAATATAAATTGGGGGAGAAGCATAATCATGATGGGGGTAGTTGAATTAAAAAAATAAAAAACACCAAATTTCTTCCCTGCTCCTCAGCCATTAATTTTCAGATCTGTTCAAGGTTGCCTTCATAAAAGTGAGAACCATGTTCCTGTTTGTTTCAGGAGTAAAGACACACCAGATGTTTGTCAAGCTCCTGAAAGAGATACAGAACTCTCGGCCAGCCAGACCGAGACAGAAGCAGACGATGATGAGAAAGAGACACAAAAGAACCAATGTAAGCTGAAGCAGTCAACAAAACATCTGGAAGGTCTAAAATATTTGCAAAAAGTCCCTGACATATAACAGCTTATCACCTTGCTCTGCAAACAAGATTCTACAGAAGTATAGTTTCTGTTGTTGCATAGTAACTTTCCCATTTGTGAATGAGTCTACCTTAATGATGTGGGATGCAAGTTAACTTTTTCCTTGCAGGTACCAAGCGTTTCAGCAAGAAGCTGCTGGTGATGCTGCCTGTATTCAGCAGAAAGCTATCTGTATTCATCAGTTTTCTCTGGCGCCTGGCTGAGATACATATTTTTAAACTTGTTATCATCATCACCATGTTTGTGGCTGTTCATCAGGTGAGGGCCCCATTTGTCTGACATTTGTATCATAGAACAACAGATTTGATGGACTGATTTTGACAATTTAAACATTTTAATAACAGCAATAATAATGAAGGTTTGTATGGAGCTGAATCCCAGAATAGGATCGTGCTTTCCATTTTTTACATATTTATGAAGCATTTGAACTGTGCTCTCCATTCTTTACATATTTAAGAAGAATTTAAATTGTGCTTTACATTTTTTACGTATTTAGGAAGCAGTTGAATTGTGATCTTTTCAAAAGTACATCAGGTAAGAACATGACCTATTTAAAAGCAGGCTTTACATTCAGTTGGGTTTTTTATTTCAGTTTTAGCCATTTCAATGTTCTTCATGAACCAGCAATAGAATTAGTGTTGGATAAGTCTGGTAGTGTGATCCATATTCAGGCCTGACGAGAAGGGGGGACAGGGGGGTCTGGTGTACCCGGGCCCGCGGCTGTCAAGGGGGCCCGGCCTTGGTCAGTGGATTTTTTTCTTCTTCTTCTCCTTTTCTTTTTCTTTTAAAGAAAGGAAAGGAGAGAGCACCCAAGCATTACACATGCAGAAGTTGAGTTTGAGTGTAGATATTGAGATTCGAATTGTAAACATACATTATATACTGGGAAAATAATTTATGATTACAAGTACAAGGGGCCCGGAGAGGTCTGTCCCGGGGCCCGGGCTGGTTCTCGGCGGCCCTGTCCATATTGTTTTAACTAGGCAACTTACAAAGCTTCTTTATGGCTCCTTTACGATCACTTTTTTAATGACGCCTAAAAGGGCAACTAAATGGATCGACCTGGTGGAGATTTTATATTCTTCCCCTTATTTAAGTTGTGATCTCATTATGTTAGCGGACTGATATTTTAGCAGTGAAAGCCTTGGCTGTCAGTTGCTGGAAGATGAGGATAAACAGCACAGCAGAACTGTCTAGGCCTCTAGGGAATGGTTCCCTAGCTACAAAAACCCTGTGAAAGTTTGCTGCCACGTTCTGAGATATAATCAGAGCTTTGATAGGGATGGGAGTAGTCATCAGCTGTACCCCCTCTGACAGGCTGATCTCCATTTGCATTTCTGCCTGGCCTCACAATGTCACCATGTTGCTTTTTCTTATATTTCCAGGAGGAAGTCTCTGGAGTGGCAGCAGTGTATGTGCTGCTGATCGCCCTGTTACTTCCATTCCTGATGACAAGACTGCATCTGGTTCTTTCACATCTCATCCTGATATGGACTTGCATTGTCATCTTAGCCAAAACCATTTTCCAGCTCAGCATGGTCAATTTTAAGTCTGTGGAGGATGATTGCGCAAGTGTGAGTCTTTTATTTGCAATGAAAATCTATAACAAAGAGGAGCTTTCGAAAACTGTCCATATTATAAATTCATAGCTGTGAGAAATGGTTAGGACTAAAACTGTAGATGAGAAAAAGGGTGGTGCCACTGTAGTTACAGCTGGAAGAACATGAAGCACAGGAAGGTTTGTTAAAAGTTGGTGCTTCTGAAAGGTCTGCTGGAGTGTAGGCTGTTTTCAAGCGACTAGGGTGAGCTTTCTACAAGACAGCACTTGCCAAAATCTGGGTGAATATCCTCTTGCATTTTAGAGATAGAAGCCCACAGATATCACCATTTTAAACGGTACTAAAGTTGCATATGCCTGCATCAAGCAGTTGCTCAAAATGTTGTCTTCATACTTGTTTCGATGACAGATTTATATTGATGTTGCAGCTGAACAATTTATCCAATGAGAGCCTTCCTTTGAGGAGCTTGGATAATGCTGTATGGCTTGGGTTCAGGAAGGTCCAGAGGTCACCCTCAGAGCTTGACAGTTATATTAAGGTAATCAGATAGCCATTGGTTTACTTTGGTTTTCATCAGACTTTTGTGCAAGAGCTTACAACACTGTTTACAAGAGGCAACAAATTTTCATTGCATTATTTGTCTGTGTAATCAAGTGCAGTGGATACTTGCATGCAAACAGAACTGTATAAGGCTGTAGACCCATCTAGCCGCTGTGGGCTGCAGCTGTTAATGATAATGCTCAGCCAGTTCCTGTCATAAATTTCTCAAAGGAGCTCACATCCAAAGGCCATCTGAGAAAGGGACAAGTGGGCATCCAGGTGGTCCCTACCCCATATTACTGCATCTTGAGTCCTTTCACAGGTTTTGCTAAAGTAACTTGTAGAAGCTATTTATCTCACAGCCTACTGGCTAACTTAAGACTATCATGTGCACTAGTAAGGCATGAATTGTGTAAATGTCTTTCATTGAAGACACCAGTGTGAAGGGTTGTATGAGTTTTAAGCTAAAGGATGATAAAAAATGTTTAAACATACCCCTGATACCTGATTTTTTAATTTATTTTTCTGTCATGTATTTCTCATCTATAGTCATCTTTTCTGTGTATAATCATCTTTCCTATTTA
This sequence comes from Pomacea canaliculata, assembly GCF_003073045.1. Lineage (NCBI taxonomy): Eukaryota > Metazoa > Mollusca > Gastropoda > Architaenioglossa > Ampullariidae > Pomacea > Pomacea canaliculata. The sequence goes on from NC_037601.1 coordinate 11,841,100, forward strand.
TAATTATTTCTTATTTAAGAAATCCAGGCACTAGCTAATTTGCACATTTTTGTGTTATCACATTCAGAGTCTTACCACTGTTGCAGCTGTACATACTACTGCTGGCTGTTGTGTTGCTGGAATCCATCATCCGCTACCATCAGAAACAGCACTACAACTCTGTGGGCAGGGCAGAGCTGCCTGTGGGTATTTTGTTTCCCCTGATTCAGCGGGAGGAAGCAGACAGAAGTCTTCTAGACTGCCTAAAGTTCTTTGCTAACTACACCTTCTATAAGTTTGGTATGGAGGTATGTGTATCTGGAGCCTGAGACTTGTTGCTCCCCTCACCATTTGCTTGTGAGAGTATAGCTGTTGTAAAGTGTATTTGTTGAAAGTTGTGAAAGCCATGCAATATTTGGATGAAAAACTGTTCAGTCCAACTACAGTGACAAAACAAACATTTTAAAGAATGGTCTAATAAACCAGGCTGACTTCTGAATTTGTGAATACATGTACTTTTATTGTTTTATAAACCTTTCTGTTGGTTAATGGTATGTGTGTCCTTGTGCATACACATGTGTGCTTGCACATGTGCAAATGTGTTTGGATCAATGTGTTCTTTGCAGATATGCCACATTGTTACGGCCATCACCGTGTGTGTTCGGCTGGATGTGTTTGCTGTGTTCTACACAGTCCTGATGATAGTAGTGATGGTCTTACGACGTCACACTGCAGGCAGAATCTGGTGGATCTACATGGCCATCCTTGCTATCCTTCTTCCTCTTCAGTACCTGATGGCGCTGGGTTTTCCTCCTGCTGCTTGCATCTGTAAGTACAATCAGAGAACCATTACTAGTGTACCTGGTTATAATGGAGAACCCACCTGAGGAACATCAGTTTGTGCTTTCTTAATCACCCAAATCACTAACCCTAAAGACTACTACTACTTGATGAACACAAATTCTGATTGTAACATTTTACTGAGGAGTGCTCAAATGGTTGCTTGCAGGGTATGCATGAACATGTAAGTGTGAGCATGCCTGCAATGCACTCTTCTGCTTTTTTCAATCAAGAAAAGGGCGGACCAAATTTAACACATTTAATGTCTAAATGAAAGAAAAGAGATCTAAGCTAAACGTGGGTGAAAATGATGAGTTATACAGCAGTGTCCCTTAGCAAGTGACCCAGATCAAGAACACTGCCATGTTACCATCAGTTATCTGCCACACTACTGCCACGATGATCTGGCCCACAATGTGTAATCATAGCAGGGGAATGCTGTCTTGATAAGTGATGATGGTGATGCAGAGAAGGAAATGTCAAAACATTGAACAAAAGGTCTGTGGCCATGAACACAAGGCTGTTAAACAGATGACTGGATGTAATCCCCTGATGGAGTAATCCTTGAATCGCTGGTTGCTGGATATTGGTGATATTGATGATCTTGACAGGAGCGACAGTTGAGATAGCAATATAGTTGAGATGATTGAGGTACAGCAATAATATGATTATAACGATGATAGTTGCTATTTTAACTATCTAACAGTGCTTAAATCCATGCCAACCAATTACACTAACCTATTCTATTATCTTAGTTGGCATAGAATGTTACCTTATCTAACCATGTTGGTCAATATTGCACCAGATCATTATGCCTCTTTGATAGATTCAGTGTTTATTTGCGAAAACAATCTAGAATTCTTTTACACATCGTGTCATGATGTAATATGGTGAGCTGCATCATCCAGTCATGTGACTGCCTTAAGATTGAGCCATAGATCTAATTACTAAAATTGAAACATTAGAATAAACAGCACATGGTAGCATGAAATTTGAGCCGTGAAACATTACAAGGATGCAACTATCACTTTTATACCTTCTGCAAATATAAATTTTAGTGAAAAAAAAATTCCTTTTCTGAATTCTGTCATGTTTTTTTTGTACAGGAAGGTAGGTCAAATGAAAAACAAATTGCTCTCATAAATTAGATTGGATCCTTGTGGTATGTCCTATACTGGTCCTTGTTTCTTTAACTCTCGAATAAAAATTAAGTCTAGACATCAAAAAGCAATTCTTAATATGCAAAATGAAAAAAAGCTTTAAAAGAAATTGTTGCAATCAGTCTATTGTCTCTGGCCTTTTTACCTTTTGAAACTTAAGAACTATTTTATTTCTAATCTTGATCAAATCTAGGAAATGTTGTGATTTATATTTACCAGAGTATCTTGATGAATACAAAGTAAATTTTATTACTTGAGACTGTTGTGCAATGTATTTAAAATAATATCTGACTCTTGTTATTTCTGGACAGGGTACCCATGGCATGCAACACAAGTGGAGTTGATCATGCTTGTGCGCTGGCTGTATTTGCCTGATTTTCTAAACACCACTCCAACCTTGGTTCTTATGGGTTAGAGCTTTTGTACAAAGATAGGCTTACTTGCTTGTCTGACATCCCTTTGAACTTTCTGATTAGGCGTGAGTGTGAAAGGTGTGCTTCTGTCTTGTTATTAAAGCACACATGTGAGTGGTTGTTGATAGCTGGTTGGTAGGGGTAGATATGAAAAAGAAGGAAAGTGGAGATACATCAATGGGTTTGATTGAACATTTGAGATTTTAGAAGATTCCGTTTCAAGATTTTCATCAATATTTCCTTGCAGATAGTGATCTTTTAATGTGTTAGATATTAAGAATATTTTTATTTGTTAGCAGTTATCTTCATTTAGAAACTATATAGTAGTGTGTGTGTGCGCACGCGTGGGTGTGGAACAATTGCTTTGATGTTTAACTCCTGTCACTGACAGCGGACGTGGTGCAGCTGCTGTGTGTATGCCTGCAGTGGCGAGTCTTTCGTCTGGAATTGGCTGCACACACCAGGAATGATTACGGTGGTGGTGACAATGATGAGATTCTGCCTGAAGTTGAAGCAAACTTGAAAATACCTGTTGAAGATTTTACCATCACAACAGGGTGTGTGAGTGTACTGGTGTGTAGTGGTTGTGTACACTTATAAATTGTATACAGATACTTGTGTGTATACAAGGTATATAGGAGCTTGCATGCATACATGTGCTTTCATTTCATCTTAAAAAAACTTGATCAGGTGTTATTATTGTTTCTATGTTCTTAGTTTTTATTATTATATATTTTAGAAGTGTTGTCGATGGCTACAAAATGCAAGTGATTTTGCAGAAAGATCATCTTCATTTCTGCCCTCTTGCTGTCGAAGTAGAGGAAAGAAGTTCCAATCTTTCATTGCTTGTTCTGCAGCTCCTACCTAGATGTATGTAAGCTAGCTGTGATGCAGTACATGATGTGGGTGACCATGGCCGTTATCTTCATCACTGGCATCACCCACAGAAGCATCTTCAACATGGGCTACATGATTGCTGTCTTCTGTTTCATGTGGTATGGAAACGAGTTTCTGCTGAAACCTCTTCGCAAGCTGCTGCGCAGGTAAGTTTGCAGGTGATTCAGTATTGGTGAACTATGAAGTGGAAAATGCACCAGTAGGAGGTGATTTTTCTACGAAATGAGTGCATTATTACAGTGAAAAAAAAATTAGATATCTTGCTGTGGCAAAAGGGATGCTTTGTAGCTTTGGTTGTGGCTTGGCACACAGGGATGAAGGAACATTTTTCAGTGCAGAAATGCATTATTATTCATGAACAGTATTCACATGAAAAACACTAATGTATTTTAATTCATACATGAATTTTACCATTAAGATCCACCTCACGTGTCGTAATATAGCAGTTTATACCTTGAAGAGTGCTGCCATACAGACGCTTGTAATGCCTACGTCCAGTTTCCTCAAAGAACTTATTACATTGACATTGATGTGTATTAGCTGTGGATGTTTTATACCAAATTATTGTCTGACTAAATTGTAGCTTTGAGCATACCTTTTTATATCTATCTTTATTATGTTAACATGTTGATCTGTATGTGGTGTAGATGTTTACATCTGAAGTATGAGGTTACAGACTAAATTATAGCTGCCTTTTGAAGAACTCTAATGTTCACTTTTATTCCAGCTGGAACTTGTTCATTGCCTATTGTGTGGCAGTCCTGTTTATCAAATCATTCTTGCAGGTGAGTAAACTTTGACTGTTTGCTTACTAGTATTTAATTCCACAGCTACATGCATGTGTGGGCACAAACACACACACAAACATCCATACATGAATGAAGTCAATTTTATATGCATTTATTCTTGTCTGAGCACTGAAACTGTCTTATTTAGTCTCATTGTTTGGTCATAAATATAGTCTTATTCTTTCTCTGACAACTTGAATATTGTCTTATTTTCTTGGTGTATATGAGCACAAATACTGTCTTATTCTCTGTGCAGAATAAAAACATTAATACTGTATGAACACACTAATATTGTCTTATTCAGCCTGTGTTTATTAGCAATAAAACTGTCTTGCACTAAAATCTCTCTCTGTGTATGAGCACTAGCACTGTCTTATGTAAGCAAGCAATCACACTGATGTAGCATCATAAATAATGGCATCATTGATAATAACAATTTATTCATTGCTACCTTAATTAAGGGGGAAGAATATGGGGAAAGGTGGACCTTTATCTGTGCAAAGAATATATGATGGTGCAGCCTTGCATCAGTTTTGATGGGCATATAATGAGAATCAGTGCTGACAACTAGACACAAATCTGTGGGTGTTTTGGTGGGCACACGTTGAGAGAGAACCAGTGCTTACCGCTAGACAAAAGTCTATATGCGTGTTTCCGCATGATGCTTTCAGATTGCAAATTTGTGATAATGTAAGACTGTTTCTGTGACCTAGAGGGAAACAGATTCAGAAACAGAAATAAAATATTATAAATGGAAAGGTGGGGTTTTCAGTTTGATAAATTTGTGACATGACTGAGTCTGAACTATGTTGCAGCTGGCGGGTTGTGTGTATATCAAACTGCTGTTCAAGAACTACTGTTGGGTGGTTCAAGTTATGGGTATTGGATGCATCCTTACAACGAAGGATATTGTCATTGAGGGTAAGTGGGTTACATGATCTAACTAGTTGCCTACAGTTACAGCTGACCTTCACTGTTCATTGCATAGTGAACTGTAATGTATTTTCATATCTAACACACAGCTAGTGAATGGCAGAGCCCAACCCTTTTCTTTTATTACCCTTTATACCTCCCGTGCTAAATCAGATAAACATCAGCTGGGTGTGTGTTGGAGATTTTCAATTACAATGCCCAGGCATGCTGCTGCAAAATCTAGTGCACTAGTCATTAGGCTTTGATGCCTCTCTTATTGTGATCTACACATAAAGCTCATATGTGTCTGTCGCTGATGTAGTTGTTATTATTTTTGTGGGGTTTTTGTGGACTATATCCTTTGCTCATCATAAGAATGCCTGTAAACACTATCTACAGTTAAAAACAATGCAAATGTTGCAGGGGATATAAAGTGTGATAAGCCTTTGAATGCCAGTGGGTCAGAATGGGATGTTGTATGCTTCGGCTTCCTGCTGATTCAGCGTCGTATCTTTTCTTCCCACTATTTCCGCCATGTTGTTGACCTACTGGAAGCTCAAAGCCGCCTTGCCTCAAGGTGTGTACAACAGATGATGTGTTATTTTGTGCAAAAAAAAAGAAGATATTTTTAAAGCATTGACTGACTTGGAATGAGGTGGAGTTTTGTGTGTGTGTATTCATGTACAGTGATGTGTACATTGTGTGTCGTTACTTATGGGAGTGTATATATATGGGTGTAAGGAATGGGTTTGTTGAAATGGAAATTGTTTTTCAAAACCAGTACATATATTCATGTAGCTTAAGTTTTGATAGGGAGTTTTTTTTAATTTATAGAAAGAATATTCATTTAAAAATAGAAAAAATATGCATTTGTTCTCCATAGCTCATAATTTAGCCTGTCAACAAATATCTTTTAAGGTTTGCCTGTGCTCATTGTTAACTGCATTTTGTTAAATGAAATTTGAAAGAATTTTAACTTTCTACCATTTACTGAACTTTGTGTGGATGAAAAACCACATTTAGTCCACTGATGAGCCAGAAACTCTGATCTGTAAAAAGTTAAAAGAGAAGTTTGTGATATCTATAGACCAAAAAGCCACAGATAGATATGTGGGACATTTCTCCTGCTATGATGTCTTCAGGGGTGCAGAGTTGATCAATCGTATATTAGTGCATGGTGTTACACGGCAAAAAGAGAAGGAGGCTGAGATCCTGGAAGGAATCAAGAAGAAGATGCATGCTCTGAAAGAGCGTCAGAGCAAATTACGGAAAGACTACCAAGAACCAGAGGAGCACTTCCAAGGTAGTTTTTCATATGGTGTGAAAGGTTGGGGTTGTTAGTGTACTGAACAAGGCCTTCCAAAAGAAAAATAGAGCTCAAGTGTAAAGTGTTTTGTTTGTTTTTTTCTTCAGAACTGACACTATTCTGACAAGTATGACTTGAATGACCTTTTGTGTGGTCATGGATTGTTTGTTACTATGTATAAGATGGAATGTTGGTATTTTTCAACAGAATACAGTAAAACCTCCCCATTAAGACTTGCCAAAATCCACCAAAATCAAGTCTTAACTGAGAGTGGTCATAGTAGGGAGATCAACCAGTCTGCTTTCGTTCTAGGAACCATGGCTGAAAAACCTATAAGTTCAAGTACATTTACTTAAATAAAGCTCATAAACCATATCATAATTCTTTATCATCTTTGGGCAGTCCGGTGGCACAGTGGTTAGCACCTGTCACCAGTACAATGAAGGTTTGCTGTCCTGGGTTCAGCTCTTTGTCTCGTGTCAGGTGCGCTGTTCCTTCTCTACAGATGGCATCTGTTTACAGGGCTGGCTGCCCAGGCTAAATGAAGGCCAAAGCAGTAACACCTGTTTCGTACAACAAACATCTCCATATTGCAAACTGAACCTCCAGACTAAAGAAAAATGACAACCATGGATTTAAAAAAATTGCTGAAAAAGAAATTCATTATCTTCAATTGTGGGATTTGTTCTTTAAATGTATATTGCCAAGCAGTCATTTTTGTTTCAGTAAGATGGTGGCTGAACTTATTTAATTAATTGTTGGTAACATTTGATAATAGCTACTCCTGTCATTGGAAATAGGGTCATCTTTTGGGCTTGAATGGATTCAACGTTTGACTTTGGAATGATATGCTCATTGCAGGGTTGATTTCATTCAGGTGGGTGGTAGAAATGACTGGAGTGAGAGGGTTTGGGTACCCAATGTACAAGCAGTCTCTTTTAAAATGCTCTTTATTTTACATGACATCTGCAGAAAATTGTAATATAGGGTAAATGGTCAGCTACAAGCAGTGTAACTTAAAATGTAATTAATTTTGTTCCATATGCGACTTGCTAAAAGTCATAATAAATCCCAAACTGTAGAAGTAAGGTCGGGGAGGTAGTCATAATAGAGATGACAAAATAGATCTGTGAAAAATTTGTGGGTCATGATTAAGAGGGGTGTCATAAATAGGAAGGTCTTAATAAGAAGGTTTTACTGTAGTAAATTTAAAAGACTTTTCTTGAACGATAACAGTTGCTGACTTAATATTAAGTAAAGATAATATTTGTCTCATGAATAATTTAATCTTCTACCAGGAATTGATTGGCTTTGGAGCGGGTGATTTCAGTGCATCCTATTTTGACAAGTGTGAAATATCACACTGCAGGGCTATTTCCCTTGAAAAGAATGCAGACATTACCCTAGGCTGATCTGTCAAGATTTTTGTAGTCTTGACAGCCTGATTACTCAGATCATAAAATAAATTGCAGTTTTGCTTTTGGACTCATTGAAAGTATCTGTTCCAGGTTACAGACTTTGTTGTGCTGAAGTTTGCTGACGTGGAAGTTATCATGGTTTATTATTAATTTTCTTTTTTTGGCAGCAATCCGCAGTGGCGATTACTATCTATTCCATGAGATCAAACACTCCTCTAGTGTTGATAAAAAAGAAGTGACAACTAGCATGACCTATGGACGAGAAGCTTTTGAAAAGGAGGAAGCGGTTGTGGGACCTTTTCAGGTAAGTAAGATCATTGGGTTAGTTGCTATATTCATTTACTAAACCTGTGTCTTGTCTCAAAACAGTTACAAAGGTTCAAACATAATTTTCAATACTGCTGAAGTCAAGGAGATTATGTACATGATTCAGTTTTGTAAGAATTCGATTTAAGAATAGAAGACTAAGCATGCAACCAATAACCAACTAACTACACTAAAAAATACATCATCGAAAAAAGAAAATTGTTAAGGCATATTACAAGTTCTATAAATAGTTTTAATTCCATGCAAGAACACTACAGTCAGAAAATTCATTTCATTTTATGCTGATAGATCAGGGGTGGACAAATTATAGCCCGCAGGTCAGATGTGTTTCATGGGTTCTCTGGACTGGCTTGTCTGCCAATATGTGTACTTTTTTTTCAATTAATTTAACTTAGGTTAATTTGATCGAAAGTTACGAACTATGACCTCATGTTAGAAGTAGGCAGCCCATTAACATTCTAACACAAATAAGGCAGCTGACATTTGATGGAGTCCTGTGAGATTGGTGGTAGCTGTCTTAAGGTTTGCAGCAACTATAGCCATACATCAAATCAAACTTTATTGTCTGTCTGAGGAAGTCCAAGACAGGTATTTTTCTTTTGTTTGCATTCACTACACACTGAAAGTATGTCCTCACTTTTCTTCCACACATATCCTAGACTTTTGGCACGGTAACCTATTCCAGGCCAGTTATCAGTGCAAATGGTTTTTTCTTCATGTGTTTGTGTCAGATTGCTTGGTGATGTTAATAATGCAAATGCAAGAATAAGCATTCACACATACATATTATAGTAAATAAACAAAACCAGAACACATGCATGCTGTGTGTCTATCATATCATTTTCATTGTTGTGTAGCTCAGGGATGCCCAACCTACGGCCAGATATGGCCCGCGACACTTCTGCCCACAGTGCAGGAAAAAAACGAAAAAAGGGAAGAAGTATTTATCCCTTCGTAGGGGCGTCTCTCAATCTTTTTTTCGATGGACGAACATTTTGATTCAGTGCTCCGACTTGGTGTTTCTACGATGCAGCCAGACATTCAGAAGTTGATTTCGGGTAAACAACTTCAAATATCCCACTAATTACTACATAATTAATGGGAAGTACAACTTGTTTCTAATAAAAAATGGTATCTGCTCTATTTTTTCTTTTTTTTTAATATTTTTGCGGTGAAGCGGCCCGTCACACGCATGTCGGAAATGTGCATGGCCCGCAGGCCGAAAAAGGTTGGGCATCACTGGTGTAGCTGATAGTGAACTTCATAGACAGATGCATATCACTTAGTAGTAGAATTGGTATTGGGCAAAAAAGAAAATCTTGATCACTATTCATCACTAAGAGCGTTGAAAGGAATGAACTGTCCACTAGCTACACAGTTCATATTTTCTCATGCTATTTGTTGGAGTCATTTTTTCTTGTGGGATGAGTTGTTGAGGTGAACTGGAGGGGTTAAACTCACTTGCCTCCTTGTCTCAGGTGCTGATGAAGCTGTTTCTGGTTTTGCTGTGCAACTTGTGAAAAGCATTGTGGTCTGTTTTCAAGGGTGATGCAGGGTGAAAGTAGAATGTGCATGTGGCTTTGTCTGGTACAAAATGTTCAAGTCAGCCAAAGAAAGAAGTAAATTATTTCATTTAGTGTTTGTACTACAGACTTAGGGCAAGAACAGCAGATGTACATTTCACTAATCTTCCCCTGCAAAGCAGGTAAATGTGATGAATCCCTTTCCATAGTCTTTGACATAAGAGCAGCAGGTTGTAGGTAGTACATTGGGTGCAGGGCAGGCGGCAAGGGAACCACATGGCCCTCTTTTCCTGCCTTTTATGTTTCCTAATAAATCAGGTACCCATGTGCTCAGGCAGTCTGATGGCGCAATGGTTTACTGCCTGTCACCAATACAATGAGAATTGGCTGCTCTGGTTTCAGCTCTTGTCTCAGGCATGCTGTTCTCTGTCTGCCTGTAACATCTGTTTACAGAGCTGGCTGGTTTGCCATGATATAGCCTTAGTTGCTGGCTTGGCATAAAACACCAATTTCCACCCCACTTCCTCCACCCATGTGCTCAGTGGGCAGAAAGAGGTCCAGTCCTAGAGCAAGGATAGCTTATACCCAGAAAATACAAAGCATAAATCACCCAGTTTCCACTTGGACTCTTGTGCAGATGTGAGCAATGTACAATAACACATACTTCATTATAAACTGTTGCATTATATAGATCCTCTTGCTTGCATGATCAGGTCATTCACACAGCAATTGAAGAGGGCAAAGATGCAGCTGTGGAGAAGTCCAAGCAGGCTGAGGTGAGCTTTGCATCCTTGAAAGAGGATTTTTCATACAGGTGGACCTTAAATGTTAAATAAGTGCAACATTATTTTAAAATAAAGATAAACTAAAAGTAATTTCATCCCCTAACTTTTTTTTTTATCTGTAGGGAGTAAGGGATTAAAGATAACTCTGTTCTTGGGGCCAGGTTTTTTGTTTTTTGTAGTGAGAACAGTGCCCTTCTTTTCTCCCTTTTGCTGCTTTACCTTCCTCAACCATCTATAGAGATAGGAACTCATTGACAGCAGCTGAGTCAACTGGGGGAAGGTCACTTTGTCACATAGGTATCAAACCGGTGCACCTTTTGGTTTGAATGCTATAGTGTTTTAACCACTTGGCTATCCCCTTCCACATTTTTTAAATGAATAGGTTTAATACATACCAATTACCAAAATCTGAGCAAACACTCTGCTTCACTTATGATATATAAACCTTTGAGTATTGCCGTTCTCACCTCAGTATCTGTCAAAAGTAGATTTGTTGATTGGGCAATGCTTAATTAAAATTTGCTTGCATCTGTTACATTAATTCAATTGGGTGTGGATTCAGTGACACCAGCAGTAAGAATTTATCAGGTTTATCCATCATGCATCAAGTGTGCTTATGAAGCAGATTCTAGAGCATGTCTGGTATAACTTGTTACTTTAGATTTATAAACAGAAGAACCATCATTAAAATCTTTATTGTTACAAAACAGTGTAAGATTTCTCAGAGATAAAGAATTGCTGCTTAGCTGATGTAATGTTTCATTTCCTTTCAAAGTGTTCAGATGCATATACCAAAGAAAGTCAGACAGCAGCATAACCACACTGGCATGTTTCAGCATGTTAGAAGCTTATATCTATAGACTACTCTTATGACATTCATGCCTTTAAAGCCGCCTATGAACATGTTTATAAATAAATGGGTATTATTTAAGTGCAAAGGGACCACGTCAGACACAAACAGAGGTATGGAAAATGCTTTTAGCTATAGGCAGGGTACAAAGAAAATGTCTTTAAATGCAATAATCAAAGTCACGAGTTCTACAAATGGAGTAAGTGCATGGAGCTTTTGGTGGTAACAGGATGCGGAAGTACCTGAGAAACTCACTGATGACATTGGGGATGAAGAAAAGAAAGAGAAAGGTGAGAAGCTTCTTGCATATTTTGAAATTCAAGAATAATTTTAAACCCTCTGTTGTTTTAACTCCACTTATTTTCCCTGATGAAGAAGCTTTTCACTAATATTTGAAGAGAAGGTGATAAAGGAGAACAGGTAGAGGCAGGCTGGATGAGAGGTGGAGACGGTTGGCCCTTGACTGTGAAGGGTGCCCTTTAAAGAAAAGTTGATGTGACATTTCTCACTCTGAGGATTTTTTTTTTCTTTGGAGCAGGGTACTACAAGTTTGATCCTTTAACATCATTTTTTACCTCATTTACTCACTTGTAAACAACTCTGTGTTCAAGTAGGGATGTAGATCCTCGTGCACTTGTCCTAATGCTTGCAGTCTATGTTACTTTACTGAATGAAAATGTAGATATGGACAATAGAATTATTGTAAGCAGATTATTATATTACATACATATGTTGTATATGTAGAATGGGAAAATAATTTGATTATAATTACAAGGGGTCCGGAGAGTTTATCTACCCTGTGCTGGCTTTTGGGGTATAGGAACATTGCAGATGACTTGTGGTCAAAGGAAAGAAGACAAAATACTCCAGTTTTACATGGTATTTAAGAGAAAAATAAATAAATTGGATCTAGGGCAGATGAATTTCACTTGCCTGAGACACCCTTTTTTTCCTCTGTGACAGATGAGAGCTGGGGCACCCTCCTGAAAGCCGTCATCAGCAGCACCTTTACCTACCTCATCCATGTGTGCAACGCTATTTCCCGCAACTACCGCCTTGTTGCTCGCAAGCTGCAAGCAGAGCTCAAGATTGAGAAAGAAAAGATCTTGGTAAGATGTTCATGCTTTATTATGAGCAAGAATTTTCTTGACATTTGAAAAAGCATTTTCCGAGCCTTGCCATTACAATCATCAAATTTAATCAGCTATTGCATGACTAGCAGTGGTGCTTTTTGTGTCTTCTATCATTTTTTTTTTTTTTTTTTTTTTTTTTAGTCAAAATGTATGTTCACAGGGGTGGTATCATTTGTAGTGTTTTGAAATTACTGTTTCGTGGATCTTTTACTGTTAAAAAAAGTTATTCTTTGAAATTATTTATAAATAGTTTAAATGATTTTCCTCAAGTCTTTTTTTTCGTTTTGGGTTCTATTTTAGGATATTTGCAGTTCAGAGTATTTGTAATGACGTGACCTCAAGAAATAGAATAAGTGCATAGAAACATGTTGGGTTTCTTTAAATTCTGTAGCATAAGGCATAAAAAAAATTTGGTCACTTTTAAATTTATTTGAGCCTGTTGAAGCCGTGAGTAAAAATGTCTGAAGTTGTAAAGGTTTATTGACAATCGTCACCAACAGTGAACTAAAGCAGATATAAGCAATTTGCCTTTTTGTGGTTTGTGATGTGTATGTTTTTATTTAATTTTTTTTTTTGCTGCTTTTTTAGCTTTTATCTTGTAGAATATTTTGGTGGAGGGAAGAGAAAGTAAGAGCCAGGCCACTCTTTGTATTCTTACAATTAGATGGACACAATATATTGGTTTTTAATTTCCAGTTGTGAATCCATTTTACACCCATTTTTGCTTTCTTCACTTTAAAAATTGCTTTTAAAATGAGGTCTAAATTTTTAAGTAATAAAACACAAAAATCTTGTGGGAGCTCTGTATATTTAAACTTACTGCAACATTATTTTCTCTTCATCCTGATTAAAATTGATGCTTCAGGTTAATTAAGTTGTTGAATGCAAAAGACCGTCAGCCAATAGATTAAAATCTGCATATATTTCCACTACTCAGAGTGATTTGTCTTCTGCTTATTAGCCAAATCCTGTGAATTGTTGAAACATTTATAAAAAATGTAAAACATATATATATATGTACAGTGGTGCCTTTTCACTTAAACTGTTCCACACTCAAACATTCTGGTCCTAGACCATCATATGTAACCAGTATGAGACACCACAGTTACCTGTGACAATTTGGGGGAGGAAGCATGAAGGGGAAAAGTGTCAGTGTTGATTTCAAGCAGTAAAGACCTGTCCTGATGCTGTGTACACAATCTCGTTTTGTGTGCATGTTTTTAACATATGTACCATACAGCACCTACGAAAATTCTAGTGCTAAATGTGAAGGAAAGAAGAAAACAGTAAAAAAACTGAATACAAAAAAAACTTATTGCCAAATATGCAAGAGGCATATGTGTGAATTAACAGTTAAGTATGGCATGGTTAAGTTGATGATACCAAAAATACTGGATCAAAGAGGCCATTTGCTGAGGTAACAAAAGGAGTAAAAGTGATAACAAAGCTACAAAGTAACAAAGCAAAGCATAACAAATGTTATTATTGGTAAGGATAAATAAACCAATATCTGTTAACAAACCCATCTTTTTACATATTGTACTACAAAATAATACAAGGTAGTCACCTACAGGTATTGTACTATAAAATACTATAAATAATACAAGGTTTTTAACTATCTATGGGTGTTGGAACCATTGAAATACATTTACATTTTTTTTTTTTGGGGGGCGGGGGGAGTGTTTTGCATTCTAACATACTGACACTAGACCAAATGGATTGTAGTCAAGTGATGTATCACTGTATTTCTGTACCACTTTTGCTTTCTTACTTATGCCGTGATCAAATCAAAATCAGATCAAATCAAATCAAAATCAAAACAGACTTTATTGTCTGTCTTTATTGTTCTTTATTGTCTTTATTGATATAGCCCTAGTTGCTGGCACAGCATTAAACACAAACAATTTGCTTTCTTACAGTTGAGTCCATTAGGGGGTTGATGTGACAGCTTCTGTTTAATGTCCATTAGTATTATATAAGTGTGTCTGTGTCATCTGACAAAAATAAATACCAGTTTCTGTTAAAACAATTGAAACAATCTGCATGTTTACATTTTGTAATCATTTTATCCATTTCCAGTCAGGTTGTATTAATTTTGTTAAAATAATTCTGTATGGGGTTTTGCTAATAGGGAGGACACTAAATGTGTGATTATGTTTAGTTCATTGAGATGATTAAAGACTGTTTGATTTTTTATTCTATTCTAAGAGAAATGAAGGAATGTTATTAAATATTCTTTAATGCATGATTTTTTTTCTTTTTTCTATTTTATTGTTTTTGTTTTTTTTTGTTTTTTGTTGTTTTTTTTTGTTTTTTGGCGCTGCCTTTGATCAGTCCAGTCACATACAGCACATTTCTACCTCAGTAGAATTGAGCTTAGTAGACCACAGCAGACATGACCGAAGCTGCGTCAATCTCAGCTTCTCTAAAGGAGAAATCGAAACCATTGCATCACAGGTATCTTTCACAAATCCACCACACAATTCCCTGGAGTTGGAAGGGAAAATTCCTACACTCTACCTTGTATATATATATTTGTTTTTTAAAACTGCTGACTGGTTTTGGGTGTTATATCTCCAGCTTTGCTTAATATTTTGTGAGTCATGTGCAGAAACATGAACGCTTGCTATCAGATGCCATATCCTTTTAAGTCATGGAGTAGATAGAACATGAAGTGAGGAAAAGGTGGAGTAATTTTGTATAGATGTGCTCTTTTAAAGAACATTTAAAAAAATAACTGTTCTGTTTGCAATTAATTATTCTGAAGCAGAAGAGTATTTCTACCTAAATTTGGTATCACATAATGTCTAAGGGATGAAGAGTTTTGACTCATTCAGTACAGTTATATATCAATGCAATGAAGCTATAGCTATGAAGACTTTCCCATTCATGGGTGTGAACTGTTTAGAAAGAGTTTTAAAAATTATTTCCAAAATAAAGTCTTCACCGTTTGAATATTTATGTTGTAAGACTGCACATGGCCAGCTCTGCTTTGCTTCCTCAGATTAACAGTATAAAATCCAATAAAAAGTTGTATTGCTGATGGATTGTTAACATTTAAGTTTGCTGCTCTGTGAGATGCTTTTATCTTTTCATCTCTGCATAATTTGTGTGCCCTAAATTTATAGCCAGATAAAATCTTGTGGCAACCCCTATCGTTTTATTTAGCATTATTTGTTTTGTATGGTTTTCGTTTCAGATTTATGTAATATGTGTTAAAGCTTGTTTAACCAGACTAATATTGACAGCACATGCAAATACAAATCTTTTTCAGGAAATCGTTTTGTCTACCAACAGTAAGATTAGAAAATCAATTTACATAATACATCAACACAGGCTATAATTGTCTACAGTCGATACTAATTCTTCATTTGTAATCATTTATTTTGGCACTTACAGTCTCTCTCCCTGCTAGAAAGCTTCATGAGAAGAAATAATTTTTCTGTTTCCCATTTGTTCTATCCTTCAGTGAGCATGTGCATGCATATAAATGAGGATATGGATAAATGAGTGCAGATGATGTGTAGTTCTAGGTCTATAAATTCCAAACGTACCACTTCTTTCTATGTGTTAAATGTCATATTCTTGTTGAAGTGGGTGTGAGTTATCAGAATCTTGTCATACATTGTCTCTGTTGTTTTGTCCAGTCCAACAGCTCATTCTGCATTTTAATGATCTTGTTCAGTTTGTGCCAGTCCTGCTGTGCAGTGTTCCCAATCCAACAAACAAGAACAAAAGTCATGCTGCATATAACAGTGTAAAATACTTGCAGAAGTTCGAAGCGCATTAAAAGACTTCAATTTTCTGAGACAGTATATAGGTGGCTATGCACATAATAGCGTTATCTGTATGAGCTTGTCAAGAAAGTTTATCACCACTATCATAATTTAACAACCATATGTATCAATCATTAACAAAAAAATGTGAAAATAGGGCATAATTTTTTTTCGTCAGGTTTTCTCAAGGCTTATAGCATGCACACACACAAACAGAGTTTATTTCTGATGCTATCTTCAGTGATAGTTAAAAATAATTTTGTAAAATTAGAGAAGGGGTTTTCATACAAATTCAATGACATATTAGAAGTAAGTTTCTACCAGAAACTCTTAGTTTATTTCTGCTATGATTGCAAGCTTTGATAGCCATTTTGTAAAAATGTGAACATACCTTATTTGTATTTAATCTATGAAGAAATTGAAGGAAAATGATAGCTATTTTTCAGTGTTTGCTCCTTATGAGAGAAATGTGTTATTCATAGTTTGTTAAAGTTTTCTCGTGTCAACAGTGAAAAAGAATACATCCAGGTATTCAGGTTTGTGATAAAAATGTCATAAATATAAAACATTTTTGCTATGAAATCATACATTTTCTCTTGAGGATGAGAATTTTATCATATTTAGCTGGGTGATTCATGGACTAGAGTAGCTTAAAGGAGACAGCAGTTAAGTGTTAACCAGTCTATTATTTTCATTTTGACTAACATTTTCTGTATAATAATTGTAATGTTCTTGTATTAAAGCTGTAACGATTCAGTGATAATGACAATAAGCACAGATGAACTTCTGTTGAGATGAATATTAGATTGTTGCTTTTTGTAGTATAGGTATGATTATATTTCAGATATAACAACACTAAAGAAAAGGCTAGCATAGCAAGAAAATTATTTAAATAGATTTATTTTTGAACAGCAGTGTATGAATATATGAATATTTAACATTTTCTCCCATTTTTGGAATCTCATTCCTCTACCTCTAAAAGTTCCACCCTTGCCCACTGGTTTTGATTATCTTCTTGTGTGTTGTTCATATTAATGATAGGATGGTATGCATTGTTTACCATGATTTGCTCAGTGTAAATGGACTAGAGATTTACAAACAACGCTATCGTCCTATTGTCCAAAACCGGGTGCCTTAAAATCTGTTTCAAAGATAAATTTTTTGTCATCAAAGGAAGAATGTTTATGTTTTTCGTTATCATTTTCCTTTACATTGTATTTTTATTGTTTTGTTAGCTCAAAGCAAGAAGTTCAGAATTGAAGATCTCTGCCATTTCAGTGGTTTTATCATCAGTTTTCAGTTTTATTTTGTTAGTTCTCAGTTCTCCATGGATCATTTCCTCTAATAATATCAATTTCCACATAACCTCCCATCCTGCGTAGACCTTGTGTTCCCTAAGACCAAATTATCGTATGATAACCTGGACTTTTATAGCTTGTGCTTGTTGGAAAAATATGATCCTCTCAAATTTGTATTTATGACCAGATGAAAATCTGCTAATTTCTGAATTGGAACATTCATATAATTTTTTTTATTTGTATTTTTTCTCTCCTTCAGTAATAATAAATTTTAAGGTTTCATGTGCTACCATTTGTTCAGCATGCAGTCTTCCTTATAGTCATTTGTAAGTAATTCACTCCATTTCAGGTATATTGTGCGGCGTGCAATGTGATCCAGTCATTACATTTCCTCCCCAGGATGTTTGTAAAACACTGCTTTTAGTTGTATGACAACATTCTTATGAAAAAGTCTTTATTAAAAGATTGCGTTGATAAAATTGTTCTTGATATTTCAGGAAGAGAAAAAGATAACTAACATCACTGAGGAAAGTGATACTTTTGGTTTTGCAACAGGGTACGTGCCATTTATGTTTCTCTTGTGAACTCATGGTAGTTTGATTTCTTTAGCTTTTAATTTTTGCTTTTTTCTGTTGTCATGAATGCACTGTATGCTGTCTAATAAAAAAGAAAAAAGAGAATTTGTTACCATTCTTATTGTTTCACTTTTAAACAGAGGTGTATTCCTGACATAAAAAGTCATTAAACAAACTAAAACTCTGCTGATTTTTGAAAGATGTTTGATTCATTCCTTACCCTTAGATACCTTCACATCCCCTATTACAGCAGAAACTTTAAGAATTATGCACCATTGTGTCATAAACAAGTTATTGATAATAATAATGAAGATTACTTGTAGAGCGCCATTCCCTAATGACTGTCAGCTCTTACAAAATAAAATATCTCACACTGTCATGATGAAAACATCTTCACAAGAGTTTGCTTTATCTAAACAAGAAGCACGTGCTACATATATCAGTTAAAAGCACTGCAGAACAGGTGTATCTTCAGTTGCTGCATAAATGCTGTCAGTGACAGTTCATGTCTGAGCTAAAGGAAAAGGGAATTCTAGACAGCTGGGGTAACAAATGCAAACGTACGCCCACCAAAAGACTTTATCGTAATTGTTACAGCAAAGACAAATGATGACAAAGCATGTGTCAGCCAACATTTATAATGTATGGGGCATGTTTGACATTAATGGACTTATTTCTTTTGGTGCTGAAAGAAAATAGGCATAGTTAAACATTCACAATCTTTTCCAATTGTCCTAAAACAAATAAAATTTGGTTTAACACCACTGGTTTAGTTCCTGAGCACATACATAGTGGCATTCATAGTCGGCATTCAGTGATATTGCAAAGAAATGGCTAGAGAAAATGTAAAAGGAAACATTTAAGTGTGAATGCTTATATTTCAGGCCAGATGACTTGGTGGAGGTGTCAATAGCACCATTAGCAGAACGTTCAAAGTCCAGAGAGCTTCAGGCAGTCACAATGAGGTATTAACATAATAAATTAATCATAAATGAAAATGTTTCGGTGACAAAGTATATAGTGTTAATATTGTAAAATAAATGCATATTTCAGGCATATGCTGGGATTGATCTTGTGGACAGTTCTGTGACTCTGATGATAAAATAAAACCAAAAAATGCAACATATAATTTGTTTAATTTAGATATTACTCTTAATTAAGCTAGAATGATACAATACCAAGCATTGTGGGACTGGCAGAAGTCAAATGACTAGAATTTGGGGAGACAGAAAATAATGATGAGGGAAATAAACTTTGGGATGCCAGACATGAGCATGGGGTGGGCTTTCACTTAAACTGGTTGGAACTGTCATCAGCTGTACACCAATGTCCAGTAGACTGATCTCCATGTGTATCTGGCAATTGTCACAATGTCACTACTGTCCAAGTATATGTTCCAACTTCCATGCATGAAGACAATGAAAGGGAGGAGCTTTATCAATAAGTAGATATGGTTATAAAAGCAACATTTTTGTACATTTCGTGACTGGAATGCCAAGGTCAGCCCAGATGCCTTTTACCAATGGGTAGGAAAGGTGGGTAAATTTGGCCTTGGCAAAACCAACGACAGAGGCCTAAGACTTTCAGAGTTTGCACAAAGTCATTGGCATACCTATTTTATCCAGTGCACTGCATTTCCAGATATTGAGGATAGCAGCTTGGCACTCACAAGATTGATTGCTCCATAACCAAACCAGCTTCAGCCTGGTCATGAACCCATAGGCCCTGGGCCCTCCCCAGCACTTTCATCATGGAAAGTCTTTGTCCACTGATACTGTGTTAGCATCAAGATTTTATGTAGGGGTTTACTCCCTTAGCCTTTATTTTTCCCAAGATTTCCCCCAAGGAAGTGGGGTCATTTTTCCTTGGCTAGTATTGTAGGGCTTACACTAGCTTGGGGACGTCCGTGTCAACCACTTCCCTTGTGAGCTGATGGACAAATAGTGGTAACAGCAACTACATGGCCATTTAAGGTAGTCAGTCAGGGCATCAAAATACTAAGCTTATGCAAGCCTGTCTTAGAGTGGTTGGAACAGGCTTCAATCTTTCACATTATAGAAAACGATAAAACATTTGCTAAAGTGGATAAAATATTAGATAAACCTATCTCTTACAAATGTCAATAAAACATGTTGATGTGTTCATTTGCAGTCTGCATGAGCTGGAGGCACTAGAAGAAAATCGCCAGCGGGAGTTTGAGAAAAGCCAGCCACAGGCATTGCGGTTACTGGTTGCATTTGGTTATGTCTTGGTGTCACACTCAGAGTTGCTGTGCTACTTCCTGATGATTCTTGATCAGATGTTGTATAGCAGTCTTCTGTCACTACCGCTGCCTCTGATGGTCTTTCTGTGGGGCATGTTGTCTGTGCCTCGTCCTTCCAAAACGTTCTGGATCACCGTCATCACTTACACTGAGGTATTTTTTGTCCCTAGCCCTAAATGTCTCTTTTATTTGGTTTGCTAATTTTGTTTTTGTAGTTAAAATGCTTTACTGTATTTAAGGAGCTATACCTAATTGCACAGTAAGTCTAATAAGGCAGTGATAAATATTGAAATCACAAATTTTGGTGCCTGAACCATCTTTTTAAAATTTGTTTTTGAAATAATCAGTGTCAAGCCCATTTTAAAAAAGTTATTTTTAAACAAATTTTATTCATATCTGCAAATGGAAAGTATTTTCACAAGGAAAATAGTCTGTGACAAAGAAGCCTAGTTTATTTCCTTGTTTTCTTCTTGTTGAGATATACATACATAAATAAGTAGCACATTTTTATATCTCTTTTCTCCAGCATCAGCTGGACTTGAAACGCTTTACTTAGAGGCTCATGAACACACCTTTTTGGGGTGGCATCTTCATAAATACACAAACATGCAAGCACAATGCACAGCAGAACAGAAATAAAGTTGATTGAGAGAGTGCTTCACCCACCATCAAAGGTAGGCTCAAAACGTCCCCCCTCCCCCTAACCCCCCAACCAAGACGCTGGTCTGAAATACTGGTGTTGCCATTTATGGGAAGAAGGTGAAGGCCATCAGCACAGATGAGATTATCAGGAAATCTCTTATAAAAAGTTTTGCTTTGAAAAGTAGCTGAAAAGATCTTAGGATGGTTGTATGAAAGTGCAAATCATATTTCCCAGTGCTGTGGCCCAGCCCTCGCAGACAGAAACATCGTTCCATCCACATAACTGCCGCTAGACAAATAGTCATTGCCAGATTAGTCTTCCAGACAAGCACAATATTAGCCATGTCATTCCTGCCACAAAGCTTGCTGGAACAGTGCAGCATCAAAACTCTCCAGAATAATCACAGAAAAAGGAATCTGAGTCTGAAAACGACTTACATCCAAAAGCAAAATGGTGCAGATGGTAGAGTGGAAAGAACATGATCCAGAAAAAGGGAAAAAAGGGTCACAGACATAGAAATCAATCCAGGCACATATGAAATGGCATCATAGATTCACAGATTGATAGTAGACACAAAACTTGACAGAAAAGTGACCTCTAGCCAGTTAAGCGTACTTACTGTAGTTCAGGGGCTATATATATATACACCCACATATGCATAGACACATCTACATGTATGTACACACACATACATATATATATATACAGGCACTTGTACACACACATACATATATATATATACACACAGGCACTTGTACACACATATGCATACTTGGGTGGGAGAAAGAAGGGAGGATAGGGCAATCAAAACACGATAGAGGACTGAGCTTAAAAGCAAGCAGACAAGGCATTTCCCTAGGGCCCATGCTTTTGATAGTCGTCAGGGGCCCCATGCTTTTGATTAAAACCGTGGAGATCATGGCTTCCAGGGCCCCTCACATGCCTTATGCCTCGGACCCTCAGGGGCTAAGAACGGGCCTGACAAGATACACACATATATCTATACACATATATAGATATACTGTACAATATACTTATGTATATAATTATAAGCCTATATGACTTTCTATAAAACAGATATATGTTTGAGAGGTAAGACTACTTATAAGGGATATATATATATTTCAAAAACATATGGCCACAGGAGTTTAAGTTAATGTGCAGTGTAACAATGGAACTTTCTCCCTTTCTGTATCCGCCACCTACCCACTATTGAATCCTTTAAACGTGCACTGAAAATGCACCTCTTCCATAAACAACTCCTAACAACCTTTCCCACCATGCTAGTCCTTTTTCACACCCTTTCCTGCTCCTCTTTACCATGATACTCTCAGTTCTTGTTATTTGGTTTCTCTTTGAGTTTTCTATACTTGTTTTTATTCATCATGTGCTGTTGTTTATTCTTAGTTCATGTGTTATTTTCCTTTCTCTTGTATGCTGTCCATGTGTCCTTCTTGTTCTTAGGCGCTAAGAGCATGCATATTTTACATATATTATATACAAAAGGCATAAGATTCATACAATACTATAGGCCAGCGGTTCTCAACCTGTGGGGCGCGACCCCCTGGGGGGTCGCGACGTGCCTACAAGGGGGTCGCGAAGGTGGTCCTTTTTTAAAAGTTTCTTATACCGGTATTAGTGAAATTAGCTTAGATTGTGTAACCGAGTGGTAAGGGGTCTCAGACTCCAAATCTCTTCTCACTATTCAAGTACACTGTCTCGGCATGCAGTGACTTCTCACTTCCAAAACTCAAAACACAATCCCCCTCTCAACAATTAAGCCTCCAATCTCCCTCCTCTCGCCTTTTGCCCTCTCTCTCCCCCAATCTCTCATCGCTGACTCCCCTCTCCCTCTCCAGTCACACCTCTCTCTTTTTTTAAAAAAAAAAACATCTAAAAGGCACGCATTCAGGAAACGTCCATCATTCACACCCTTTCCCCTCGCACGTGCTCAGTCCTAGTACTCTAGGTCCCTGACAGGCCATGACCAGACAGTGCGGGGTGGGGGCTTAAGAACGACCGATGGCTGCTGCTAATGGCATATTTATCGGACATATTTCAGAAGCTGAACGTTGTGAATACTTCTCTGCAAGGGAAGGACACCAACATGTTACAAACAACTGACAAGATGAATGCTTTCGTCCGAAAAATTTCGTTGTGGACGCAAGAGAAAATATTTTTGATGTTTCCGTGCTTGTGTAAGTGCAAGGCTGACAACTTGAATCTTGATCAGGTGAAGAATGTAATTATTGCCCATCTAAACGGACTGCAAGAAAGGTTTCAGCATTACTTCGCTGAAACTGATGTGACTAAATACGATTGGATTCGTAATCCATTTCTGGCTGATCCTAGCACAAGCGGGTTGTCCACGGAAGAAGAAGAGCAGCTCATCAACCTTTCGAGTGACCAATCCCTGAAAATGATCTTCCAAACAACACCAGTGCCAACATTCTGGATTAGCGTCAACGGTGCTTTCTGAGAAAGCAATGAAAGTTCTTCTGCCATTTTCAACTTCGTATATGTGTGTGATCAAGGATTTTCAGCATTGGCAGCACTGAAGTCGAAATACAGAAATCGTGTGGACGCAGAGGCTGAGCTGCGAATAGCAGTGGGTACGAACATCGCACACAGGTTCGCTTCTCTATGCAACAGCAAGCAGGCTCAACCTTCTCATTAATCAAAGAGAGTGTCCAATAAAATTAATAAAATAATATTTATTAGCACCGCAGAATTTGCTTTAGTAAAATTTCATAAACAGTTATACTTTTTGCAGATACGAACTTTGTTCTTCCGTTGTTGATTTCCTCGACGCGGGATTGGAGGTTAGCTAAGGCTCCCCCCCCCTCTTCCACCGACCTAGCTGGCTAAGGGGGGTCGCGGACGTACCGGTGTTCGTCAGGGGGGTCGCCACAAGTAAAAGGTTGAGAACCGCTGCTATAGGCTATATATATATATATGAGACATTTATATAAGATATAATAGACTATAAGACAGTTGTATAAGGTATATATGATTATGAGACAGATATATGATATATGTTATATACTATAAGACATATATATGACTGTATATGAAACAGATGTGTGAGGTATATATGCAACTACTTATGAGACATATATATATATAAAAAACTCATTGTCTTACCCTGTTTTGATTTTTTTTCAGGCAGTTGTGGTGACAAAGTATTTGTTCCAGTTTGGGTTCTTCCCCTGGAATAGTAATAACACAGAAACAAGTCCTTTCTTTCCACCCCGAATTATTGGCATCGAGCAAAAAGATAATTTTGCTAATGTAGACATTGCTCTTCTGCTGGCTTTGTTTATTCATCGATCAATCCTGAAGGTGAGTTTCATGGCATTCCTTAGCACAAATATTAGATAGGTGCAAACATTTGTAAGTTCAAACTTTTTTATTCTTTTGAAATGAGCTTGAGAAATTTCTCATCATCTAAATTTCTTGACAGCTTCTTTCTGATTCAGATAAAATTTCCGTTCACATCTTGTCTTATTTAAAAAGAATTCTGCAATAATGGTGGTGAAGCATTTTTGATTTATTTTACCAGGTGACCCGACCATAAGAGTTAGGGATACAACTGTTATGTAACCAAACGAATCACTGCCCTGGTATCTTGAGGCTTCACTGTAGCAGATGCACATGCCCTTAACTGCTGTAAAAGGCTTTTAAAAAGATCCCAGCGATCATAACGTTTGGTTCAATAGATATTCTTCATACACACACACACTTTGGTGTCATCACACTCTTTAGCCACCCCTTATCTCTACCCCTCCCCTGCGCACTGACTGCTTCCCTGCTGGGTTTACCAGATATTCACCTGGGCCATGTTTCATTTTCCTGTAAAATAAAAATGGGAGGGGGGGGGAATTTTATACCAATTGCTGCTATGCCAAGTCCTCTGCTGATTCACACTTGTGAATGTTTTGCCACATTTGTACAGGATATTTAGAAGCTCCAAAAAGCTCGGGTTTGGAGGGATAGTGGGGAATCATGCACATGTTTATGCATAGTGCCCATGCTGAGGCTAGGTATCAGTCTGTGTTGAAGGAAATTTCTTGATTATGAAGATAATGAGGATCGACTACCAGTGAATTTTTTTAAGACAAATATTATCTCAGACCACTGGCTCTAGAGGATCAAAGCACGTTTTTGTATTAGCCACTGATGGTATTTCTCTATGTCCTCTGTCTGTCTATCTCATGTTCTAGCATCTGATTGAATTTTTCTTAAACCATTGGAGTTTTTCTCTCTCTGGTCATTGCCTTCCCCTGACCTATGGTATCACCAGACTTCCTGTTTTCAGACCCTTGATTGACTGCACCAGATGGTTGGCTTGTCTCCCCATTAAAGACTCTTGTCTCTGGGCTGGCTTTTTATGAGGCCTTTGCAGATGTCCTCCTCTGTGGGACCCCGGGGTATGCTTGCCTAGTGAGCATTGTAAGAATAGGGTCCCTGACATCCAGCCAGGCATGTCCTAAGAGGCGACTAAGGTGGATACCTCACCTAGAGGTAAAATAGGTTGTGGTAGGGCTAACAACCCCACCATGTAAAAAAAAAAGCCCATTACAGAAACCAGCATCAGAGTATTCATCACGAATGGCGAAGGTAATGAAGCACACCAGGAGACTGGACTTATGACGGACGGCAGCCAAACCCGAAAGGGATCTGGCGCCCTGACAGTGGATTTACTGAAGCAAAAGCAAAAGTTGAGGGTGGGGTGCTGGAACATCCAGACCTTGTACCAGACTGGCAGGATGCTCCAACTAGTCAAGGAGTTTGACAATTACAACTTGGACATCCTGGGAGTCAGTGAGGTCAGATGGACCGGCACGGGAAAGAGGAGACTAGCGTCAGGACATACCATCTTGTTCTCAGGACGGTCAGACGGTCAGCACTCTGAAGAAGTAGCACTACTCCTCAACAGGAAAACTGAAAAGGCACTGCTGGAATGGAAGCCTTATGGACCCAGGCTTTTGAGAGCAAGATTCCATTCAAAGTACACCAAGCTGACAGTTCTAGCTTGCTATCCACCAACAGAAGACAAGGATGCTTTTTACGATCAGCTCCAGGCAGCCTTGGAGAACGTTCGAGCCCACGATATGTTGCTCATCATCGGCGATCTCAATGCCAAGGTGGGAAGTGACACCTGCAGGGGCAAGCATGGAATTGGTACCATCAATGACAACGGAGAGAGACTGGCAGACTTTTGTGAAGAAAACAAGCTACTGATTAGAGGCACACTCTTCCATCACAAAGACATCCACAAGGCAATGTGGACTTCACCAGATGGGATCACAAAGAACCAGATAGACCATGTCATCATCAACCGAAGATGGAGGAGCTCACTTCAAGATGTCAGAGCCTATAGAGGAGCAGACATTACCAGTGACCACACTCTTGTGATAGCCGCAGTTTCTCTGAAGCTACGTCGATCGCGAGGAAAACAGGCACGTCAGCAGAGAGTGGACTCCGGCAAACTGAAAGATCCAGCCACCGAAAGGGCCTTTGCTATGGAAGTAAAGAACAGGTTTCAGGCACTAGGAGACCAACAAGAGATGACCTTAGACGACTTCAATAGAGTCTTAAAGGAAACAGGAGAGAAAATACTGGGCTTCCAACGGAAAAAGAAAGAACAGTGGATCAGAGAAGAGACATGGAAGAAGATAGACGAGAGAAAGTCAGCCAAACAAAGAATCAACAGCACAAGATCTGAACACCTGAAGGAACAACACAGACTAAGATATACAAAACTAAACAAAGAGGTAAAGAGGATGGCAAGAACCGACAAAAGAGACTACATAGAGAAACTGGCAGATGAAGCTGAAAAAGCAGCAAGAAAAAAATGACCTGAAGACACTGTACAAGATAAACATACAGCTAAACAACGGGTTTAAGAACAGTGATGTGCCAGTGAAAGACATAAACAGTAATGTTTTCGAGGGAGAGGAAGGAAAGCTACTACTCCTTCAATGTGAATCTCTTTGAGAATTAACCTGTGCAGGTCACATCCTCTTTGGAAGAGGCTGGTCATATTATTTGGATGGACCTTGAAGGTGTTTCTTTACAGACCTTGTCCTTCTGAATAAAGTCTGTCAGTAAAGATGCATGCGAGTAGCATGTGTTTCACATTGGTTTAAACTTTAAAGTATAAGCCCATGAAGTGCAATCTCTGGTAGTTCTGCCTTCCATATGCTCTGCATGATAGTATGACCTAAGACTGTTGGGTGGCACTCAGACTCAACCTTTGGTGCATTCTGGTCTGTAATCTGTCCACTCATTCTGCTGCTCTGCATCTGGCCAGCCCATCTCTACCTCACAGCATGTCACTTCCTAGATTACTGCAGGTATGCTGTTTGAGAAGGGATCAGCAAGTGTGAATTTTTAGCAGTTTGCTTGTTGTTAATGCCATTTTTGCAGCAAAGGCCATATCACAACTGTGATTTTTGGCAGAATCCCCTTTCCCCTAGGAGTCATTCCCCTAATAGTCAGGTCATCTGGTAAAGCTAAAGAAGATATGAAATTTTTGTGGTAAATTCTCTTTCCTCGTTATTTACCAGACATGAATACCCACCCAGCCTTCCTGCATTGGAGGTTGGGGGAACGCTTGACAACAAGACTGCTGAACTCTGTTTACACAGCCATTTATAACAGTTTAGGACATATGAACCTGAGTATGGCTTAACCTCTATCACCTATTGTAATTTGTATCAACGAAAGAGAATTTACAATCACAATTTCATTTTTTGCTCTAAAAGTCTGAGTGTTGGATGATTCATAATAATAGTACAGGCTCAGAGAAGATGTTTGTTTACAATTTTGTGCTACAGAAATATGGATTGTGGAAGGATTCACATGATATCTGTAAAGACATGGCACAAGCTGAAGAGAACATGAGCCAGCCGGCCTCTCCAAAAGGAAATGTGAATGAGTCAGCTCATACATATGATAATGAACTGTCTACTACAGTGAGTATTATGCTTATGAATGTACATTTGAATGTGTGTTTGTGCTTGCATGACTGTGCACACTTGCACACATTTCTTCTAATTTTTAATTTATTTAGAGAGACATATTTACAGTGACATAATCATCCTTCAAATGCAGAATTTGCCACAAGTGTTAGTGTAGCCATGGTTGTGCATCATAAAAAATATGGATGACAAAAATGTGTGCATTTTAAAGCTTGGAAGTTATGAAGAGTGCAGAAATAAACAAGAGGATGTATTTGATTCTCTGCCCCAGCAGGAAGGGGGCTCCACGATGGAGGTGAGCTCATCTGATGAGCAAGTAAAGATGAAAGCAAATGAACAACCTAACAGGATAAAGAAAGCGTGAGTGATGTCTTTTGAGGTTGCCTGGTACTTTTTACTAGAATCATTTGGCAGTAGGAAGCATCAGCCACCATGCACTTCAGCATGCACAATTCAGATCAGCTGACAATTTGATTTTTGTATAATATCCTTTATTCTGATAGCTTTAATTCTTTGCATTTGTAGTGTTAGTGACTTAAGATCTCTAGAATAAGATAGTGAGGAGATTATACATCTGACATAGTGATTGAATATAGTGCTGTGAGCAAGGGATGAAAGATTTTCATAACAATTTACTTTATAACAATTGTGTGTATATATTTTGTGTGCAGTTGCCTCTTCCTGTTTGATCCTTTTGTTAAATTCTTCCACAAAGTGATGCACTCCACCTACAGTGCTACTGTGGATGTGTACGCACCAATGTTCATGTGTGACTTTATCAACTTCTTCATTGTGGTGTTTGGTTACAAATATTTTGGCTCCCAGGTAAGTTTTGATGGCTTAATATTTTCCGCTTCCTCCTCTCTCTCTCTCTCAGTTGTTCTTTCTTTCCACTTCTATCCAGTTGTTCTTGCAATAGTGTAGTCAAAAATCAAAACGTTCTAGAGCGGGTTTCAGCCGATCGACATCGGTGGCGGACTCTGGTTGGGGCCTTATGTGCAACCTGATGCACGAAGAGGATTAGATAGATTATTGCATCATTAGAGCAATGAAAATGAGGCACTTGAACCTGATAACATCTAAAATGCATGAATTGAAGTGAAAATAAACAATTCACATCATTTTCAACAAGCAGGGCTACATTATTTTATTGAGATTGCCATCAGTATGTTCATGGATATATCCCAGTGAAAGAATACATTCCCCTAAAACACGCACACATATGTTGAAACATTTATCTTTTTTTGTTCAGTTTCATAACTTAGTTGTGCATATGGCATAAATACAAATCGTGTTTATTGAATGATGCCTCTTGATTGTTTCTTTGCAGCAACAAGCAGGGGATGCAGATGTGACGAGCTACATCACAGAAAACAGAGTATGTATTGTTTAGGATGCTTTATGTCTAAAGAAAGCAAGCAAGTGTATAGTGTGTAGGGTGGAGTAATCATGCTGAGCATTTCCTTGTCTCTACATTTTTCAGGCATGTGCTGTAAGTGGACTGTTCTGCAGACATCATTCTTGTGTAGTCCATTCTGACTACACACTCTAATTGCACCAAGTGGAAAATGCTTTAAGTCCCTTGATGCACTGGCTGAATGTATGATTTTAATATAAAAACTCCTTTCTAGCCCTTTTTTTGTGAGATGCATGTCTCACAGGTTTGATTCTATGAGTTGACATGCTTTTTTCATGCTTGAGAGTGTGCGTAGTCCACCCAGACTGTTCACAGTACAGTGTGTACAGAAATGACAATGACAGAGACAATTCTTTATTAACGAGAGGTAAAATAAGCAAGAAAATGCTTTTTTCCATTTAGCCCTCGCCTTTTATGGGGAAAGAATAAACTAAGTAACTGAAGTAATATGAGAATAATTAGTAGTAAATGTAGGGTAAGGTATCAAGGGAGAGGGGAAGATAAATATGTACAAAAGTGGTGGTTAAGAAAAACAGATAATTACTGTGGTCCATATTTGGGAGGTATCTCTAGAGGCCTCATCAGAAATATTACATTCAGTGTGGTGTTGATAAGAGGATACTATGAAGTGTCTGAATATATTACTTTCAGAGCTTCACCCAGTGCAAAAAATGTGTTTAGAGAGATTTATGTGATGAAAACTTATTTGATTTTTTTTTTAAGTTTATCTTAGCCTCCTTTCTTGACTGCTGAGCTAGTGAAGTGTATTTAAGAGCTTAGAATGAAGATATTTCAATAGAGAAAAATACAGCCTTGCAGGGCTTATTGGAGTCAACATGATGGCTTGTTAATTATTTCCGATATCTGTGCAGATTCCAACAGCATTCCTGATTATGCTGCTACTACAGTTCCTCTTCATCATCATTGACCGGGCCCTCTTCCTGCGTAAAAATGTTCGAGGCAAGCTCATCTACCAAATCTTCCTGGTCATCCTTATCCACATCTGGATGTTCTTTGTTCTTCCAGCAGTCACTGGCAGGTGAGATGCATTGTTTATTTTTGGCCCTCCAAGTTTGTGCATATACCAAGGGTTAACACACTACATTGAGCATATTAGCTGCATAGCTCTTATCGTTTCAATGGGTAATTACTAAAGGTTGCATGACAACTGCAGTCAATAGCTGGACCCCATGTTACTCGTAGAGTATGAATGTTGATAGGCATGTTGAATAATACAGGGAGAGAACTTTTCAAGAGCTAAAGTGCATAAAATATGTACACAAGTGTATATTTTCATTTGTGTCCATGGATCCATTTATTTGTTAGTTGGTATGTTTAGACTAATCATTTGAGAATTATTTTTTTTGTAACTGTACCACAAGCTGTCTTATTACATTGAATTTCTTCTTGTTCATTTCTTAGGGCATTCTTCGATAATGTGGCAGCACAGCTATGGTATTTTGTCAAGTGCATCTATTTTGCACTGTCAGCATACCAGATTCGCTGTGGCTATCCCACTCGCATCCTTGGCAACTTCCTTACAAAGAAATACACATTATTCAACATGGTCCTTTTCCAAGGGTAGGTATACTTTAAGGGAAGGGTATTTTATCGTAATTTTTTCATTGTTGGCAGCTTAACCTGTACATTTCCATATAGACATGACAGCATTACACAGATAAAAAGGTAATGATAACTTGGAAATAGGCAAGACTTAGTGATCAGTTGGATTTCAGCCTGGGTAGACTGATAAATGAGAAGAGGGATCCTATCATGTATTTAGGTAAATGAGCTGGTACAGACAGACAAATGGATGGAGATTAACAAATCATTATTGGTATTCCTTTATGAGCAAACAGAACAATGTGCCATTCGGAAATTGTGAGCTATGGTTGCATAGGGTAGGTGGAGAGAGCATGTCTTGTTCACCTTGTGAAATCTACATATTTTTTAAAAGGCTTAAAAGTAGATATGAATGCTTAAACAATAGTTTTCTTAAGGTAACAATTTTATACATGCTTTTGAATAGGGGGAGACAGCGATAATTATATAGCTACAGAATCTAAAGACTTTCCAAAACAAATGTTTGGGAAAAATGCTAAAGATGTTTTAGCCCGTAGGGGTGGGGTGAGGAAATTAGTTTTTATGCTAAGCCAGCAAATAACACTATATCATGGCAAAGCAGCTAGCCCTGTAAAAAGTCATTTGGTTATCCAGTGGTACTGTACTTAGTAAGTCTTTGTACAGCACTTCTTGATTGAGGCCCTCTACAGTGTTGAATTTTCACATCATGAGCCACAGCCTTTCCTGCCAGACTGTCAAATGCTTTTATTGAAGCCAAAATTGTGAAAGAGATCCCACTGATACTGTAGAAATTTTTCCATTGGGATGTAACAGTTGAAGATCTGTTCAGCTGTACTCCCGCTTGGTCTGAAGCAAGCATGTCCTTCTACTAGAAGCACTAAAGCAGTGGTGTTCATGCAGTTCTAGATTACTTAGGCATGACTTTATTTGGGTGACTGATTATAATAATAAATGTGTGATTTATGTAGCGCATAATCACACTTGCAAAGGATAATGCTCCCAGCGCTTAAGACAACTAGGAGACCTGGACAGCACATGAAGGATGGAAGGAAAATCAACTGTGCAGACAAGTAATAAAAAGACAAACATAGGAGCCGTGTATAGGAATCAGGGAACAGATAGTAAGGATGGAAAGTGTCATAAACCTGCAGAGGAAGACAAGCAGGTCAATTGTAAGGAGTAATGCTCATGGAACAGATGTGTTCCACCCTTTCCAAAGATTGCAGCACTTTGGCAGGTATGTTTTACAGATGTGTTATTAGGCTGATAGTTCTGCAGCTTAGGCTTTGTTTACTGTTTCCTTTCTTTGGAAGGGGTTTGATTAGTGGCTATGTTCATTATTTGGGCCATTCTCTACATTCTCAGAGTCTTTAGCACATAGCTACAGGGATTTTGTTGTTTTTTTCCAGCCATGCTTAAACAGCTCTGTTAGAATGGTGACTTCCCTCCCTCCATTCTACAGTCAGCTCTCTTTGCCTCTTTTACTATGACTAGTAGGTCTATAGGTTTACTGGTTCAAGTCTGGCTGCTTTGAAGGACTTAAGCTGTCTTCAACTGCAAGTTGTATACATTTTTACCATGTTCAGCTCACTGGTTTAGTACAGTAGTGCTTTCCCATTGCTGTCTTGATGTGTGGATGGCTGTCTTCTGTCCACTTTAAAATGATCTTCAGTAGTTGGTAGGTTTTTTTCAGTGTCCCCTTGTGCCATTGTCTTCTCGATTGTCTTTTGGAATTGGTCTTTGGTATTAGAAAGAGTTGCTGGCATGGTGTAAAATAACAATTCCCCCACACCCTTGGAAGACAATACAGCTGTCTTACAGAAAAGATTGAAGAAGATTAAGTTAATCATTAATATCGTTACATAAATTCAAATACTAATATGATAATATCAATTGACATGGAAGGGTTAAAAATGTATTTCATTTCTGAACATACTTACATAGCTTCTTGGCAATTCCCTTCCTGCTGGAGTTGCGGGCCTTAATGGACTGGATCTGGACCGACTCGACTCTGGCCATTGGAAACTGGCTGCAGATGGAGGACATCTATTCAAACATCTTCATCATCAAGTGCTGGCGATACCATGAGATGGTAGGTTTTAAAGGGTAGATCAGGTGGAGGTTGTTGGTGTGTGTTTATTTGTGGGGCTGTGTGAGACATTAGATATGTGTCACTTTGGGTGCATATTTTCAGGGGTTTTAATGCAGTTCTGTTATATTTTTTCTACAGCATTACCCAACGCCAAGAGGTGTCAGAAAGAATGTAGCCTCAAAATATGGAGTGGGAGGTTTTATGCTGTTCGTGATCATCCTCATCATTTGGTTTCCACTGGTTCTCTACACTTTTGCCTATGAAGGTTTCGAAGTGAACCCCCCTAAGGAAGTGAGTGTTAATCTCCGGATTGATACATATCAGCCCCTGTTCCAGATGACTGTCCAGCAGAACATACGTAATGCAAAAGAGTCAGAAATCCAGGCGCTGAAACAGCATTTCTTGCAAAATGAGGTAAGATATGATCAGAGTTTAGATTATGAAAAAAGAGGATAGGTCACCTGGCCATTCTAGTCTAGTGAATGACTAAATATCATTTTCTGATATCTTTTATCAGCATATGACATTCTGGTATAGCAAACCTGTGACTTTTGCTATTCTCAGTGTGAACCTCAGAAGGAACATTCTGCAATGCAAGAAATATCCAATTATGAACCATGTGTGTCTTGTAAGCATGTGGTATCGCCTTTAGATCATCATCTGTAGCCTGTTATGTCATTGATGGTCATGGGTGTATAGCTCTTTATCAAGACCTTTTTTAAGCAAATATATGTGAATGTCTGACCGAGTTTTAGCAAACTTTAGGCAAACACTTTGCCATCAAACTTTAGAGTTTGATCTAATTTTTTTTAAATGGATTTTTCTAGAAATCAAGTAAAAGTATAAGGAAATTTTTATATTTACATCTAGAATTCAGATCAGATCATCCATATCCCATAACAAATGCACAAAACAAAATGATTATGCATTACATGGTTAATCAGTCTGTTAATCAGTCACTTAAACTCCCTGTTACTTGTGCTACACTGGAATTGCTTTTACTATTTTCAGGCTGCCATTTCCTTTTTGAACCGATTTGAGGTTCCTGACGTCACTGTTGTTAACGTGAGTGGGCAGTCCACAGCTATATGGGGCATAAGTCCCCCATCCCAGGATTTGATGATAAAAAATTTGGCCTCGGGAAATCCAGTCCAGTTAGAACTTTCAGTGACTATCATAAGGTGAGCTTGACAGTTACCTTGATGTCTGTGCTAGTTACTTACTTATTTCAAGTTACATTTGGTGAAGAAGGAGGAAGAATTATCTTGCATAAGCTATATAAAGTGTATGCTCATTAGGGTGAGAGAGAGTGTGCCTGTTTGCTGTCTTCTGCTTTTCAGCCTGAATGTCTTCATGGGCTCATGTCCTGCTACATTTAATCTGACTGCTTGTAATTGCAGAACTAGTCCTGGCCGATGGACATTTTAAACAACCTGATAGTTGTAATGTGAAAATCATTTTTTTTATGTTGACGAGCTTGAATAAGTTTTTAACAGGAGCTAAGGCTACATATCCTTTACATCTGGTACCTTCATACCACCCACCTCTGCATTAAGAACATTTAGAAAGAGTAGTAGGGTGTTTTAAATTGTCCTTAAGTTTCTGAAGAATCTTTGATTATTGTTTATTTAAACTTATTTTATATATTTTTCTTATTGTGTAGTTTTTCATATTTAGGATATATTTTGCTTGTATATTTCACAAAGTAGATGATGTAGCCATTTTTTTAAAAACAGTCAACAAGATAGTTTTATTATCTACCCTGCTTTTGAGTGGATCATTTTGCTGCTGTTCTTCATTTCTTACAAGGTCACAAAGCAAATTGGAGGAATAAAGAGAAAATGTGAGGAGGTTAAGTACCACATATTATTGTCCAGAACATTAAGCATAATGTTAATTATGCATTTTTTATGCTGAAGGTCACCTACAAAAGATGAAAGTGGAGCAAGCAGTATCACACAGTATTTTCTACGGACTATAGAAGATCCTACAGCCTTGGCAGAGATCATAAATGGTACTAAGAGAGAACAATTGTAAGTCATCCCAGCTTGGCATATGCAGAGTATTAGATCAGTAGTAGCTTGAGGATAGTAGTTTTATCTAGATATGTAACAGTCAACCTTGATCATGCAAGATGTCTTCTATAAAGGTAAGTTGTTCAGTCTTGACAAGGAACCACCCTCATCTTGGATGAGGTTGCTTCCTGAATTCTTGGAAGTCGTAGGATTTGAGCTGTTAAGATAAAATAATTTTAAGGTAGTGTCTCTGTGAGCACTGAAAGAAGTGGAAGGGTATGGAAAGGGGTACTGTCTTGATTCTATGTTAAAAGAGGTTCATGACATGAATGGTTAACAGGGTTGGTTGGTTAGTTGACATGAATGTGGTTGATAAAGTATATGGAAAACTGAACCTTTTATATACATAAATAATATAACCATTAAAATAGGTAAGCAATCTTGCCTCACAATGCAAACAGTCCATTTGTGACATAGAAGTAGTCTAAAAATGTGTAGGTTCTTGTGTTTTAACACATTAGCAAACAAGTAGGCTTGCACAGGAAGTTCTTTCCTTCTTTGACTGGCCAGTTGTATGTTTTTTTTTGGACCTGCAGATACGGGAAATAATTTGTGCAGCAAGGCCAGAAGCAATAAGTGCTACATGTGGTCAAAGTTCTTTTAATCTTACTGAACTGCTTATTTGTTTTCAGTCTGATCAGAGCAGTATTTCCAAGGTTCATTCAACTTACAGCAGGTCAAGTGAGACCAGTTGTCTCATTGCTCAAGGGTAAGTCTGACTGCTGAGAAAAAGATGAGTAGTGTTTAGTAAGCTGGTGCAGTTCAGAAAAAAATCTGTTTAAACACATGAAGTCAGTGTAGGTAGGGTAGTCCGGTGGTGCAACCAGTCACCAGTCCAGTGAAGACTGGCTGTCCTGGGTTCAGCTCTCATCTCAGGCACACTGTTCTTTCTCTGCATGTGGCATCTGTTTACAGGGCTGGCTGTCTTGCCGTGATATAGCCTTAGTTGCTGGCTCGGCATAAAACACATACTCCACCTGACATGCTAGTTTCCTAACAGTTTTTAGTTGTTGTTGTTGAAATATTAAGTGATTTTATGCCATGTAGTAAGTTTTCAGGGTATCAGCATAAAACATATTGAGTGAATAGATGAAAGGGCAAGACGTGTTTAATTGAAAAGATAACCCTGAAATATACATATTTTAAAATAATCATTTAAACACTATTAACAATAGATTCAGCACAATAGTTAAATATTTTGTAAGTATTAAATTTGAAAGCTATCATAAATGATGTGATTCCTTTTGTTTATTGTGTAAATCACATTGTGAAAGGAAGAGCGCCTGATAAGGTAAAAAAAATGTATGGGTATAACATCGGAACCAAGTTACTTCCCTTTAAGATTAGTTATCTACCTTTATATTCTGTTACAGCTTATGTAACAAGAGCATCCTCAGTCAACATCCCTTTGTTGACTCTTCCTTGTTGTTTTTGTAATGTAGGCTCTGGTTCAAATTTTGTGACAGGACAAGATGGAATTGGTTACACAGACATAAAAATAAGTCTGGACGGGCCTCGTGTGGACAACAGTTCAGTCATGCAGTATTGGAGTCTTGAGGAAGGCATCTATGACTATTCTCCCTTCAACATGGACAAAAAAGTCCAGGTCTTTGTGCCCAGTCTTACCTTTATTACCTTCAATGACAGAAAGGCACCTTCTACATTTGCTACCTTAGTTGGATATGGGTGAGTAGTGATAGGATTGTAAACCCAGTCACATGACTGGGGGTTAAAGAGCAAACCAAAAAAGGCAGGAATGGCTTTTAAAAAACATTCCTTGAGTTACAAGAATTAAAACTGGTTGCAAGGAAAAAGCTATCTTCAAGCCAGTGCTAGATGTAACCAGATTTTTTGAAAGTTGTTGCTATACAGTTTATTTAAGAATGAAAAACTTGATCTTTTCGGAGTAAAACACTTATCAGGTGCTACATTTAGCCCCAGTCATAATCATTTTGATGGGGCAGTTTTCTTAATTAAATATGTGATGGAATGTGTTTAAGAAAAACGTATGAATATGAAGAAGGAATGAACAAAAAGGTGATTAAAAAGCAGTGGATCCACAATATGTATGCCTGGGGAGCAAAAAAGAGTATGTGTGTATGCATGTTGTTTTCTGTAAGTTTGAAACATGCCAGAATGTGTGCTGCATTCCTAAAGACATCTAATGGTGTAACATATGTTCTCTTGGTCTCCTCTATTCTTTCCTTTCATGCTTTTGTGTGAGGGAATTACTATGTACATATTCTGGTCCTATGATATCTTGTGATGTGTATCCTGTGATGTGGTGTATTCTGTGATGCCATGTATTCTGTGCTTCATTGTTGTATACATCAGTGTGTTATCATCCTTTTTCTGTTCAGGATTAGTTTGTCCACACAACTAGTGATACTGGTTAAGTACTTTGCAGTGCTCCAAATTCTGTTTTTTTATTAGTTTCAAGAATGGACAGTGTTTGTGCACTTTGTCATTGATCTCATAAGTTTTCTTCGGCTGAAGTTTCTAGAACCCAAGTTTTGCGGGAGAATCACATTAACCCATTCTTTATTCAAAATCTTACTCTGAGCCACTGATCTTTTAACACCGACCCTTGACTTGTGACCTGGCAATATCCATTGCTGCCTGCTGTGGGACACGATATCTGCTATTTTTTGTCAGGGTAACCAAATCATTTGAGCTTTTGAGTTTTCTGCTTTGGTCCAATTTTATTTTGTTGTTGAATACTTTTTGTTGGAATACTTTTCTTAAGTCAGCAGAAATTGAGAAAAGTGAATCTTGTGAGATACCCATCTGTGAGATCAAAACAAAAATGCCTTCTTACTTTCATGCCTGATTGTAACAGTGAGGGGAACTAGAGTCTTGATCTTTTGTACCCATCTTTAAGCTTATAGCAGCAGTCACCAGTAGTTTAGACTTTGGCTGAGGGGGTGGGAATGATCAATAAGTGATTTTTTTTTAGTTTGAGCTATCAGGATAACATAACAAGATGATTAGCATTGCTGTTCATGCAAGGCAAAAGATATTGAAGTTTTCTGTTTATGCCATTCACACACATGGTGTGGAAATTTGAAACCAGATTTAAAGCTATAGGCACACAGCACTCATCCTGGGATCATGTCATCATCAAGTTCTCTGCTAAACATCTGATTACAGTTTTGTTGGATGATATTTTACCATTTTCATTTTTTTGTCATTTTAAAGTATTTTTTGTTTCCATTGTGCATGCTTTGCTTTTCTTTCATGCTTTGTGCTTTCAGTAACAGCACTTTGTAATTTTTTTTAATTTTAAAACCCTTTCTTCCTAGTCAAATATTTGTATGTCTTTCAATTTGTCTATACCTCTTTACATCACTGATTTAATTTTAGATTTTCTTTCAGCCTAATTTTCTGATTGATTCATGAACTTCATTATAATGTACAGTAGCTTGTGATGTTACCATTGGCAGGAAGTATCAAGTGCAGGGATTGTTCTCACCTTTTTCTGCTGAAGATGAGCTTTTCAGAGGGGCAAGATGTTGCAGAGATAGTGATAATGTTTCAAAAATTGTCTTACATAGAAAGTCAGTAATGCAGATGAGCTCAACTCAAAGCACCTCATAAATGAAGGAGTTGGCTACATGATAATTTGTTATAAGGACAAATGCACCTTTTAATGTCTAAAGATTTTTTTATGTATGATTTCTGGAAATAATTTCTAGAATTAGGGGGTAAGGTCATTGTCAGGTATAATAGCAAGTTTTTTTTTCTTTTATTGTATCTTGCTGATTGCTAAGCAGATGATGAATCTTATGCAGAAGCCGTCATTTCTTCTGGTGCATGCAGTTGTTGCCATACCACTGAAATAATTTTAACTTTTTCTTTTTCAGAATTATTGGCCTGTATGTTTCATTCATCCTTTTGATTGGTCGGTTCCTGCGGATGTCCACTACCAAGCAGTACCTGACCATCATGTTCCGTGAGCTGCCTCAGGTTGACAACATCCTACAGTTATGCCTAGACATCTACCTGGTCCGTGAGATGAAGGAGTTTCGCCTAGAAGAGGATTTATATGCCAAGCTTATGTTCCTCTACCGCTCTCCAGAAACTATGATTGAGTGGTGCAGGCCAAAGCCGAAGCAGGACTAAAGAGCAGCAATGGATGTTTCAGGCAATCCCCATGGAAACTTTTCTTCCTTTCCCATGGTTTATCTGTAGGTCATCACTGATGGTGTCATACCCTTAAACCAGCCATATTAGTCGTAAGGCCCAGAGCATCTGACAGGAGCATCCTAGTGCTACCATAATGTCGTCTCAAAGTCCTACTCAGATTCTTTTGTCAGTTTATTAGATGCAAGGGAGGCTTGGGGCTGAACTAGCATTCACCTAAAAGTGGCATCGTGGCACAGGAAGGTGCTAGTACCAGTCATCTGCTGTTTGTTTTGTTTTTATTTTCTGTGTAAGTAATGACACATAGAAGACCATCATTATGGAAGATAGGGGCTGACTCTTTACAGTTTATTCATGCTCAACAGTTGAGTAAATGTGGCTCTTCTACTACATGTATAAATAATTGATGACTGAACTGTAACTGAACAGGAAAATATTTTGTATTTGAGTAGGGAGTTGAACTATATCATACTTGCTGTTTGTTGTAGTAGAAAGGGAAATACTAGTTCAATTTAAAACATTTTTTTTTAATGGTGAATGGAAGAAAATTATGTGTGCATGATTTCCTGACCTGTCTTCTCATTCTCCTCACACCAGCAGTAAATATTGATACATGCATCTTTTGGAAAGGTTTCAGATGCTGATGCTTTGTAGGAACTCTTAACTCTTTCATCTCTCCTATTTTGAAGCAATAATCTGTTATCACACTTGGATCAGATTTAGAACCATATTTTCATAATGCATAAGCCCTAGAAAAGATTTTTTATGAGTGGATAGTTGACTTTTGTATTTTGCAATTTAGCATTGTTTGATTAGTGTTTTTCTGCTGCCAATGCTGGATTTCTTTCAGGGTGTTTTGGCAGCAAAGTTTTATTTTCTTTTATATTTCATGCATATTTTTTTTTCTTTTGGCTTTGTTTTTGAGTGATATTGCTCCTGTTGACAGACTGCATCGAGTTAACCAGCAGAGACATGAGGTTTGAGGCTTAGTCTGTAGAGCCATAGTCACCTTCCTTTCAGTACCTCAGTCAGCTCCAGTTCTCACCCCATTTTGTCTATAGATTCACTCACTTCATGTGTTTTGCTTGAAAGAAGGAATTAACAGTTGTTTGAATTTGCATTGTAGTATTTATAAAGTGTGAGGTGTTACACACTGGAAACAGTGTTTTAGTTTCACTTACAATTGTGTTGCATGTGGACAACGTTTTGCCCACTCTAGACTAGCCACATGTATGCCAATGTTGTACTAAAAAATCTTGAAGAAAAAATTGTACAACTGTACAGGTTCTTTTTGATGGCCATATCGGGATGGCAGACAGGTTTGTTGAGAGGGTCGACCACCATAGCATGAACAATGTGCAGGATGACATTGGCTTGTATGATTGAAAACTGCTGATCACTGTCATATCTTCACAGTGCTTTACAGCTCAACCAGTTAGGCATTTGTTGGCATTTGTCATTTGTGTGCTGGCTCTCAAGATTTATTTGAAGACAACAGTTGATCCAATTACAGCAACGTGCTTCACATGGTTGTGCCAGTTCAGTGTGAATTGTGCAGATGTCCTCTGTGTGTGTGTGTGAGATGAAAGCAGAATTACAGAATGCTCTGTAAGGATGGGGTGGGGAGGTGATAGATAATGCCTTAGTTTGTTTCAGCTGCAAAATTCCATGTCATGACCTTTGTTATCATAGTTTGTGCATCAGCTTATTCGATCCCAACTTGTCAGTTTAAGGCAGTGCCTGTTAGCTATCTCAGATTTAATGGGTCTTTTCATTTCATTTATCATTACATGGCTTTCATAGATTTTGTCTCACCTGCTGAGATCATCCAGGCATCATTTTCACTTACTAAATTTATGCTAGTAGGTAAGAACTTGTTTCAGAAGTTAGGAAACTGCTGTATTTACATTGGGAGGGAAAGGAGAATAATCACTAGTGTTCTAAGTTTCCATCTATGTCAAGGTAATTAGAGTATTCAGTATGTCAAGTGTCAAGGAGATTAAGAGTATCAATATGTCAAGATAATTAAGAGAATGCAATAGGTTTGAGTAATAAAGAACATGCAGTATATTGGGTTAATTAAAAGTAAGTAGTGATTCAGCCCTAAGTACTATTTTGCATATAATTGAAAAGACTTTAGCATCAGCGTCAAGAGCAGCAACCAAATACAAAATGTGCTTAGAAATGTTCACATGCACTTCATCCAGTAAAAGGCCTATTTGGTCTTATTTTTCTTTTTGCTGTCCTGGTTTGTCATTTCTCTCCCCTTCCCCCTCCCTATTATTGAATTGTTTCCTCAAGGTTTTGATTTTGTGTTCCATTCCTGCTTTGGTCTTTTGCAGAATAACAAGCTTGTACATTGGCTCCGTGTTTGTGATCTCACAGTTTATCCGACGACTAGCTTTCCTAAATGCCAGTTACACAATAATGTTTGATGAGCTTCCAGACGTAGATCCCATATTTGAGCTCCTATGGAATATTTGCATTGCACGGGAGTTGAAAGAGTTCAGGCTGGAAGAGGACCTATTTGCTGGTTTGCTCTTCCTGTTTCGCTCACCAGAAACAATGATACGATTTACTAAGCTTAGAAAACTGGTCAAGTTTAAAGGTGACTGATCCAAATGCTGAACCATTTCTAGAGTTACTTGTAACTTGTTTCTTAACACGTGGAAGATGGTACCAATCTGTTCATATTCTGATCCATTTTTCAGACAAATACATTTTAATCTTTTTTTTGGAAAATTTCCCTTCGTTCCTAAGTTGTATAACATTTTGTGTAATTGCAGTAAGCTACTCCATCAAAAAATATTAATGCTTCCCCAAAAAACCAACTTTTGCTGGTAGACAAAAGTAGTTTGGGTCAGTGTTCATGCAGACTTCTGGCCATAAAAATAACTCTGATAAATAAAAACAATATTCAAGCAAATAAAGTTCAGGATATTTATGTCTGTTGAAAAATGCATGGTTTGTACAATTTGTGTTCAGCTTTATACACTTTAGAGGTAGTCATGCTTGGCTGGCTTTGTCTTTGTTCTGTTAATTTAAAACCCATTTTCTGCGCTTACCACTTAACATCCATTAGTCTCTGCGCACACCAGTTTCTGTGCAGCTATATCTTTGAGCATGTAAGAATAAACTAACACAAGAGAAACTGTTATTAAGGATGTAGCTTTTCTCTGTGTTTTTTTTTCTTTTTCATTTGGAGTGGTAGGTATTTCTGGTCCACAGTGCATTCCTGCTGATTTAGCTAGTTGATAGAAAAAAACAGTACATTCTATAATAATATTTATCAAAGTTTTTATTCTTTATTCCAGCAGGCTTCTGTTTTTGTCATTTGTCACTGTCGCTGTGTGAGGTGGACCTGCTCTTGTTGCTGATGTACAAAATCCACTAGAGACAAATATTTTTATTTCTGCATGGTATTTGATGCATTCTAGTTGTATACATGTCTTTTTCTTTTCTGTACACTCCTAGTTATAAAATATGTTTATTACCTCATACAAAAGCATAGCAATTTGAGCATAAGTGTTCTTTGTTTGACTAA
The DNA here is from genome assembly GCF_003073045.1 of Pomacea canaliculata. NCBI lineage: Eukaryota > Metazoa > Mollusca > Gastropoda > Architaenioglossa > Ampullariidae > Pomacea > Pomacea canaliculata. The sequence goes on from NC_037601.1 coordinate 11,883,827, forward strand.
AGAACTGAGAGGTTTGGATTTTGCATTGGCTTTTTGGAACAGTGAATTAGTGATACTCCACTAGTGGAGTAAAGCTGAACTGAGGAATGGCAACTTTTCACAGAATGAAACACTGCTGAAGAAGTATTCTTTTAGCAATATAAAAGCCAAATGATGCTTATATTTTTTAGACAGGTCACAGCATTCTGTGAGTCAAGGTCTTCACATATATCCTTTTAATGAGTAGCATGGTATATAGCTCTCAGCTATAGAGTTAATCACTCTGAAGTTGAGTTTGTGCATTCCTTCGTTTTGAGGGAAATATTTGCTGATTCACTTTCATGAACATTGTAACTACAATTTGAACTTTTCTTGAAAGCTGATGTGAGTGGAATGTTATTTCCAGAGAACTTGGCTTAGTTCTTCATTAAAAAAATTTAATTCCAAAATATGAGGAAACAGCTAGGTCATATTTGCAAACTGAAGTCTTTGAACGTTCACTGCAAAATTTGTCACCTTCATTTTGCCAAAACCCGGGTTTGCCTTTCACTTAGGTAGGAGAGCTCTCTTTCATGGTAGTGCATCATTAACCCACTTCGAAGCTGTCATTTTGACCGTGAGTGTCATAGACCTCGGCATTAATGCTATGCTCCTTGTGGTGCCGATCATTCCTGTGCTTAAGAAAGGTTATCTTTAAAAATCCATGTTCTTATAATAAACTAATGACGGTAAATTTCACCTAAGATTGAGTTTGAGTCAGGTTAGCATATACAGTTTTGTTGTGTGGACATTTTCTTTTCACATTTTAAGCAGTATTAGAGCCAAACTTATCTTTACCTCTTGAATTGAACTTCGTGTTGTGTGGTTTCAACAGAACTTTTAGACTGCATGTATTTCCTATTGATCTCATTTAATGATTTTGGCATTATCAGCATGTGTTCAAGGTCACGCTGGTGCTTCTTCACTGCTTATTGCATTGTGAACTGTGTATTGCCATTGCTTGTGATATATCTTTTTTTTTCTTGCTGGCATGCTTTAATATTTTGCTAGAATCATGAGAGGTTAATATCTGGAGGGTTTTGAAAACCGAATGAATGCTTTCTTATGTTCAGGTTAAGGGTTATGTGTTAGCATGACTTTGCAAACTCTTTTGGCAAAGGATTTGAAGAAAGAGTCAAAATGTTGTTAAAGAGATAGAAACAAGCATCTACATTGGAAATATTTGTAGATCTGCATCTTAAGATTTTAAATCCACCATAGGCAATGATAAGGCAGTAGATACCAATGAATAGATGTCTGTCCTTATGTCTACCAACTCCTGTCTGCAGCAAATAAAACTGCATCTTTAGAGAAAAGGTTGACTTAAGAGATGATCACAGTGACACATGCCCACTTCAAATTTTTTCTGTGCTCATTTCAGCAAATTGATTGGCCTAAGTCTAATCTCTGGTTAAAAAGGTGCTTCAATTATTTTTGTCAGCTATATTTGTTTAGGCTGGTCCCTTTTAGATAATTTATATTTTAAAGAATAGTTTGAAAATCCTGATTATAGTCATCTCCTTAATAAAAGCAATATTGTCATGAATGGTTTAATATTGATGTAATTGTGCCTTTTGTATTGAACTGGAAGAAACTACTTTTTCCCCTTCATACTGTGTATGAGGTCTTTTGAAGATTCTTGTACTTTGAACTGTTATCTTTGATGTGAGTGCTGTTGTTCCAGTCATGTTTGCTTTTTAAGGTTTCAGGAACCTCACTCCTTGATGTATTTGTATGGACTGGCGTTATTTGTAACTGTGGTGAGACACCTCTTTTACATATAAGATTGTAGTGATTCCTGTTAGAGATTTTGCTATTTCTCTTTGTGATTTGTTGCTGTTTCTGTTGTGACCATTTTCATTTCTCATCCGGCGTGATTTAGAATCCCACTTAAGCCTTACTCCATGACAAAAGTACACAGTATGTGTACATTGCAGGCCAGAAATTGATGATGATAGAAGCAGTCAATACATCCAAATCCCTCCTAAAATTATCCCCACCCCACATTTTTTTCCAGCTTTGTGTCAGAATAGAATGAGGGGAGGGGGTTGCTGGCTGGTGATTTTTTTTTTTTTCATTTTAAATTTACCCATTGTACATAATATGAAACTACAGCTATAGCATTTCTTAAAATTGGGCATTACAATAACAGTGTGGAACACTTGTCTGGTAATGGATAAAATTTTGGGGAGGAGATTTTGTTTCTGTTGGGTTAGTCCTCTATGCTCTCACACTCCCTTTTCAAATGACATCTCTGCATTAAATTCGGTGTGCTTCTGACTTCCTATGTGGAAATTATAGTCACCTATGCAGCAAGTGATAATAAATTTTTGCAGATGAGTCAAGGAGATTTTGAGAGCATGGGAGTACTGGGATATGCAGATTCTGCAGGTCACATCTGAATGGAATATGCAAAATTACTTAGCTGAACACCAGTACTCTGCGAATGTATCTTTTCAGCAAACAAAGTATCTAAAAGCACAGAAAGCATTACCTTTGGGGGCCAGCATGCTTGATGTCATCAGTATCAACCCTAATGTTCCATTTTCCCAAAGTTCTGAGAGTTCCACTGTTTAGTAACCTCTTTACCTTCCTTACACATTTACTTTGCTGTCATAGTTGTGTCGTATTACATGCTATAAGGTGCCTGAAAGACTGTGCAGTATTTAGATTGCAAATGTTAAAAAATAATGTTTTTTTAAAAAATTATGTAAAGGAGAAGTATAAGGCTAATAATGTGGCAGTATAGCTCAAGGAAAAATTTTGTTTTGGTAGGGAGAGATTCAGTCAAGTTCATTTAGATAAGTTTTTAAAATTAGTTTCATGGCTGGAACACTATTAATTGCTTGTTACATTTTTTTCAAAACATATTTGTTTTGTTCTTTTAAACAGAGAAGTTAGCTTGATAAGCTTTCGCACTTTTGTTTCAAGCAGAATGCAGTACATCATTATAGTTATTCTTTGCTGCAGTTTCCTGTACAAATGAATTTTCTAGCCATCTACCAGCGAGTTTGCAGTCTGATTTGATAGAGCACCACATATATATTGCTGTGTGTATGGGCCAGATGTAGTAAATGTTTGAACCATAACATCTTTGCCTTTTGATTGACTGGATGCAAAAGAGCCACAAGTTGAAAAAATGAAAAACCATTTTTACACCCAAAAATACATACTTCAATAATGAAGCAATCATTTGTTCAAGAATGCACACATGCACTTTTATTCCACCCCAAGAATATGACTGCAAAAATGCAAACATTGATTTGAAGCTCAGTTTCATTCAAACTTTGCACATTCACCCACCCACACGATCTCATTCAATGGGACACAAAGCTTAAAAACACATTATATACATCATCAAGCCTAACCATTATCATTATCCTAAATTTTCAGTATGACATCTTATCAATTTATACTTTGATCTTTCAAAGATGAACATATCAAAGACTCGTCAAGCATAAAGAAAAATACTCTGGGCTCATTCATGACCCAGCAGGTAAATTGCAACTGATAGGTAAACTCCTCTTAAATTTATAAGCTGCTGTTAACATTTAACAAGGATGGGCTGCAGTCCTCATGCAATTGCACAGTGAGCGTTCCCTTCAAGCAAAGCTAGCAACACAACCAGCAAATGAGATGCTGACAAAGTGCTACATTAATTGTGGTGGGGGATTAGCTGCATGTCCAAAGGAAAAACATTGTAGCATTAAAGAAAGTCTTGAAAGGAGATACAATAATTGTCAAAGCATACAGGGTGATGGGGGGGAAGGGGAAGGAATTGGTAAGCCAATCAAGGCAAGGCAGCCAGCCCTGTAAACAGATGTCAAGAGAGCTGAACCGAGGACAGCAAACCCTCACTGTATATAGATTTGACAGGCACTAACTGTTGGGCCACCGGACCATCCTCAAAGCATATTGAAAAGTATGAACACTGTAATAGTTGCTACTGGCAAGGCCTTCCTCAGGTAATTTAACTGCAAAGCAAAAGGTGTGTGTGGATAGATCCAAAGAAGGTAGGCAACTTTACCCTGCCTGGGTTGTTAATCCATGGGGTAAACATGCTTCATGACTATAATGCCAAGAATAATCTGGCAGGCAATATTTTAACATGGTTGTACAATCTTCAGAATTCACTGCAATGGGCTGCAGCCAACAAGGTCCCACCATAATATCAGGGCTTCTGCTTATGCAAAAAATTGCATACTGTATTGCATTAAAAGTTCGGAGGACCCCTTCAATTTTCGTCAATGGGGTCCCCTTCAAATTTGGGCAAAGAACAGGGACCCCTTAAAAATCTGAAGAAGGGGTCCGTGGGACCCCAAAGAATTTAGCCTTAGCAGAAGCCCTGAATATGATGCTTGATATCTTACAGAACAGCTACTAAGCAACAGAACTAGTCACTCAACTAATCTTTACCCATAAAAGGCCATCAATAAGAAAACCAGAACAATGATGTGACATCTTTTCTCCTAAGGCAGCAGTTATTTTGTGTGTGTGTGTGTGAGGGGGGGTCACGCTATTCACAACCTGCAAATGAATAACCACTTCATTCTCTAGCTTCTTAGTGGCACAATATTTATCCCACACTGGTAACAGTGAATGCTTATAGCTCAGTTCATTTTTTTCAAAATGTCAATAGAAAGTTTAACATTTTAAAGTATTAAAAGACTGGGGAAAAAATTAATAATGCTCCTGTTTACAGCAACACATAGTTTTTATAAACATTTAGATTAGTTCTCCCCAAGTCTGAAGAAATCGATCACAGTTCTACTTGGTTGCCCTTATAATGGCATCATTCATTCTAAAAATAATTTGCACACGTATGAATTGTTCATTTCACACATGCAGAGTTGCATTTAATTCCTCAAAGCCTGCAATCTGCAAAAAACAAAAATAATAAACCAAATTATGGACCATACATTAGGTCATAAAAGTATACTAACCAGTTATTTATCAAATAAAAATATTTTCAAAAAAGAAAGTCTTATTTATAAAAACTATGATAGAAAGTGACAAAAATACACAAAAGAGTAAAAAGAAAGTCTTATTTAATAGAACTATGACAGAAAGTGATCATGGTGGTGTCTATTCAACTCAGGTCGGTGGTCCATATGGCTGAGGTGATATGGTACTTTATTTCTGCAGAGAATCATAATATAAATGGTTAATCAGAAGCTGCCAGTTTAGATTTATTTCATTTTTTTTTTTCAACATGCAACTTTTGCAGAAAGGTTGCAACAGAGCACAAATTCTGGTCCTAAGTTGCACTGGGGAGAAAGCAGACATTTATATTGTGACATTTGTCCACAAACATGTTTTGGGTTGTATCCATGTGGGAGGTCTTAATAAAAAGGTTTTACTATATTGTGCTAAAACATGTTTCAGTATCCCTACATGTTTGGAAACACCATACACAGTATGAATTCAACACACATTCCAGTTTATAGGTGAATGTCAAGCAAGAGCGGCTGATATTCATAGTGTTACAGCATATAGGAGACATACCTGCGAGTCAGATCATCCTCACGTTCTTGGTCCTGAGTTTTGGAGGTGGTGGCAACAGATGCTGCTGGGGTTTTGAGGTCCTTTAGCTGGTCTATGACCTCCAAGCCACTCTCTTCAGCCACCTGCTGGATCAATGCCTCCACCTGATCCTGAGGTGTTGACAAGGTCATTGCTGCTCCCATTGATGACTCCATGGTCTGTTGCAGACATAACATTTCTAAGCTAATACTCGTCAGGAAGCAATGGTTGATTTATGTGAAAAAAACCTTATAATGATGATAATTATGGTAACATCTTAAAGACCCTCTACCTTTAAAAAGAAATTAAATACCACCTAACACAAGATAATTGTTTAAACACAAACAATAACTGAATTTGTAAAGTGCATTTCCCTATGTGGATGTGAGCTCAGGTACTGATGCAAAAAACTACAACAAACTGACAGTTAATAGTAAAAGAAACATAAGCAGTAAGAGATGACAAAAGTGACACCTCTTTTATCAACTACACCTTACCGAAGTTCGAACATCAAGGTCTTCAAACTGCTTCTCAAACTTGGACATAATTTGGTCAATCTATAGAAAATAATTTAAAAACCTTTATTCAACATATCTGTCACCATGCACAGGCAGACTATAAGGTCACAAAGGTTTTACCAAGATTCAAGATTCAAGATTCACACCTTCTACTCACTAAGTTCATTCCACCCACTTCATGTTTACAACAGCATTGGATGTCTTTCTTGAAAAAAGCACATACAGATCCTGATTAGACACCTTTAACAGAATGCAGGCTTCAGTCTGAATAAAGGACAGTGTCATGATTTCCATCTTACTGTCTTGTCCTTATTGTGTTATTCTTTATTGTAAATATTTTATTTATTTCTGCCATGAAAGGTACTTTCTCCATCCCATACAGTTACTATCTTTAATTTAAATTTAGTAAAAGAAAATAAAAACTATATTTCTTGCAAATCCTATCACTAAAATGTTTAAGAAATGCTCTTTAAAATGGTGTCGACAATGATGGTTGTCTTTACTGTAGGTAAATAGGTGCAAAATATTAGAACACATTGTACTTTGTGCCTCCACGACCATTTAAAATGTTTAATCACTTTTCATCCATATTGAATGAGTTAATACATTTTTTTATAGATACTAAATCCTGCAAAAGTGTAAGAAGCTTGTGCATAAATGCTCAAGTCTAGCCATCTCCAAAACAACCTTCATATTTATGGCCCAAATAAAACATCAATAAGCATTAAGCAAGATTGCTCTGTACCTTTTGCAAGTCCATAGATGCCATTGCTTTGTCTAAAGATTTGCAAACACCTTGTATATCTTTAGCTACCTGTAAAAACAAAACAAAAAAACCATATAAATATCCTGCAAAAGTTTGCAAATGATGGCAGAAACATTTGTGGATGTAGCTACAACTCTCTAAGAAGTGGAATATGTCCAATGAAAGGAACTGCATTAACTTCAGTTACTTCACTGCAGTTATAATTATTTATTTTATTATATTATTTATAATTATTTATTATAAGCATTGTTATTTCTAAAATACTTATCAAAAATTGGCCATCATGTCCATCTGACTTTCTAAAAATCAGTCAGAATAACAGAAGCACAGAATCCCTTTATCTCTGTCCAGTACAAGAAAAAAAACTATCCTTCAGGTTATAAAACTTACTGTTTTCATTGACATTGCTGTCTGCACTTTGGCTTGTACAGCATCCACACGAGCAGCAAATCGCAGATAGTTCAGGCCTTCATTTTTCTTACGGATAGCATTTTCTGCATAAATTTTGGCTCCTTCAATGTTCTTCTGCTGAAGCGCCTGTAAATGACCAATATTTTTTGTAACCTTCTTTGAAAGAATAACAAAAGTTATGATGATGAAGAGCTCTTCCATCTGTTTTAACCATGCAATGACTCATACACTCTTCTTGCAGGATAGTAATTGCAGAATTTGACTCTATGGCCAGCTTACATGGGGTGATGCAACATTGTCTGCTTCTCCCTTCAGAATTAATAAACTTTACGTTTTGGCAGTAGTCAGAAAAGACCATAAGTTGATAAAGTTGAAAGTAATAAACGATAAACAAAAAGGCTACAGGAAATGGAAAAGTCCAGCACAAGGAAGAGGATACCAGCAAAAAGTGTGAATCAAACAATGTACACTCAAATCAAAACAGATCAACACAGAACACATTTTCAGACAACCCCCTCAGGTTGGTAATATGAAGGGACATCACTCTCAACTGTTATTACATCTTTCCAAGAGAAAGCTGTCTTCACTGTCCCTCAATGACTGAAGTTTTGTGTTGACCTGTCTTGGTGTGGGTCTCCAGTAGTAGGTAGGACTTTCTGATGTCATCTTGTGACATTCTCTCATCTATGGACTGGCACCAACCCTCAGTCCAGTTCTCTTTAACTGCCTTCATATTCACTCTGAAGTTGCAATTCAGTTTTGTACTTGGAAGGAGGTAGGTAGTTAGATAAAGGGAGCAGAAATGAGGAAGACTGCAGAATGGGTGAATAGAGTGGTTAGATATGTGTACACATTAAGCACATGCACACATCCCACAAATATGTTTTAACAAAAATTTTATGATGGTCTGCATTCTTTATTATCTATTCCTTGAATTGCCTTTGATGTGTAATGTTCCTGCTTCAGCTGTTTGACCTGCCAAAGCACTTTTTGTTGTTTTTAATGGTACGTGTATAATTCTATTAGATATCACTTTTCTTTTCCTAAAGCTTCATCAATAAAAGAAGGATTAGAAGAAAACTGATTACGTCAGAAAAACAATTATAATATATATAAACCATTCCATATACTGTCATTGTTTTTCCCTCTCTCTCCTATCCCCACACACATATACACATACAAAGTATATCACAGTTTAAAATCAGAATTTTCACCAGTTAAAACACACTGAAATAATTCTAATTTTTTATTCACCTTTTTTACTTTCGTCTGCTGGAGTTTTTGTTCTTTCTCAGATTTTGCTGCTAGCCTTTCCAGCTGTCGAGTTGTGAAACGGAGCTGAAAGATCATATCTGAAAAAATTGTACAACATAATAAAAATTTAAAACAAAATCAAATAAATGAACAAATGACTAGTCTGAATAGTAATACAGAGTGAATCACTTGGACATTTTTGTAATTGAAAAAAGGTGCAATAGACATGTCTTCAGCTTGCCTACACGGGTTAAGTTCTGCTGATTTTCTTGAGATTTTGTTTGTTAGCAGATGGGTAAGTCTATATCAAAGTCATATCAGTAATATTTTTCGATTACTACAAAGTGCAAAAAAGAAAGACACTAGACATCGATAGCGTCACAGTAACTAAGTGCTAACTGGACGTAAATTCTTTATATCAATCTCAGCAGGCTACTTTATTTTTATTTCGAAAATCACTGAAAACTGATAATAATGTTATAATCTCAATAGTTATTCTATTACGACCATGACAAACAAAAGATAAATGATGAAGAAGAAAACAGTACCAACGTGGATGTACATGTACTTCCCGTTTAGTATACAGGATACTCGACAGATATGTCTATTCTAAATTTTACAAACTTTGTGAAAAAGTTTAAATCATATACCTTCCATAATGACTGTTTTCCGTGGATTATTTTGTCTATAATATCGTAAAACTATAATATCGTAGACGCTTTGACTCCGAAGACTGTCGTTGGGAAAGACTTCAGGCGATGACCAACAATCACAAGTAATGACGTCACAAGGAACATAACTCTATCAAGACGATGGAGTAGTGTCCCTGGACTCAATGGCCATGTTGTTGACATCCTCTATGGTAGTCTATGCGATATACGCACAGACGTAGATCCGTATTTGAGGAACTAGATATCAAAAATATCTGTCTGTAGTGAAAATAATTGGATAACATCTTTCAAGAAGCATGAATAAGTGTATGGAGAGAATAAATTTAAATAAGACCATTCAAAAGGATATACGCAACTTAATTAGTATTGTACTTGAGACTGCCAGCCGGCGTTTATCACTGTTGCGACTAAAATTTTGAAAAAAATTATTTTTTCACACGCATTTTAGTTAGTTAAGGTCATGTAACGGAATCTACTTTCTTGCTATTTTACTTTTATGTGTTTATATATAAATATATTTCTCTTCTTTAAAAGATGCCTTATATGGATTCCCGGCGGAACCATGGAAACTTATTCTTTTGTTAAAATTTTAAATCCAATCATTGAAGATCGACTTAGTGTAGCGGGAGCGCTTAATGTTTAGGGCACCGTTTGATTGGCAGTGCTTGTTCCCTCCACCCCGCATCCCCTTCCACCCCATGCTTGGTCGCTCGAGCGGCTCAGCGCGATATATAAGGACAACAGCGGATGACGCTGTACCCAAACTGTCCAGTATAAATAACAGGCAAAAGTCGATCAGTCCTTGCACCTGTTTACCGAAAGATGGCTGGTCCGGCTCGGAAAAGCAGTAAAACTTTGGTTGTGAGTATGAGAGAAGTACCATATTTTGTCGCAAGGTGTCTTGGTCCCGCTGGAAAGCGGCTCAATCGCGTCACTAAAACCACGAACTAATATCCCTATAATAACTATACATGTCCTTGCTAAGTAAAGCTTTAGTTCTGTCTACCCTGAGTACGAGAGAAGTACCATGATTTGTCGCAAGATGGTTTGGTCCCGCTGTAAAAGCGCGGCTCACGTCACTCAACCCCCTCTTTCCCCACCCCAGGGAGTTGGGTGCTATAGGTTTTAGTAGACTAGCTAGGTGGGCAGCTTAGAATAGATATAGTAGTTGTATAAGTAAATAAATGTCTTTGAACTTATTTACCTGTGTGAGCGTGTCAGTCCGAACGAATGCTAGCGTGTCGTACGTATGTCCTCATCATGTGAATGAGGTGAACGGGTATCACTAGCGCCAGAGAGATTTGTGTTGTCCGTGTAGTTGTGACGCAGCAGCAGAGAACACACGAAGATCCGTTGAGTTGACACATCGAAGAAAAGATACTTTTGTCTGGGACAAAGTATGGTCTTTTGTGGATTCCAAGGTCGGCTGAGTGCTGGTGTGTAGTGGATGAAGAAAATAAAAAGAACACAGCGCGAGGTAGAGATAACACAACGCACCCGACGAACGAAAGCTAGAATGTTAGTGGAAAATTTTCCTTGGGAACTACCGTCCTCTTCCCTGGAACACCAAAGAGGAACGGACTGATCTGGCGCTAGGGGCCGTGGTGTTAGCCTTAGCGAGGGAGGTCGTCAGTCCGGCTAAACAATAATATTTAAAATAATATTTCTAATGGGACCCTGCGTAATTTAACCACTAGACATAAATCTAATAATTGTAAAGTGCCCAGTAGTGTAGTGGTTTAAACCAGTGGTTCTCAAAGTGTGGTCCGTGGACCAATAATGGTCAGTGGGCATAAGTCATGTGGTCCGCGGCTGACAGTCGTCATATGTCAGCAAAGTGATGTTTAAAGTGATGCATTCCTCACATTAACATTTTAATCACAAAGAACGAGGTATACGTAGTTTTATGTCAACTTATTTCTATACTACTGTCACAAAAGGACATTTAGTTTTGAATTGTAATGAAACAAATGCTGCAATTTAAATTTGAAATTCATAGCACAGACTGATTTTTAGGACTTGGTTTTCCGCCATATTTTTTAAGTAAAGTGCATGGTCCGCGGTCCGAAATACTTTGAGAACCACTGCGTTAAACTACCTCTTGTCACCACTGCAGTGAGAGGCTATAGCTTGGGTTCAGATCTCGTCTCGGGAAACTGTATGCGACGTTTGTTCGCAGCACTGGATGTCGGGGGTTTTCTCTGGATACTCCGGTTTCCTTCCCCATAATGCGAAATCACCTCAAGGTTGAAGCACTTTCCTACTAAACCAACTATCTAGTGATTGTTCCCACTCGATCTTCCACACACACACACATGCGTCAACCACAGACGAGAAAGGAAAGCACATTCACTTATTTATTTCGTGGACGAATCATCGCATACGGGATTTGGTCGAATCGACGGATAGTAAAATTGGCAAATAGTGGATGGCATTGCCTCCCCTCTCAACAAAAATATGTTACTGTAGAAAGGGAAGGACCTTTAGTCGATTTGTCCACAAGCCCAGATCGAGTAGATTTGACCATTGCGAATGTCAGTTGACGCCAGCCAGTTCGACCATTGCTCGCTGTATGAAACAAAACGGAACTAAATTTATTTTTAAATACAAATTTTAGTCACACGATATACGTAGGTCAAATGAAAAATGGACTCTGTTCAAAGTAATGTGGGATACGTATCATTGAGAAAAAATCTTTGGTTAGCTAGTGAGTAATATAATGTTACAAAAATATAAAATTTTCGTTCATATTTAGCTGTGTAACATATGTATATTTGTATAAAAATCATGTGATTATAATATACCTTTTATTACTTGTCCGTCCATGTCATAAGCACTTAGAAAATGCTTTTTCGTGAGCGTCATGCAATGCGTTATATAAATTTCACATTATTTATTATTATATTGCAATCATTGATCTGCAACAATTTACTATCATTTGTATATTTCCATTGCTCCAGCTGATACCACGATAAAAGTGCTGATTATTTCACTAATATGTTACTCACATATATATACATTGCACATTGTCATTATTCTTCCTGTTTTCCATGTTTGTCGAGAGCCTCGTCCAATGAAAATTGTAGACATGGAATTCTGCTCGAGAGATGCATGAGAGAGAGAGATCCTGGAGGAAGCCGACATCCTGTTGTTTACCTAACTTGTTACGTCATAAGTCCTCTAGCTGTTTCAAAAGATTCCGTTTTCCAGTCTGACCGAGTTTTCTACTTCCTGCTTAAAAAAAAAAGCTTTTAGCAGGCTGTGATACATTCTGTCATAGTAAACGGAGAGGTTACGTAAATTCTTTTATAAAGATGCAATTAAAGCTTCGTGGTATGAAAGTGACTCGACATTGTCTCTCATTATATCTGAAACTTTTTGCGAGAGGGAGTGAGGTAGAGAGGGTTAACTTAGATACATCAGTCAAGCAGCAGGTCCCTGGGTCAAGGTCAATGACCGAGGTCAAGCGCTCTCTCACAAAGCGACCAATGGGAGAAGCAGGCTTTTGCTGCTTACGGATGCACTTAATGGAAGCTGACGTCTGCAAACTATTTCTTTGGAACTTGAAGCGGATGTTTTGAGCAGTTTGTGGGGTGGGACACAATTCTTGGAGAATATTTAAAGTCGAAATGCTTGGCCAACTGAACGCCATCACACGACTCGACTTGCAAACATCATCAGACTGCACACTGCACACATGGCATCAGCATCTGTCGTCTGCTTCTTGGTCGTACTCGCCCTTGCAGTCTCTAACGGTATGAACAGTTCGTTTTCGTACTATTTAATAAGGTGTCTGGAAGCTGAGGTACGGGGAAAAGGTGGAGTGGAAGAGTTTTCATTGTCAGCAGTTTAGCACATTGTAAAGAATGATTACATCTACTACAATCAGCTACTACTGACAGCAATCGAACTGATAATTTATTACAGGGCATCAGTTCTGAATTGTTTATACATTATTTGATAGTAAGTTTCAGAGTAATTCATTTGGTGACTTCTGGTTTCGTTGTAATTAATTTATGCTGAAGTTATACACACATGTAATAATAATAATAATAATAATAATAAAAAAACACAAATTAAGAGACGTTCACAATTGTCAGTGTTTGGCAGATCCACGCAATTGACAACTTAAGGACCAAGATTCTCTTAAATTAAATATAACAATAAGATATTATAAAACTTTAAAACAAATGGTTAGATGTTTTGTATTTTTTCTTTATATTTCATACCTTTGTTCTTATATTTACTATTCGGTATGCGACAGCTTCAAGCAAACGTCTACTTGCAGAAAAAATAATGCTAAGCAGCTCTTACAACCTCAAGCTGGAACGATTTCACTTAAAGCAAAATAATGTTAAGCTGTTTTCTCCACCTTGTATACATGTTTATCCCTCATGCGTGTTGCAGTGCACGGCTGGTGCGGCCTGTTATTTGGAGGTCAGTGCGCTGCAGCTGGTACCTGCCCCAGTGGTAACGGTTTTTCTCGATTTTGTGCAGTAGGTCAGCAGTGCTGCCTGCCAGCAGGAAGTAAGTGTTGCCTCTTGTTATTCGTTTCTTGTACTGTGTTGTGCCAATACAAAACCGTAATAAGTAGCTACTCGATCATTTGCATGGAAAGTATCAGAAATGTGAGCGTAAATCTGGGGGAATTGAAATAGCTTTACCATCAAAATTTTAGGGGACCAAAAGTTTTATCCTCAACAGCTTTGCTGACAAAAATAGAATATATTAGCATCGGTCTGTTTGTGGCACTGAATTGTCATCAACCGGTGTGGAGAAACTGGAGCAGTGTTAGCGAGAACTGTGGAGATTTCTGGAGCATAGGTCGCTCCGTCAAAAAGATTTACTCATGAAAAACAAATAGAAACGAGACTAAACTTAGGTATGCACTCACAAGCTAAATGTGCATGTGTACTCAGAGACTAAATGTACACGTGTACTCAGAGACTATACGATGCGTCTACTCTTCATGTCGATCCTCTCACCCTGTACTCGCTGTAGTGTAACCCTTGCTCTTTTTAAGCTTTTCATAGATTAGTTAAAAAGAAATGATCATGTACAACCGAAACAAAGGGGGAAAAGGGTGGGTGGGAGGAAGAGTGACAGAAAGGGAGAGGAAAGAGAGAAGAGCGTGAGATAAAGAAAAATGAGGAGTGAGAAAAGAGAGAGAAAGAAATGTATTTGATTTACTGTGTTTTGCATTTGTACTCATGTAATTATTATATTTTCGCTGTCTGCAGTTCCTGTCTGTGCAAGAAATTCTGAATGCCAACAACGCGGGTGGGTAGCCAAAGGCTTCATAAACGGGGACAGGGTTTGCTGTCCTGCGCAGTCGCAAGGTCTTTTGACCATCGACAGGCAGTGCTTTTGCAGGATGCCTAGCGCTTAAAAAATGTCTCAGTCGACTGCACTACATGGCCGCACCAGACATGAGCTCGGGCAGAATCCATTAACACTGTCAACTACCACGCAGGAGAGCAAAGCAATCCCGCTAAAACAAATGTAAACAGCAATATCAAACTGTGGCAAGTGTAGGAATGACTGGGGCATTGATCGAGCCATCAGAAAGACTTACTCATGAACAGGACAGTCGAGACAGAAATGAATGACTTTGACAATCTCTGTATTAAACCGACACAAACAACTGTTAAAGTACTTGCTCTAAATACTTTAGTATCTGTGTATGATTTAATTAAGATTTCGCTTTAACTTCGGAGGCTTTATCTGAATACTTTTCCCGTACATTTAATTGTTTTTTCACAGCTGTATATGAATATATTTGTTTTCAACATCAAGTGAAGATCTGCATGGTTGAATCTGGAAATTTGTGTGTGTGTGTGTGTTTTATATTGTTTGTTAAGAAGTATTGTGTGTCACTGCTGCTTAAGAGTGCGTGAGTGTAACAGATTGCTCAATTTCTTTGAAGGTTACAAATGTATCAGTGAAACGATCGAATGTATTACCCAGGCTTACGCTGTGTCACAGAAAGATTTTGATTAGCTTGTAAAGCCCGAGTGTGTCGCGAAAGTATTTTAAATCGTTGACAATGTCCATTATGTTGTGTGGAAAGATTTATTTGTAAAGTTATTATGCCTGCTTTTCATAGACAAATTTGCATTGCGAAACAGTTGACAAAAAACTGCGAAAAATCACCATAACAAATATCTTTAAAGATTTGTGGTTGTACTGTCTGTAAGGATCCCGGAGAGAAAGTTTTTAGGAAGCAGGATGAAAGAGTGTGTTTCTATGCACCACACCTCCCAACCTTGTTGTTAATTTTGACAGTACAAACCATAGGTTTATGTAACTGGCTCGATACACATGTCATGACATGATATCACATGTTTTTTCACTCCGGGAAACTATTGCACATAAATACTCACAAACGAACAGGAGACTGGTTAGAATTTCCTGGATAATCCAAACCGTACAATAAATCTTTATAAGACCATTAAAACGATAAATGTTACATTTTTTATTTCTATGTAAACTGATTTTTCAGCAAAGAGTGCATTGTGATGGTGCAGATTTTGTACATATTGGTCAGAGGAACATTGTTGCACGTGATAATAATTTTTGCTGTTATACAAAAATTAAAGATTATTTCAAACAGAGATTGTGTGCTGATTTTGTTACAAATGACTGTCGACACAATTTCGTTTACTGGTTATTATAGAGTCATCCGAAGACTAAATTTCTGAAGATTTTCTTCACTGCATCATTAATAATCATGATTATGTCACTTGTAAAACGCCGTATACAGGATATGGGCACTTGATATATATATATAATATCAACGAACAAAACGGATATGCATAGAGAAAACAAATAAAATTTGTAGGAATCGCACATCTAGACAGCAAAGAAACATCTCTAATAGACTGTAAGCTCCAGCAAGACAGCGATAACAACGACCTTTTGACGATGCTTCTTGACTGATCGGCTCAACGCTGATAAAAAAAAAATTCTATGTGTAAATAAACACATTTGTTTAGCTACACTTTCTTTTAGTACACTCCTCTTAAAAACGAAATGGGATATAACATTCCATGCATACTGGGCAGACGATTCATGACAAAGAGGGTTGGAATATAAGGGTAAAGATGTACCCGCCCATCAACAGCTGTCGTAAGTCCTACACAAGAGAATCAATGAAAAGATAAGACAGGAAAACTGAATTTGCGAAGACAGCTACTACAAAACAAGCACGGTCTAGCTGTTGGGAAGAAAATGTAAACGCCCCAGTCAAACCTCCGGCAAAAGCAGCCTCCTCCTCCCCCTCATCTTCCTCCGTTTCTTGTTTTTCTCCTTGCGTACCACAATCACCTTGAATATTGTTTGTGGAAGACACGATTGGATGAACACGGTTATTGTTTCCCATGTTGACTGGTTTCGAGAAGGAGGACCTGGAGTTGCGCAGCTTCTCTTCTTGGTGGAAACGTCTCAGGATGAAGATGGTGGCTAGGGCGATGAACATGCCCTCAATGGCGACCCCGAGGAGTAGCTTCATAACGTTTGGGACATTCTCAAGGCCACGTGGCATGACGTCTGTGAAAAAACTGAAGCCCAGATCGGAGTTATTAGCTTGTCTAATATATAGTTGCTTATTCTGTTAGAAACAAGAAACATACACGAAACGATCTTAAAAAGAATTTCGATGTGAAGGCATGTGCTTCTGTGTATATATTGGTATGCACATCTGTATGTCACTACATAGACAGGGGGCATCAAGACTATTTCTATAAGCTGTACATTTCTGGAAGGGTGATCGCCATTTGTATGTCTATCAGGCCTCACAATGTCACCCCTGCGACGTTTATTCACGAAGGCAGCGAATTGGAGGAGTTTTACAAACAGCTAGACAAGATTATAAAAACACTACTCATCGCAACCAATGACTGGAACGCCAGGTTCATCCCAGAAGGCTACCAACATTTGGCAGAACGGTAAGTAAACGTAGCCTGGATGAAACCAACGACAGAATACAAGAGCTCGCGCACAGCCATCACCTTAGCCAATACCCATTCCCACAAGGAATCGTTTGGTCCACAACCATTTCGACTTTATCCTAACTGCCTAGGCGTTTCAAATCCAGCATCAACATGGTCATAAAAGGAGGTACCTAGGTGTACCCATTGCAGCGACTATGACCTTGTCAACGAACATGAAGTTCAAGTTGTTGATAAAATGCTGCTAAAACAACCAAATTCGCATAAATTTGGAGAAGTTGCAAGACATAAACGTTACGAAAATCAAGGTAAACGTAAAAACGTAAAAAGGGTAACTATAGCAAGAGTAAATGTTAAAAAATTATTCCATAGTAACATAAAACTTCAAGAAAAAACTATACTCCACAAGAAAGCTCTCAACCAAGAAGTAAAAAAAGCACGACAGCAACAGAAGCAATGGCCAGGATCTGGCGCAGCCGTAACATCAGGTTGACTACAAAGTACAATATATTAAACTACAAAGTATGAGCTATACAAATCAGTCGTCGCTCCAATCCTTCTGTATGGGTGTGAGACATCGGTTCTGCTTGACAAAACGAAAAGGATAATCTAGGCATTCCTGAGAAGACTGGTTTGGATCTCGCACATGGAACATGAAACCAACGACTTTGTAAAGAGCATGATCACCACACTCGTAGGGCACCAGAAACCCCTTCTCGCAACAGTCCAGAGATGTCAGCTGGTCTGGTTTCGCCATGTGAGCTGTTATGTAAATTAACGTAAGCTTACGCAAGAAATAAATAAATCTTATCGTGAAAACTATAATATAAATACATGTAAATAAGTAGAATTTTTTTTCATTTGTACTAAAATTTCATACAATACTTTAACATAACAGATTTTTAAAGAAGGATAAATAGCTGATATTAAAGAAAGATGATTACCTGACATAAACAGAGGTTGAGACAAACAGGGAGACGAAGAAGGACATCTTTTCTCCTGACTCGGGTGGTACGAGAAAAACCAGAGTGTTAAGGCAGGAGATAATAACCATCGGTAGCACTAGACAAACTGTGTAGAAAATCGTTTTTCGCTTTATGTTCAAAGTGATGACGACAGCGGTGATTTTGCCCAGCGGCTGAATCTTCGCACTGACCT
This sequence comes from Pomacea canaliculata, assembly GCF_003073045.1. Lineage (NCBI taxonomy): Eukaryota > Metazoa > Mollusca > Gastropoda > Architaenioglossa > Ampullariidae > Pomacea > Pomacea canaliculata. The sequence continues at coordinate 11,902,095 of NC_037601.1, forward strand.
TAACCAAAGTCCAGGTGGTGCCGAGGTCGGTCAGGTTGAGAATCTGCTGCGTGTCGTTGTTCTCCTCCACAAGCCAGCGGACGTAGGAGGAGAAGACAGTAAAGAGGAGCTGGCACGACTGTTGGTCATAAGGATAACGTGTCAGATCCATAGTGCAAACTGTTTCCGTGAACATCGGCATATCACACTCTACGAGACCGTTGTTATCAACAATCAGGCCTTTGCCGAAAGTCTCCACTACATCCACCAAATCCACGGAGTTGAGAAGCAAAACTCTGGGCACCCACACGATGCTAGAGGGAAACTCCAAGGACGTGATGTTGAGGTGTTCCGAGGAGTTCCATGACAGAGCCGGGTTTAGCCAAGACAACTTGAGGAACATAGCGGTCTTGACGGTCTGGAGCATTTCATCTGTGCCGAAGAGGGAGAGGATGGAGTACTCTAGACGAAGGTGAATTGTGCTACCCCCGGCTGAGTCCTGAGTTATTGGTGGCAGCTTCTGAGAGACAATAGGGCGGCTTTGTATGGAGGCAACTAACCTCCCAATCTCTGTCAATAGATGATCGTTGATATCATGGTTGTTGAAGTCTACGGTGAAGTCTGATGTCGCCATTCCATTTTCACTCTCTGCAAACTCGGTGGTTTCGCTAACGTTTGCAAGCACTTGGCTAAAAATAATCTCGCAGAAAGCGGAAACAAGCATCAGTATTTTCATGATGGTTTTTGTTGGTTTTTTTTTAGTTAATAATTCCTCGAATTTTGTATGTGTAATGGAACACGATGCTAATAAGAAGTGCGGTCTCCTGGATTAGACCTGCTGGTACTGAGCTTCCAAAGACAGCTGCATCCCCAATGTCAGGGTTATGTTCTATCCAGGCACACTGATAAGGTGTGGCTCTAATGACTACAACAGCTCAGCAAACAATACTTTTAAAAAAAGCAATTTGCTTTCTAGGTTGCGTGTGTTTATTTTCCGCTTGTGGCTGATGAGAACTTAAAAGTAACGATGATTTACCCCGTGTCCCCAAGACTCTGGAGAAATCTCGTGATTAGCGCTTGGTGGAAATTTCACGATTGATGAAAGTCTGTACAAGTTTGGTTTTAATTAACTTAGTCACTAAGGTCAATTTTCACTTTCACACTAATTTTTGCATTAATAGAACAGGTCCGTAATGCATTAAAAACTCTGCATCAACGCAATTGATGCTTTCAATGAGCTGTGAAATTGATTTGCATACGAACTCAGGTATGTATGTACACATAACTAAAACAGGTGCATGAATTGTTGATGCGAGTCACAAATACAGAACAGAGAAGTGAATTATCATAGCTACGTAGGGAAGAATTTCAGGATTAGTGCCACGTTGAGCAAGGTGAATTATGTATGACAGCTTCAAATGTCTAGTATGAGCGACTTACCACAGCATAAATAATAATAAACAACGCAATACAAGTCATATTAAACTATACTGTCAGTAATAAGAAGCTACACTTTATATGTTATAATAAACTACACATGATAAGCTAAGTCATGTAAGTCATGATAAACTACACAATATAAGTAATAATAAACAACGCAATACAAGTCATATTAAACTACACTGTCAGTAATTACAAGCTACAATAAATAGGTCATAATAAACTGCACAATGTCATAATAAACTACACAATGTTAGTCATGATAAACTACACAATGTTAGTCATGATAAACTACACAATGTAATTAATAATAAACAACGCAATACAAGTCACATTAAACTACACTGTCAGTAGTTACAAGCTACACTATGTAAGTCAGGATAAGCTACACAATGTCATAATAAACTACACAATATCATACATAATGAAGTCCACAATATAAATCATAATAGATGGATTGATAGACGTTCCAGAAATACTAAAGGCGATTACTGGTACAATCAAGCAGGCCAAGTGATGTTATTCAGTTTGGGACATATTTTTAAACATAAAAAATTTGATATTCTGATACTTTATCTAGCAAATAGACCTAATTATTCACTCAGATATTCGTGAATGAACAGTCTGTAATTTTGAATGTTTATCAATTTTATTAATTAGCTACTTGTATTGACTTGGCTTTTTCGCTAATTGTACAACAGTTCTGACGACTGCTTTAAAAGAAATTTCTCGTTTTAAACACATAGTTTTGAAATTTACAGCTTTTAAATAAATAATAAAACCATTCATTAGAAAGTAATACCATTCTATGATTATCTACTAATGGTTATACGGTTAACTAGATGCCAGTACAATATTAAAATGGGAAAGGAGTCAAAATGGTAAAGGAAACATTAGAGTTTTGCCACTTTCATCCGCCAAATCCTTTCCAGAAGCTTTCAGATGTAACGCTTTACTTTTTTATTCGCATGCTCAAAGCCAGCCTAACTAGAGGGCCAGAATATCACAATCAGAAACAAAGTCTTGAGCAGAAGAGAAAATATGAAACATACTTTGCTCATCAGCTTTGAAGTTAGTGTAACCTTGCAGGCAGAAGACGTCCTCAGAGTTGGCGGCCTCGTCTGTGCTTCCATCCCTTGTGACATCGGAGTCACCGAATTTCTTGACCCGTTGTTCACGGGAGCAGAGGTCACTGGAGCAGAGGTCACTGCAGAAGCCAAGTCTCCTTCGAAGGGAGTCTGCTGCAGCTTTGGTGTTGCCTTGCGAACCTCCTCGACCTTCAGCTCCTGGTGGTAGCGCCTGCTGATGAGGATGGTGAGCAGAAGGATGAGAATGCTCTCCACTATGACACCAGTGAAGAGCTGCATGATTCTAGGGGGATCGCGATCGACGCTGCCACGAGGCACGGTGTCGCTGAAAAGACTATTTTGCACACGCACGCACGCATCCAAACACACACAAACACAGACGATGGTGAAGCTGTACTTAAGATTTACCTCTTACATAATATCTGAAAATCAGTGTCTTTGCCACTTACATGTATACTTCAGTGGCTGATAGTTAATTCGAATTAATGTTGACATTTTAATACGTAGTCCTGTTTTTTTTTCTTCTAGAATATGCGACGAATCCCAGTACTACATCAGGAATAAGCTTCTCCCCTTGTCTTCTGAAATAAACAATAAACCAGCACGTACCCAGTGAAGACCGACGTTGAGACAAAGATGGTAACGAGGAAGGACAGCCTCTCTCCAGACTGGAGTGGTAAGATGAAAACGAGGCTGTTGGTGTATGAAGTCAGTACCATGGGCAACACGAGACAGATTGTGTAGAACTCCGATTGTCGTCTCAGGTGCATTTCGATGACGGGGAAGGTTCTATTTTTATATTCGGTAGTGTAACTGGAAACTCCAAGGAAAAGCCATTCTCTGCAACTGATCATTCCTTTCATGAACGTGTCCGTTGTGTCATTGCACGCCATCAAGGTCCACTCTATCTTTTGTGGAGATGGAGAGTAGAAATAGACCGAACAAGCTTGCTTGTCGAAGGGATAGTTTTTCAATTCCATGGCACATAAAATCTGGACGTTTATTGGCAACACCATGGTAACCTGGCCGTCACTTTTAATGGTGACTGTTTCTTCAGAAATTACCGAATTTTGCGTTTCAACGGAGTTTGCGATGATAATTTTTGGAGTCCACAGGGAGCTGGCGTCAAACTCTATCCAATCCTCTCCGTTGTAAATTGATGGATTCCACCCTAACGTGGGATCTCTCCACGTGAAGAAAGCGTGCATCATGATTTGAATCGTCTGCTGAGTGTCGTCGACTTCAAGGACAGAGAAGATGTTGTAACAGACTTCCACGAATATCTTCGGATCGTTTGGTAGACTGCGGTTCAATGGTGGTAGCTTCTCTTGGACGGCAGGCAAGTTCCGAATCTTTTGTCGTAGCAGAACACTGGCTTCTTGACCGTTTATATCGCTGTCAGACAAATCCAGACTGGTCCCCGTATCTATCGCTTTTGCAAGCATCAGTCCTGAGAAAATCAACCTGAGAAAGATCCACGCAGCAGTGTTGTGATTCATTATCGAGAATCTTGTGCTGCTGTTTACCCTAATAGTAATAAAATTTGAAACTTTGCATGCGCAGTCACCGACGACATTTAAGACTGTAAACTTTTAGTGGAAACTGGAAGGACCAAGAAGCACGTGTAAATCACTTCGACTTCAATCGAGAATGAGCTTTGAATCACAGTTTACTGTTTTAAAATCGAAGTCTTTCGAAGCACAACTATTCACTTTCAATTTGTCCGGGGTTTGTATACAAAATGCGTCGCATCAGCGTGAACAGTGTTAAATACAGACGATCTCAACTAGTGGATGCCACTGAAATTAGACTAGTCTCTTTACTAGTTCTGTTTTTACTGCCAGAACAATCCCATATGTCTAAAGGGACATTGTCACAGACCACACTTTTATGGTCATGCCGGTTAATTAAAAGATACCGTTCGATCGCCAGTTTGTTTAGACGACAAACAAGACCCAATTAGTCAGCAGAAAAGTGTGCTCCCTAAATGTACACCAGAGTGTTATTGTCTGTCCCTAGCAACAACGTCTGCTTCTCTTCAAACCAAGCAAAAAAAGAAAACGCAGCTGAAAGTAAAATTTCATCGCTGCTGAAGTCAAACAAGGCTTATCGTTCCATTACCGAACTTCGGTCGTGGGGTAAATGTGAACAGCCGAGAAATCATCGGGTAGACAGTGACGACGCATCACCAAGGCAACCGACCTTCTCATGTCTTCGGTGCCTGCAATTACACCACTGTTGCAGTTACTCAATGATGTTTTGGAAATTACTTAGCTTAAACATTGTTTTGCTAACAATCTAGGGACGCTTTTTTCCTGAGAATTTCAGAGAGCACTGCTAAGCAAAAAGCACATAATAGCCATTTGCTGCGGTGCGTGGTTTGTTAACATGGTCTGTGTGTGCAGACGAATTAGTAAAGGCTATTTGTCAGAAGAGAAAAATCCATAGATTAGACGGGTCAGTGTGTTTGAACTTGCTTCAGGTCGAGAAAGTCCCATAAAAATTTATAACACCTGTCTCATATAGAAAACTACCGAAAAAAAAAAAAAAGGATATGAAAGATTTTACTAAAAATGGTGCACGCGCACCTGCCCGCGCAAGCACACACACGCACGCACTCACTTGACAGCTATGTTCGGACTAGATCAAAATTACCAACAAAAATACGAAATTAAGAAATTGATATTTTATTAGAAAATAAGCAAAAACAAAATAATTAACACAACTCACCATACATTAAAAACATTGTCTCACCCGTGTCATATGGAGCCGTAACAGTTAAAGTCTTTCGCTACTCAACATTGATGCTCAGCGCACCATGCCATTGAGGAACAGGACTACGTAACAGTTTTGGTGAAGTTGACTGTTTGCTTGCGTGCATTGCTGTTACCTGTATATTATTGGTACTTGTGCTTGGACAAATTTGACAGATTAGCACGAGCCTTTTCGAAAACGAATAGTTTCTTTAGTATTCTACATTTAAGTTCGTGTACGGTAAGACATAAGATTGTTTTTTTTTTTCTTCAATAATTATTTGTGCCAATGGGAAGCAACGCCCCAAGCTAAAGCGATCTCCTGTTGTGAATCACGTGTTGTGTTTGGAATTCTTTTATTGCAAAGAGCGCATTGTGTAGAGTGCATTACGAAGAGTATTTGTGTCAGTGGAAAATGTGGATTGGGCAGTTGCTCATATTGTGCTAACTAAAGATCACAACAGTGACTTTATGCTGATTTTATTATAAACCACTTGATACAAAGATTACATTGTGCTTATGTAAATATTCATCATCATTGACAAAATCTTGTAGAATGCTTACACTGTCTATGAACTTGAAACAATCGCTAACACCCAACAGAACGACAGCCTTAGTTGTGAACATCAAGACAACAGAGATATATTGTTAATGGACTGTTGACCCAGTACTCACAATAGGGGGCAGCTGTTTTGGGGCCCTAGGCGAAAGACAAAATACTGTACCCCATTGAAAGTTATCAACGAAAATATTGGAATATCACGAGTAAAGTTCAACTTTGTTTTCTAACTGAATATTTACACAAAAACTCTAGGTTTACATATTACCAGTAATGACTGTGTTAAGATCAGGAAGTTTGCATTCACGAGCACACATTACAGCCAAAACATTTAACAATCATTAAAATATCCGAGTCAAGTGACAGTGGCAATCAATCCGTAAAGAACGATTCTGGCGACAAATTAACACATATAACCTAGCTGAATATATATACATCACATGTGACATTCTTTCTTTCCATACAATGGCACTATCCACACTCTAAAACTCGTTTTCTTCCGTTTGCACTCTGACCTACAGACCACGCCAAGGCTGAATGTAAAGTAATAAAGACCATAGGAATGTAACGGATTCGTTTGCACAACAGAATGTTTTGAAAAATTTACACCACCACCAACACAAGAATGTACTATAATAATAAAAAATAAAATAATCAAGGTAAATAAGTCATGGTTATATAAATATATACAGCTATATATGACAATGTAGAAAAATTATTCCGACGTATCTTTTACATACTCTTCTGACATCGTGGCTGTAGGACCATGGACATGTATCCACCGTTGAATCTTGATTTCACACTTTTCTCCTTTGGCAAAGTTCAGTCGACAAATACTTTCTTTTGCAGCACTATCTAGTCCTCAGATAATTTTTTACAGAACAATTCAGTTCAGTTCACAAATATTTTTACGGCAAAGCCCAGTTCACAGATATATTCTTATAGTACAGTTCAGTTTACAGATCTTCCGATCATAGCTCTCTAACAGGGCTTCTGCTTAAGCAAAAAATTGCGTACAGTACGCATTAAAGGTTCAGAGGACCCCTTCAATTTTAGTCAATGGGGTCCCCTTCAAATTTGGGCGAAGAACAGGGACCCCTTAAAAATCTGAAGGGGTCCCTGGGACCCCAAAGAATTTAGCCTTAGCAGAACCCCTGCTCTAATATAAAAAAAGCTTTGCAAGAACGATAGTTCCAAGCGCCCTAGCAGACAAATACAAAGTAAAATCGAACAAACTCTTTAACAACATCCTGCGGGTTTTAAGTTAAACGTTCACTGACCTTCATTGTCCATCTTAAGCGGAACAGATTTCTCGCTACCCTTCATCCCTAAGCTACCCCACTTCAGCACAAACGGATATTTGCACACCTACTTGGACTTGACTTACAACTGGGTGAATTTCTAGCGCTCATCTAAACGGCGTTTTGGAGTGATCATACGTCGATCGCAGTCTGTATCACCTTCCTCTGGTCTTGTTTTCCTCCTTGGTCTTAACTCTCGACATCACGAATTCTAGAATCTAGCCCTTCTGAGGACCAAGGGACATATTTGCCCCATACTTGTAAATGAACTCAAAATGCGATTGAAACAACATATAGCAGTCAAACTTGAATGAAACCATTTAGTATATCACTGACTTTATATAAATAAGGCTGGCTTCGATATGTTTGCGTTAGTTTCATTGTCAGATTGAGAGGAATTTTGAATTTTAAGACCACCCGCAAAAGTGAAATTTGATTAAAAAAAAAATAATGTGCCAAGAGGACAAACTGTCACTTGTTTTGCTTGGGGATGTCACTAATCTAATTATTATTTTTGCTTCAGGGTCGTTGTGGTGGTTTTTGAAAATTATTTGATTTTTGCTGTGGGACATAAATGTCTCTATGGAGCATAAGAGAACCAACTTTTATATGTTGTCCTTAATGTTTTAGAAATAGATGTAACAATCAACAAAATGAAAAACCCAATGTCTTTGAGATATTAAAAAACCTGTGATTTTTCTGGCTTGATAGTTCTTGTTAATGAACAAAAGTGAATTGTGTATGTAGCAGAAGAGAATTCCTTACCAAACTAATGCGCAAGAAATCCGTATGTTCTTGGGAATAAATTTTGTAATGAGCTATAATGTGGTTTCATCATAAAGGAACTACTAGTCCACTGAACCTGATCTACAGGTGTCATATGCTGATAATGTGAAAAGTCTGAGAATTACTAGAGTTATTAAGGAATTCCTATATTATTGGCCAGAGAGAATCGATAAGAAGATAAGACAGGAAAATTGAGTTCACGCACACAGCTACGACAAACCAAGCACGGTCTAGTTGTTGGGAGGAAAAGGTAAACGTCCACGTCAAACCTCGCGCAAAAGCATCCTTCTCCTTCTCATTCTCTTCCATTTCTTGTTTTCCTTCTTCCGTCTTACTACCACCTTGAATGTTGTTCGTGGAAGACGCGATTGGCTGAACACGGTTGTTCCCCATGTTGACTGGTTTCGAGGAGAAGGAATTGGAGTTTCTCAGCTTCTCTTCTTGGTGGAAACGTCTCAGGATGAAGATGGTGGCCAGAAGGATGAGCATGCCCTCAATGGAAACCCCGAGGAGCAGTTTCATGACGTTGGGGACATTCTCAAGGCCACGTGGCATAACATCTGTGAAAAAACTGAGTCCCGGGCCAGAGTTAATAGTTTGTCAACATACAACTGCTAATTCCACATTATAAACATGAACAAAACTTTTAAAGAATTGATACCTGTGTATATGAATACATGAGAATCTTAGAATATGCACGACCGTACCTAGACAGAAGAATTATTTTCCTGACCTCATGTGTATCATAATTTGGTACGTCAAGTTGGTAATACCAAGAGGAATTTAAATTTTCATTTTTTATTTTATGGAATTCACACAACATGCAAGAAAAAACAATGGCATTTTTAAAGACAGGTTAATACCTACCTGACATAAACAGAGGTTGAGACAAATATGGAGACAAAGAAGGACATCTTTTCTCCTGACTCGGATGGTACGAGGAAAACCAGAGTGTTAAGGCAGGAGATAATGATCATTGGTAGCACTAGGCAAACTGTGTAGAAAATCGTTTTTCGCTTCACGTGCAAAGTGATGACAACAGCGGTGATTTTGTCCAGCGGCTGAATCTTGGCGTTGACCTTAACCAAAGTCCAGGTGGTGCTGAGGTCGGTCAGGTTGAGAATCTGCTGCGTGTCGTTGTTCTCCTCCACAAGCCAGCGGACGTAGGAGGAGAAGACAGTAAAGATGAGCTGGCACGACTGTTGGTCATAAGGATAACGTGTCAGGTCCATGGTGCAAACCGTTTCCGTGAACATCGGCATATACAATGTCACGAGACCGTTGTTATCAGCAAACAGGGCTTTGCCGAACGTCTCCACTACATCCACCAAATCCACGGAGTTGAGAAGCAAAACTCTGGGCACCCACACGACGCTAGAGGGAAACTCCAAGGACGTGATGTTGAGGTGTTCCGAGGCGTTCCATGACAGAGCCGGGTTTAGCCAAGACAACTTGAGGAACATAACGGTCTTGACGGTCTGAAGCATTTCATCTGTGCCGAAGAGGGAGAGGACGGAGTACTCTAGACGAAGGTGAATTGTGCTACCCCCGGCTGCGTCTTGAGCTATTGGTGGCACCTTCTGAGAGACAATGGGGCGGCTTTGTATGGAAGCAGCCAACCTCGCCATCTCTGCCACTAGATGACCGTTGAAATCAGGGTTGTCGAAGCCATCGGTGAAGTCTGATGTCGCCATTCCATTTTCACTCTCTGCAAACTCGGTGGTTTCGCTAACGTTTGCAAACACTTGGCTAAAAATAATTGGACAAAAAGCACAGACAAGCAACAGTATTTTCATGATGGCTTCTTTGTTAATAATTCCTCGAATTTTGTGTGTGTAATAAAACACGATGCTAATAAGAAGTGCGGTCTCCTGGATTAGACCTGCTGGTGCTGAGCTTCCAAAGACTGCTGCATCCCTAATGTCAGAGTTAAGTTTTACTCAGCCACACCCGACACACTATTGCTCTCGTGACTACAAAAGCTAAGCAAACAATACATTTAAAATATCAATTTGCTTTCTCGGTCGCTTGTGTTTATTTTTCGCTTGTGGCTACTGGTAAGAATTTAAAGGTAAAGTTAATTCAGCACATTTTTTTTCTGTGAGGGTCCCATAAACTCTCGAAAAATCTCGTGATTCAGGCTTAATAGAAGTTCTACGACTGCTGAAAGTCCGTAACAGTTTGTTTGGGGTTTCTTAGCCGCGAAGAGCAAATTTCACTTTTTGCATTAACAGAACAGGTCCTTGTGGTCCATCAACGCGTTTGATGTTTTAATGCGAGTTATTTCATTGATTTGTATATGCATGTACACACATAACTAAAACAGGTACACAGAAATATTAATGCGATTCACAAATGAAGAACAGGAAAGTGAATTATCATGGCTACCTAGGGAAGAATTTTAGAATTTCTGCGACGTTGAGCAAGATGAATTAGGTTTGACAGCTTGGAATGTCAAGAGTGTCTTCAGCTAAGGGTGTCCCACGAGGAAATTTATCACAATATAAGTGATACTAAACTACACAATATAAGTAATAATAATATACACGATATAAATGATAATAATTACACAATGTAATAATAAATTATACAATATGAGTAATAATAATGTACACAATATGTCACGTTACACAATGTCACAATAAACTACACATCATAAGTCATGGTAAACTACACAATTTAAGTCATAAGAAACTATACAATATAAATCATAAGAAACTACACACCGAGAAATAGAAACAATAGGAAAGGAAGGTGGTGCTGGAGCTCAGGTTTGACATCGTCTGCTGCCGTGAGACTTGCTAAATAAATTGTTGTTTTTCGTTTTATAAAACTATTGTCTCCACCTTGTTTAGTGAATGAAGCCGCAATTGTGATTCAAGTTCTCTCTCTCTATTTCTTTTTCTTTCTTTCTTTTCATGCACTCTCTACCTGTCTCGTCCTGTCTTCTTGTTTTCTTCAGTCGTCTTTTCTCTGCTGTACCGGAGACGTATATTAAAAAAGTCAGAGACTGGTGTAAGGAGGCAGGTCAGGTCAATTTTAGGGACGTCATACAGGTTTGGACCTAGGTACACGAGAATATTATTGTCTGTCCCTAGCAACAACGGCTGCTTCTCTTGGAAAAAGCAAATATGAAAACGCAGCTGAAATAAAATTCCATGGATTCTAAACTCAAACAAGGCTTATCTTTCCAGTACCGAACTTCATCGGCTAACCAGAAACACCGCGTCACCAAGGCAACCGACCTTCTATCTTCAGTGCCTGCAATCACACCACGGTCGTTGCAGTTATATACTTAATGTTTTGGCAATTACTAAGTCTAAGCATTTAGTTCTCCTAATTATCTAGTGACGCTTTTTCACGAGAATTTTAGTGAGCACAGTTAAGCAAAAAGCACGCAACAGCCATTTGCTGCGGTGCGTGGTTTGTTAGCATGGTCTGTACGTGTTTGCAGGCGAATTAGTGAAGGCTATTTGTCAGTAGAGAATATCCATACATTAGACGGGTCAGTGTGTTCTCCCTTCATGTCAAAAAAAGAGTGTTCCATGTTTCTTTCTTGTTCTTAAGCGCTAAAAGCATACTCCTTAGGAGTGTGAGTATGCGCTTTACAAATTTTGTATTTATTATTATTTATTTATATAAACGTGAAAATCTGTACGTGGCATCTGATATTTAATTTTTACTAAGGTGACCAGACGTCCCGCATTTGGCGGGACAGTCCCGCTTTAGACCTCGTGTCCCGCCTGAATATCGGGCGGGACGCCCAATGTCCCGCTTTCTGGCTTTCTGGCAAGTCCATTAAATGTCCAGTTGTCTTTAAAAATCACTTTTGTCGGCGTTTTTTGACGGTGACGACACCATCATCGGCACGTGTCCCGCTTTCGCCCCCGAAACGTCTGGTCACCTTATTTTTACTCTGCTGCGTATTGTGAGGTCGTTAAACATTCGTAGGCTGTTTAAACCCACATGTTTAAAAGAGACTGCTGTTTCTATGAAGAATACCTGTTTTCCAGTGAAATTTAGGGAATGTATTATAGAATTCTTTCAAGTTGTTTTCAATGCCGCCATTCTCATATGGGGATAAGTGGGCAAACAACTGGTTTGGTCTTAAAGGACAACAGGAGTGCAGCACTTTTTCTTTATGATCGGGTTAAGTTCATTTTAAAATAATAATTACCAAAATATGAGTACATAAATATGCTCAATTTTATAGATAGAAGCCTTCAACCATAAGCATTCTCACCTGCTACTAAGAAAGGAGAAGAAAATTACTCTCCTAGACTAGAGAGTTCTGTAACAGAGAGTGTGGCTCAGTTCAGCAAATCTATATATGCACGTCTCCGAGTCAAATTGAAGAAACATCGCTGTGTTTGTCGTGATCAAGGAGCGATTTTCTGTCCAGAAAATGAACAGCTTATTTTGCAATATAGCACGATAGATTTAAACTTTATTTTGAAGCTTTAACTGAAGTTTTTAAAAATTAAAAGGTCCAAACCGAATTCACTCAACAGACTGGTAAGTAAATCTTCTCCACATCAAAATGTAATGGACAACAATCACAGTTATCGCAGTCTATGTTGTATTATTATAGATTTTCTGCAGCTAAGTGGACGCATTTGAGTTAATTTGTCCATGTGTATTAGTGCTAATAAAATATAAACACATTTCAAATGTACCTTCCAATTTGTCTAAGATAAACTCCCGTAATTTTTTTTTATTTGATAGAGGGTTGATTTTCAGCATTGCCTTTTTTTAAAATTTAATAATAATATAAAAATTTGATACATATTATTTGATCTAAAAACTTTTTTCTTCATAGTTTAGGTACATGCAAATTTACTTAGATCTCTTTTATTTTACTGAAAGTCCAAGACTTGTTAGTACTGTATAAGTGGATGACAATGACTTTTGAAATGTTTTGATCAAATTCTTTGGAACGGTGTGGGGACGAAGTTCGCACGGCACGTTTGAACAAAGTACATGTAGAGATCTGATCTGTATATACAGATATCTGAACAGATAAATTAATCTGTGGGCGTTTGTTGCCATTATCTTTAGGATTTCCTAAATGAATACAAACTCCATCTGAGTGTCGAAGAGAACATTCAGCAACCGCATATTGTGTCCTGGTCTCTTTTTTTTTAACCGAGGATTGCAAATTTTCTCTTCAAATTCAGCTTCTGTAGACAACGCTATTTTATTTTAAGAAATACTGTCCTTTCGTCACTTCCTGTTTTCTTGACTAATCCAGGTGTGATTAAAAGAAAAACCTTAATATACTATTTCTCATACCTCTTCGTCATAAAATACCAAGGGATTATGTTTTATTCTCTATTTCCAGCGATTTTGTCATGTAAATCTCACACGGGAGTCCTAACTGTGCAACTAATTGCTATATGAAAAAGACATGAGGCTTTTGAAGTTCATTTTATCAAAAATTGATTGATTACAAAGAGCGCATTGTATATAGTGCATTGTGAAGAGTACATATCTGGCCAGTGGAAAACCTGGCAAAAACTCATTTTCTTCTAATTAAAGATAACAACAAACAGAGATTATATACTATAGTTTATTACAAATCTCTCGATACAAAGATCACACTGTGCTGATTCATCCAGCTGACAAATGAGCAGAATATTTTGTTTGCTGTTATTTTTACTAATGAAATAGCAACACAGAAACCTAAATTGACTGATTTGATATCTGTACCAAGTACACGAATTAAATTGTCGTTATCACCAGCAGTGACCATTACCAAAAAGTGTGTATAATGTATGCCATATTAACGATCTATGTGCTTAAAACAAAGGTTTACAAAAGTGAAAACCCAACAGAACAATAGCCTAAATTGTGAACATCAAGACAACAAAGATACATTTCTAATGGACTTCTGAACACAGTCCTGATAATAGGGATCATCCACGTCCTTTTTCTTTTTTTTTTTTGCAACATTTTTTTTTTCAAAATTGATTTCTAGCGTCGATACATCTCCTTTCAACTTACATTGTTTTCTATACACTACTTCTAAAAAGAAATGTGTATTGAACTCTAACATTACAAGCATGTTGGGCAAAGTACGCGTATTCTATATGCGCACAACATTAAATGGACGAGCTTGAGCTTTAGCGCCAAGCATGAGACCACTGTGTGACTTGTCTCACCTTTAAAACAGTTGAACAAGAAAAGTCAGAGTCGTTAAGGAATTTCAGATATTATTGGCCAGAGAGAATCGATAAGAAGATAAGACAGGAAAATTGAGTTCACGCACACAGCTACGACAAAACAAGCATAGTCTAGCTGTTGGGAGGAAAAGGTAAACGTCCCAGTCAAACCTTCGGCAAAAGCAGCCTCCACCTTATCCTCGTCTTCTTCCATTTCTTGTTTTCCTTCCGTCTTACAACCATCTTGAATGTTGTTCGTGGAAGACTCGATTGGATGAGTACGGTTGTTCCCCATGTTGACTGGTTTTGAAGAGAAGGAATTTGAGTTGCGCAGCTTCTCTTCTTGGTGGAAACGTCTCAGGATGAAGATGGTGGCCAGAAGGATGAGCATGCCCTCAATAGCAACCCCGAGGAGCAGTTTCATGACGTTAGGGACATTCTCAAGGCCACGTGGCATGACATCTGTGAAAAAACTGAGTCCCGGGCCAGAGTTAATAGTTTGTCTAGCATACAGCTTTTTATTCCACATTAAAAACGTACATGACACTGTATTGCAAGGAATTGCTGTGCGTGCGCATGGATTCATATTGATTTTTAGTATGTATGACAGTACATAGACAAAAGTCTGTTTCTATCTTTGTTGTTTTGTATGTATGTTTGTCTGTATGTGTATGTATGGACATTCCGTATGTTGTGGTGAGGAGTGCTCATGGGTTTCTGAGTTGAATATTTGCCAGCTGAGTTAGCATCAGGTAAGATCTCCAGACGTTGGTACCTGGTGCAGGCATGTCATATAAAACTTTATTTTTTTCTTTGTACGACGTTAGATAATGTAAGCTTTAAATATATATATATTTCAAAACATCTTATTCAGAATTCTCTTTCTCCCTCAACATATATATGTATATACATGTATCAGCAGAAGTCTTATCAAGAGGACCAAACCCTCCCCACAACACACACACACAGAGTTATCTTCTTGACCAAAAATGTAGCAATTTGATAAGACAAATACCTAGAGCAATTTTAAATTTCATTTTTTTTTATTATATTATAATTGATAAAAGAAATAAAAATGACCATTTTAAAGAAAGGTTATTTTAATGCCTACCTGATATAAACAGAGGTTGAGACAAACATGGAGACGAAGAAGGACATCTTTTCTCCTGACTCGGGTGGTACGAGAAAAACCAGAGTGTTAAGGCAGGAGATAATAACCATCGGTACCACTAGACAAACTGTGTAGAAAATCGTTTTTCTCTTCACGTGCAAAGTGATGACGGCAATGGCAATTTTGTGCAGCTCCTGAATCTTGGCGTTGACCTTAACCAAAGTCCAGGTGGTGCTGAGATCGCTCAGCTTGAGAATCTGCTGCGTGTCGTTGTTCTCCTCCACAAGCCAGCGGACATAGGGGGAGAAGACAGCAAAGACGAAGTGGCACGACTGTTGGTCATAAGGATAACGTGTCAGGTCCATAGTGCAAACTGTTTCCGTGAACATCGGCATAAACAATGTCACGAGACCGTTGTTATCAACATGCAGGCCTTTGCCGAACGTCTCCACTGCATCCACCAAATCCACGGAGTTGAGAAGCAAAACTCTGGGCACCCACACGACGCTAGAGGGAAACTCCAAGGACGTGATGTTGAGGTGTTCCGAGGCGTTCCATGACAGAGCCGGGTTTAGCCAAGACAACTTGAGGAACATAGCGGTCTTGACGGTCTGGAGCATTTCATCTGTGCCAAAGAGGGAGAGGACGGAGTACTCGAGACGAAGGTGAATTGTGCTACCCCCGGCTGCATCCTGAGCTATTGGCGCCACCTTCTGAGAGACAATGGGGCGGCTTTGTATGGAAGCAGCCAACCTCGCCATCTCTGCCACTAGATGACCGTTCAAATCAGGGTTGTCGAAGCCATCGGTGAAGTCTGATGTCGCCATTCCATTTTCACTCTCTGCAAACTCGGTGGTTTCGTTAACGTTTGCAAACACTTGGCTAAGCATAATCTGACAGAAAACCCAGACAACCAACGATTTGTCTTCACATATTTTCATTTTTTTTATTAAAAAAATTCCTCAGTTGCAGCATATATGTCTTACATCACGATGCTATAGTAACAGGTTCTGTCTCCTGGATTATACTTCTGATGGTGCTGATCTTTTAAAGAGAACTGCATCAGGAGCGTGTTATACTATACCTAGACTCCCTCATCGAGCCAAGGCTGAGTAAGCATACAATAAAACTATTTCACAGAATTTACACAGCTCTAATTAGTTTGCTGCTTCGGTCGTTCGTGTTTGCTTAAGCTACAGTTGAACTTGACAATTTATTAGAACTTTGTATAAGACCAAAGAGATTGTCTTTAGTTTCCGTCGGCATTATTCATCTAGTTTCATGATGAGGTGGAAATTGTCAATACATCTTCGACAGGAAAGTAGGCTGGGATACCAACACTCAGGCTGTCATTAAGAAGGCTCAACAGCGCATCTTCCTTCTCAGTAAGCCGAAGTCTTTCACTGTCTCCCAGAGATTTCTTTAGCTATTTCACAGGTCTCATACGGAGAGTGTGCTGTCCTCGCTTATCTGTTTACAGAAAATTACCGCGAAGGACAAGAGCGACTTAAATTGTGTTGTATACACCTGTTCAAAGTTACTGGGACAATCCAGGGTGGCCTTCAAACTGTTTAACAGGTACTACTAAAAGTGTCTACAATTCTATGCGATGACAGGCATGACCTGTCGAGAGAGTTTCATCAGCTTCCATCAGACTGAAGATTCTGTGTACTTGCATGCAGGACCAGCACATTGAGGATGTCCTTTCTTGTTTCAGCCGTGCGACTTCTGAACGCTTCTGTGCAAATGAATAATTATGTAGGCCTGAACCACGATTGTAAGAGTCTATTTGGAGCGAATATGAACGTATCACAAACGAGAGAAAGCTAGAAACGGTCGCAAAAACAAGCGGCGGACACAACATTCTTTATCCCAGAGGGCAGTTACATGCAGTTCTATATGGAAGCACATGAACAAATCATCATTACCACAATTTCTCAAATCCACAGCTTTGAAAAAAATATAGTCAGAAAAATAATTTCCTGAAAAGGATTACTAAAGATGTATTGTATTTGAATATATATTTCTAATATATGTCAAAAGTTTCCTAATTATCTAGAGATTTCAGAAAATTTTGAAAATGCTGTACAAACAGCGTCTTCGCTGTTGTGACCGGACCCTTTTCCTAACTGTCCACTTGCCTCTTCCCTAATTCTTCTTCTAATGAAAAAAGTAATTTGATGCTGTGCTCAAGTCTGCCAACATGGTGTGAGTGTGCTGAGAGCTCGGTTCTGTCCTTACCATACCTTGGTGGGAGTTCGATTCTTGAGGAGAGGTCCTATCTTGCTACACAGGCAAATTAGTGTCGACTGTCTATCAGAAGAGAATGTCCACAGATCAGGCGGGTTAATGCGTTTTATCGTGCTTGCTGTCCATTTTAAAGTGATTTCCATCTGCATTTCTGCCAGACTTCACGATATTAGAATTGTCAGGCCTCATAATATTTTAATTGTCTTTATGTCAAATTTTCAGCTTCCAACTAAATAGATGAAGAAGTTGATGAATTCTATTGTTGGCTAGTCAACATGAAAAAGGTCATACTAAAGGACTTCTTATTGTTATTTAGTGCTTACAATGCCAAGATCACCTCAAATGTTTACGAAAAGGGAGGGACAGAAGTAAAATCTGGCCCCAAGAACGTGCATAGAGCCATTACTGAGGAAGTACTCAGACGCCTACCTCCTTAAAAGACCCTGCATACCCAGATGGATTTGTCAGTACAACCTTTGTCTAAAACTCGCTTGAATAATACCCAAATTCAACAAAGGATCAACATATATGTATGTATACACTCTGCTGGGCAAAGTGAGAAGGAAGGGTTAATAAGGAAGGTGAATCATTTGTGGTCTTGCTTACTTGCTTACTTTACAATGCTTGAAATCAAAGTCCTTGCCAGGGATTTCAGAGAAAAATGAAAGATGATGTGAATAGCTGACATTACTTTTCATGACTAGAATAAACAGAAAAACCAAATTCCCAGCGTAGCGAATTTTTTGCTTATTTTTTAAAACACATTAAGACAGCTTTACAGCAATACTGCATATAATAGTTTAAATACCTAATGAGCATGAAATTTTAAGGTTTTTCATCTGATTATAACCATGTGATACTTTTCATCATAATATTACTCGAACAAAGGAAAAACAACCCTAGTTGGAATGAGTAGTGTATTAAAAAAAATGGACGGAATACTGTACATGGATCTAAGGATCACTTCATGTTTCAGTGTCTATGTTCAGTATCACTGACACAAAACACCCTCTTTTGGAAAGCAACAAATGACAGCAGATCCTATCACATCATAAAATATTTCTTCAACATTTATATATTTATATATGATATGGTACTGCATCTAATCTTGCATATTATCCAAAATTATATAATAATATTTATATTATATAAGGACATGAATAAACAATCAGAAGAGGCCAGATTTGTCAGCGGTGGGGTCTATCCATCTGTTCCCCTTTACGACCAGCACAGCTGGATCAGCATAACTACACATCAGCTGGTACAAATTAAGAGATGTATATATGTGTATTACTCAAAATGCAATCTTTTAAGATCTTTCCTATCTTCACCCAAAAATTACATACATAACTAAAATATGATATAAACTAATATTAGGGTAAAGTGTGTTCTGCTAAAATGACTTTTACATATTCCATATTTTTTTAAAATTTTAACTTCATATCCATTTCATGTTTTTAAGTGATGCAGTTAAATAAGATCTTAATGGTGTGGCAATAAAAATACAATAGCTTTCATTTGACACCACTTTTTTTGGTGCTTAGTTTAATACTTCATATCTACCTTTCTACATCATGTTCCTTCTTCTTGTTCTTTTTTCCCTTAACATTTACAAAGGTTTCTATGTTAATTGTATAGGTCATGGTCTGAAAAAAAAAAATCAGATTAGAAACACCTAGCCTTTGACTATGGACTATCAAGAGTTATCACAACTTGAGTTCCTGAACACATGACATGAGAGCAATTTGCTCATATTTTGTGCCAAATATAAAAATGAGACACGGCAGAATAAATAAACAGGTAATAAATATTCCTCTATATGAATATATCAGAACTGCTCCAAATTCTGTACAAATCTTTCAGTCATCCATTGGGAATCTGCTCCTATTTAAATGGAAAGGCACCTCATAAATACCATATTTCTCTCATCTTTAAAGAAGAGAGTAACAATCCACAAATTTATTGTGCCTTACAAGTCTTTGGTTCT
The DNA here is from genome assembly GCF_003073045.1 of Pomacea canaliculata. NCBI lineage: Eukaryota > Metazoa > Mollusca > Gastropoda > Architaenioglossa > Ampullariidae > Pomacea > Pomacea canaliculata. The sequence goes on from NC_037601.1 coordinate 11,921,510, forward strand.
AGCCACCACCACTGCCTCAGATGTAAGAGAGAACTGCGATGTCTGTGTAAATCTGAAATCTAGCCTTTGCATTTATTTTTGTTAACAGTCATCAAATCCTGCAGCAGACTGCTCTCTTTCTGTGTCATTTTTTCTCTTTCTGCTTCCAAAATCTTTTCAACCGCTGTGAGGAAAGAAAATGTATCATATAAGTAGTAAATCTTTAATATATTTTAAACAATAATTTTGACATGATACAGTGAAAAAATTTATGAAATCGTTTACTTTACTCCATTATACTTTTCCATAAGCATAAGAAAAGATTTTATTCAAGCATACTTATTTGGAAACATTTGACAAAGAGGACCTTAAAATATAAAAATCAGGTAACAGTTAACCTTTCTTCCTCTGTGTTTTAACACCTCATCTTTTGAGATTCAGTGCATCAGAGTTAACTTCTCTATTTTGCTACGAAATGTCTCACCTTGTCCATACATAGTTCTCAGGTGTAGCAAGAAATCTCGGAATAATGTTTGGAGAGCCGAGTTTTTCTGCTCAGCCTCCTCTTCACTCCAGCTATCCCAGTCACTGCCATCTTCTTCAGACTCATCGCTGTTCTCAGCATCCTCACATCTGTCAGACTCCTTGTGGATCTCAAGGCTACTGCTAGTGGTACTAAGAGTTCGTCTTCGCCAAGCATGCAGATGTGACCATGACCCAAGGCTCCTCGCACTTGTGTTGAGGCTATCACCACAGTCATCTAAGGATTTGAGAAGCATATATCAGCCCTGTTCTATTTAAGTTCCTTCGAAAGTTTCTGAGACAGTGAAGTTAATGATTACATTATCTTTCTTACCTTTTTCTCTTGGCATATTGGTGTCATAATTTTCACTGGCAAAAGAGGGCTCCCCAGAGCTAGTGATATATGCAGGGATGTACCAGTGAAGGTCCACATCCAAGACAGTGTTTCTATCAGTCATGTCATCGGCCAAAAGCTGACCCTAAAAAAGACCAGACCTGCCGTTTCAAATTCTCTCAGTGTTCTGGCAGTGTTGTTAACATGAGATTCAAAATAATAATGAACATTTATAGAGTGCTTTTCCAACAATTCTCTCAAAGCACTGTACAGAAATTATACACAGAAGTAAACTAAATCGCCAACAACCATACAGTCATATTCTCATATAACAGACAGGTTGATGAGAATTTAAAGTTAGGCTAAGTTTCAGAGAAGAGGAAACAAACGAGCAGCAAGAATTAGATCTAACATCTATGAGATGATGAGGAATGGCAGCTGTTAAAGTAAAATTGGCAACAAACAGAAAATAAAGCAATTACAATATAATGAGTATTCTGGTATTAGCCCAAGCCAAACACTCCAACCAGAGATTAATGAGATGGTCACTTTTCCTTCAGGAATACCATCCCTACATTAAATACACAAAGAGGACAGAAAGCATTGCAGCCGGCTACCAAAGTCGTAGTGAATGTCCGGGTCCAATTTAGAAGCTGGGTGGCGTCATGAACATGAAAATGTAATGGGAGCTGACTCTGTCATTCTTGAAAGTTGGAGTTAATTTTATTTGTTAGTATTCAATACGTTGTTGTTTCAAAGAGGAGAGTTATATACCCAGAAGGAAGATTGTTTCATTAGGTGTGGGTTTTTTTTAAAAAGATATTTCATGTAGTGGAGTTTACTGAAACAATAAACGATCTATCTGGAAGAAATCTGGGGGGATTTCATTTTTTAGCAAGGGAGAGTGTAATGAGCTGTGGTAGGTTGTGTATTGTTTTGTGTACAAATGGTGTCTTATGTCTGATGTCTTATGTGCATCATTTGTTCCATGTCACTTGAAGCAGAAAAAGGCGTCATATATAAGAGAAAACCAGTTGCTCAAAAAATGGCCAAGTGAGTGGGAAAACAATGGTCTTCGTCTGAATGAGAAAACAAGAGAAAACAAATCATGCATGCAATCAACACAATACCTCTTACTGCAACCATTTCATCCAAAGAAGATGATGGAGGTGTAACAGTATGGGAAGAATAGTGGTTATGAGTGAAGGAAAGGATGGATGAGAGAATGGCTTACCTCATTTAAGCGAGAGCAAATGCTCTTCAGCACCAATGGCACATGGTGTGCTGGATCAAGAAATCCACACAGCAAAAGATAAGATCCTAGCACCTTCTGAAGCAGCAGCTGGTCTAGACTCTACAACAGTCAACATTCTCGACTTTTGTTCTTTTCTTGTTCTTTATTGTCTTGATGTCCACAGTTCAAAACGAAGCATGAACACTAAAAATAAAATATAGTTGTAGGACACTGCCTTTATATATATATTTGCTTCAAAGCATGCAGTTGTGTGTGTGTCCATGTATGCATTTGTATCCTCATATATTGTCCATAATTATGTATATTTGACAGACAAAAAAAAATACTAATATTGCATGAGTTTCAGTTCCATTCACATTGACAAATACTGCAAGAAATTTAGTTCCATTTAGCACTGACAAATATTGCATGAACTTCTGTTCCTTTTATAATTGAAAAATATTATGGTTTTTTTAGTTCCATATAGCACTGAAAAATACTGAATGAGTTTCTGTTCATAAACTTTCAAGAATAATTTTGTATGTTTGAAAAAGTATGCTCTGCTATCTGTCGGGGCATTCTGTCTCTATTGCTCTAATGGTTTTATTTGTCTTCAAACGTCTCCCAACTGTATGAGGAATTAGTCTGACCTTCATGGCAATGCTATGTGCAAGCTCCCAAACAGTGTAGAAGATGCATCTCAGTGTCTTGCTGTCTCTTATTTCTGCTACAGCTGTTTCACCATTAGTAGCACCAGCAAAATCAATCTGAGTACAATGGCTCAGAATGTTTAAGCTGTGAAATATTCAAGTACATGTTACTAAGATTTTTATTGGATCTTTTTATTACTTTTCTCTATGCATGTTACATGTGGCAAGAACAATACAGATATGAACATAAAGGAACCATGAGACTGCTAGATGACCAACTTCATAATACTCTGCTTTTCTTGAAATCAAATAGGTCATTCAAAACCCAAATAGCTAAAATGATGCTTAACAGAGAATACCCCACTAGATTTAAAGACCCTCCTACATACACATGGTGACAGACTTAGTAACTCACATGAGCAGCTGTAAACAAACATGAGAAGAACTTATGTGTGCAAGATCTATTTATCTAAGACTCGTTTATATATAGACTGACATTAAACATAAATAGTGGCCTTAACCCATTGAAAGAGCTATGGCATATGATACTGTCAATAATGATAACAATTATGACAAGCCATCCTAATTCAATATTCATATTAACAAGCAAAGTACAAACTGGATAACATACCTCTAAAAAAGCAATAAAATCGAAAAAAAAACCATAAACTTTAATAAGACTGCTAACCATACAATAAACTTAAAATATCTGAAACAAACTAATCTTTGCTAATAAAGTCTCAAAAATCGCAGATCTTGATTGTCTATGTTTAAGTATCAATCACAATATTTTTCATCAACTAAATACAATACAAACCTTGTTAGCAGGGACCTGCAGATATTTTTGTCATCAATAAACAGGCGAACACTGTGAGCCAAAATGGGCAGGCAGATGACTTTATTGTAGACACTGACTGAGGGTAGGAACTGAGGCAACAGTCTATGAATGGCATTGAGCAGAGTTCTTTCCACCTAAACATCAGTGTAGACTTCCCATCAAATGATCCCGATGTGGGGGAATGCAAACATTTGTATTTTATTTTATTATGAGTAAATGTCACTATAAGTATATCAATAACCCAATAATATTTATTGGCTTGGGTAAGTGCATCTCATAACAGGGGAGATAGGGACTTGTGCATGTGTGTATGTATATGTCTATATGCATATGTATATGTGTGTGTGTTAACCTACAGGTTAAAAACAATTATTGGTGAGTTTATCCTATTACAGTTCACCTTCATTATCCACTTTTACTATAGTTTTTACATTAAAAACATAGCTAGAAAGCAAAAACTGAAATACCTGTCTTGCACACTGGACCTTGCTCTCTGGTCGTACCAAGCAGCAACTGCATAACCATTCAAAACAAAAACTGCCTTTATGCCTTGAGAAAAACTATTTATTTAACCCAGGACCAATCTATTGCTGTTTTATAACCTCTAAAATGACCTGTTCAATTACAGTTTAGTCCCATATTAAACACAATGTTTAATCCAATCCATCTTTATCTAAAAAAACTGGCTGGCTATGAAAATAATATGCTGCTATCAATAAGTGTACGGCTCAAGGTGGAGAATGCCATCCTTTTTACAGCTGAAGAACTGCACAGCAGTTAATCCTTCACAATACTGCAATTCGGCTGCATATAACATTCACCTTAGAAATCCTTCGCTGGGTGATGAGAATTTTGTACCTGAAGAAGAAAAAACCAGCATCGTTACGGCACTTGGGTGTGCAAAAGCAAACAGACTCTTCCACATGTGCAGAGCAGCTTCGGAGAGTTCCATTTTCTGCAATGCAATGTTCAAAACTGATTACCAACATACAGCTAAAAAACAAGTTTCTTAAGACTTTTTGGTCACCCACAAATACTGCATCCCAGCATGCAAATTACAAATTATGTAATATACAGAGATAGCAATAAAGAATTTAAATTAAAACATTAATACGAAGTGTACATGGAGATAAAAGCAGTGTCTGGAGAGTGAAAGGAAATAGTTACCGATCGTAATCACATTGCACAGCAAAGACTGTACAACGATGTTGATTAAAAGGGAAAATGCTTAGACCACATGAGGGTCATTATTGAGGTTGGGAATCTACAAGTAACCTTTAGAAAGAGCAGGTAATAGATTATAAAAGAGAATTTTCCACACAATATAAGGTGGAATAACTTCTGATAGTTAATTACATCAGGAGAGCAAATTTGCATCTTTTAATAATTAGTTAAATTTTGTTACACTTCCATCTGAATAGTGATAAAACTTCAGGATGAAATATTTTTAACTCTTCCGAGTAAGGATTAAGTCTTCTGAAGGAAAAAAGCTCTCCAAATTTCTTGGTCTGTACCACTTGCATGACAAATAACAAATTTTTATTTACAAGGGTAACAGAATAAGAAAAAGTTTTGCTTTTTTACATATAGCCCTTGATCTAAGTAGAAGAAACCGAACACTACATTATTACAAAACAAAGGCATTAAAATCACAAAAGGGAAAAATCTGGATATGTACAAAGATGGGGGTTGATGTCAGAATTGACAGGGATTTAAATGTTTTATTGATACACGAGTAATATGTGGTGCTGTGCATTTTGTCAATGTTAGTCATAGGTGTTTAAGTTAGGTAGGAAACGTCAGTAAGTGATCAAATGTTTTGATTTTGATGTTCTAGCAGTCTTGCTTTGAACTTGTGTAGACTAGGCTGAACTTGTATAGACTGGATTCCGTTTGTTGGTGATGTGAAGGAGGGCTGGTCCAAAGAACACTAACTGCATATTTCAGGCTTGTTTTAAATAAGTTGATTCTTGGTATGGGAGTATTGAGTTCAAGGCGTCCTCTTATTATTTAGGTAGAAAATAGTGTAGAAAGTCTAGGGGACATATGCCTTTTAGTATTTTTTAGACAAGTATACTTTTGTTGAATTTTGGCCTGCTTATTAGTGGCAGAACCCCTGAAAAGAGAGAAAATCAATTAGGCTGTATTTTTGGTTTGAGTAGCACTGATTTGATAGTTCTCCTTGCATAGGCTGACTAGTAAGACAACAAACTAAAACGTACCAGTGACTCCTCAAAGTCAAACAAAGTTACTGACAGAAGGGCAATCTCTGCAGCAGTCACTGAAATCTTATCAAACACAGGTCGCTCAAGGAAGCTGGCAATAAGGGGGAGATAATCCTTGATTTTCTTTCTCACACTTTCCACAAGATCTATGCGGACAGGGCTTGATGAGGTACCATCCTGAGGCAAAGTAAAGAGATATTTAGACATATATCTTTCTTTAATTTTGTTTCATGTTTTCATTTTTTCTTTAATAGGACCAGGAGTTGTCAAAATGCTTAGAGCTTGGATGCTGATACAGTCTTCACCAGAAATACCATAAAGTGAATACACGTGTATACAGATATGCATGTGTTTATTGAGACCACTTTTATCTTACCTTATCTGTGAGGCTGATAATGGCTGCACAATGGGCCAGACTATGCTGCATCATGACAAGCCCCAGGAATGACTTGAGACACGTCTTATTAGTGGTGTAATGCCAAACTGCCAGCATCAGGTCTGTGCTGTACAACCAAATCACCTCACACAACCGGGGCAAGATCTGAAACAGCAACAAATGCCAGGTGTATCACATTTGATAACAAGAAAAGACTTCCTGCCTTCTAGTTATTTGAGACAATCTTGATGTACATAGCCCATGTATCAAAGTAGCCATTAAAAAAGAAATCTTTCAATAGATACTTGGTGACTAAACAACAAAAACAACAAAAATGGCACCAGAATGTAGGTATAGAACAGCCATCAGGACATGACATATATCACGAAACATTATATAAATAAAACTGTTCAAAATGCTAATGGGAAAACAATTAAAATAACCATGTAAACCTTACTTACTTTTTTAATACAGATAAACATTAAAAAGAAAAAAAAACCCCTCTGAGTAAGCACCGTATGACAATGGCCATTACAACAACAAACTTCTGATGCTACAAAACAGCAATATGATTACCTGCTGTGCAATTCTTCGCAGCTCCCACTGCTTGTGTGCCAGACAGGCAGCCGTCTGATGCAGTAAGGTGAGGAACAGCTCAGGGCAGGAAGGCAAAATTTTGTCTCCATACCAGGCCTCACAACCATCTGAACTGTCATCCAAGAAAGTGCATAATGTTTGAAAGTGGCATTTTTATATGCATATGGATATACTGATGTTAATAAACGCCTAAACATTCTCTCACATGCATGCACAAATCCAAATTTAATTTAAAAGACAATCTGTTATCACTAATGTGTGCATATCTCTATATATGTGTTGTGCAAATACACACACTCCTTGCACACTTAACCCAAAACCATATGTTGTCCATATACACATACTACATGTATAACAAAACCAGGGCTTGAAATGTTACAGCAATAAAATAATACATTTTCGTTATTGTTGACTTACATTTCAGTTTTTTCAGTCTGATGTGTTAACAGCCACCACTGCAGCTCGTAAAGCTCCTTGTCAGTCATTTCCTGCAGAGGCAGTCCATCATTAACTCAAGCTAGATGCTTTTAGAGGTAATCCATCATTAACTCAAACTAACTGCGCTAGAGGCAGTATATACTATCAACTCTGTACTGCATACCAGAAGCAACATACACAGTAGATGTACTTAAGGCCATCATACAAATGCCTATATGAATGTGAGTATAAATCATTGCAAAGCGCTATTCTAGTGATGAAAAAATTTTGTACTAAGGACAATGAATTATTATTTAAAAATATTATGCAAGCTAGTACTGTGACTTACAAAAATATTGATCTAGTTCCTTCAATTCCAATTATCTCTCTCCCTCAATAGACGTCTTTATATGTATGATCATTATATCAGTTGCACACAGCTCATTACACGAGCCATCACTGGTGAACAGATTTCCTTCATGTATTTACTAGCTTTAAAAATTCAAGCTACCTGTTTAAAATATGACTTTTCATAACCATCTATTTCAATCTTACCTCTAAGTTTAATGTCCTGGCCAGTAGGTGTGTATTGTCCAGTAAATACAACTGAGCAAGCCATGACAGGCTACACAGACACTCCTCAACTGCTTCATATTTACTCGTACAAGACAGGTTTACACCATTTGTATGCTTGAAGCTGGATGCAAACAAAGTTTTTAAAAACTAATCAACATAATAAAAACATGGATGTATATATCATGTCTGTAAATTTCAGTAGGTACTTAAATAAGCATGCATGTAAATATATTTAATTATATTTATTTACAAAAGACAAGAATAAGGAAGGAAGGAGACTTATAACGCGCAAAATCCGAATCCTAGGGAAACGCTCAATGCGCCGAAATGATACAGAAAAGTACACCAATAAAACATTAGCAGCTGCAGAAAACCAAAAGAGAAGTTAGAATCAGACGGCTAAAAAAAGGACCACAGTTGTGAGCGAACGATCTGCTGCTGCAAAGCGCATGACCACTACTCACAACACAGGTCCACAAATCAGAAAAAGGAAAAAAAAAAAAAAAAGGTGTTTGCATGGGCAAAAATAAAGGGTTAGATCATCAGGTGCTTGGCCCTGCAGTACAGTCCACAGTCCTCTTGACGAGTGCTGAGCTACATGCACTGTGGTCGTATCTCTGTGACCTGTATATAGCTGATCAATACAGGCCACACTGTCAAACTGCACGATGACCCCCTCTGATGATTGTGATCAACATCTACAAGCCACATGATGTAAGTGTCTTTGTGTTGCATTCTGCGAACTGACTGCATCTACAGGCTGGATGTCGATCGCTCTCGCGTGTTTCACTCACTGCCGCAGCGAACTTGAGTTGCAGTAAAGAAAGTGAAGCGACGATCCCCTTTGTCATTGTATAAGATGATAATATTCCTTCATAGTCTTAAGATGTTCTCAGTATATTCTCAAAATTTTTCCGATGTCATCGATCCTTGTTATCTGGAGTCGTCGCCATTAGATCTACAGTGATCGCCCATATTAACCACAAATAACCACAAAACTACAAATAGTTTGCAATTCTTTCTCGTGGAACGGCTGAGACTCTCAGCTGCCAGTGTTAGTATCAGCTGCACAAAGGACTGTTAGTGTCCGCCATAGAAGCAAACTCCGAGAAAAGCTCTTGTATCTGAAATATCGTGTGGCAACAGCCTGTCCTCAGTGTTCACAGAACAGGAAAACAGGGTCTTGTTATCTGCACAATGGTGGGGAGGTGATGTCGATGGTAAGGCTGACTTGCTGGTATACAATCAGGCAGTTTAGCAAGTCGTCTGCCCTGGGCCCATACTGGATCTCAACGGCCCTGAGTTCAGATCTACAGCTCAGAAAGCCATAGTGTCGTCATACAGTAGCAACGCAGAATAGAGCAATGATGAAATCACAAAACAGAGGAAAACTGCATGAAAATTTTGAAAGCAAAGGACTGACTTGTGTGATCTTCAAGATCTTCAGAAAAAAACCGTTATGCAGAGAAGACCAGAAGTCGACGGAAAATCCGAAATCGCAGAAGAAACCAAAGTCAAATAGTCTTGCACAGCAACGACGAAACGAAAAAAAAAAAGCACCGGGCTAACCAATGGGCACCAAAAACACAGCAAACTATTAAAAATGCAAAAATTGCGGAGAACCGCCTCCCTCAAAACCTGCCAGGCTAAGGGACACTACTCCAAAGTACATAGAATACAAAGTACTACAAGACTTTTGCCATTTAATTTCCATCCTACCTCTCTGCACATTCAATGTCATCAGCCAGTGACTTCTGATGGACATTATTATGCTGTGTGGCAATGTAGTCTTCTATCAACTGCTGGAAGATCAGTTCATATACAAACATTCGTCCTTCTGTGGCCTCCCATTTCCCAGTTCTGTCACTATCACCTGCAAAACAACAGCACAGAAATGGCCTGCAATAAGAAAAAAACTACAGAAAATTGTTTCATCACTTTCTTGTTCATTTTAAGCTGGAGACACTTCTTTATTGTCATATCAGTCTGACAGGTCAAGGTTTTCTGCTCAGTTTTTGGTTTGGAGGGGGGAGAGGAGGTACTTTATATTTTCACTCACTGACCACAAATAATGATGTCTACAAACTTTGAACATTACTACACTATTATTATAGTGCAAGCATTTTCAACTACTCGAGGCTACCGGAAGTGACACTGTCTCTTCATCAGACATAAATGATAATGTACTTTAATGCAATTAGATGCTGGAAGGAAACAGATTTTTGTCTCCACCTTACCACAAACACCTCTACTCCCAACCCCAAACAGAAATGAAAAAAACAGTTTTATTTGCCAACAAAAAAACAAACAAAAATATAATTCCTAAGCAGCAGCATCCATTCCCCTCACCTTTGAAGAAGTCCTGACAGCATGCGAGAGAATCCAATCCAACATTCCAGAAAATGGATAAGCGATGCAAGACCAGCTTCACCATTACTACAGAGCTATCCTTCCTTGTAGCTACCAGAAAAGTAGGATAAAAACAAATAATAGTTCATGAATGATGTGTTAGCTTTTGTATTGTAAAATAACTGTGCAGGTAGACCATTATAGAGTAAAATTACTGTGCTTGTAGACCCTCATATACTATTAATTCTATGTCCCATTGGGCATACTTAAATATAATTTTTTTAACATACAAATTACACGCCATGTACTCAACTTTGTTGACACTCCAACCAAAATTAATGATAAACAGAAACATTTGTGTTAGGAATGAAATGCAGAATAATAAAGCTGTTCAATAAATCTTGTAGCAGCAGCAGTCCTTTATTTTAGCCGTACCTAAGTGTGCAAACAGTAGACTAGTGGTCTGGCGAACACTTGATGCATCATGGGACAGGCAAGCAAGAAAAATGTTGCAGTATCTGGGCCAAAGGCCCAAAGCTTGGTTGATGCTCAGCACCTAATATTAATGCAGGATCATTAAGAAACATTCCAAATTCACACATCATTTTCTCTTTCTCTCCCCCATATACTCCCCCCTCCAACACACACACACCTGTATACCCAACTAATCAAGTACCTGTCCTTCATGCACCCACTTTCCCACCCCCATAAACATAAATGGATATACAATGCAGATGAAAGTGTGACATTTCAGTTTTTTTTAAAAAGGCCAATGAAAAATGTGTACTTGTAAATGTACCTTCATGTGTGAGAGAGCATATATGTCTGTGTATCTAATAGTCTCTTTATAGATATAATTAATTTACAAATACCATGGATTGCTTTTAAGTGTAATGTCAATATGCTTCATAAGGTAAACATTTTTATTTTCCAGTGACAGAAAATATTAAATGTACAATATTAAAAGATGTCAAACAGTTTCTGCTGCATTTATGGATAGGTGAAGAGTGTAAAGTTTTCAAAAGCTAGGAGCCTACCACATTATTGTTTTTCAGTGGAGCAATTTTCACAAAGATATTATTTCTACTATTTGTAATAACATGTGCAAAAGACTGACATTGTTCAACATCTCACAACCTTTAAAATTGATATGCAAATGTTGAGCAATCCCTCTGCTGTGTATGCTTCTGCCATCTGTAAATGCTGTATAAAAGAAGAGATGTCAAAAATGTGATATCAGCTTGGTAAACACTGTTCACCCGTATTCAAATGTAACAAAAACACGTCTACAACAGATACACCTACCCATACAAAAGGTAAATACAGACACACATTATGCACATTCATGATTAGGACAGGGTTTCAGTGAAGTCTCTGTTATGAAAAAAAATGTGTCGTAAGCTTGGACTTAAAGGTGGTAAGAGAATCAGAGTGACGAAGGCTGATGGGTAATCTGTTCCAAGCTGATGGGGCTTGATAGCAGAAAGATCTATGGCCATACATCTCTGTCTTTGAGGCACTTGAAGAAGCTTGGTGTCAGAAGATAAGCAAAGAGGCTGTTTGAGAATATAGATGGGAGTGAGTTTGGAGAGGTACCAAGGACTAGTGCCGAAACTGTAGAATAAGTCAGAGTGGAAAGTTTAAAGGCTATACGATCAGCGACTGCCAGCCAGTGAAGATAGCGAAATATATGTGATATATGTTCACATCTAGATGGTCTGCAGATGAGGTGAGCAGCATTATTCTGGATCCTTTGAAGTTTGTCAAGAAAATACTTGGAATATCAGCCAAAAGAGAATGACAATAGTCAATCCTTGAGAGTACAAAGGCACGGAGACAAAATTTTAGCTGCATCAGTGGAGAAATAATGACAAATAATAAATAATAACTATGACAAGTGAATGCACAGCAATTCTTTTGTATGCTGCATACTTATAGACATTAACACATGCACAAATTCATGCACTTGCATGTATGTGGATAATGAACAGAGACACCTATCCACATTCTGGAATGGTTAGTATTAATAAGAATATCACAAAAAGATATAAACATTTCAAGAAACTTTAAAAGATTATTAAGTACCATATTTCTTTTAGAATCAGATTCCCCTGAAGAAGGCATCAACAAGAGCAGTGTCTGGTGCAAGAGAGCTTTCACATCCTGAGGGAAGATGGAGTAAAAACAAAAAGTTAATAATTAATAGCTGCTTTATATGTTATTTCTTCTGCAGTCAAATGATAACACAGTATAAGTAAATAAATTAAGAATTTATCTGCTTTTCAATATTATCTTAAAAGTTGCTTAATTATATATTTGTCAGTACCAATATAGATACTATATAATCATGAGCTAAGTTTAGAAATGTGCAAAATGTGTCAGGAATTACTTATAAATTCCTCAAAAACTATTTAATCAGGCATACATAAAAAATTCCTCCAAATTTTTATGCTGAGATATATCATTATTGCTTGTAGCTGACCAGACTTATCAAGCCAACAATTACTCATAATTTCTTGTGCTGCTTCACTTATGAAAATTTAAGATTTAAAATATTTTGATTAATATTTTTTTAATTCTTCATGCTCTAACTACAAGGAAAAGGAGATAAGTCAGAAAAAAAAGAGCATGATGTCCACCTGAGCATCCACATGTTCAACATAGGCAGACATTGTGTTGGCAACAGTCTCACGGATACAGAGCTGGGGATGGGAGATGAGGCTAAAGATGACTGTCAGGACACATTCACTAACATAATCAGGCAGGCCTCCTCCCTTCTGTGATATATCAAAACAAATTATGTACAAAATATAATAAACTATAACAAAGAGTTATGTAATAAACAAAATATAAGGACAGCTTTTCTGTTGAAATCTGACAAACTTCTTCCTATCTGCATTGTTAAAATAATATGCAAAATAAGCACTAATGTGCTCTGGTGAACAAAGAAACTAAGCATTCCCTATTCATAAAATCAAGCAAGCTCCCAGCACTCTGAAGCATAAATATACACATAGCACACCCACAAATAAACCCTAATATATCTCCATTGCCTTTTGATACAAGTAAAACCAACCAAAACTAAAAAAAATAAATAAATAAATAAATATAAAAAATTAAATACTCCTAAAAGATCAATTAGTTTTCTTCTACTATAATCACTAAAAAATGCAGTATTCAGAAATAATCTCCTCAGTTTTGTTTTTTCTTTTTACATTTGTCGATTAACATCATGATCTTATAATGTCATACATCTTGTATTACCTTTGGTGAATAACAATGGTGCATGATAGAATTGATGCCTGAAAAATAAGAGCATTCAAAATGTAGGTTCACACTTCCACCATGATACTTGACTCCTACTCAGCAGTATGAGATGTGTAAATGATGAAATTATAAGTCTAAACATTAGACAACAGAAGATGAATACATACGGGTGAGGATCTATGGAGGTAATTACTTTCTTCTATCAGAATCTTAACCGTGACTAAGACCTGAGTTACCTAGCAAACTTTGCTCAGAAAATGATTACAGCACCATTATGCTCTACTCTCCCATAACTATTTATAACCTCTTAGTGGGAGATGTGCATTACACACACTATTCCCAGCTGTATGGTCTGCACATAAAAGATTTAGCAGACAATGCTTCACCATTTGCATGTTTTTTTTCAAACATCTTTCCTGACTTCTTCAAACAACAAAACAAATGTGTTCATACAGGAAGAACTATTATAACAGAAAGCCTGTACTCACACAAAGCTGCTCCATCTTTAGACTGCCATGAGCCCTCCTTATTTATGCAAACCTATAAAAAAAGAAAAAGTCTAACATTTGGAAGAAAGGAATGAACAAAATAAAATCAACTGTACATCTGCATATAGCCTTTAGCTCTCTTCCTATTAACTCAGATATGTTTCACGGAAATCAGTTCAACGTGAAATTAACATAAGCACAGACAAAAATTCTAATGTGCCATTAGAAATCCTATCACAATGATGTATACAAGACATCTGCAAACTAGATTACACATAAATGACAAGGAATCAAGTGAAGGGTTTAGCTATACAAAACTTCACAACATTGTAATTCACTTAGTCACACAGACCTCTAGTAAAGCAGTGAGGAAATGTTTCTGTTGTTTTTGAGTCCAGTTATTGAAGACCTTGGGAAGTCCATTACTACACGTTTTTCTCACAACAGACCACATATCAGCTGCCCCAGTCATAATCAGAGACTGAAACATTACTGGTCTTTTCATTTACAAGGTTTGATCATTTTGCATGAAAAAATTTAAATTACTTATTTTTTGGACATCACAAACATCTTTCAAATATGAAAATTCTTTCCCAACAGTTACTTCTTGCATGTTTGGTTTCATTTTCTTTATTACACATATTTGAGGGGAGTTAATAACAATTTCTATTACTTCTGTTCCTTTTTTAGAACAGCATTGATATTTGAACATTTAATCAACTACTACAAACCTACTTTCAAAGATATTAAAGAATATCTGTAAACCTTCAAATACATATGCTCTTTCTCTCTGTCTGAAGAATACAATACAACTTTATTGATCCCAAAGGGCGATTCAAGATAGTGCTCATACTAGCAACAATAGATACATATACATGATATGAAAGAGATAATATAAATGTGCATGTTGAAATAGTCTCTCTCTCTCTCACACAAACACACACATTCTCAATAACAGCAGATACAGTTGGTGACCCCCAGAGCACCTCAGGCAAGTACAAGATCATGAAAGTAGAGCTCCACCAGTGGATTTGTTGGTGATAGTAAGACATCTGACCATGCAAATGGGATGGCCAAACTTGCTGACATATAAATTATTGTCACTGTTGGACTGGACTCCTTCAGCCAAGTCTTAGTGAACACAAGGACACATGTTTCTTTGAACTCCCACAGGCATCTGACCTGTGCCTTGAGCTTATCAACTTTGTTCCAGATGGACTGAACATTAGAAAGCAGAAAAGAAGGTAAGGAAGGAGATTTATGCCTGTCATTAAGATTTCCTCAGCCACACTGAACTCCTCCTCTCCTTCCTCTCTTTCGCTTCTTCTTCAGATGGACAGCCAAGTCTCTAGGTAAGATATCAGTTGGAAAGTTGGAAATGTCAAAGTGGAGGGTAGCTGAAGATGGGAAAAGTGCAAGAGGGTACTCATGACTGTACCACACAATGGAAGCGCCATCTTGTTAGCCAGTTACATCCAAAGTTTAGGAAATACGAAAGCAGCACAAACAAGCACACTGCATCATGTTTACACCATTGTATAAGTGAACCTTAATAATACTATGAACTAAGCTGACTGAGCAATTGATATGAGAAAATAGTAGTAAGAAACTAAAATGCTAGCTAGCTGTGGCAAGTCACCCTTACGTTGAGCATCCTTGACCTTGAGAAGCAATGAGACACAAATAACTCAAAGGAAAGAATAAATGAAAAAGTATGCAGCAGCTGGAAAATGCTGACCTTCACTTTCTGGAAGACTTCATGATTCACTTTGTTGCTATTTGAGGCCATCCACATCATCACATGTTCCATAACCTTACTTCTTACAATAGGCAGGTGGATTGCTGAAGTAGATTTAACATCAATTACATTAAGAATCGGGTTGGGTGGCAAAGTTCCCAAACTACGCCTGACATTAGCACCAGCACAAGAACATGATAAGTGAATAAATAAATCACAACAGTAGACATTATTGTAAATATCAATATATAAGCACAATGTTGAAAACAATAAATAAATCACAAGAGCCAAAGTAGCTATGAAAATGTCTTCTTTGTTATTTGCCTTTCTTTTCTGCAAAAATATCTTTTATAGTAAGGACACTGTTAACCCAGCGAGAGCCTTGCTTTCTTGCATGGTGCTGCCCAGAGGCCTGAACCACACTGTCTATAAGCACTGCTGGGAGATCACTCATCATTGAGTTCACTGTATCTCAGTGTGCAACATTGTTGCTTTGTGATCCTGCTTTACACTCCACTGACATCTTCAGAATGGAAAGTTAGAGCCTGTGTCCTAGTTACCCATGACCTACTGTAAGCAGAGCTAACTTTTAGAATCTAGAAGCAAAGGATGCTCAGGACTAGTCCTGACCTCTTGCTGTGCCCCTGTACATATTAACAACAAATCATCAGCCCCTATCAGTCATAAAAATGTTCCAGCTGTCAAAAATATCACTCTTTTCTGATTGACGCATTTCAGTATTGATGTTGTGGTATGATAATATTTCCTTTCTTGGTATGAGCCAATGGACTGATCATCCTTTATATAAAAATTAGGCCTTAATAAAGTAAATAGCAGATATTAATGAACCAGCAAGTTGCCAAGATATGCACTTTAAATGTACCAGCCATGTGTATTTGCATTTTAATACAGCGTGTTCTTTTCTCTCTGCATACTGGTAATAGAACCATTTATCTGGTCAACATTCTTCTGACTATTGATTGATTAATTCTTGAAAACAAAATATTTTTATTAATGAACTGTCCAAGCTGTACCTCTAAACTTTAGAGTCATAAACATCTTGGACTGTTTAAACAATGACATTGTGCTGAACAACAATTCCAGAAGTGGTCAACCATTGGTTTGGGGTGAAGGTCATATGCATGCATAATTTTCAAAAATCATTTATACAGGGCATGGGCATGTATGTCTATCCCATCATTTACTCGCATGTGTCCTGTCTATCCCAAAATGGATGTTCCTTGCTTGTCCCTTAAAATTTACGCTATTATTATTATTCACTTAATATACATTTATGTTGCTTATAGATTTACAGGTAGTCCTCGCCTTTCGACGTTGATCCTTTCTTACGCAGCGTCGTAAACCGAATTTCGACGTAAGTCGGATCCTACGTTCATACAGTACTGTACCATAAAAACAGTACAGTACTGCAAACACTTAGCCTATCCAAACACCTATCCTAACACAGTACCCTACATAATTATCAATAAACATAAGTACAGTAAAACATTGTGCAGTAGAGTACGCTTTGTTATCACTGTCGCTTTCACATGTTTAAGGATGCGATATTTACCCTTGATAATCGTAGCGACAGTCGAATGACTAAGTCCTAATGACCTGCCAATTTCTGTTGCTGTTTCCCCCTTCTCAGATTGCCTTATGATATCCAGTTTCATCTCCATGGTGATGGCCTTCCTTTTCTTTGATGCACTGTTATCAGATGAGTCGACCTTTCGCTAAACCTCGTAAGTCGGAATGAGCGTCGTAACCACGAAACGACCTAACTCGAGACCGTCGTAACCCGAGGACTACCTGTACTGAAATCTGCCATTGTCTTGGCAGGCCAGGTCAAATGATTTTGCGGGCTTTATTTTCCCCGGATCTGATTTAAATGGTCAGCAAAGGGACTGCATACTCAGTGTTTACTTTGGCAAGAATGACAGCAGCAAATTTAGACCCAAAACTAAAAAGAGACTTACAGTTATGCAGAACATCAGCATAAGCTGACACCATGTTATAGGTCATGGGATACTTGATGAGTCTGCAAGAAAGAAAATGACTGATTAGCACTGCCTTGGAATGATGGAAGATAATGACTTAATAAATTTTGCATTATTGAATTGCATTATAAATTGCAGCTTAGCACAATACCTTTATAATTTTATGCAACCTTTAAAATTTGTTGGCAAAGCAATATGAAAAAGAGGAAACCTCTTTCAGGAAGGGAACAGCCACAACAGATTTTCCTAAAACAATTTTCTTTCCACCTTAAGTCTGAACTCAACCTTTCTTTTCAGAACAATTACTTCACTTCAACCCTGTCCTGGCCTTGAGCATGCATAATGTGTGTCTGTATTTACTTGGTGTAGGTGTGTCTGTATTTCCTTGGTGTAGGTGTGTCTATTGTAGATGTGTGAATGTTGCTTATATGCAAGTTTCGGTATATGGCTGTTGCTTCATGTCTGTTGGTTATTCTGTTTACTTTAGTATACCATTTCTGTTAAGCGCTCTGAGCATATTACTTGAAAAATGCTATACAAATGTTCATTATTATTATTAAAACAAATCCTAATGCAAGTCATTAAAAATGCCAAAACAAAAACACTCTTTCTTACCTCTGTATTAAAATGTCCAGTTTCTTGTGGATTTCCAACTCCATATCTGTCTTATTGGCTGGAGAATCATAAATGTGGCTGTTTGATGCATCAGATGTTTGAAAACACTTGTCAGCCGAACCAAAATGCCTTGTGAACACATAATGCAAGAAGTTCTTAAGAAATTCTAAATTCCCAAATAAAGTTGCTAAGTCATTGCTGTGTTTGATGTAACAGCCCTCAGCACAGCCAAGGAAACAAGCTTTGAAGCTTTCAGTTCCATTCCCACAGCAGTCAGAAGTTGATTTAGACACCATAAAACCAAAATCATTAAAACTGCTGTTAAATGGAAAGCTGTCCTCGGCATCTTCATGATAACCAATGTTTGTGCTGACATGTTGAACTGTGTTATGATCTGTGAATGTGTTTCCACTTAGCTGTTGATGAGGTGTATCAGATTTAGTGGGAACACCCCTCACCAGACAAACGTGATGGGTTATTTCATAGTCACCAGCAGTAATATAGCAGTTTTCTTTTAAACATATAGGATTTCTATTTTCACTGGGTGTCTCTGGCTGTATCGTTTGCCATTCTGGGTGAAAATTTGAGATAATAAACTCCAAAAATTTGAGCTCCACTTCTTCTTCTGCTGACTTATTTTCCAAGTTAAGATGTGAAAGTGCTTTTTGAAATGATGCCCCATGAGCTGAGCTTTCCATAACCACAGCTTAACAGGATCACGTCATGTGCACCTGAAACACACAAGCAACTTAAACAACAACAACAACAAACAAACAAGCAAAAAAAAAAAAACCCCAAACTTTTACAGAGTTAATAATAATGGAAAGTTTAACAGATATAAATGTTAGATAACTGTATAAAACTCGTACATCGTAAATAATTAAAAATATTTGACAATTAAAAATCTTCAAAAATATAGATCAATAATTTTGCATTTATTATGAAAGTCAGCTAAATCCAAAACCTGTGACTTTAAATGAATTCATATACTCTACTCTTGAACACTATCGTCGACATTGATGACAGTCGGATTACTGTTCGATTGGCATTTCAAGTTATCTTCGTCGTTAAAACGGGACGCTGTGTAAAACATAAATCTCCTGTCCTACGTAGGACTCTACAATTTTGCAAAAGTATTCGTTTAATTCTGTAATAAACCGATCGCTATACCCGCGCGTTCATGCTATAATTCAATGAAATCATCTACTTCCAGAAACCACTCTGGAAGCTAGCAACGTACTTGTAAATTAATGCCAACTTATGTTTCATAGTCAAGGTGTGTGTGCCTACATCGCCTGAAGTACGAGTGTGAGCGTCTTTGGTTACGAGGCGGCAGCTACAAATCTAGCTACGGCAAGCAGAGTTTTAAATCATTTACTAATATCTGATACCTTTGATTTGCTTTAGATTATCTTGCTCTTCATTTTTTTTAAATCTGTTGAACCAGAGGTAAGGTCTGACTGTAAAGGTAACAGTCGTCGATTGCTGATCTAAACCTCAGCGCCACAACTATGTGATACTGTGACGTCATTTTAGGACCGATGCAACCGCTTTAAAAAAATGTTGCCATAAAAAGTTTTTATTGTGAAAAAAATAACACAGATATTTCAATTCTGAAAATTATTTTTCTTCATTTAACTCATTTATGTTTTCATGACATATTCATACCGAGTAAACAATATGGCGGGTTGTGGGCCGCATGAATACGGTATGATATGTTATCACGAAGTATTGTTTCAGGTTGAAAAATATGTCCAAACAAAATGTGTTATTTTATTGCATATTTTTCATTAAGAAATCATTTTGTATGTTCTATGTTGTAGCCTTTTATTACTTAAACATTGTTACGTGTTTCTTTACAATAAAGTTACGTTTCATTCGCTATGAGTATGACTATTGATATCATTACAAGTACTAGCTCGGAGTCGAACTATTTGTAGCACTGTTAATTTACAGTAGTACACAATAAAAGTATACATCAATCAACCATTAGGCCGTCGAGCGTTCACTTAAAACTGATAACTCTTACAAATTACTTACTGACGGAGTGGCACATGGAACCTCTAAAGCTGGTGTCTTAAATGCGATACGGACAAAGTGTATTTGAGAATTATAACTGATGTACACATTTTTTTCGTGCATATATTGAATTAATGTAAAACATTAGCATTCTTAAAGTCTGTTCTTACGAGCAGTGAACTGTCAGTGGTTCCCTGTGTCCAGGGCTTAGCATGGAAAGTAGAACCCATCCCTCTCCTCCCATACCCATTTTCTGATACATTTATTCACAGATGGGTGGACAGAGGGAGTTTTCCCCACTTCAGTTTTGAATGAGCCTTGAACCAGCAACGTTTTACTAGGAAATCAATTCCTTTAACCACTCTGTGACGAAGCTGTGAAGCCACCCTTAGAAAATGTGTCCAGTGTTAATCTAAACCATATGGTGGCAGAAAGTTGTTAGATCATTGTGGAACATTGGGTATGATTAGTGATCTAGTTTTGGTTTCACTTGAAACATTTTACTATCCTAGTCCCTTTATTATTAGTTTGATGGATTTCTTTTTTTATTTAGAAATAATCTGCTGAATTAACAGTTTATGCTTTTCATTTTTGGTCTGTAGTGTTTTTCCATCATCTACAGTGGGTGGTTGTCAAACACAAGTTTTTGATTTTTGTTTTATTTTGCCACTGTGCAGGCAGAGGTTTATCTTACTAGGTCATAGGATGTGTGTGTTGTTTCTTCAAGTGTGTTAGGTTCACAAAAGTCATTTTGCAAGCAAGAGATAACATGGACTTGTCTGATCTTCTTAAGTTCACTGCATTTCCTTTGGAAGATTCTTTCCTGGGTGTTGATTATGTTTAATTCTGACCAGTCCTTCATAGAATACAAGCATAAGAAACTTGGTACATTTTTTTCTGGTTCTTTGCAGAATTTACTTCTTTCTTCTTTGATGTTCAAACTGTTTACACTCAGAGTATGCATTTCTGTACTCCTGAAGATATTTGCCTCTTTTCTGTTTCCAGAATCAGACAAAATCCAGTGGTAAGCTCATGTTTGCCCATTTAGCATCAGCTTTTTGGAAATCTCTCCCTCTTATGTGATATGCAATCAGCAGATGATAGAGTCTTTCAAAGATGCCCTTAAAACAGAGTTCTTTTAAATAAAAAAAAGAATCCCCAGTTTTAGGCCACAAGTTTCAGTTTGGCTATTGTGCCATCTTTTCTCTAGCTTACACTTTTACCATTTATGTTTCTAGAAGTAAAATTAGTATATATATATAGAAGCCATAGCACTGACATTATTTTTTCGTTGATGATGATGGTGATGAACTAGATAATTTCACGTTTGACAAGAGAAAAAGCGCAAGGTCAAAGCTATCACAAGAGTGATTGTGCAATATTAAAAGGAGGTTACGTAAACCAATGCCTATGATTTGGGGGTGCATCATCAGTTTATAACAGAATCCATGCAAATCAACAAAAAAGAGTACATAATTTCTAATCAATAAGAAATAATTTTTTTTTGACTACTCAGGTACTGAAATATGATAAAAACCACTGATGGTTGGAAAATAACCAAGAAAACTGAAAATGAGTCTCTTAGATCAACAGAATTTTCTTCTATGCTATCTACAATATGGTACAATAAAAAACTAATAGCAGGGTTGCATTCTCTTTATTTAGTTATTCCTCGCAATTTCCGTCTCTTGGATGAGTTGGAAGCAGGGCAGAAAGGGGGTGGTGATGGCACACTCAGCTGGGGCCTTCAAAATGATGATGACATGTCACTGTCAGAATGGACTGGATCTATCATTGGCCCACCAAAGGTCAGTTTTCATTTATTGTTACAGATTGGAGAGAAATCACATTTCAAAATCTGTAGAATGTAATAATTAAAAAAAAAATGTTAGCTATGTATTTATTGATTGAAACTAGTACTGTTTTAAGAAAGCAAACATGCAAAAATCACTACCTTTTCCCTTCTAAATGACATGTATTGCTGTTCATTTTCATTAATGCTGATAGGTTAGTTGTGATTGTGTCTACTCTCCTTTGTCCATTAATAGGAAGTTGGTTCTGTACATCCATGCATCTTAAGGTGTATATTATTGTAATGGAAAGCTAAATTCACGACCATTTACTTTTGGTTGGTACAGATTTAAAACAGCTATAAAAATGTTTTTCCCCCCTGCAGACTGTGTACGAAGGTCGTATATATCAGCTGAAAATGCACTGTGGGGATAAGTATCCATCTGTACCACCAACTGTGCAGTTCCATACACGGATAAACTTATCATGTGTCAACAAAGACACCGGTGTGGTAAGTATTTACTATCGGTTTTTCCCTTTGTTTTTATTTGTGACTGATTTCTTGTCATTGTCTTTGTCAAGAATCAACTTAATTTCACCAAGACAGAAAGATTATTGTTTTTCAACAAGTTTTTTTTCTTCACTAAAGCAAAAGTTTTTGATTTTGCGACTTGAAGGATGGTAAACAGTTGAACATCTTGAAACTATTATATTGGTGGATTTTTACTGCTTCTCTTCCAACGGTTTGTGAACTCATTTTGGTTGTTCAAAAAGGCATTCTGCATGCAATCCAATGAGCAGCCAAAAAGAAAAGACTTTTTCCGATAAGATCTGCTCTGTGACTGGACTTGTGGTGTGGACAGGATCATTTGCAGCTTAGTTCACAGTTTTTTTTTTAATGAATTGCACATGCTGGAGCAGCTTCTTGCTACAAATCTTTCATCTCATAAGGCAATCTGCAGACTGCAGTTTTGCATGCTTTGTTGTATGTGTCCATGTATGTTTATCTCTTTTTCTGTAAAGCACCATGAAATTTCCCATAAGACCAGGATATGGCGTTATATAAGTTTGCTGTATTATTGTTATTATTAAAGATGTCATAAAAGTAGAACATTCTGCATTGACCCACTGATTAGGCTTCAGTAATAGTGCACTTTTCATTAGGTAAACTCATGCTGCTCCAGGTGAAGCGAAAACACAATTCAAAGTGAAGATCTGAACTAGTAGTACATAATGTGCTGGACAGAAAGTTAGTTGTCGTCAAGGTTGTATTTATTGCCTTTCACAGACTATCCATCTAGAGATTATTTTTTTCCTTTCTCTTTCTATCCAGGTTGATCCGAAGAAACTGCCGTGTTTTCGACAATGGAACGCAAACATGACCCTTCAAAGTGTGTTAGCTGCTGTGCGAGATTCAATGCTATTAAAGGAGAATTTGAAGTGTCCTCAACCACCTGAGGGTTCAACCTATTTCTGATGTACATTCTTACTTAAGTATGTGAGAAAAAGTGGGGAAGGGAATCAGGTACCCTCTCTGCATCTCTTGGTAAAATCTGTACATTATGCTTGCTAAAAACTCACTGATAGCTCTGCTTTATGGGCAGGCTTGAGAGCAAAGTCTGCTTACATCTCTATGATCTAGTCCACAACATTTTGTCATTCACTGTCCTTGCAGTTTCCAATTTTTGGTGTCAAATTTAATCAAACAGCTCTGATGACAACTGTATATTGAGAGACAAAGCACTATCAAATGAATGAATTCATGACCATTGCTCTCAGTACTGTCTGTGGCAAAATGTCTATGTGGGCTATGAAAAAAACACCAGACTGTTGAAGATGGCTATGTTGACACATTCTTTTCATTGATAACTATAGCCTGATCGAAATGGTGCTTACTTTCAGTCCAGCCTAGGTGGTCTTTTGAAATACGTATAAATATGGTGCTCTGTGTTTCATGTGACTATTGAACAGTCATGCCTCACAGATAAAACTGATTGCAATATACACAAAAACAGACATTAAAATGATGTAATTCTAGATGATTTTTTTTGGATGAGGGCGGGCAGGGTGTATTAATGTTCACACATATTTTACTTGTTCTAACAGTACTTTTTTAACTTTTAAAAAATGTTTTGAAATAGTGAAATACAAATTATGTTCTGTCTTGAAATTAGCACTCCTGTCAGCAGATTATGACAAGACCTGTTTGAAGCGTTTTCTTTTTCAATAGCACATTTTTAACAATGGTCTTTTGTTGTAAATAATTGGTTTAGTATCTTGTGCTGTTTAAGAGCAGATCTTTGTAAGCTTTAATACAAATCGGCATTTTTTTCTCTCTCTCTTTTTTTTTTTTTCCATCTCTTTAGTCTACTGGTTTGTCTATGTTCAAGGTTATGATTTTTATGCTTCTTACTATAGAAATAGCAAGTAAGCAGTGGGAGTGTTCATCTTTATTTAGAGTTTTGTGTGGCATTTTCAAGCAAAAGCAGCACAGTTGTTACACCATAAGTAGTTTACAGACACTCGCAAGGACTTTTGAGGAAATTGGTCTTGTTTTGTAGAAGTGCATCAGTGTTTTCAGCATACAACTTGATTATCTTTGAACTTTGGCAAATATGCAAAGCGGTAGAAAATAAGAATGAACTTGTCTAAAGTTTCATGCTGTATGGCTTGCATCCTTTTTCATGCCACTGCAGGGTTAGATTGTCGACTTCAGACCATCTGGTGTTTGGAAGTAATCAGAACCACATTCTCTGTTGTTCATATATTTAGGATGAAACCTTTGGACTAAAGATGCTTATTTCATATTTTATTAGGCTTTTTTGTAAATTTTTCTTTTTGCAGCCTCAGATGGTAAGTTGGGTTAATCTGACAAAATGAAGTGTTTCTTCGAGCATTTGTTTTGAATCCTATATGCCACAGTTGTGCCCATGCCTTGTGGTGTGAACAGAATGGGATGACCTTATGTCTTGCAGATGCAATCTTATGTGTTTCACCTGGAAATCACCTTATAATCAATAGTCATAACTGTTAGACATAGCCTTGATATTTAAATGGGTTGCTACTTGCTGGCTTGCATGTCATGATGGAGGTTTTGTTAGGTGTGTGGACATTTATGATGGTGTTCCTGAATGGAATAAAAACTATTATGCCTGGGTCTACCTGCTTGAGAACATGCAGTTGACCCAGCTGTCAAATTGGGCACTTGATCCCATAGAGGGTGGAGGAAGGAAAGGCAGTGAGGGGGAGGAGACGACCTTCACATTTTTGTCTGTCTTTGCTTTGTAAGACTTTAACTCTTCACAGTTAACAATTTCTTTCTTAACCACTCAGTAAATGTGGTTTTTCGACTGTTAAAGAGTTAGAACTCTTAAACCAGAACTGTTAAAGAGTTAAATGTTGCAGTCAAATGTCGATATTCCTTTCCACTGACATCATGTCCCAAATACATTTCAGTTAAGACTGAATATCAATAAATATCAATAAATATCTAGCTACTTTAGGAGGTGGCAAGATTATGGTTTCCAACACTATCATTTTGTGTGGGGTAGCAATTACTTCAAGTTTTGTGGTACAAACCCAGAAGTAATTAACTTAATAATAATTATGCCATTTTTTGAGATTCCACAGTATTTGTCAATAATAGATCCTCACTGTAAAATGCTATTTAATCAGCATTGCTACTTTTTCATTTTTTAGCCAAGCCAAAATGATCAAGAATGCAAAAAAATTTGAAATTAGGCTTTGGTAACTTCTTTATATGATACCTGAAGAAATGACAATGACTATTGCAGATTGTAACAATGTTTTTGGCATGACCATTTATAAAATAAAGTATGGTAAGCCAACACCTCCACTGAAGCTAAATATCTGTCAACGTAAGAGATGATTGATAGAAAAGCTAACTTTAAAGCTTGCAAATGGCAGAAATTCTCTGAATAGCCTTTTTCTTGAAGCAGATCTATTGCCTGTGTTTATCTGATGTCTCTGAATGAGTTGGGATGAATGTAGTGAAAATGTGCCATGTTCACTGGCAGGTTACTTGCTCAGTTGTCAGAAAGTACCTCATTAGCCAATTTTGAAATGATGCATTGTCTCAGCTCATCTTGTGGTTCTGATATTTATAAATTATTTATTGTTGTAATCAACTTCCTTACCTCATGACACAATTCCATAAGTTTGTTGCTCTGTGCAGATTTATTTTCCCTCAAACAGTTACTTTGTTCACTGCATTGGCAAATTCACACACAGAAAGGAAGCTCCATGCATTTATAATTATACCACATCATTTATAATTATACAACATCATTTATCACCCTTTTGAGGACTTTTCCATGTTAATTGCATTTGTTTATAGCAGGAAGCATGTTTAGCAAACTGTTGTCTAAAAGTGTCCAAATGCTGCTTTGAATAAAGAATGAACAATAACATGCATTTATAAAAGCTTTTGAATAGCAATAAACAAATAGATTCCATTTTCTCTAAACATAGATATAGTGCCAGCAAAAACTTTGTGCAGCAGTAGCACAAAGGTGGGAATCTTTTATTTTGGCCAAGGACCATTTGCATCCTTATAATATCATTCAGACTGTAAAAAGTTAACTGAAAACGTCTCTCCCATCATGTACTTGTATGTGTCCTATCCCTATAATGGGTGTTCCTTGCTTGTCCCTCAAAATTTACATTATTACTATCAATATAAATTTATGTTGCCATGAAAAAACTTGGTTTATTGAAGTTTGAATCCTGCCTGCAGTTGCCTGGGCAGGGTCAGATGAAAGGATTGTGGGCCTATTATGGCCTGCAGGATGGATAATCCCCACCCCTACTCTATGTTTATGACCGGATAAGATGCTGCACATATAGGCTCAGGGTGCCACACAGGTATAAGGTTCTCAAGATGCATGCAAGCACTCAAGATGAAGTCAAGATCCATAGTAGGCAGCCCCTCTGTTAGTTTTAAAGGCTGATTTCTGCTGTTGTGTTGGAAGCAAGCTGTTCTAGCTATCAGATCCATAAGAATGAAGAATGTGAAACCTGAGGCATGTGAAGAAGTGTCTGTTTTACAGGATAGGGGTGCTGAATGCCACACTTACATCCTCAGGTATTCTCAACACTCGAAATTCCAATAAAAATTGTCAATGCAGTCTTGCATATCATCAATCTTAGACTTTTGCTTCTGTTTCCAGTTCAAAATCCAGAGATTAATACTTCTTCTTCTTACTCTGAAATGTAAGCAGACACGGCCAGCAAAATATTTTCATATTTGTTAATCACAAAATGTTGCAATTATTTGCTACTAAATTTTGCAGTAATCACCTGTAGCAGAAAATACACATAATACACCATGTCCTTGTCTTAATATTATCTTTTATTACCATGATAGTGTAATTTAGAAATAACTGGTCATCTGTCACGTCCTAATTAAAATATCATTGAGACTATAAGTAAAGAGTCAGATTATGTACTTGACACCTCAATCTAGATGCTGTCGACTAAGGGAGTGAGGGTTGATTCATCGTGGCATGGCAAGAACGTTTGCTAAGGGCATGGAAACAGAACTAAGCAACAGTTCTGGTGGAGGAGATTAGTCTGGATGCAAGAGTTTTAGAAATAAAGTACTTGTAGGCAGCATTGAATTGTATTTTACGAAGATGTTACACTGTATTAAATATATTGCAATGAGTTCAATCTATACCAAAATGTGAAAAGGATAACAGCAGACTTACCAATGGAGGGCCCTTTGATGTCTGACCAAAGTCCTTGAACGAGTCTGAAGATTTTCTTTTTCTAATCAAAACAAAAACAATAACCTTCAAAAAGTAAATAAATAAAAGGCTGCCATCTAGTGTTTTACACTGCCAACAAAGTAAAAATGACTGGAATCTACCATTCTGCATTAAACAGAAAATTGTATTATCAAATATAAAAAATGTAGTTCCCCCTGCGTCCCCAAAACCAACACTATATGCATGAAAGAGGTAAATTTAGTAAACATTTTTTAATAAGCAAGTGATAGGTTTTTTCCCTCTCCCCCACTCCAAAAAATAAAAATAAAAAAAAGCAATCATAGCTAACATAGCAAGGCTGATGTGTGAACTTAAAATGATTAAGCAACCAATGCAACTGTCTGGTTGCAACATTTGATGGTTTGATGGAAACTAAAGCGATACTGGAAATATGCATTTCAAATCTTGCAAATAAAAGCCCATGCATACGAAGCAAGAGGGAGTACTTACACATCTGTATTTTCTTGGTTCTTGCGTTTTAATCGATGTTGGGGAAATGAAGGCATGAACTCTGGGTCACATGCTGAAGAGAAAAAAGTTGACAATAAAAACAATTATACATGTAAAAGACTTGAAGGAAATTGCAAAAATACTGTATGGACAATGCAACTGCAGTGGTTAAAAGTGTTTTAGTACACCAATGTGAAAACGTGAGTTCTCTTAGTGCTACTAAATAAGGTGACCAGACGTTTCGGAGGTGAAAGCGGGACACGTGACGATGATGGTGTCGTCACCGTCAAAGAACGCCGAAACAAGTGATTTTTAAAGACAAGCAGGACATTTGACATTGGGCGTCGCGTCTGATGAGCAGGCGGGACACGAGGTCAAAAGCGGGACGTCTGGTCACCTTATACTAAACAAATTAATAACAAACATATTTTGATCAGTTCAACTGACGTAACATGGAGGTCACTTACGATGTGGCTGTTCCTTGAAGTATGAATGGTCTAAACAATCTTCGGCTGTGGCCCTAAATGTCAGAGTATATAGTTTAGCAACTGTTTGAATTGAGAATATCCAACAATGCCTGCTTTGTAAAAACAATTTACTATTTTTAGTACTAACTCACACTTTTAGTATTGCAGCTATATTTTTTTTTTATTAAAAAGTAGCATCGAAAGTAATTTTCTCTGTGATTGTTACTGCTGGCCAAAATGAAATGAAATACAGGTGGTGGCAAAGTATTGCATATTTCTCATTTAGAACACTCCTAAATAAATGAGGCTGCAAAAATGGTTATTCTGATGCCTACCTTTTATCTGGATCGTACATAAAAAGACCATTCAGAAGCCGAATGCCTGACTCAGACAACCAAGGAAATGTGTGGCGCAAATTGTTATACCTATGGGACAAAAAAAAAACAAAGAAAATATGTAACAATTACAATTATCTAATTAGAAGTCCGAGGTTCAGAATCACATAAAGGGAAGGGAAACATTTAAAAAAATTTAAAGATAAGTGGAAATCCTTTAAATTTCAAGTCTTTTAATACTTACGGTTGTTTTCTGAGTGAAAACTGTTTGAAAGCTGGTAGTTTGGAAAACCCCTGTAGAAACCCAGATTTGTGTGAGAGAAAGATATGGAACAGACATGCAGAAACATATATACATTCATATCCTCAAATGCAGGTGTGCATACATGCATACATATATACATTCATATTCTCAAAAACAGGTGCGCGTAAATTCTTCTGTTGTCTTGTTAAATTTATCTTGGAAGTAGGTGCACTTGTCTAGCACTTACAACTATTGCCATTAACAAGTTTACCATCAAAAGCTGCTAAGCCGAGTTGCACTAAAGGTGACTAAGTGAAAACATACAGGCCAGATGGTATCATTAGGAGTGCCCAACATCTCCATAATAAGTTCAATCTGTTGCAGCTCTGACCGCCCTGGCAAAAGTGGTCGATGAGCAAGCAATTCTCCCAAAATACATCCCGCAGACCTGGCAATGACAGAACTTCCCTGTTTAGTCAGAAGTCATGATAAACTCAAAGGATGTGCTTGATCACATTTTTTAGCAAGTCTATACCATGATATATCCTATATTTGGCTTTTAAAAAAATCTGCATACATATTTCAACTCTGATTATCATGAGCACCATCATATCTTTTTATTTGGTTCCTCTTTGCATTTTCTGTATTTGCTTTTATTTATCATTAGTACTGTTGTTTATTCTTTCATAGTTCATATGTTATTTGTTTGCTTTCCTGTTCCTCATATGCTGTCCATGTCTTGTTCTTAGGGGCTAAAAGCATACTCCATAGAAGTGAGTATGCACTTTACAAATTTCGCTTTTATCATTATTATTATATAAAACTCTTATTAATGTTAATAGCTTATGTCACTGTTTAAAGCAGACATCAACAATTATTTTTTAACTAAGACTCCTTTTCACATGTTTGTCTGTTGAAAAGCGCTTTTGGAATTAACTACAATCAGTACATAAAAGTATAATAATGAGCATAACTGGAAAAGTCAGTGTGCTGAAAGGATCCTTAAGAAAAGAACAGAAACCATCTCAGTTTTACTCAGTAACAGAATTATACTTCACCACATGTCAATTGCTGTTGTGTGAGTTTTGGATCCAAACAGGAGCTCTGGTGCCCTGTACCTGGGAAAAAATGCAAACAAGGTAAAAGTATATATCACTTAGAAATGCATACCTGCAAACCAGTTCAAATCTGATATATTCAACCTTTTAGTAACTTTTTAAAATAACAGCATAAAAACAATGTAAAAGAAACAGTAAAATGAACTGATGTTGAAAAGATAAGTGCATAAAATAAAATAAAAAATATTTTGCAGTCTGGTCAATCTTTATGCAAGCAAATGACCAAATAAGTACAGATGGAAATTTTTCATTTACCACAATGTGACCACTTTTGGTGTCAGAGGTTTCTGTGGGAGGCCATAGTTCCTGGCCAAACCAAAATCAGCTGCAAGGAAATCATGGTAAACAAAGGATGCTTTTCCTTCTCATCTATAAATATATTTTAAAATTTCATAGATGACACTGCACTGAAATGGTGGTAGAGCATCTACATAATGCAAGGATCTAAACAAAGAAATCATCTCTTTCTGTTAATCATAACAAAAAATGTACAAACCCAGGAAGCCTGTAAATATACCTATCTTATTTATCAGTTTATTTTAAACAGTAAATGAATAATTTAAAGATTTAGAAACAAAATCAGTTACCTATTTTGACACAGCCTTTGTCAGTCATCAAGAGATTGGACACTTTCAAGTCCCTGCAGTTAAGAAACCTCAGAAATAAGTAAGAATTTGTTTTGCTGGGCTTAATGTGCCATGGCATTCTAGTTTATTTAACAAACATATGACCAGCTCTACAGTATTTCATGTGAAAAAAAGGTTGTGTATATATACATGTGAATTCATGCACATGCACACGAAAATTTAAAATTTTGAAAACTTGAAAAGGAGTGCAGTTTGAGGGATAGTTCCAGTAGAATGTATTAATCTGGAAAGCTTTGTGTTCAAAAATAAACATTTTTAAATATCTTATTTTAAATGAAATACCTTTTCCCCCAGCCAAATCGAAAAGTCTATTTTAAATGACTTTCTAAGAATACAAGGCACTTTCAAGTACATGCCAACAAAAGAAAGAGAACAAAAGAGCAAAAGGGCTAGTAATTCTTACATTCTCATATCTAGCAGTTTTGATTCAGTTCTCTTTGTTGATTTAGACCACAAAACCGAAGTCTTGAAATAGCATCTAAAATTTTTTGCACTCATATAAAGCAGTCACAGTTAACGTAGCAAGGCTGATGTGTGAACTTAAAATGATGAACCAATTAATGCACCTGTCTGGTTGCAACATTTGTTGGACTGGAAACTAAAGTCATGCTGAAATATGCATTTCAAGTCTTACAAGTGAACGCCCCATAATCCCTCTCACACACACACACACAAATGGAATTCCCCTTTTGACAAATTTGAAATTCAGTATCCACCTTTTCAAGGCCCAACTTTCATCCCCATGCACATGCATACATGCATATGTGTGTGATTGTGAGAAAAAGAGAGCATGTGTGCCTCTTTTTTCTCTCTTGGTTAAAAATAATGCCCAAGTAAGCATTTAATAAGGTCAGCTGACTGACCTGTGAATAATAAAGTTGTCATGAAGGTAATGCAGTCCTTTAAACAGCTGCAGCATGATGCATTTTACCTGCACAAAAATGAAAGAAAATACAGGTGAAGTCACATCTGAATCTTTCTGTAAATACCAAACTGATGTCAGAGATGGGATCAGGCCAAAGAACTAAATGACTTCAAACCAGTGGTCTTGACCCCTATGCTTAGTATGGAGGGGGTAATGTGCAATTAGTCACTGCCACTGCTGATCAACTAGATCCTTACCAGTTTGTGTACAAAACAAAAGGAGGACTGGATGATGCCTGCTTGACTCTCTATAATTTGGTAGCAAGCCATCTAGTATTCTATTCATGGACCTTTTGTCTGTGTTTAAATACTCCAATATCATTCAGCCATACTTACTATTACAATATCAAACACTTTGATAATAAATATTTGATCCCCACAGGGGTGTATTTTGTCCCAACACTGTTCTAAGTCCAGACAGATTTCTCTAATTGTAACCTGATGTTGATTAAGTTTGCTTATGATATAGCACTGATAGTTTGGCTCAAGGAAGAGGACTCACTGGGGAACAATTTCTTTCAGTTAAGAAAATACATTTGTAGTTTGAAGAATGCTTTCTGGTGCTCAGTGTTTCTCACCCACTACATCACCATTTCCAAATGCCACCTTCTGATGGAAACAACTGGTGGCCAAGAAGAGTGCTTTTGCTAAGTCCTTCTTGCCAACTACAACAGCACTCTACTAACAGGGCTAACGGATGTATATTTATATATGTGTTTCTCATAATCAGTGCTAGAGGAAGTGGTGTGTTGGGAGGGGTAAAGTATAAGTGATGGTATGGATGCGTAAGGTGTGACCTTATTTTGTTTGGTTTATTACTTATGGATGCTCCTAACAGAAGAAAATTTCTCTGTTGTGGAGAGAAGTTGACAATAAAACGTTTTGTATTGTATAAAATGGATAACACAGATCTTAAACATCTCCCAGTTAGAAGAAAAAGGCAATGTTAAGTCCAGAAAATTCATTTTCTTTTACCTACCTGAGATTCTGAAAATGGTGCAGGCATATTGTCCAGCAGAGATGCCAGGTCTTGTTCACAGTATTCCATCACAAGAAATATGCTGTAGAAACCACATGGATCAAAGCTGCTTTCTTGTTAAAAGTTGTGTTTTGTATGTGTGAGTGAGAGCCCAAATATGTGTAGTCCTTTTAACAGGTATGTACAAGATGATCTTCTGATGTAATTAATTTACTCCTTTAAATTTATCTGTATGACATATGGTGTGAAAATATTAAAAGTATACTGCCAGAAAACCTCATACCTCTCAAGGCTTTTACCTACTACTACTTCTTTTAGTTCCACAACATTCTGATGACGAAGATTGAGCAGAATGTTAATCTCACGCAGCCCACTTATTGGAATTCCTGCATGTAAATAAAATGTTCTCTTGTACTAAACAGACACATACCTACATTTAACACATAAAACCAACAATGCAAATACAAATATAGTACATGCACTCTCTCTCTTTTTTTACACAAACTTGGGCGGTCCAGTGGTGCACAAGTTAGCACCTGTCACCAATACAGCAAAGACTGGCTGTCCTGGGTTCAGCTCTTGTCTTGGGCACTCTCTGCATGTAGCATCTGTTTCCAGGGCTGGCTGGCTGCCTTGCCGTGATATAGCTTAGTTGCTGGCTCAGTATAAAACACCCATTCCCCCCCGCCCCCACACTCACACGTAACATGCTCTTAATTTCCTACAGAAACACCAATTTTAAAAGGTTAATGTAGACTCCAACATAAAGGTCAGCTCAGTTCCAACATTCTTTAAACTTTCATTAAATGTGTTACTAATTTTATACTAATCTGTGTTTATGAGAAAAAAATCATGGCAGGATGATGTCATTAGAGTACTATGTCAAGGAGTTGACTGTGAATACTACAAGATTACGCTAGTTAGGACAGTCTATGAAACTGAAAATCGGTTCATACAGCTTTTCATAGTTCTTATTGTGAGACAGCTTGTATGTTGTGGAAATATGTAACTATTTGTTCCAATCTAAGAAATTTTCATCAGAGATGAAATAAATCTAGTCTAAAAAATAAGTTTTCACTCTGAAAAATGTTTTAAAAAATAATATTAGATGAGGATAGGGTGATGCGGGTTTGGTGAAAATGCATGAGCAACAAAGTTGCTAATGTTAAAAAAACTGCAGGTTTTTTAATAACTTTTGTAAGCTTTGTTGGTCAGTGTCAATTTAGTTGAAAGGTAACATTTAATTCAGCACAGGACAACCGATTTAACTAGCCATTTTCTCACAGTATTTTTCAGTCCATAGCTGCCTGTGGATCATCAAAGACAAAACAAAATGTCTACAAGCAAAATAAAATGTCTAAGATAGCACTCAACAGTTAACTGAAAAAAAGCCAGGAATGGCTTCTGAAATATTCTAAATTACAGACATGAGTTGTCAGCAAGTTTTTATAAATACGTATAAACACTTCAGACAATGCTTTTTCACAACACGTACCGTATTTTTCCCCATCCATTCTCATTTTCTTCAGGGCAACAATCTTATTGCATTTTGTGTCTCGTGCACGGTCTGCACACAGAATACTGATATAAACTGCTCAGTCTTTTACAAAAAAGTCCAAAATGTATATTCGTATAGCAGCTGTACATAAAGACCATAGCTATAGTTTCTGGTTCAAATGTTTACTCTCATTGAGTTTCTGCTTTAAACACCAACAATTATTGCTTAAAAGTCATGGTTAGAATTTATTGCCTACTGCAGCTCTCATGGCTGCTAATAAGCAGTGCTGCAATTTAGGATACATTGAATTAAAACATTTACTTTTATGTAAATTGATATGAGTAAATATCAATAAATTAAACTGCATGTTCTAGACCAGACCTGGGCAAAGGCCGGCCCGCCTCCTGTCTCTGTCCGGCCCGCCCGCTAGTATATATACTATATATACTATATATGCAGTATTGGATAAAACTGAGTTAACTATATTAGTCAGGCCCTCTAAAACCATCCCAATTTCTCATGCAGCCCCTTGGGAAAATTAATTGCCCACCCCTGTTCTAGACTGACAATCAGGTAGTTATAAGAATTAACACAGTCCACAAATGCACACACATACATGCAAGCATAAACACATACATATACAGAAGCCTATCTTTATAGAGGGAGAGGAAATAAGCACAAACTGAACAGAATTTAGTCTCCCTATACAACACTTATATGAAATGAACATTACATACAAACAACACCATAAGTGCCTTCGCCAACTCTGTTCAACTTTTCAAAGTCTGTGACACTTCTACAATTTCCTGTCTGCAACAGATTAAGCATATGTGTGAAAAGTGTATGCCTAATGTTGATGAAAATGAAGGTTGAGCAAATTCTGTCTCATACACACACATATACAAAAGCTTACCTACTACTTTCTGTTCCGCATCCTCTTGCTGCTCCCCTATATTGTGTCCTCTTTAGTTTATTGAGCCAAAACATTATCATTTTGACAAAATTTGTTGAGCAGTGCAATTGGTTATTGCTGTTGTTAGTTTCATATGTTACTGCTTCAGTGTGTGCAATAATTTGTAATTAAGAGTTGAGAGAGAGAGAAAAAAAGTTGGAAGTTTGAAGTAGTTTATTCAAGGGCAGAGAGAGACAAAACATGAGAATGATATGGAATAGAAGGAGAATGAAAAAGCGAGACAGTTCTTCGTTTAAACAAATGAGAGAGGTAATCAATATTTAAGAAAAATAACTACACTCTCTAAACTAACCTTAAACCTTATATTATGCTTGACTTAGGTAAGTAAGATGCTTCACACTTTCAGAGATGACTTAACTGCATTTCATATTCAGCATGCTCAATCCAAAAAAAAAAAAATCATATTTCTTAAGTTGACTGATTAAACGTTTATTTTCAATGAATGAAATGCTGTTTTGTTGTTAGTGCCTATACTTCTCCTCTACAGTAGTGGTAATAAATGCTTCTATCGATATTTATAAAGGTTCTTGTTTGCAGGTATTTTAAGTAATAACATATAGGTGCTTTATAAGTTTCAAGTCGTTCACCTTATGTTGCGGTGAAATCTCCATCCACTCTCCTGTCAATATAGAAAACAACGCAGACCTGTCCTGCGTTTCTTTTCTTTTGAGGTCCGATTCAAAGTTACTCATTTTTCAATCGAATATTTTAACTGTACATCTACAAGCTATTTTTTCTTATCGTCTTTGTCTGATATCTTGTCAAGACTTAATATTTGTAGGCAAATAACACATAAATCCCACTTGCGTCCAGAGAGACTTCAGCGTGCGATACTTTCCATCAGAGTTACCTCGACTTGGTGCACTCAAACATTTAGTACGCGTGTGTGCGTGTGTTTGTGGGTTTTTGCACTTTGGAGTAGGGCGGGGACGACTCCACCAAGTCCCATGACTGCCATCCATCACGAAAATGATAGTGAATTGCACAAAACCTGAAATATGTGTCAAAATTGCCGACATCACTCACCTTAGTGAACAACCTGTCTGTATGGATATAAATTTGCTGTATTATTATTATTGTGCTTTTTGTACTATTATTTTACACCCTTCCCTTAATAAGTGTATTTCATATTCATTGCCTGGTAATGTGAATCTTGGAGAGACTTGGTTCATCATTATTATTATTAATGTTTTGAGTTTTTCTTCTATAGTGGCGTAAGCTAATTTGGTTTGGCCATGACAACATTTTATCAAAGACTATATCCTTCAGTCTCTAACACCTCACTCCCCAAAACGACCTTTAAAGGTTATGGGACGACCTTTTTTTATATCCTTCAAGGTAGCTTGAAAGATGGTTGACGCTGTGTGGTATTCAGAGAAAGGTTAGGATTTTGATGTAAGGTTTTGATTTAGCAGAATGACTGAGCAAAGAAAATGCTTGGTTTTCAAGGTTTTGTAGTCAGTAACCATGTTGGATTGCTAGCACATGCATAGAACACAGGTCAACTGGAGACTTTTTGGGTAAACATAGACAACTAAAATATCTAATGAGCAGTATTAAGGGACATTGCATTTTCTTCTGCTAGATTTGGCCAGTACACATCACTCGCATTTAACTAGTCAAATTCTGTCTTGAAATACCAAGTATTTTATTTAACATGACATCTACATACACTGCAAATTATGCAAGTCTGTTACAAAAACACGTTCGACCTAGTTTGGTCAGAGCAAAGGCCACACATTATATTGGACAGGGAACACAAGATATCAAACATCAACCAGCAAGCAAACCAAACATGTCAATCTAAAAGGCAACTCTTCAAGCAACAATTCAGATGACCATTTACCAGGTAATATAGCTATATCTTAATCTTAAAAATCCATTTCTGTTTGGATGCTCCCATCACTTATTTTCTGCAGCTTGTATTTAGCATTCAACTGAAAAATGAAAGAAAAAATTTAACACACTTTTATATTCAAAATGAAGCAAAATTAATTTTTATTCTGTCTACTTTCAAATAAAAAAAATGTTCTTTCAGGTTAATTGAAACTGCTGACTATTCAGGAACCAGTCCATTAAATACAGTTCCAAGCACCCCAAGTCATGCAGAAAAATATACATCACAATATTGATGTATTACATAATTATTATCAGTCAAAATTGCCACTCTATGAACAGACGTGCACACAAATCTAATACGAAACACGTTCATATTGTAATAAACTATAACAATGACAATAAATTCATTTTTTTTCTGTTTACACTGTTGGCATCCATTGGCACTGATCTCATCTTCGGAATATTGACAATCAAGATAGGATTTCATACAAAAATAAAGCATTTCTCTTCTAGACATTATCTTATGTGATCAGAAATGTGATCCACAATAGTGGATTTCACTTGTGCCTGTCTTTCAGTTTTGCCCTTTTGTTCCTTTTTGCAGCAAGCATAAAAGTTGATTTTTTTTCCTACCCACACCCCCAATGCTCCCCTCCTCCATTACACCAATCAGCAAGCCATTTAAACTGTGCCAGAATCTACAAATTCACAAAAAAAATTTCTTTCATTTCCATTCTGTACATACGGATGTATGATGAGGTTCATAATATTGTAGGTAACATACAAAATATTGAAAGCATCTTAACATCTTAACAAGTACCACCTCAAGTCACAAAACAGCTCAGTACAGAATGCTTATCGACTTCTGAGGCAATTATGACAAGCAGTTCCAAATACAACAATGAAGGTCTCACAACAAAGTCAGGAACTTTTTAAGAAAATAAAGATTTTATAGAAAAGCTGGCATTCCTCACATGTCTATTAAAATCTGACATTTTACATCTTAGAAAATTTTAAAATATATTAACTGTTTAAATAAATTCCTAAACAATTATTTAGCACCCAGACTGATTTATTTGTGTGACAATTTTAAGTGGTTAGGTGGAAGGGCTGTCAATGCTTAAGTATTCAGTTTCTGTCCATCTGCAAGATGTGTTTTTTTCAGTTGTACATATTCAAGTAAGCTGTAAAAAAAGAGTTAAAAATCAAAAGCATGAAAATGCTACCATAAAATGTTGGAAAGAAAAATAAATATTCTTTGGCATTCCCCCTATTTTTTTATGGCAATATGGCTTTGATATTTATTGAACTCCATCCTTAGGTGAAGAAACTGGCACAAAGTAAAAAAAGTGAAATCACAGCAATGGTCCTTAAGATTTTATTTAACATATTTATCAGCGAAAATGCTTTTCTTCCAAAAATTTATTACACAGCAGACATTCTTACAGCTGATGTATTATTTTATAAATGCCTATTATAAATATCCTGTAGTGTGAAAAGCAGATCTGTGATGACGGATGTTTATTATTTTGATTACTAGATATGCAAATGCCAAGCATATTTTATTTCATTCAAGTGTTGGAAGAGTGACATTTAAAATCTCAATACAACTCACGACTGAAGAAAATTGCACCCTTTTACCAACTGAAAATATGGCACTATGTAGCAGCTATATAACTTAACATTCAAAGAACACTAAAATGTGGCTTGAAAAAGTTTAGGTCACTGACTATAGTCCACTCTTGCCAAGCTCAGCTGAAATTCTGCATCAAATATTCATCATTTTATTCATTTAGTACTTAAAAACATTTTCTCTGCTTTGTAATACCATGAGAAAAAGACGAGAAATGCTTCTTTGTTGATTTACAACAAAATATTGTTTAATTCGTTACATTTTTTTCGCTCATCCCTATAGTGGGCATAGTTTTTGATCATATATTTTTGAGTAACTCTTCAACATTTAATTCAAATATGCAAAAAAAAAAAAGAAGCTATTTTCAATTTAAAATCCATCAGTTTACTTTTTAAAAGAATTGTTTTGCATTACTGAAACATCCTTATTAAGAATAACTGGACCTATAACTTTAGTTTATATTACAAAGATATTAAAAAATAATGACA
Source organism: Pomacea canaliculata (assembly GCF_003073045.1). Taxonomy (NCBI): domain Eukaryota; kingdom Metazoa; phylum Mollusca; class Gastropoda; order Architaenioglossa; family Ampullariidae; genus Pomacea; species Pomacea canaliculata. The sequence goes on from NC_037601.1 coordinate 11,960,909, forward strand.
ATAAAAGACAAAACATAAGAGCAACATATTTGTTCTTTAGAAATGGCAAGCACAGAAAACAGTCTCTAGGTACTTTACAGGCTTCATCAAAAACACAAGTGACAAGTCAAAAATTAGTTCAAATGCATGTGCAGATGTCTGTATGCCCATGAATATACATTTCTATGATGCTGGTTACACTCATGTAATGTGCTCTGGTGAATGGAATGCATTTGTTCTATGGATGCCAGAAATAAGCACTGTATTCTCCCACAGGGGTCATCGCTTAGCCACACTTGCTGCTATACCTACTGTTCTAGCCTCCACCCTCCTTTCCTGGGGCTTGATTTTTTGATGCACCTTTGTCAACATTTGTGACATCATTTATATAAAGAATACTTCTTTCAAACATTTCAAAATTTGCACCAAAATGCAACAGCTTAATAGAAGTTAATGATGCTGATTGTAGTACTCTACTTTTTCTTCACGTTTTCCCAGTTTCACCTTTGATTGTCCTGTTTGCTGAAGAAAGCCATCAATTTACATTGGACATGGTGCCGGCAACAGAGGAATAGAGCATCTGTATTATTCTAATATCTCATCCTTGCTATATAAATAAAGCAGCCATAGTGGATGAAGCTGAGTTCAATGTCATTTCTGATTCCTTACTGTGGTCATTAGAAGCAGGGTTCTCAGAATTCCAAGTTATTACTAGCAAGCATACAGAAGTTTTGGGGAAAATATGCAATTGTGATGTGTAATATCAGGACACAATTCTTAAGGCTTTCTTTGTAAAGCACTCTTACTGGACAGCTCTGGTAATGGATAAGGTAGCATAGCTTAAAATGTAACCATCAAGAGTGCTCCTTCACGCTGGTGAAATGTGCAAATAAAGAAAAAATTCTAGGAGTCACACTTCACACTTTCACTTATAAGCTCTCAGTACTGAATAGAAAATGTACACCAACTTAAACCTATTATTTTAACCAAGACGGACCATAAAAATCAGTTTGCTTCACCGATTTCCTGCAACCATTTCCACTGCAGTCACTCCTTTTCTATTACCTCTCTTGGGTTTACTTTTGAGACAGAAGTCTTTATACATGCACAATGTAGCCTTACACTTACTCCTCCTAAATTTATTTTCCCTTGGACTTTTTTTTTTACTGGCTACAACATTTTTCCTGATTCTTTATTCAATCACTTACAATCAAAACAATGTAATGAATTTTGATGAAAAGAGAAAGGAGTGTGATACTCTGTCTGACCAGGAATGTAAGGGGAGGTTAAGTCTAGACTTGGCACTGCAGTAATCATACCTGCTACCTGAGAACAAGAATAAACATTTTTAATACACCAATCTGAAGCAAAAAAAAAAAAAGCATGGCTATTCGGTGATCTTCACTGCTCCTTACACCTGCTGAAAACTGTAAAAAGGCCTGGTAGACAGCGAGCAAGTGCGAAACAGTTCTGTGTAAATCAGTGCCATGACATAATATATATAGGTCTTTATGAAACTGTGGTGGTCGTATCCAGTCTGTGAGAAATGTGCCCATTTAAAAACAGCAGTGATGCACTAAGCAAAAAGGCACAGGATATAAAACAATGGACAATGAACTGCTCAAAGCAGCTTTATTCAGTTTTATTAATTATTTACCTCCCAATTCTTTTCCCCTTCAGCTGTACAATGTAAAAGAATAAAATAACAATCACAGTTTCGTTTCATAGGTTTAAAAGGACAGAAGTACAGGAATTCCACTAAGAAACAAAAACAAAAACAAAAAAAAACAAAAAAATGCCATTTTTACTGACTTCACACTTGCAGCATATTTAAATTATATAGATAATTTTAGGTTATCAGTTCTAACATAATCTGGTACCAATGTTCTGGACTGCATTTTATCTCAGTTTAGAAAAGAAAATGTACTGAAATTTAAAGCAAGTAGCTAAAAAATGTTTTTTTATGGGTGACTATTAACATGATAAAATGTATAGATCTGTTCTGAAGACATATCTCTTAACATGCCATATTATTAATCATTATTAGGAATTTAGAGTTGTTGAACGTAAATATTTGAAATCACGTTCCATTGTTATTTTAAAACGCTCACTTATGTTTGGCATTAATGTTTTATACAAAATAATCGCTTATATACATATCCAAGAATATCACACTTCAACAATACTGCATTTACCTCCAAAGTTTTGCTAAAGAAGAATTAAGGAACCATAAAAAGATGGATGATTTTATTCTTTAAGTATTGCTGGTTGAATTCCAAAACATCGTCTACTATTTTTCTGACATAATTCTATGTGACTCGGTTCTCAAAGGTCTGAAATACTTAATTATAAAACTGACAGCATGTCTCAACAAGTATCAAAAGGTAACTAAAAAAATTAGATGATTATTATCAAACCATTTTTTTTAACCTATGTGCAGAAATGAAATAAACTAATTGTGTAAAGCGAACAGTTTTCTGATGACCAAATAAAAAGTTTGGCTTCAGTATGCAAGGTTATTTACAGAAACCAACAGTATATGCTTTTGAATTTTTGCATTTAAAAAAAGATAAACATGATGTACAGCAAACTGTACAAGTAATGAGGGTTTTCTTTATGATAAAAAAAAAATTCTGATAAAAGGTTTTAATTAAAAGTCCCTTAAAGAGTCGATGTTGGTTACATAATAGAATGTCATAACTGAAACTAATGGTCAGCTCTAGATGTTTGAAAAAGTCCACTAAATGTTCCTGTTTTAATCCAAAGAAGCCAAGCATATAAAGCTTCATGGGCACTCATGTTCAAGGTTATATTATAAACACATCATGCATAGTACAAATCTTTTATTGATACCCTTGTCCATTTTTAGATCATGCATTTTAGCCCTTAATGCTGCATATAAAATACAATTATTTCATTTTAATTATTTCATATAATAGTTGCTTCTTCTTTGGAGTGGTTTTACCCCATCATCCTGGTGAATTATGCTTTTAGATTATCTAAAAAAGGAAGGATGAAGTATTGTTAAAATGAAGGAATTCGACCAGGGTAGCCAAAAAGTAGAGGGATATATCTATGTTATTAATATGGATTCCCAAGCCTACACACACACACTTTTATATACATATAAATAAATTGAAGTGAGTGTACATTCTTGTACACAAGACTACACAGAGCTTCTGCTAATGCAAAAAATTGTGTACAGTACACATTAAAAGTTCAGAGGACCCCTTCAATTTTCGTCAATGGGGTCCCAGGGGACCCCTTCAAATTTGGGCGAAGAACCGATACAAAATTAGGTAAGTGTCGTGTCTGACATCGTAGTCCAATCTATTATTGTTGTCTGCTACAAGGTGAGAGTAACTTCCTTAACACTGAATTTTTTCCCTTACCAGAAAGAGTTCCAAAACCTATTTCCAAGATGTCGTTGACATTATGGTTAAAATCATCGTCTCAGAAACGGAAAGAAAGTGAGGGTGAAGACAAACAGCAAGATAATGAAGATCATGAACCCACATCATCATGCCCTGTTCCATTTAGTACCTGTGATGACAACCCACCCAAAAAGAAAAAAGTGAGAGCCTACAAAACTGTGTGGGAGAAAGAGTTTTCATGGCTACAGTTTGATGAGTCGTCACGTCATGAAGTGTTCCGTGTGTCTAAAAACTCGGCAGAAAAATGCTTCCGTCACTGGCTGTACCAATTTTCAAAGATACGTACTAACAAGATATGAGTCGACTGTCGATTTGTTGATTTTGTTGATATTTTTTCACATTGTAAAGGGACCCCTTAGAGTTAGCCTGGGACCCCATAGAAATCCGAAGAAAGGGTCCCTGGGACCCCAAAGAATTTAGCCTTAGCAGAAGCCCTGCTACATATAGTACTCACTGCTTATGCATGAATATATACATGACCTATCAAAGTCTGGAGGTCAAAGCTTTTCAGGGTATGTGATGGATTGAAAAATACTCTCCCATCCTTCCCTAGTTTATGTCTCTTGGTACAATACATTTCTGCCGCCACTATAGGCCTATGTAACACATCTGTAAGTCAGCTTATATAACCTGAGTAGGTTGACAAAATAAATCTTTATCTCATTTTAAAAATTTGCTCCACAGATAAAATAAAAATCAGCCAGAAACAAATGAAAAAACATTCATTCTAAAAAGCAAACAATGAATTTTTCGAAAGTCTCACAAACTGCCAACATCCCAAACAAAGGAGCACACATCAGTGGGTCTTAGTGGCCCATTTGAGGTCATCAGAGCGAGGCTTGCTGCCAGTGACTGCCTCAATCACAGCCTCTAGACGAGACCAGAAGCCAATGCACTCTAAAGGGTAGTTTAACCAACCAGTTGTGATGCAATAATAGGTCTCATGAGGGGCTACATGGTGGATACGGTGGTGTTTGCGAGGCAAAATGACATGACAGTCCTGCAGTAATGTAATATACCAAGGCAGTCCAAAGTAGGTGTGTGACCACTTGTGGCACTAGACACAAGAGGATACAAGAAAACAGATGTACATGTGGCAATTATATAATTGAAATACTTTTTTAATCTGGAATTTTTCTCATCAAAAAATGCTGTTCTTTAATAGCTCTACAGCTGAATTAACTTATGTGCTTCTTACTCCAATGTCAAGAAAATGATTTTTTATAATTTAATCTTATGCTACACATAAAAAAGTTAATTAATAATAATGGTGACTAACTAACTGAAAATAACACTTGTCTTTCTGGACAGCAAAATTCACTAACCTGATTCGTTACACTGACAAAGATAGCCAGAAGGAAGACAAAGCACTGCCAGTTGTATTCAGCTTGAATCTGTTGTGGTGTCAGGGTGACAAAGTGGTATGCCATGTTTGCCAGGAAGGGTATAGTGACAGCAAAATTGTCTCCATTAGTCTCCACAAAGTCATGCCGTGTGATGGCAGTAGGGTCTATATGATGTTCTCGGAAAGGACGAATAAAGGCCTGCCAAAAAATAAAAAGTCAACAGGACTGGTGCACAAAAACAGACTGAATGATTCCTAACTTACAGATGTAGTTGATGATATTGAATTAGGGAACCAAGTCTCTTGCTTGCTTTTATTAAAGTAAAGTAGCATTACTGCACCTGAGAATGCACCATTGTGTGATACCATAATTTCAAGATACAAGTTCATTTTCTGTTAAAGATCAGAAAACTGTAGTGTCCATAAAAGGCTTTAAGAGAAAGAATTAAAGAACCAGAACTGATCACTCTATTCTAGCTCAGATGAAATGGTACAAAATTCAAACAGCTAAATCATGACTGTATCAGTACCCTTTGTTCACCACACATGGCCTTAACATTCCAGGATTACTTTCGCTTTTGCTATAAAGTAATAGAAATATAATAATATAAATAAAAATAATAGTAACAGAAAAGCGTAACATTGCAGCAGCTCACCAATAATTAGTCCTCACCTGGCACCCAGTTCTCAAAAGTGGCTCCTTGAAGCTGTTTGCATGTAACAGCAGCCACACCCAGGCTGACAAAACCTAATGAGGGTCACCATCAGGTCTAAAACTTTTGGGCTTGTCTACCCCTACACATGCGTACTGGTTCTAGTGCAACAGGCGGATGAAACACAGAAAGGTTTAACAGATATGATGGTAGTTCGAGTAGACATTGTGGAATGCTGACACTGTGAGGTCCTGGACATTGTTTGCTTATTCTTTGATTTGGGGCAGTTAAGATGTTAGAGAACATCCTGGGTGATTGGGCCTTTTCAGGAAAGTGCTGCTTGCCTGTGCATGAGGGAGAGGGTTAGAAAATATAGCCCAAACACTGCTTGCCCCTCAATCTCTGGCCAGTATGCAATGGCTGGCATATCATTCCCACATGTGGTCACTCAATTATGAACAAAAAAAACCCAACCCATAAATGAAACTCATCTGTGGAGCATGCAATGTCTATATTCTGCCTTAACACCAGAATTAGCAGGGTGTACTTGAGAGGCACAGTATGGGGAAAATAAACAGCAATGAATTGCTACTTCTTAGCAAGTATGCAGAAACATGGCCTGTGCATGACTAACAAATATAAAACCACCCTAAAACTTTACACCGGCACATGATTGATTTTGTGGTCATACACCAATGCCATCTGGCAGATGTAAGGATCACTCATATAATGCAAGGAGCAGAATGCTGGACAGATTGCAGACTAATCAGTCTTCAATTTGTATATCCTCACTAGAACTGCAGGACGCCAAAATTTGTGAGGGTGCGTAGAAAATGTATTTTCAACTTTTAGCGGAGTTTGTTTAGAGTTTAGACCACCAACAGTGCTCTGGTCAAGTTGCCTCTGCCCCAGCTAATGACCTGACAGGATAGTCAAGGCGGGACCCATAAATCTGACCAGTGACGCGGGGTAGAATAATTTAGTACCTGTGAACTTCCCCACATGTAGGAAAAGGTGACTCATCCTCTGACTACAGTGAATCATTACTTTCCGAATCTGCATGCTTGCGAACGGAGGTCCATCTCGTGGAGACGTTAAGTTATAAAAAGCAAAACTTGGGGAGATCAAGGTGGATGTGAGTATAGCTTCCCAAAGGAAGGTGGATTAAATATATACATGTACGAACTGGAAGTTTATGTATGCAATGAATGATATTTGTGACCTGTGAATGATACACGCGGACTGGATTATAATTGTGAACTGTGAATGTTGTGTGAGGTGGGCGACACCGGAGTAAGCTAAGTAACCAAGTAACTATAGCTTGCCACATTTTGTTGAGATAACTGATGTTTATGTATATATGATTTATGTCTTCTTTTACTTAATTATATTTTCTTTTTTATATATATCTACTTTCTTGATGGTGTGAATGCACGTGTGTGCTGTAACAAAGTAATTGAGTGTTGTAATTAGGTGTGGTCGAATGCTGGTCAGATTGATTATCCATTGCGCGACAGGAAAAACCAATCCTTTACAACGGGACAGCCGGCCAACCTTTACAGGGTGTCATTGGAACTTTGACACAGCAAAACTGATGAATCTATCTTGTCTCCTTTGCTTTCAAAAGGCATTAGAGAGGACATTTCCCAAAGACATGTCCCTCATGGTATCCAATTCAGACAAAAGGACAGTGTTCACAAATGCAGTCACAGCTATTGCCAAGGAGGATGGCTAGTTGTTAGAGTTTTATGTTGTGCCAGTAACTAAGGCAAGAGATAATTATATTACATTGAAAGAATGAAAAAGAAGACCTCCAAAGTGATACAATAACAACAGAACTAACAATATAAACCAAAAAAAAAATAAAAAAATAAAAATACATAAAAGCAATGTGTTAAAAAAAGTGTGTTGTGATCTATCTTTAAACCAGAGGCTGTAAATAAAAATTAAAAATCTTGAAACTGGTGGTAAAATCCTATCCATCTTTTAAAAGGAAAAAATAGCTGCCAGTGGAGTGGACTTGAGCAAGAAAAACAAAGAGTGAGCTGTAGAAACCTGCTGGTTGACAATTTGGATGCCTGGACAAGTGATTCTTCTTCTTCTTACTATTCTCCCCTAGTGGAGCAAAGGGCTGCAACTACACCATGCCATCGGATCTGATTCTGGGCCTCTCTTTCCAGCTGGGACCATGTCATGTCAGCTACCTCTACCTCACTGTGGACCGTTTTCCTCCATGTCTGTCTGGAGCCTTCCCTGTGCCTCCCCAGAGCTTGTCTTGTTAAAGGACAAGTGATTATAACATGTAAAATAGTAAAGTGTCCCTGACACCAGGGACAAACTGGTGGAATTTCACCTTATAAAAAGCAGGAATGCATGGCATAAAAGGGTCCCATCCTAAGTCTACTAAGTACTACCTTCTTCCACCATGGCCTGGAGGTGGGCATTCAGAAAGACAGGAAGGATGCATTGCCAAGGAGTAGCTAGGAGCCAAATGCCAGACATATGCTGACTGGTTTGATGAAAATTACTTCTACTTGAAATCTGATGGGATGCACAAACAAAAAAAAAAAAAAAAAAAGAAAGAGAATAAGTCACAAAATGATCTACTGCCCACGTCAGAGGACAAAGAACACATTCAAAAACCTGCAGGCAAAGGTGCAAAAGAAGAAGAGAGAAATGCAGGACTGGCACCAAGCTGATACCAAGAACACAAGGCAGCTCTTCAATCCCCTAAAGCACGTCTATGATCCATCCAACCAAACATCTACCCACATGCAAAACCTTCACTACATTCATGGTATTTGATGGCAAAACAATAACCTTGGAAGTTTTGGAGACAAATCCAAATGAGTTACACAAATCCTTCTCGTCTTTGTACATGAAGGATAACCAACAACTGAGATAATCAATATACTGTTTATAGTCTCTATAGCTATCATTTCGTCACTATCAGATGATCAAAAGGGGTCAGAATTATGTATTAATTACTCTAGGTGCAGTTACTTACATTTTGTTATACATCAACCAGGAAAGAGTACAGTGAAGTTTCCAGCATCAGGGTATAAAAATGATTCATGCACTCTGACAGACAAGGGGGTAAAACTAAAAAGAAAAAAAAATAGTGGGAAGGAAAATAAACAAGTATGAAATGACAGAACAGAAGAAACCATTTTAAAAAATGCTCATGGAACGAAATATGCAATGTAGGTTAAATTGCACAAAAAAATTCTAACCTTTCCTACTATGGGAAGCTCCACACTACCCCAAGTATCAGCAGCCCAGTGAACCACACCACTGCAAAAGTCAGCTGTGATGATGCCCAGACCTGGTGCAGAAGGGGAAAAAATACTGGTGAAGGTAACAAGCAAGTGCTGATGGATAGAGTTTGTGCAAAAAAGACCTTATTAACTTGAAACCATGCGCAAATCTGTTTTTATATTTGGTGGCAAACAATAAAATTTAATAAATAATATTTTGAGTGCTATACAACCTAAAACCTGATAGGTGAGATAAATACTGCTGAGCAATAAATGCTACAATGTCTTATTGGGTTCCCCATATGCAATTATAATTTTTGAAGTGGCAGAACAACCAACCAAATTAAAGGATTAAAAATAAACTTTTGTGTGCATATGAGCCAATATAATAAAATAATACAATATAACAGTGCGTATATAAAAACAAATTAAAAAGAACTTGCACTATAGAAGCAGAAAAAATTAATCTTGACTAAAATACCTGCACAAATAATGATGTAGTGAAGGTTGGATGGGTCAAAATGCCAGCATAACTGCCCTAGGTTAAATACCATCAATCCAAGGCTGATAACAAGGCACACAATTTCTTGAATTCTTTTCCCTGAAATTACCAGGAAAAACACAGGCTTCTTCGTTAAAGTGAAAAAACACAATATTTCTCTATATAAGTGAATTATTTTGTAGATATATATTATATGCCCTGACTCAGTAAGCCACCAACAATTCACCATTTATTGATCTATGATAATTTTACTTTTACTAACTGATATATTAGTATATACAAATGTGTAAAAATCCGTTTAATGACAACATTAACTGCTTTCTTTTCTTTTAGCAGTGTGTTTTGAGAGTATTATTTATATCAGTTTCTTTGCAAACAACAGAATGAGCTTTGTTATTTTTTTGTCACTTCTTTTACTTGTCTATCAGTAGTAGATTTAAATGCATGATAATGATGAATAATTGAATGTGTGTGTGTTAAATTATCTCCATTATGAGTCGTAAATTACATGTGATTTGGAAATAATCAAGACACCTCTAATAAGTCCGGAAATAGGGATGTGAAGGGGTGGTAGCAAAAAAGCAAGTGACATCCCTTTGTTGCCTTGAGGAGGCCAGCACTCTGTGTTTTTCTGCATTCATAAGTTTTTATTTCTATGCCATTTTTTGATATGTGCTTCTTGCTGGGATCCTTGTCGTTGTGCTGGATGGCTTTCTTTATGTGGGACAATTTATTTGGTGATCTATGGCTTTCAGCTTTCCCATTGATGGCCTGTCTCATCTAACTCTTTTTCTTGTTTGTTCAAGTTGTCAGTAAAATGGACCTTTAACCTGTGCCAGTCACGTGTTTTGGTATTTCATTTTAATGCAATGTAGTCTGTTAATTCTCTTATCCTGGTGACCTCAGGTGTGATTTAAAGATAAGAATTTCTCAAATATTGATTAATTTATTTTTTCTTTCATTACAACTGAAATAATAGATTGCACGAGTGGCAGATCTCATCTAACTAAATATCTTGGAATATTAACAAAGTGACATCTGGCTAAACAACAAATCTTGACTTCCATTAACCTCTCTCTTCACAGAGTGATCCACAGGATTGTGTGGGAGGATTGGGATTTTGTGCAAAGTGCGAAGAACATTAGAAATATGTACCATTAAAATCCTTTATTAGTATCTATTAAACTATAGATTCTAAAAAAGAAAAAGAATTGCTGAATCAGTTTTACATAAAAATTAATAAAAGAGTAACTCTCTCCCTACAACTTTATTACTCTTCGATCCTCGGAGTAAAACATAACGGATCAAATCAGGTCGTTTATTTTATATGCTAAGCTAGTGTGCTATGGAACTTGGAAGAGGATCTGAAAACATGTTTGCAAAACGTGATTTATCAAAACTAAACAATGGAAGACATTATACATTATACATAAATGATTACATTTTACATTTTTATTAAGCAAAAGGCATAAGCTAATAACAGGCTGTATCCAGTCAGCAACTAAACAAACATCAGTATCTTGGTAAACATCGTGGACCAAACCAAGGAAATGCTTCATTAAAACGAAATCGATTTTCTTGATGTAAAACGCATTTCAGATAATCATTTAAAAGATTTATATTCCCTTAGCGTATATTTTAACCGTCGTAATTAAAATCTATACCATTTTATCTCAGATACGATATTGTATAGAAAGAGTGATTTCTGTAATAACTATCATCACGAAGATATCAACTTGCTTACCAAACGTATATTGGCTAGCCAGTTCTTTAGCTCCTGCATGTTGTGGTCCCCATCTTGGTTTACCTTCTCCCTCACTAAACTGAATGTTGCTGTTGGGATCATCCTCTGTCATAGAATTGTGTAATATATCAGCTTCTGACTTGACAACCATTGTTGAGTGTTATCCCGTGCAGCCGGTGGAGACCAAACCCTCTCACCTGATGTGCTTACTCTTACTGTGGAAGTCACATTTGATTAGTCAAAAGAGAAGACAAACAAAACATCAGTAGAAATTATACATAATTAACCATAAATTAAAGAAGAATAATACTATTCGATTTTACAGTATTGTTGCATTGTGGCCAGGAAAATCTTTAATAAATAATTTTGTAGTGCGTTTCTATTCTCATCGTCCTTGACATCATTTCTAACTCCGCTTTTTGTGGTGTGACTTTCGCTTTTCTTGTTGCATTAGTATTTTAGCAACAAGATCCTGTTGACTGTCCAAAGCTTCACGCAGTATATATTTTTATCTATATAGAATTATACTTTTAGTTTTAAATTGACTCGGTGTGAGATGTGGTATAAGGCCTAAACCGACGAAACGAACGATTGTTGTGTTGTCTATCAAGGTGTTATTCTTGCCTTCATAGCCAAGTTTTCATGTTGCAGTTTGAGTATTACCATCCTTCACGATGCAGAAATAGCAAGTGTATGTAACTAACAAAGTCAAAAACCTTATTAGCTATAGCTAAATAGTAGTATGGCACCAATGTCTTTGTTTTCAATGCAAGTGATAAGACAGGTTCATAGTGTAAAGCTGTGGCTAAAGATGAAGCCTATGCCAAGACCACCATGGCTGGCAATATACAGAAATTGCAGCTCCATTCACAAGGTCCTCAAACCGAAGAAACCCAAAGGACAAACCCACAAGGTATAATCACAGGAGACATAGTTTAGGAGGCAAACATTTAATGATGGATACTTAAGCTCAAGAATCTTGAAGATTTCCAGCAGATATGTTTCAAACACTTGCTATAGCTACCTCATAAATGTATATGAAGTTTGGATATAATAATTTTTTAAAATTATGTTTTTCTTTAATCTATATCGTATATAGAAAAAGCTAAGAATGGTTCCACTACAGAGGTTAAATTTCATTAAAGCAATAAACATTTCTGTATAGTTATTTTATTATGGGTGATTATATATAAATTGACATTAGGAAAACAAAAATTAACTTTACATTTTTGTAACAGCATAATAAATGCTAGATTTTCTGTTACCTAGTTAGCAACGTTGAGCTTAATTAAATTAACCTTTGAGTGTCATTCCTGTCTTATAAAGAGAATAGTTGCTTGCATGCCCCTTCTGTTCATTTTGTGCAGATATGGAAAGAAAAGTGTTGTAGAAAAAGAAAGCACACTCTAACTAGTTTTGTCTATTTAGGTGATTTGTACTTTTTCTTTATGAGATCTTAACTCTTCCAATAGTGTAACTGCAGCTAAAATCTTTTGTTATACTGCACTTTAAAGTAGTAGAACATTTGAAGTTAAAAACATTTTCTGACTTGCAGGTTAAGCATTTTGTGGACTATAAGAATGTGGTGGTTAAAGCAGGCTCTGGTGGTGATGGCTGCATGTCATTTGCACGAGAACCTTGCAAAGAATGGGCTGGACCAGATGGTGGTGACGGTGGAAATGGTGGACATGTTATATTTCAAGGTACACAAGTACTAGCTAATTCTTTTATCTTATAATATGCATTTCTAGGTTACCTAATTTGTTCTTTTTTGAATCATCTTAGTTGTTGATAATACATTTCAGGCACTTTATACATGGCATTTTGATAGTGATCACCCTAATGAGGCAGAATCTACTTTTTGTTGTAATAATAGATTATAATGACTGCATTTGTATACCTTTGAACATTAATATTTATTGAAAAGTTATATGCATTGATATTGCTATTGGTTTATCACTTTTTAAATGAATTACCTTCTCTGCATTTTTTATGTGAGTGAAATGTTTATCAAAGTTTGAGGCTGACTCTTTGAAGCCTTTCTTTTTGTCAGAGGGAGAGGTCACTCATAAATATGAATTTACACTTTGTAGAAAAATCTCATGCATGGCATTGCTATGATAAAGAATCATCAGAAAACTCAGAAAAGAGTGCTTTATTTCTTGGGGAAAAGAATATTTGTTCAGAATCTGCATCGTGTATAAATGATTTTTAAATATGCTAGGCCTGTGGCATATTTTCATCCATTCTTAATGTGGTATAATGACTGATAAATTACATTGGGTGTATGCATCTTCTTCTTTGATTAGCCAGTACAAACTGCAAATCCCTTGCTCACTTCAAGTCAGTGATCAACGGTGAGAATGGAATTAAAGGAGGGCCCAAATGCTGTCATGGCAGAAATGCAGAGCACACATATTTGGAGGTAAGGTTTACTTCTGTTGATGTTTTGTGATATTTTTTTTGTGTTTCTTACCCATAATTTTTGTGAAGCATTCTGAAACCTTTCATATTCATTCAGTCATTATCATAAAGGTCGGGTAAAAAGGTAAACAACCTTGTCTTAAAGTTTAAGTTCAGTGGATGCCATCAAACTTAATAAAATAGTCAGGTGAGATCAGCTTGAGGAAGCTTTACCTCTAAGAGTGCATGTGTTCATGAACCTCTTTGTCTAATAGGTACTGCATAAGCTACCATACTTTGATGGTTAACTTGAAAAGAATCAAATAAATATCCATCTTTTCAATTCATATCTTGTGCATGATGAAAAAGAATATTGCATTTTAAATTTGGTCAATATTATTCAAATTTTCCCATTATTTCTTGCATTTTTGCTCTGTTGTATAAATTTGTTTTAATAAGGCATGCTCTGCAGGTTCCTATAGGCACCATTGTGAAAACAGACTCTGGAACTATTATTGGTGACCTTGAAAAACAGGGTCAGATCTGCATTGTGGCACGTGGTGGTGCTGGAGGGAAAGGCAACCATTTCTTTTTGTCAAATGAGGAACGTGCACCAACAAAAGCAGAGGAGGGTGCACAAGGTCAGCTCCTGAGGTTAAAGATCGAGCTTCGCACTATGGCACATGCTGGTTTGGTGAGTCCTGTTACTTGTAGCAATTTATTTTTGAAACTTTACACATACATTCTTTGGGACCCATTAATTTTTCTTTCCATTTTCACCTTGTCATAAAATTAATACCATCTAATTATATCTAGCTTCAGCAGTCACAAGACAGGAAGGTTGGTGTTGCCCATTGTAATTTTCTTTGCTGCAAAGCCTTCTCTTTGTCAGAGCTTTAAAACCTAGGCACGTGTAATTTAAAAACCATTGTTACTTTGATGGAAACAACAGCATAAATGAAATATGAAATTTATAAAAGGAAAGTGGCAGAAGACCTTATGGCCATTAACTGGTTTTTTTTTTTAAAGATTGGGTTTCCAAATGCTGGTAAATCCACTTTGCTTCGAGCTATCTCAAGAGCACGTCCAAAGGTTGCAGCATATCCATTCACCACTCTCAATCCACATGTTGGCATTGTTGAGTATGATGATTATGAACAAGTTTCTGGTAAGTTTAATAACAGTCGTTAGAGATGAGTGTTTCACTATTTCTAAGTTTCTGTCAGTTTCACAATTGTATCAAAGTTTTCCGTAATTTCATTTTCAGTTTTTTCTAATTCTAATTTTTTAGGAATAATAGGAGTAAAGATAATACACTCATAGCTCTGGTCCACTGATCTGCATTCACATTGTAGCCATAGGGCTATGATTTAGGTAACTAGAAAAAAAAAAATCGAACTGTTCAGTTTTTTAGGATTGAGTCATAGGTTTATGTTTTGGAGAGTAAATTTTATTAATTTTTTTTAACAATAATAACCATGCTAAAACACTTAATATTTATTTTGAAACCGAAAAAAATCATTTCTGTTTTAAAATCTCTTTTGCTCTTCTGAGCATAGTTTGTTATAAGGTTACTTTTGTAGCTTTAGGACAGTTGTCTTAAATGACATATAGAAAAACAATTTTTTTTAATGGATTTAACAGGCAGAATGAAGATAAAAAATTACTGTGTACATTTTAAGTTTGATTAAGAAATGTTTACTTCTTGCTGTTCAGTTGCTGACATTCCTGGACTGATCAAAGGTGCTCACATGAACTATGGTCTAGGTATCTCTTTTCTTCGGCACATTCAGCGGTGTGCCTGCCTACTGTATGTTCTTGACCTGGCTGCAGAAGAGCCTTGGGTACAACTGGAAGATCTAAAATTTGAACTTGAGCAGTATGAGACTGGCCTGTCTGAAAGGCCTCATGTTATTGTTGGCAACAAAGCTGACTTACCTGGAGCAGAAGAAAAGGTGATGGAATTACGTAAAAATGTTCAGCTGCCTGTGATCGCTATTTCTGCTAAATACCGAAGGGGCATGGAGCCATTGTTGGACTACTTGTACATGATGTATAATCAACATGTGAAGAAAAGTATTTCACATTAAAGATATTTGATGTTTTCTTCAGCATTTTGCATGAAACATGTGATGTTATGAATTGGTCACCCAATGTGCTTCTTGTAAGAAAAAAAAAATATATATGTATGCAGGAAACTTTTATTTTCACAAATAATCAAACATATTTTTATGTTTCATGGGTTCCCAAGTCCATGATAGTTAAAAGATCAAATAAGGGATTTTTAGTATCTATCATAATATTTACATGAATAACACAATTACACAGTAACCAGCATAACACCTTCACATATACAATCACATAATGCTATAAAATGTTGAGACGTGTGTAACTAAAACAGTGGAGTAGAGATTCAACCTATCACGAAGACAGCTTTGCCCCAGTTTAATCCAAGAAGGGGTAGTCATTGGTAAGGAAAACATTTTTAAAAAAAATCCTTGGGACAAGCAAAGCAATGTAATAGTCCTTACTTCACTACTCAGGCTTGTGGCAGTTACACCATTCGTTCAACATAAGACAAACGATCTGTCAGTGGGTTTTCTTTTAAGATACAACAATTAACAAATAAATTAACTCTTTCCCACCCAATTAAAGGGTAGGCCACCAATGATGATTATTACTATCTTTAAATAATCCCATACAAACATAACTTGTATATATTCATTTAGGCTTGAAATTTCACCAAAGATAAATATGGCCTTTAATGTCACTCTTGGCACAGGGTAATTGTCTCCCACTCACAATCAGTATTGTGGGATTTCACTGCTCACTTGCATATATCTGCATCTATTCTGGGTATGAGAGTTAAGTATAAATAATCCATTTTGAAGTCGCAGCACAACACGTATATGGACTGTAATTAGAAAGGTCACATCACAATGACAGCCAGCGTGTGGAGGGGTATCGTACAAGAATGGTGCACACACCACATTAAAAAAAATATATATATATTGTAAAGGTAACAATACATTCACATAACTAAATCTGAATTCCATTATTATTGCAATGTGAGATCCACATTCTGTTGCTTACATAACTGCACGGTGAAACACCATAATACTTTTGATACTGATGACATGTATTTTAAACTGATGCATTTAAACCTGTGTATATCTATATGAAATTAAACCCCCCACTTTAAAATCACACAGATGTAGGCTTTGAATTAAAGCCTAAAAAGCACACCTGTAAAGAATAAATGTAAACTCTTTTTAAGCACCTGATAATTTTTTCACAACTTCCCTATCATTACGTACGTGTAAGTACGTCACAGAAAAATAAACTAAAAATGCAATGCATGTATCACAGTTTGTGATAACAATAGATGGAAGTGGTAAAACTTCATATGAAAATTGTAAAATAACACAGTCCAGATTGACAAATCGAAAAATTAAGAATGCTATTATTTCTTAAATTTGTAATTCAGAAATATACTCTGCATGTATTTTTGAAAAATATGATGAAATAGTTCCAGCATCTTTTCTCTGCTTTAAAACATCAAAAATAAAATGAAACATGCACTATTACTTCTCAAACTGACCCATTTTTACTATAGACCTCAGAATCATGGCTTGGAATATAAGGAACAAAACAAAAACCCTTTAAAGCAAAAATACTTCATTCTGCAGTTAGGAATCAGTATATAGGGAAATATATAACACATAGTGCACAACAGTCGCCAGTCTCATATAATTTTTTCAGATGAAACAATGCAGTCAAAATGTGCCTGAAGAACTTTGAAATTTCCTTTGAAAATAAAGTTATGATGCAGGAAGAACCTTCACATTGCTCACTTCTTTTCACTGCTCATAGACTGCTTGTTCAATGGGCCATTCACTCAAGATCTGGTCAAAGTTGTCAGAGGAAGATATGTGCATTGATTCATCGCAGGTGTCGTTTGCTGCTGGCAAGATGCTTGAGAGCTTAAAGGCAACAGATTACACACACAAAGAAAAAGATGACAAAATTTCATCAAGCTACCTCATAATAATAATGAAAATAATAACAATGAAAACAATCTTGGTGTGTTTTTGATGAAGCTCTGCAAAAGTATCAACTATACAACTAAGGGAAAGCAAGTTAAATTGAATGACACATATTTAAATGAAAAATAGTGAAATATAGTCTGATTGTTTTGCCTAGATTTCCCATCTATTAGGTGATTGTCATATACTTTATTATATATGAAACACACTGCCAAAATTTAATGGTGCTCACTGTGCCATCATGAAATTTGATATTGGACAAAATATTTTTCTCGGAGAAAGGAAAGTTAAATGTATACAAGTAATTCTACAACCTGATATCATAGTAATATTTTAGTGATATAATTTGACACAAAATGAACAGAAAAAGGGTCTAGTGAACATGCATTTGGAAAAACAAGTTTATTGATTGATAGTTCCCATACCTGCCTTAATAACTGATCTGCAAAGACATGACCAACTGTTATGGTAATGAAGAGCTTTTTGTAGATCTCACTCTCTGTGTTGAAATTCTGCCCTAGTGCAAGAATTACATTTGGTGATGGCCTTGGACCTCTCTGCATTTTGTACTGCTCAAGTGCAGGAAAGAAATAACCGTGAAAGTCAAAGATTTTAAAGGCGTTATTCTGCCGCTCGATCATCACAGCTTCCCCTGTCTGACCAGGCAAGCCAGCATAAATCCTTGTCCTGTGCAAAATTCAGTATTTTACAGACTTTGATGCAACTCAATGCAACATTTGACAAACATAGAAATAAACTACAGGAGTTTCGGCAAATTTTGAGATTCCCCACTTTATATGACCAAAAATTATCACAGCTACCTTGTTATTAGAATATAGCAAGAACTGAAGGGGAAAACCTTCACATAACTTCTGCAGAAATATTGATAATGGGTGTTTAACCTTTGTTAGCTCTAGGTACTAATGAAACAACATTCTAGTTAACTAGCCAAGAGAAATACTTCACAACACTTTACTTCCTGAACACTACTGACTCACTTGCACATCCGCTGGACATACAAGTCACCATCTTTGGAAAAAATATGGAAGCCTTGTTCCATGTTGCCAAGCAAGCTGATCATGTGCTTGTCTTGTTGCTCAGGCTGCATGCCCGGTGTAAATGGAATAAGAATCTGCTCCACTTTTGCGCTTCCATCTCCCTGACACTGGCATGTACAGTTCATTAATTTATTTTAAATGTGTATGTGTGTGTATGCACATGCACTTTTACAGTATAACAACATGACCATGACCTAAAACTCACGAAAAGACTGTACAAATAAATATTTACCCAGTCAAGTGATGGCTGAAATCTACTCATAGATGGCTGCTTGTAATAAAGATAGCAGCCACTCTTGCTGGTCACTTGAACTTGTAATACTGGCTTTTCAAAAAACCGAACAGTCACCTTCATTTCTTGACCTGTGACAAGATGAGGAATTATTACTGACTTTTTAAAGACAAAAGAATAGGCATTTCGGAAAACAGAAAATATAAGCAGCAGTTCTTTAAAATGACCATAAGTGGAGTCTAAGGGAAACTGACTTGAACATCCCGATGTTTAATTTACAAATTATTTTTTAGCATGAAATTTGACCACGACCATTTTTTTGTGGGTAATACTATCTCATAAAATTGTTAGTACATATAGTGCTGTTTGTGAAGATAATTAAAATTATTTTATAATGACTGTTTGTCAGAGGGATAACTGTTGATGACAAAGTGCAGATCTCTACTGCCCTGGTGGACCAACCTTTTCATTTTAACACTTTAAATGCCTTTGTTTCTCCCACAATTTTCAAAACAAAGTAGGATTCTAACAATTAAATTTAAAAAAATATGTACCTGTGAGAGTATGAGATACTGTTTGAAAAATATGATCTACTTCACCATTGCACTGAAGCCCTTGTTGAGTTTGTGTCCCTAATGGAACTGCAGTTGCTTCAATGCCCATTGAGGAGGTACCTTCAATTGCAAAACAGATGAAAAGTTTGTTTTTCAAGTTATGGTTACAAGGAACACTTTGCAGTTGTAGCTTAGTTTTAGATGTTACAGGTTTGAATCATTGAGAAATCTGGAAGGAAGGAACATAAATAGAAAGAAATATATTAACAGTATCTGGTTAAGCGACATGGTGATGGTTAAGAAAGTTATGCATTCTTTTAAGAGTACGTAAATATGTTTTCAAACTGACTTGTCATATTTAGGCTGCTAATGTTTTGGTCAAAGGAGATCTTCGAGAGAGAAAGATCAGGGTCGAATCTGACCAGGTCCTTTCTGTCAATGTCAAGAAGGTCTCCATGCTCTGTGGTAGCTCTTGTTCCACGAGTCTCTACAACAATTCACAATATTTAAAAGTAAAGCTGATATTGACGTTCTGTCCTGCTGTTTGTCTCCATACCACCAACATGCACATGAAAGGTCAAAATTTGACATTATGTTTGAACATAGCTACACTTATGTCATCAAGGCTAAAGCCAAAGTGACAGAAAGGTAAAAGGGTAGTGCTCTAGTTTTTTTCGGTTGCAGGAGAGTAATGTGTTAGAGACGGCTCTTATTTCAGGTCCAGCTTTCTTGTGAGGTCAGTGCTCACCTCCATATCACCAGGACAACCTAGTGATTTAAGCAACAGTATCCAAGCCTGAAAGGATACTAGGTTTTCTGGTGGCTGATGTCTTTGCCTCTGGTATTGAAGCCTGTGGTCTAACTACTCGGTTAACAGTATACATTAATTAAACATATTGTTTTAATATGATATCATAAAATCAGACCTCTTTCTGCATGCAGCTGAAAATAAATGTTTAAAGATTTGTGGCTCATAAACAGAAAGGTGCTGCTACTCAGAATTTGAACTAAGCGAAATAATTCGGGGCAAAAGATTACTCTGGCAAGCCTTGAAACATGCTCCATCAGAAGTAGCAGCCAACTCTTTTTGCAATAAATTGTTCCTCAGTTATAGAAAGGTGTTAAAGAGTTGCAAACTACTTTCCCCACCATTGCAATTAACACTTCTTGTTTAGAAAAAGAATGAAGAATACAAAATAATCTAATACTCAATAACCTTCCATAAATTTATTGCATTTCTCCGAAGGAAATGAGCAGTTTTTTAATGATGCAAATGCTACAAAGAGGGTGTGACAACTCAAAAAGACTAACCTGTCATCTCAATGCTGTTGATGCTCTTATCAATGGAAATGTCTGAAAGAGGTGGAAGATCAAAGCCTTCAACCAAATCTTTTTTATCAATGCAGGACAAATCTGGTACAACAGTAGGAGTACACACCAGGTCAGCTTGGAGTTCAATCAAACCTGTAATGGCACAGCAAAACTAAACAGCTCTCATGCATTTATTTTTTTGTGTATGCAGAGGTGTAAAGAAGACAAAAGGACAATGCAAAACAAGAAACTTACAGAAGTTGGTGAAAAAGTGATATTTCCTCGTAATTGGACTAAGTTCACCTCCATAAACATGTACCCTATTTACCGTTACAAAGCAACAAAATGTATAGCTGTATATATTACTCTTTATAAGGCAATATGTTTTACATACACAGCCATATACAGCACTAGCACTACTTCTGGTAGACTGAGCCAAAAGAGGGGTAGTGGGTCTTACCAGATCGATAATCTCCTATTCTGTTGTTTGACCCATACATCTGGCCTCTTCCCTCTCCAATTTTAACCTGTAAGAATATGTTCAAGAACTTTTAGAGGCTATACCCTTAGAAAAATGATTTGTTGAAAATGCAAAAATCCTCCTGAATATGATACTAATGAATAAAATACTATTCACAATCAATAAGAATAATATTAAATAATAGTGGGATAAAAGCCACTCTACCCTAATATAAAAACTTCAAAATAAAAGCCAACTGTTGTCACAGCAAGTGCATCTGAACTGTTTTCTTGATGCTGCATTAAATTACTTTTGGATTCTGCAAACCATTCCATCAAACCATTCAAGAAAAATAAGGGAATGTTTGAGTCTTAGTTTGTATGTTGGGGGGTTGTGTGTGTGTATGGGGGATGGGAGGTGAGGTGGGGTGCAGGTAAGCAGTGGTTGAAACATCATAAAATCTGCAGCGTATTTCAAATCCCCACCAAATATGGCAGCAATATTCTTTTCACTGATGGTTCAGTCATAGGCTATATTTGTTTTTCATGGGGTTCCCCCATCCCAGTAGCTATAAATGGAAAAATACTAAGCAAAAGACATTGTGATGTACATCTAAAACAAGTATGGACAATATGTTAGTGACAAAAGCTATAGATCAAAAGCTGATAACATTATGGCTACAAGAGTTAGCACCAGAAATCAACCTGGGTGATGCCAGTTACCATGGTTACCCTGGCTATTATTTATATAAAATTATCAGTTTTTAGAATACATACATCCTCCATTCCTCGCACAACAGCAGGCAGCATTGACGAGCAATATTCTTTTCTGTCTGAGATGTCATGGGTGGCAATTTCTGCATTGGGTGGACTCTGGGAGCTACAGTCTGAAAAATGTTATCAATAAATGTCACAAAATAGGTGCAGATTTGACTCTGCTAGGCACCACCAGTTAACAAAGGGATGCATGCACTTTCAATATATCTTAACACAAAAAAATGGAGAAAGCAAACAATATGCTGCCCTTGTTTGTGAAAGCATGCCATTTCACCAAGATGATGTCAGTAAAAATAGAAATGTACTAAATGCATAGAAATTCTGTCTGCAGTAACTACCTGGCCACATGCTTGTAATCACTACGATGTAAGGTGGTATGTGGGTTGACATGTTTGAGAATAGAGATTTAAGCTGAAGTTCAGTAGTGAGGCAGCAGCAAAGCGTTAGACACCAAGAGAGGAAGAATTGTGTCACAAGCTTGAATTTCAACTCCAGCCCACATATTTTCTCTGAATGATATAGCTCTGTATAAATAATTAACTATCAGGGTTTTCTCCACACACTCCAGCTTATAGTAAGCAATTCAACTTATGAAATAATTAAAATGAAATGTGACTTTAATTTTCTTCCTTAATAATAGACCTAGCACCTTGCACCATGTATTTTGGTATAGAATGTTTAAGTCCTACTATAAGGCAAGCATGTGCACACATACACAAATACACATACACAGAAATCTAATTTGTGGCATTTGTTTCTGAATTCTTTTGAACTTTTTCTTTTTTGTTCTTTAGTAAATGAGCTCAAATGTTGGTCAAAATGTTTTAGTCAAGATGTATCCTAATCGACTAGAATCCATAAATTGAAACTTGAGTATTGATGTTAAAAATAAACAACCATTTCAATTCAGAAACATGTTTACTACTGGGAAAGAGGTTACTGAGATAAAGATAGATTTTTGTAATGAGCTTTAGGGACATTACTACTCTCACCTGCACATACACCCACACAACAGTCTACGTAAATCAAGCTGTTCTTTTTCAATGCCGTATCCTAATTCCCACTTTACTCATATCTATAGAAAGTGCTAGTCTAAATACTTCACCTGCTCTGTGAACAAACTGGAAGGCACGGAATGGGTTTGGTCCATTCTCACAGTCCATCTCTTTGACTGGCTCGATATCCTTTACCCTGTTTAGTGCACACCTGAATCGTGTTTTCCAAGCCGCATAATCAGGTGTGTCTCTAAACTCTTTGTATCGACCTTTATGCTTTTCCCATTCCTAGAAAAAAAAATTAGGATATGTAAACTCATCTCAAAACCTGGTGCAATGATTTATCATTTATAAGCAGAAAAAGCAAGTACCTCTAATATGTATTTTCTGCATATAAGGTCTGAGGAGAATGAGATGGAGTTTTTGCAGGAGAAGAATCATCAATATGATGAGGACTAAAGTTCAGGAATTTTTCATCTGATTCATTTTATGTATCCAGATTACAGTTTAAGTGCCTATTAAAAGCACATTTGTTGTACATTACTTGTTAATGCTAAGAGCGCTCATTTTATTTAAGCTGTGTTCTTTACAGAATATTCTTCTTCTCATTATTGTGTTTACACAATGCTTTAATATTGTTTGAATTGTTTGATAGCAAAACATCCCTACAGGCTAATTGGTTGGTTGATTATTGTTTACTGCCACATAAGCAACAGAGGCTAGATTATGGCATAATCATCAAAAACCTGATTAGATACAAAATATATAAATATAGATTATTTCATTTCATACTTTAAAACATATACTCCAGATTGAGATTATAAATATAAATACAGC
The DNA here is from genome assembly GCF_003073045.1 of Pomacea canaliculata. Classification (NCBI taxonomy): domain Eukaryota; kingdom Metazoa; phylum Mollusca; class Gastropoda; order Architaenioglossa; family Ampullariidae; genus Pomacea; species Pomacea canaliculata. The sequence goes on from NC_037601.1 coordinate 11,984,495, forward strand.
ACACTCTCTGTGGACCAGAACTCAGCAATTGACAACAACAAAACTTGAAGATATAATACTTGAAATAAAAATTAAAATAAAATCAGCGTCTAGTAGAAATTTAATGCTGAATTTGTAACAGTTTCAAGAGTGTGGTTTTTTCCTAAGTTACTTAGAGTTTAAAAAAATTGTGTTCATGAGTTGAAAAGTTTATTGATGGCCATTTAACTAAAACTGCACACTCAAAGCTTTTTTTTTTTAATAATAAAAATATGTTGCATAAAGTTTGTCTTAAATTGTCTTCATTTGCTTTTGTTTCAATATTAATATCAAGTCAATTAGTTTATGGCATGATACAGTGATAGTTAGGCCTATTTTTTTCTAGTAATTCTCAAACAACTTCTATCTGCCATCTACCAACTTCCTGTGGATGCCAATTAGCTGAGAGTCTATGTACATATTATGTACAAAACATCACATCAATATCAAGGCAGTCTGGGTATATGTAGCAGGTATATGTTGTCTCACAAATCTCACTTGTTATATTTGAAGAATATTAGAAGAATCAAAGGAATCCTTAAATATGATTTAATAGTCAGATATTTTGCATGTATGCTGTAAGGGCATCTGAATAACATATGCTCATGAAAATGTATCTCATTGCTGGCCATTGTTAAAAAATACCACAGTGAGGTAAAAAAAAAAGTCTCATCATGTGCAAAGTGTATTACCCGGACAGATTTTTATTATTTCTTCTAGCAAGCAACAACTGACAAGTAGAACCAGTTGCAGTGAAATGTGTTGTTGTTGTGCTAGGTCTGTCTTAAACAAGTTTAAGTCTCATTTGAGTGCGTCACCTTAAAGATGAGTGTATCTTGTTCACTCCAGTCAGAGTTCTTGCCATGGCGCCATGGAATACTGAAAATTTGCTTGTCAAAGTCAAGCCACCTTAGTCCTGGGAAAAGACCACCTTGGACTTTTGCCCAGAGCCATGGTCCAAGTGTCTCTTTCTTCTTTTTACACCCTCCATCTTCACTCAAGTCTGGTTCAGCGCTGCACACAATTACATAATTTTAATCAAATAAAGCAGAAATGGTTCCAGTGCAATAGGAGTTTCTGGTTCCTGTTGAAAACACATAGCTCGATTGTTACCGTTATAAAAGAGCACACAAACTGCAAATGTAAGCCATCTATATATAGCTTCAGATACATGCATGATTTACACAATCTTATTCATTATCAAATTATTATTTTACTCAGTTCACAAAAGCTGATGTATGAAATACGCACCTTGTTGAATCTGGCAAAACTGTTTCAGAACAATTTTCGTCGTTTTTTGCGTTGGTCTCCGACATAATTACTTCTTAACTTGCTGAACACACTTATAGCTGTTTTGGCAATTCTAATGCGACTGACCTCTCCTTAATTTCGACTCCAGCAGTTTTGCAAATTTGTTCGAATACAGGGATGTGAATTTCGGTCGCATATGTGATCAGAGCTGAGAACTTTGCCGCCACTTTTATTTCCCTCAGTGAGGCTTATACTCGGGTGGTGTTTTCTTTATACGTCCACTCTACTCATGCTTTTCGTGGCGCTGACCACAACACGTCATGTTATGCTGCTAAAGAGAAAATAAAAGTCGACAAAATTGCGTACTGCTTGCCTGGGTTTTCCTTCCGGTTGGTTTCGACAAAACAGAAAGTACACTAACCACGTAGCATGAGTGCATCAAGGGGATTCCCCGCAGTGGGGGTAATGCAAAGCTGTTCCCTGCGCATGCGCTGTTGAGTTCTAGAGGAGGGTGCGCACCACAGGATTGTGAGACTGATGTCTGTTAAAAGAATACACGTCAGATGACTGATGAAATGTGTCGCAATAACCAGCAGTTACAAATAAGATTCCAAAACTGGCAGCTGATCCATCCACACATGGATTTTACACTCACGTACACACACGCAGACAAGAAAATCGACCCCAGCATGCACCTGATCCCTCGATCTCGTAATTTCCATTTGGTCTAAAACTCTAGCATCTGGACCAGGGGTGGGCAATTTTTTTTTTTTTTTTTTTTTTTTGCGGGTCGGTCTTAAAATTCTAAGCTATGCGGCGGGCCGGTAAAATAAAAAAAAATCTGGGCCAACAAACCTACAATTAAAGTGATAATGCAATGGACAACAAATGAGTACATATATTGTTGGCGTTCGTTCACTAATTTGTCAAGTGAATTATATGTTTGAATTCGCTCACAATAAAACTTTAAAACCAATTTTCTTTTGAAGGCAGCCGCGCCCTAACCACTGCATTAGACGTGGCAGCCGTGTAATTGTTATCTTTATACTGTCTGTGTTAGAATTATACCGACTGCCGATTTCTAAAAAGTCGTATATAATAAATTTAATTCCAATCAAATAAACCTAAAGGCTAAAAGAAAAGAAAACTAGCTAGTACACTTCACGTTTTGGCAGAAGGGCCGCACTTTGCCCACCCGGCCTGTTGTGTATAATGTCTAAATATATATACATCGAATTATCGCCCCTGAGTTTATTTCTGCTACATGCACTAATTAACGTCCTTCAATAGGACAAATTTTGCTTCCGGTTTTGTGGTTGTTGTCAAATATTTTAATAACACAAAAATATTGATTATTAAACAAGTTCAGTTTTTTAAAACAAATCAAAGTGTATAACGATCAATATAAGTCAATATAAGATAAAATAACATATATTTCAAGTATCTGTCGGCTGGGAGTTGTGGCGTGCTCCTGTAATCCAGCTACTTGGAGGCCGAGAGATGGAACGGTTTGAGAACGGGAGACCTACCTGCAGGGGTACCATGTCGATCGGATGTCCGCACTAAGCCCGGCATCAATATGGGTATCTTTGGGGAACCAGAGAGGTCCAGGTTGTCTAACGCGAGACGAACCGGCCCAGGGTGGAAACACAGCAGGCAAAAGTCTCCGTGTCGTGCAGTAGTGGGATCGCATCTGTGAATGGGCGTTTGTTGGTAGCCCGTCCGATAGAACCGAACCATCTTTTTTTCTCCCTCTTTTGCAGCTAAAACAATATATTGACGACATGTAATTGGATTTCTTCTTTTCAGTCTGCTAAATTTCTGTTAAAGCTAGTCAGAATTTGTCAATGCGATGCCTAAAATGCCATGGGTAAATATATATACCATACTCATGTTTTGGGATATTCTGATCCATATGTTAGCATATTCAGGACATACAAATACAAAATGTAATTAATTGTTTTATGACTTTGCGGCCCATTGGTCCACTGAGGGCGGAAAGGAATAAGAAAAAGATGTCCACATTGAAGCTGTGATCGGTAAGGCTCGGTTGGTTAGCTGGTTGAGTAGGAATGACGTATACGTGCATGTGCTTCTCTGCAGGTGATTTTGCGCTATTTGGCGTAGAGGGATGAGGATGATAAATGGTAGAGGAAACCTCCACGACAACCAGCACTGAGAAAAGGTGTAACAAAGAGTCCCGAGACGAGAACTCTTGACTATTTTACTGCAGTGGTTATAAGCATCGTCTCCACTGCCGTACGCTTCTTCGGCTGCCAGCTTTTGGTATGCTCATCGAGTCACGCGGTTTAAAAAAAGGATCTGTATTTAACTCTTGAGAACGTGTATCAGATGAGTCAAACGAGAACTAGGCATCCCTAAATTATGATACATATAAATGTATAGAAAATGATAATATGTATATTATATAAATACAATTTTAACGCGTTTAATTAAATACAACAAAACTCCAAACAGCTCTTTACTACTGAAAAATCACAAACAGATCATGGCAACGCTATAAACAAATATGGCGTTTCGATACTGAAGGATATTGAAAACAACGAACGTTTTGGATGATTAAAAAGACATTATCATTTTCTCGTTATTTAAGTCGGTTTGAAGATTTGTAGGAGAAAATGTATTTCAATTATCAGTGATTTTATTTTGTGACAAAGAAGGAGTTCAACTTATAAATAGCCTACTAATTGTGCCTCAATCATAATTTTTACATCACGGGTACGTGTGACAATCGAGATGTCAAAATCAAAAGGAAAAGGCAAGAAAGGAAACGACAAGGGGAAAGGAAAAAAGAAAGGCAAAGGAAAAGGTGATGCAGAGGCAACTGCAGTTGTCAAAAAACTTTTGAAAACATATGAGAAAAATTGCAGCCTCAGCTCATCCCAGGTGTCTCCACATGTTCGTAAAGCACTTAAATCTGCCATAACTGATGAGAAAGTTGTAACGAAGGTTAGTTTAAAAAAGAGAATAGTTACATACACGTTTGTGCTTGGAAACTAACTTTGATTATTTGAAAAACTGTGCATTTGAAAAACTGTATGTATCACTGTCAACACCCAAGAAGTTAAACGAAAATGAGCACATCCAGCAGTCTTGTGTTTGAAGCTATCTATACTTGTTCATAGTTTTTCCAGCATGTAATATCTATGGTATTTGAAAATTATATGGTTACATTAATTTTTTAAATGAAAGAGCTTACTGCAATACATAAAATACAGGCTAGGCTTTTTTGCAGATTTAACATATGTTTCAGTGAAGATGTGATGTATGACATTTTATTTATTATTGTATAAATTCTGGTCATGCAAAATTCAAATTTTTATTTGATATAATAAGTTTTTCTCTATCTCTCACCCACCCACACAAACACAAAGACTGAATTATCTGATAGGTACGTACAATAGTACCTCACCATTGTGATCTGTTCTGGAAGGCTGATCAAGTGCTGATCAGTTCATATGTCAAGCAATATTTTCTTACAATAAACAATTTAAATGTATTTAATTGGTTCCAGCAACCACTAACTATTATTCGTAGTATTTTATACTGGTATTGTGATGCTGATTTCAGTTTATCTTTGAATCCATGATGGTGGAAAATGAAGGTGATCTGCCAGTATTATTTGAGCCATTGATCATGACATTACGACAGGAGCGTTACACTTACATTAGAGACTTGTATGTCTGGGACTACCCTATCAGCTATGAAAATATAGCTAATTTTGTAAGTGATTTTGTAATCCCAGTGTCATTTAACTTTTAGTTTTCATCTTATTGATGAAGGACTTGCAAATGTGATAGAATTATGTGTGAACATCTCTTATCTTGGCCATTTATGTGCAAATTAAATTTTGTTGTGATAGATAAGAACTTGAAAGTATATATCTGAATGTACAAACCTCCTGACAAACAAACATGTACATATGCAGATGAACACTTATAAAAAGTTGACTTGTTAAACAAATGGTATGCTTTCTACTCTTATGACAAACTTCCAGCAGGACATTGACATATAGGTATCTGCATTCATGATAAGATATATATATAAGATATATATATATAAGATATATATTTACACATTACATAGATTCAGTTTTATAATTATAGTTATTTTCCAAACAGTTTTGACAGAATGTACAGACTTACCTTTATTATTCCCATAAATGGAGTTGGTGTTTCAGAGTCTTTTTCTGGAAAGACCTTACTACAAACTACGGCTTCTTGAACTGATGGACTGCTTGATTGAGCCTCTTTCCATTTCCCGTTTTTCCAGGTTTGTCTGGGTTTTTTTTTTTCTTCTTTTTCGTCTTCTTGTTCATTATCATTTGAAGAAAATGAATTGGAGGTAAGTAATCTGGGTACAGTAGAAGAGGCATTAATTTCAAGACATTCCATTGGTAAAGAGCAAGAAGACATGAAGATGACTTTAGAGCCAAGAGCTCTTCTTCCTCAGAAACTATCAGGAGTTTTGGGATATCTTTTGCAGAGTCTTTTGCCTTCAAGACCAGTTGACCACTCTCAACTTGGACTACAATGAGTAAGTCCTTATTTACTGTTATTATTTTTATGAGTATTTGAGTTTTTGAGATCTTCCCTTCTCCAGCAACAACAAAATTATGTAGTCAGCCCATCCTGTGGCAGAGTTTCTGGTTACATATTTTTATCTGTGCATTATCTGTCTCAAAAACTAGTGGATTTTATGTGAAATCACATTAAGTACATGATCTTTAGTGAACTGGCTATATTTGTGACTTTCTTCACCAGTCAGTGATGCATTAAAAGTTTAGTGGCATTCTCTTCACCAGTTTTAATTAGTGTGCCTTCCCTGTTACCATCCAGCATAATAATAATTAAATAAATGCAACTACTCTTAACCATTTATTGAGAACCTTTTGGTCAGCTTTTTCCAGCTTGTACACATCCTGAAAGACAGTTACTTTGATAAAAAATCTTTTTTTCAGGTTTATCTTGATGCAAATCTTTTTAATAAGTGTAGAATGTCTTATTCTTGAAGGATGCAAATAAGAGCTCATCAGCTGTAGTGTTTTTGTGTTGGTTGGTTTGTTTGTAACTTTTATTATTTTTGGCTGAACACAGGAGATTTTTATAGACTTTTATTTGTGTATTTTCGTTGACTTGGCTCTTTAGATTTGGCGACGAAGGAGCCAAGTACCTCAGTGAAGGACTGAAGGGTAACACAACAATGCTGTCTCTAAGTCTCTGTTTTTGTGGGCTGGGTGTTACCAGTGGTACATATCTGGGTTATGTCATCTCCACAACTGCTGTTAGGTAATCAAACCATTGTTATGTATTTACACATTTTCTTTAGTAAATACTTAATAATTGAAGAGGAGGAGATTGTTCATACATGGAGGAGGGGATCTGAAATGATACAACTGTGTATGTTACTTATTTCTTAGCTTGGATGGTAATTAACTTTACCACGGTGTGTATTTGTGTTCTCAAGCTTTTATCAAATTTTCCATGAAGGATAAGGTGGCTTATATAGATTAATGTTGCTTTTACTGATTTATAAATATAAATTTATCTCATTTTTTTAAAGGTCAGTATCTCCTTCCAGGTAAAACTTATCATCTTTGTACCACCTTGCAATCATTACTTAAATTTCAGTTCCTGGAGAAAGTATCATGCATTCAGAGTGGTTTTGTGTGTTACAATGACCTTCCTTTTCAGAGAGCTATACCTAGATGGCAACAACCTGCAGTGTGAGGGTGCCACGGAACTCATAAAGCTCTGTGTGGACCAGGCAGAGGTGGAGGCCTCACAGCGAGAAGAGGAGGTTTTGAGGAAGGCAGAGGAAGAGGCATTACGACTTCAGGAAGGTGAACAATGGGAGCAAAAGCTGCATTGTTGGGTTTGAGTCATTGAGCAGCCATTACAACCTGGGCCAGCACAAACACTGCAGTGAAAGTCAAATATCGCAACCCTCTCTGCCCTTTTATCATTGAACCATATATCAACAAAAGTATTGGGATATTCATATGTTCAGGATTAACTCTATTTTCTTAATTTAAAATTTAAACAATAAACCTAGGCTTATATATTACGAGTAATGATTGCTGTGGTCTGTCTCAGGTCTTATTAGATTTGCATTTGCAAGCACACATGCAGCCAAAACATTTACCAGTTATTCAACAAATCAAGTAAAAATGCCAATCAATCCACAAAGAATGATTTTTAACAAAATCTTATGCATGTTTACTCTCAGAGAAAGAGAACAGATACCGCAGTGGTACAGAACTGAGTGAGGGAGAAAGTACAGATGCTAAAAGTCCACCAGGAAGTGCCAAGAAGAAGAAAAAGAAAAAGAAAGGTAGATTATAAAAAAATGAGATTAGACGATGGAATTTTTGAAAAGTATGGTTTGTTTCACTAAAATGGAACACTTTGCAAGTAACACATGAGAACAGTTTACTTTTTACAAGTTCTCAGTTAGAATTACAATAACAAACTGTCACAATCTAAAAGTTATGAACTGACATTTTTTTCAACTTTGTTTTAACCAGGGCCTCCATTTGTTTCCATAAGAGACTTAATTGCCCAAAACTTCCATGCTTATCTGTACCTATTCTCAGACTTTTATCTCTCATTCCATCCAAGCATATGCTTGGGTACAAAATTAATAGGAGGAGAGAATGCAAATCAGTGACATTTCCAATCAGTTATTTCAATTTGTAAATTTTTCTTTTATTTGCTCTCTGTTCTGATGTATGAAGGAAAGAAAAAGAAGAAAAAGGGGCCCCCTCCGCCCCCACCTGTTGGCCCATGGGTATATAAGCTGCATCTGGCAGACAATGGAATAGACAATCTGGGTGAAGGAGGCAGCTTTGCACCGATCATTTGCATGAGACTCTTCAAAAAGTGGGTTTGCCCCTTTTCCTCAGCTAAAAACATTTAATAAAAAGGAGTTGCATTTAGTCCTTAAGTAATTTTGCAAGAGCATCTCTCTTACATTAATTTGATCTTTTTGATACATGTTGTGAAAGTATATCAACCTCATTTGTTTGAAGAATTTATTTGTGTTGTTGTGGTAGTCTGTTGGTTAGGGTTGATCTTTGTTGTTGAAGGCATCTCAGAATTTAATGCTGACAGTTCTTGCATCAGAAGTGGTCAGCTGTGTCCAGTGGTTCCAGTGTCTATGCTCAGCTTCTCTTATTTACTAAAACATTGTGATGCTCATCCAATAATGCAGTTATGAGATTATTATTGTTTTGTTCTATTTTAATGAATGAATATGTTCAACCTTTGCTCAGATTTATTAGAATTTTCTTCTGTTATTTAGGCTTTTGATGAATTCGATGTGTCTAGAGGAATTTGACTTAGAGGACAATCTCATTGGAGATGTTGGAGGTCGTGAACTTGCTGATGGGCTGACTTACAGGAAAGAGCGTAAGGTTTTTATGAGCATATGGATTTCTCTTTCTGCATGTGCACCTGTGTGAATGTTTGTGCACATGTGCACGTGTGTATGTCCTTGAGTTGAGAAAAAACCCTTAATGGATATGCAACTATTTGAATGCTCACATTCATACGCATTCTCTCACTCTCACACACCCTCACTCACAAGTGCTGTAAGCAGACAATCAAATAGTCCAAATGCTGAGATGTACAGGATTATTTGTTAAAGGCTTGTGACTTTCAAAGATCTTTTTAATTATATTTGTGTTGAGGTCAGGATCAAATTCTTTGCATTTTATACTTTCTAATCTTAGCCTAAATGTGTTCTGTTATGAGTGAAAAACATTGTTTTAAAGTGTACCTTTCAGGCATTTTATTTCAAACTTGCTTACAGAAAAAATGCCCGGTGTTAAAGTAAGAGTAACACATCGTATGTGCACAGACACATTCAATATGATTGTAAAGCTGGGCTCAGGGCTGAAAAAGAAGAAAAAAGGCAGAAGAGGAAAGAAAAAGGTGAGTTGAGTGATTTAATCCCTCCCCTCCCCCAGAGTTGCCTACCTCTTCATATTCTCGTTCACACAATGTCACAATGTCAGTCCAGCCTGCAAGATGAATGATGCTTTTGCCTCGAATTCCAATCTATAGCCAAAATGTTTGTATACATATACTGAAAAAATATCCGCAACATTTATTTTACTTTTTAAAATCAAAAGAATGTATTTATGAGTGAGTATATTTATGTTTAAAGTTTCCCAAATGTTATTGGTATGTGTGTATGATTTAAATATGTCTCAATAATTTCTATGTTGCAGAAAAAGTAAATCTTGACAGTCTCCATCTCAGTTTGTAAGCAAACAAGGGAGAAAGAGTTCTGACATGTGTAAGTGAAAAAAAGATAATTTATTCTCTTCCTAATTCAAGGCTGATGGCTTTTCTGTGGATGCATTTCATATTTTGAGACTGTGATAATGTCATATTTTGAGGCTGTGGGAACATTTCATATTTTGAGACATGGTTTTTCTGTGCAAGCATTTTCTACGCAAATATGTATTGAGAAATGAAGAATGTTTAATCAGGTAAAAGTGTACAGCTGAAATTCGCGTACAATGTTTCACACTTTTAATTCACATGAGCAGTTTGTAGCTTCCCCTGGACTTTAGGGGTTTTGTTGTTTGTATGCACCTGTCATTCTCAATGTAGCATCATCTTGTGCAAAATCATCAAACATTTCCAATCAGACTTTGCAGGATTGTTGTAGCTTGTTTTGCTAAACCATTGGATGTAACTCAGACAATAGAATTATGTATTTATTTTTGTATTGAATACACATTCTAGTGTTTTCTCAATATTTGTTATTACCAAAATAACTGTGATAGCATGAAAACTGCAGGATTTAAAAAAAAATGAAGATGTCATCTGATGCATGTAATAATGGAAGTAATTATCTTTAAATTACTTATACAAATTTAGCTATTTCTTTATTTTTGTTATCAGGTTATTTTGTGAAAACCATGTGTTTGCATATATGCCTTTGCATACATGCATGATCTCTTAACAACAGTTACAAATAATATATTTATATTAAATGCCTGACAATAACTGCCAGGTATTCACAGTACAGGCACCAATGAACTCTCTGTTTTTACTATAAACTTAGTGAGTCTTAGTTTTATTGTGAGTCATAGAAATGAATTTAATAATAATAATAAAGTTAGTTTATAGAGCACTTAATCCCATCATGAAAAGTAAGCTCACAGCACTTGATGAAAAAATATATAAACACACAGACAGAAAAATAACTATAACATTTGTATCAAGGCACATAACAGAATACAAATTTGATTCTGAACATGAAGAAAACAGGTTAACTGAAACAGACAGTAGTTCTGATGAAGATTTGGAGATGAATAGTAACATGATTTAAATAACAAAATCCCACCATCAATGATAATTGAGGAAATAATTTACCATCTATCTGTGCACCTTCAAAACTGAAATAGTTCCAACCACAAAACATCTCCACACTGACAAATGTGTTGTCTCTATATAGACATGTTCATTCCCGTCTAAAACTGCAAGACCCACTCCTATGTGATAACAGATTCTTATCTTGTTCACTTTACATATTTGTTATTCTGTGATCATACAAACAGTAGCAGTCTTAATTTTTGTGTTTCCATTGTTATACTGGTGATATTGCTTTGTTATATATCAATCTGTATGACAGTGCCTCCTAAATTTTGTTTGCATACCTGCACTTACCTGCCAGTAAGAAACGTTGAATTCCTTGTAATGTTACGTAAATCATGAGATGAAGGGAGAAGGTGTTTGAAACTGTTAAAATAAATTAAACCAATTTTGGTTGCAAACTGTATTTTGTTGCTTTGTTCTTTTCTCCCCTCTCTTACTTTTTTTCGTTGGGTTGCCCAAAAGGAAACTAACCACACCAGAGCCAACTAACAGTGGCGTATAAGCCATACAAGCCCTGCCCTCTTGCTTCCAGCCTCAGATTTCATTGCACATTTACAGATTACTTCCCAGAAGTGTATGATGAGTAAGCTGTCATGGAAGTGCAGAGTATGGTAAGAAAATGGTGTAGTAGAAAGGACATCGAATACATTAGGACGGTTAGATGGACACGACTGTTATTTTCCAGATTCAGGGTGTAAGAAACGAAGTATACATAACAACTGGAAAATAAAATACTACTACTATATACATTATGAACACACATGCATGTCGCACTCAAAACTTGGGTGGAATGCACACATAGACCGTACATGTCAGCACGGACTACAAACCGAATATTGATATCCCCGCTTATGAGGAATGAAAGATAACAGATGTAGAGAAAGATAAAAAAGCACTTTTAAAAAAGTCTGAAAATTCAGTTGTCTTTATGTTGGCGCCATTTGTGCTGTTCGTTCCTCTCTCCTTTATATATTATATTTCTGTCTGTCTGTGGAGAATTCATTCAGTCCTAACCCTGACAGTATGTTCAGATAGAAGTCGTTTCACCTCAGCTCTCAGACCCTTCAGCAAGTCAGGTGAGAAAGACATTTTATTGCCAGGCTAGTCGGCAGTGCCTGTTCGTGATCTGTACCCTATCTATTGTCCGGGTAGTAATTGTAAACAGCTGGACACTAGTAGCTAGCACAAAGTGTACGCCCAACATTCCCCGCACGGGCGATGCCATTCCATTCCATTGGAGAGAAGTTCTGCCTTTAAATGAATGGACGAAAGGGATGTTCAAGTCCATACCAGTGTCCCTGCTGTACGGGACAGAGGCAGAGCATTCCAAATATTAGACCCTGAGAAAGAAAATTTTCATATGATAACTAGTATGCGGGTATAGTGTTGGAGGCACACTCTTGCTTCCCCGCAAGTCAAGCAGAGACGCAGGCGGACTGATATGCATAGGGTAAATCAGCGGAATGGAACTGGTCGAGGAATCAACGTCTTCGCACTGGGTTCTTGAGGAGGAAAGTTGTAACAGGTCAGTTCAAGGCTGTTCAGATCCCCACTGTGAGTTTCTCTTGGAATCGTGACTGCTCCAGCACAACTGACTCCAGAAAAGGGTAAGGACCCCCTTTACCACACAGTGCTCAACGCTTCATCAGCACTTATCTTGCTTCATGATTTCAGCCCCTGACAGGAAGATGATTTTCATCAGAAACTTTATTTTCATTCTGATATAAGCTTTTTCAAACACAAATGTCCTGGTTCAAATTGCTGTCCTTCAACTACAACATCAGTGGATATTACTCATGGTGCATATTTTTGTTTACCACAATGGTAATGTTTTAGCATGCTTAAAAATTTAGTTGTGTACATGTTTTAATTCTTTACTTGCTATATTCTGATTTCCTTACTAAAATAAATTTCAGTTTTGATATTATAATTCAATTTTTTAATGGTACACTGTCAATAAAAAAAATACACATTTTATTTTTATTCTCTTGGTTAGTCAGTTTTGTACACCCAAACAGTCAGCCAAAGGTGTAGCAAACATAAATATTCTTATTGCAATGGAAGTGACATTTACCTAGTTCAGAGTATTGGATAATATCAATGACCTCTACCAAATGGTAGGCTATGAGATCTATAAAACTATAGTAAGAAAGAAAGAGCAAAAACTTTTATAAAGTTTCTGCCATTTGGCAAGCACATTTCTAAAATATACATAGTATATATGCAGATCTTTTTAAACTATTTATAGTTGGTAACCAACATATTAAATTACTGCTTTCAAATTTATTAATCATACTCTTTTATTAATAAGTCATGTCATGATATGTGTGCAACCTGTGGTAACTATGAATGCATGCATGATCTATAAATGTGCATGTGCATGCAGAAGAAAGAAAGCATGTAATGTTCTGGAAAATTATAGGAATGTAAAAAGTAGTTGTGTTCTTTTGACTGGTGCTGGAGCTATTATTATTAAAAGTGCTACACATTTTGTTTTTCTACCACTGTAAAATGTGAAATAAACAACTGTCACTCTAAAAAATTGAAAATTAAAAAAAATGAAACATAAACATAAAAAGATAATAAAAAAAAAAAGGAAGATCTGTACATAACTGTCCGAGAGGAACTTGGTTGATGCAACACTAAGTACAGAGGTAACTTGCTTTTCAGCGAGTATAAGACTAGCATACACGAATGAATCACACTATGTTAAATTGTGCTTAGGTACTTCTAAAACATTCATGTAAGAAAATATTGCCTGGGAAAAAATATTTCATACTGCAATCAATACTGTACACACTATTTGTCTAAAAACCAGGACCTTTTTTTTTTTAGTGAAATGTGAGAACAATATTCCTGTTCTGCGATTTAACAGATCAACTAAGATGAAACTTTTTTTATTTATGCTTTATCCACTTGAATAATAATTAAGTTCCTTCTGTTGGTTTTGTTTTGAGGGAGGAGGTTAATGCAGAAGCACCCATCTGCAGATTAGTACCTGTTTATTTAACCAGAGTTCGTGTAGGACAATATGATGTATTTTTCAAACCTGATAACAAAGAGAAATCAACCGTGCCTTTTTTCTATATAGACAGGAAACTATCCCAATCGGTTGTCAGGCTGACACATTTCTGCACATTTTCCTTTTCAAAACATTTATCATATGCAGCATAATGAAGTGTTCTTGCTTCAAACACTTATGCACAGCTGAGCACAAAAATAACACAAAATTGTACACATTTCTTGCTGCCAATGTGAAGGCCTTCTTGGGAACACAATTTGTTGCCTGAATTTGCCACAAGAAGCTTTTGATAGGCAGCGCTCACTGTGTTTTGCCCACCTTATCCCTAAATCAACAAATTTTGTGCATTGAACAAACCAACTAAAGCAGCTTTATGTTTAAGTGCCTATAGAATTTCAAACAGGTGACTAATACAAAGGATGTATACAGATCAACAAGTCACTGGTTCAATGGTAGCTTCACTACGTCCACATGATTTTTCTTTTTTAAGCTCAAAGTTTATTCAAAGCTCATTTCAAAGCACAGTTTAATGGATGTAGGCTTCTTGCAGTTTGAAATTTTGTGCTTATATAGAAGCACTACACTCTGGAGGCAAAAAATATTTTTATATGGAGACATTGTGCTGCAGATTGCTGAAAATGATTTTGGCTTATACCAAAGAGATCAAAGTAGTCTTGTCATTTTTCCTGGACAGTCTCACGATTATCTGCTTTGTGTTTATGACAAGCCAGCCTCTGCTGCAGGTTGCCACCCAAAGTTGAAATGCTGATGCCTTGTGACACTTAAGAAGCGGTCATACTCATCTGAGTGCGAAATTTCCACTGGTGCACCATAATCTGTCAGCAGCTGTTTGCATAAAGAAATATAATAGTACACTTTATAAATGTGCAATATTTATAGGTAAAACTACCTAGATATGATAATGTGACCTACAATACAGATTCTCCTTGCATGTGTTTGTATATGATATTGTGACTGCTACAGCATGATTTAAGCTGCTAGGGCACTTTTATTGGAGTTTTATGTGACAACAGAGTTTGAAATGACATATTTCTTATAAATTGTGAAGTTGACTTTTTATGCTCCAAAGCTTTTTTCACTTTTCATGTTTACTTTACTCCCCACATCACAGAAATATATTATAGTGGACCGTCAGCAAAAAATGGCTGAAACCATAATCCCTATTTGTCAAAAAGAGGAAAGAAAAAATTCTTTGCATTTACCTGGTCCATATCTCGGTAAGCCTGGGAGTGAGACACAGTGACTGAAATCAAGAGGTTGGTGTATGGCTCACAGGTGGGATTGAAGGACTGACCCAAAGCTAAAATTACTTGTGTAGATGGGCGTGGTCCAAGCCCCTTGTGAAACTGGTCAAGAGCTGGTCTGAAGTAGTTAAAGTAGTCAAAGATCATTACTGGTTCTTGCTGTCGTTCTATCTTCACAACACCCTTTCCTTCCATGTGGGGTGGTGCAGTGAAAACACTTGTCCTGCAAAAATACTCAGATGATAAATGCTATCACACTTTTTCATTTCAAGTATTACTTGAAAACTGATAGCAGTTGAAAGTTTTAACAGTGAACTAGTAGATTAAAAAAGTATTAATAAAAATAAGAAACTATTCAATTAATGATTCATCCACAGTTTTGCAAATACATACTTGCATCTGCGAAGGACATAGATAGCACCATGGCTCATAAAAATGCTGATGCCTCTTTCCAAAGCCTTGAGAAGCTTCATAGTGAAAGCATCTTGCATCTGATCCAGTTTTCCTGGTATGTAAGGAATTGGTATTTGGTCTGCCTCTGGCTCCCCAAATATCTGCACACACCAAATTCTAAATTTTAGCAAGAACTGTACATTTCCTTACCTCACTGACACTGAATATGGAGTAGAATTTATATACACCATCATAATCTAAATATTTAACTTTAATACATCAAATCACATGCAAGCTAAAGTGACAAATTTATATACTTTTTATTACCTATTCAACCACTTTGGTGAGGCTGATCACATTCTTTCCAAGCTGTTTTTTTTAAAAAGATTTGTGAAGCAAAGTAGTCACTTATAAATTTAATCCTGCAGTCAATTTATCCTTTAAAATTGAATTATTCTCAACATCAACACTACATAAGCATGAAAATAATAAAATGATTTTCTGTTAGCTTGCCCAGTAAATTGATCAACAGCATTAAGATTATAACATTGTATAATGATTTCACCTAGAATATTAGCAATAAAATTATATTCAACCTCTTGTTGCCATGGCATCAACCTGTCGCATGGAAGGCTGCCAAAGTAAACTCGACATCCATATTTGCAAAACACCCTCTTTTCTTCTATTACTCTCTGTCGAAACCTTATTGTCACTACCATCTCATCCACTGCAGAAAAATGTAAAATGGCAAGAATGTATAAATATTACAATCAAATTTAACTGATGGGGAAAATACATAAACATGAAAATCCTAAGTTCATTAAGATGTTATGAAACTAAATGACAAATAAGCCATAAAAAACAAAAAACAATTTACTTTCCTATAATGGAAAATTGTTATTTGATCAAAAGAAAAATAATTATTGTTACATGATAAAAAGTCTCGTAGCCTAGTGACGTTTTGCTGTGTATGCATCTACTCTTTTTACAAACTGTAACAATTTTTTTCAAAGTTTTTCCTGGGACATGCTCTAGCATTTCACTTTTCTATAAAAGGAATACTAGTTTTATAAAAATAACCTTAACATCTGTCAATATGAAACAAACTTTAGAAATTAGTAATCATGAACTATTTAGAAAACATTTTTTCAAAGTTTTTCCTGGGACATGCACTAGCATTTCACTTTTCTATAAAAAGAATACTAGTTTTATAAAAATGACCTTAACATCTGTCAATATGAAACAAACTCTAGAAATTCGTAATCATGAACTATCACCAGGCCCTTATGTTCTGCAATGCAAAGTTAAAGGTAGTCCTATACATTTTTGGCTGTTTGAGAGCAGAGCTGTTTCCCCAGTGCTGAACTAATCAGTAAACAACAAATGCATTTGTGCATTTTACATTGAAAATCAATATTTTTGGTTTTATCAAAGAAAGTTATAAAATGATGCATTTTGTTGTAAAATTATTACAGGAAGATGAGGGCCACAAAAGGAAAAGGAAATGTTAAAAATGATTCATTTCACTCTTTTCTTTCTTCAAGCAAGTGTATTTAAGAATGTTCTCAGCTTTCCCTATCATGTATACTTATCAGGACTGTCATAGACTGTGACCAAGAAACTATGTTCATTGGCAGGGGGTGATGGGGATACAAGCAGATCCCTCACCTAAGCCACAGTCTTAAGTGATTGTATGTAAATTATTCTATTATCTGATGGAAAAAATTAAATGCTAAAAGAGTATTTGAGCAGCAGCTGAGTGCTCTTAAAATAACAAAGAAAAAAAATAAAGAACTGAATCACAGGTTAAAACTACTCGGCTTACATGGAATCAGAGGAGGCAGGTATAGCACTTCTTTTTCTTCTTTGATTTGTGTCAGTAAAGGAGCTGTTGATCCTGGAGCACCAAGTGTTGCATGCTGATACACCCCTGATTCATTTCTTAATGAACCAGACCCTAAAAATTTGTGAAAGTAGGAAACAACAACATGAACATTTATGAAATTCATACAAATAATTAGTATAGCTTCACAAGAGTAAGTCACTTTATGCATTATTTTTCAGATCACCCTTTATGGTCGGTCACGGATGTGTGTCCTGACATAGAGGTGAAAGAAGAATGGTGTGTGCAAGGTCAGTTAAGTATGCATGCACTTTGCTAGAGGAGAAAGGGTGAATGACAAGCAACATGCTGTAGTACTCAGGCTTTTAAAAGGTGTTATCAACTGCATGAAAGATTGGGTGCAATCACGTACACGTGAACAAAGATTTATTATTGAATGTAATGTTTCAAATTGTGCATGGACAGTGCACCTCTGAGTGTAGCTTAATGTAATAAATGGATAAATGAAACTAATTTTTATCATACGTTCACTGTATGACTCAAACAGATTTGTTTAACTCCAAAATAGCTTTCTGTTAATTAAATACTGACGTAGAAGGGGTGTGGTACTCTTCATATTAGTTTTACATATTTGTATTATTGCTTTCTATTACAAGGTGAAGACAGGAAAAAAGTTATTTCTTAAAACATTTTATTTCAGAAAGATGTAAAACAACAACTTACCTGTGTCCATGGGTTCAGCGCTGTTGAGGTGGCTGTCATAGGAGATGTTAGTGAGAGAAGGGCTGGTGTCATCCAAAGGCACAAGATCTCTGATATCTATGTTGCCAAGGTCTGATCCTAAGCTACTGATCTGGGGATCTGCAACACCAGCCACTCCTGAAATGAAAGATTTTTAGTCTCCAATCAGCTCTTAGTCTATGGATGCTTTTGATTTGTATTTTTATACCTAGACCCTTTGTGTAGGCACTTTAAAAATACATGTAAGACACTGTTTTACAGTAACTGATCTGCAGGTGATTAGATTGCCATATACTTACCTTGTGAAACAAGATCTGCTTTAGGATGACTTGAGTCTGGTACTGTATGTGTCACTTCTGTAATTATTGTTGGAATGTTGGCCTGATGGAAGAAAGTTCTGCTCAGATTAACATTATGGAAATGCGTTTCTTTTTTTGTGAATAAAACAATGAGAAAATGTTCACAAAAAGGTATTACTTACTTAAGCAGTAGCATCTTTATAGGTGTTTGTATGTGTCAATCCATAAATGCTTAACTCACAGTTAAAAATACCGAGAGGCAACCAAACATTTGTGTTACACTTGAGTTTGCATGCATTTAAGCACCTTTGGGTCAAATATTAAAAAAGTGCACTTAGTAAACGTATATCTGAAGACAGCACATATGCAAATATATGCATTTATGTAAACTGACACACACAATCATTTGTAAACATTTGTCAACCAAATGACCCCTATGAGCTTTATAAGGATCTTATGATTTAATTCTGCTGTTTAAATGTCAAGTGATTTCTGTCTCTGGGACAGGAAAAACATCACAGCAACAGGAAATATTTTTCAAGTCTTAAAAATATTTCTTCACAAAGTATGTCATTTAAGCTAGATACTTGCAGTGGCATAGAATGATGCTCGGCTTTGACGAGGCAAACTCCATGTTAACAGTGAACATTTCTTGTCCCCTTTCTAGATTCTTGTCCCCTCAGAATGTTTTCCCCACCTGCTTCTATGCCACTAACTTGCTCATCTTATTTAAGCCTGGAAATGTGGTGCAGGAGCCATTTTTTTCCCTTCTTATTCACAAAAGATTTTCTAACCCTTCTTTCTCCCTGCCAACCAACCCTCTGCATGAAGTGAGACTACTCAAAAGGGAAAGGAGTATAAGTGTGAGAATTTTGTAAACAAAAGTTTTACAGCAATGATTTCCTTGTGGGTAGTTTTTTTGTTTTTTGTTTTTGATGAACTTAATAAGCCAGTTACCTAAGCCAAACTTTCCTGAAATTCTAAGAACTGAAGTTTACAGATATCCTGTTTGGTTTCAAGTGTTTCATTTCCTAAGCATGACTCAAAATAAGATATACACAATTTAAAACTCTGCAATTCAAAAAAAAAAAGCTTCCAATCCTGTACCTGTATAACTGAAGGGCGAGTGACTGGTTGACTAATAATCTGGTTGGCATGAAAGCTGTTCTCTGGTGACGTAGTATGCCTGTAAGATGGACTTACTGGTTCTCCACCTGGCAAAATTAATTTTAAAAGATAAAGTCTTGAAAACCCAAGTTCTGTTTTACCAAAAGTAAAACTCATTTTGTTTTTATTTTGATTGATTAGATGTTTTTATATAAAATTTTTATAACAAACAGTGTTACAGACTTTTAAAAATAGGTTAAAAAATTTGTCATTAGTTTTGTTTAGCAAATATTAAAAGCTTTCTAGTCTTACCTTTTCTGTCAACAAATCGGTACACTCGATATGGATTTGGTTCATCATAGCAACTCAATTGTTTTTGCTCTTGTATGTCTGGCAGCTTATTTAATGCACATCTGAGCCGTGTTTTCCAAGCTGGGTAGTCATTTGGATCAGTTCCTTCCCTAAATCTACCTGTGTGAATTGCCCACTCCTGAAATATGCAATTGTTTTCAGATGTACACTTTCAGAAGTAGATATATTTCTGTGTAGAAAATAAGAGATAAAACCAAAATAGATAAACAATATAAGAACTATGAACCAGAGTTAAGGAGTTTTGAAAAACAGCTTTCCTGGCATTTTGTACATTAAGAAAATTACCACAATATTAAAAATCTTAATATAGAGTCTCTGCTGTGTTTGGTTTGACATTAGACATTAGAGCAACGTGTGCAGTGATTTGTTCAGATAAGAGTACTATAAGATTCTTAGTGTTTGTAATGGAATACATACTTAATAAATATATGGCTATTGGTAAGAATTTAATACTATCAAGGCAACTAATAATGGATATCTCAGAGAAGGTTAACCTTTCGGGTTTGACAGGCTGATTATTATAGATTGTGTCCTCTTATCCTCGCAAGTCATTTTGAGAACAGAGTTGTTTAAAGTACTAGGATAACAGCAAATATCATATCAAAATAAATACCTTGAAGATAAGAGCATCCTGCTCTGACCAGTCTGCCCGTCCACCATGCTTCCAAGTTATCCTGAATATTCCTTCCTCTTGGTTGACCCAGGCCAGTCCTGGGAAGCGGCCACTGTTTATCTGGGCTTCCAGCCATGGACGGAGCCTCTGTCTGACTCTTCCCCCATTATTGCCACCATCTGGGCACAAGTCTCCATCCATACTGCAGTGAAATATCACAATGTTTGTTCACTAAATGGTGTTACATCACTGCTAGATGCTGACATCATTTTAATGGCTTTAGAAAATCTTTAGCTGGTCATGTAAACATATCAGCTGAAATGCATTATAACCTACTGGTGAGTATGCTCAGTTGTGGAATAGAAGGTTGCTGGCTCAAGCATGGCTCTGTGGTTGGAAAGCCTACCCAACCTCCCACACAGCAGCCACTCAGCAGGAATAGGTGCTATATAATTTTTTCTGATTATTACTATTATTACGCAGGGGAGGTAAAGACAACAGGAAAATGCCAGCCTCCACCTAGATACCATACCCTAGACACAGCAAACCATTGCTCCCTAGCAACATGTAGACTATGGGACTCTTTACCTTTATGAACATAGAATCATCCTAGAGTTTTACTTGTCTTTGATAGTATTGTCCCCCCACCCACCCATCCCACCCACAAATTTAAAAACAGACCATGCCTTATGAATTTTCTTATTTTAACTCAGGCAAAACTGACAATGACAACGACCTACTTTATTTGTCCCCGTGGGCAACGTGAACATGGGATGGTGCTCTAGTCATAAAAAGTAAAAGTTAGAAATAGAAACAAGAAATAAAGTTCGTTACAAGGTGCAAACTGGATATTTAATATCAAAATAAAAAAGCCTGTGCAAATACAGAATCCACATCCCACAACCCAACACCTTATCTCAGAAGTGTGGAAACAGAATCATTGTGCAAAATGTGCCATACTAAGAATGAAATGTGTTTCATGAGAACTGGTGATTGTAGTCACTGACTGTGACTATAGCTGCTCTAAAATATGACGAAAAACCGCCGGTCACTATCAGACTGTCAAAGGGACAAAACAAAACTGCTTTTTAGAAATCATATTGCTGCAGAATTTGTAGAGTGCTTTCTCAGCCTCATCATTTTCTGTCTCTAGAGGTTCTACCACTCTCACCAGACTAAATTTCAACAAAAGTTTGCTCATTTTTAAAATACTAATAGGCAAAATACAACCTAGACTTTATACTATGTTCTCTATCAAAATAGTAAGAGGGTCTCTCAGGTACAATATTCCCATGTAAAGAATTGACCTATTCAAGACGATCCTGAAATATTCTGGCAGTGTTCAGTATTTCCCTCAGTTCTCCAAAGAACAGAATCCAGTCTGTACAAGTTCAAAATAGGACTCCTACAACACCTTTTCCAAACCCTTTGATTACCTACAGAGGTGTCCTACCTATCTTAATCATTTATTACTTGCACTGACAAAACAGACATGTACCACATGTTAGTGCTCTAGTTAACCCCCATCCCACCCCAAAACAAACAAACAAAACAGTCAATTCAGGAATCAACCACCATGTTTGTACACAACACAATTTCTCGTTAAAAAACAACACCCATAACTTTGCTTATTCTGGTACCCTCGTACACAAAGATAGTCGTACCTACAGACCAAAGGAGGGAGAATGTTGGCTTATTTAGTAGGAAAGTGGTTTCATCCTGAGGTGATTTCGAACTATGGAAAGGAGGGTTGGGGAGGAAACTAGAGCATCCAGAGAAAACGCCCGACACCCAGTCCAGTGTCATTAGTACAGCAAGTGAGTGTCCCAAGACGAGATTTGAACCCTTAATTAGTTTCTCATTGCAATGGTGACAAGCGAGTGTTTAACCACCACACTACCGGGCGCCCATAGGAAGGAAAGCAGAGAGAGAGTTGAGTACTGAGAATCTGCCCGCATATATTTTTTTAAATCGAGCCTATTGCTCAGTTTGTATCAATCTCGTAAAGCACATACCCACAGTTATTAGCAACCGCCATATAACTGCCCCGTGCTTGTGTGCAGGCAAAGGCGGTTAAACCCTCATACTTCGACTACTGTCTCAAACACCTGTCACGTTATTTTCTGCGCCTTAACTAATGTAGGCACCGTTAATTACGAAGTAATTTTTCGACAGACATACGAGCAGACGACTTGCTACGACTGCCCCAGTGTATGATGATATATAGCACCACGGTGATAACACTAAAGACACGAAATGCATTCTTATATAGTCTTCTTCTAGCCACATTACCTGGAAGAATCTGGTGAAAAACAGTCCATCTCGGCATCACTCCTATTGATAAGTTTTTTGGAAGGCATGTCGCGGTGGTAGTAACTGTCCAAATCGGAGTTTTCACTGCCGCGCGGGAAAGGGAAATAACAATGTTGACACAGATACTACACACACGAGTTGTCTTCCCACCGAGAAACAGTCGAGCAATTAATTTGTCAGAAACATCAAGTGATGCACCTGCTGTACGAGCACCGAGCTTATGCAAACTTCTCTGGCTTGTGGAATTGTTCCGGTCGTGAAGGTATCACCGAGTGGTCAAGCTGCTGTGTCCCAGATGTCGAGCCATGGACTTGAACCAAACGCAAATGCGCGCACGACTGCTTGATCGCTTAATTTATTTCTTCTGACCGGGCGTCCCGTTATGCGCATGTTCCCGCTCTGGTTAGAAATAAATGTGCTCCTGCTTTATCAATAGGCGAGTGTGTATATAAATACGACAGCACCCACCAGCCGCGCGGGCTGGGGTTTTCCTAGTGACCCAGTTTCGGAGAAACTGAAAGTAGCCTTGTATACCGTCATAAATCAGCGCAGCCGAAGAAGCACCTCACCAGACGCTTAACGACTACTAGAAACGT
This sequence comes from Pomacea canaliculata, assembly GCF_003073045.1. NCBI lineage: Eukaryota > Metazoa > Mollusca > Gastropoda > Architaenioglossa > Ampullariidae > Pomacea > Pomacea canaliculata. The sequence continues at coordinate 12,007,741 of NC_037601.1, forward strand.
AGAAGTGCGTGACAAACTCTTTGTTTATTTTTTAAGGTGTGGTCCTGGATCAACTCTGCCTAAACGTTTTCCCATACAAGCTGTTGAGGGACATCGTGATTCAGTTACTGGAATCACAAGGGCCGTAAGGATCGGCGCTATAAATAGAAAACCTACTCCCACCAGCCCCCTTTTCCAGTGTTCCAGGAATGAACCGAAAAGTAGCTGTTCCCATTAACTCCTCCTGCTGATTCTCTCTCTATTCCCTGTCCCCCCTTCAAAAAAGTGATCAAACTAGCGACTCAGTTGCGATCTTTCAACTATCAAAAACATTCGTGTATTATATACCTACTGTTGCCATCCCTAATCATCTAACTTTAATCGAGGAAAACACCCATCCAACTGCAACTTCTGGCTCTTTTCAGTCGAGTGATGGTAACGTTTCCCCAAAGTCTGATGCCCGCACATCACAGGACTAGAGCTTGTTGCTTGCCTTCTTTCGGAATGGACAGACGGGACGCCAACAAACAACGTGCAATAAATCATTTGCTTTATTCGTTCCTCTAAAATCCCCGGACCAAGCAGCATGAGCGATTATAAGCTCCTTTCCACAAATAAAACTGGTTATAAACATCAGAGGTTGAAGGGAACCGGCAAGAAATGTCATGCATCCTGGCACATTCATGTGTGCCATCTCTTGCACACACACACACACAAATCACTGAATTTTTCTACAGCTTTCACAAACTTCTGCTCAAAATAACAATCATGCATACCATAAATAATAGTCCTCAAGCTGTAAATAAGGTCCTCAAGTGGTGCTGCGACAATTTTGATGTCTCTGTTTCGACATACGTGCTGCTCATCAGACAAGTGTTTGGCCAGCGCACTACACGTACTGACCTGTACTAACTGACATCCAAAATAAACACTCATTCCCCCACCACAAAACGCTCTCTCTTTCACAGAAAAAATAAAATAAAAATAAACAAAGGCGCGCACTCACACAATCATACACATAGACAAATCAGCGCACACACGCTTGTACTCACAAGAGAACAGAACGCACAATACTGCTTGTTGGGTTACTTGAGGTTGTAAAGAGCGAGAAGATTATTTTGACTATTTTGTTAAGGCTTTAGTTATACAGAAGTAGTGCCTTGTGTTGTGTTTTACCCAGTTATTACAATAAGAAAATTGCATCCCACTAAATCTTTGATGCGAAGCGTTCAAGAAACCGAGGTAAGACGAATCTGGCCTTGTCCCTTTCATCTCCCGACGACACAGCAGATTAGGCTTTTATCATGACGACAACAATCAATATAACAATATAAAAATAAACAAAAATCTATAATCAATGTGTTTACAAGAAATCCTAAACACGAACGTGTCACTAACCCTCGAATGAAAATAATATAAAATTTAAAAAAAACCCACCAAGAAAAAAAGGAGCAGATGGACTTGAAACGACAAGGCAAGCACAGCCAATCGTCGGGGACCATACGCGTAGGACTAAACAATGGGAGGAAATAGAAAAACAAAGACTACGTCCGATAAAAAGAAAGCTAAGATATGTTAACCCTCTGGGGCAAGAGGTACATCCTTGCCCTTGAGTTTGCTTTACCCCCGGCCCCCCGCTCAGTACCTGCAGCTCTAGCAAACCCTCCGACATGTGGGTCGTAAGGGACATATAGATTATCAGCCCAATTATATGGTCCCCATGTTTCAAATTACAGAATATCCTCACCCTACCCCTACCCCAAACCGCTACACAGTCCATAGCTAATCCTAGAAGGGTAACATTATTCCTACTTCATGAGTATAGCCTCGGAGCAGTTGCCTTTTAGCAAACACATACAATTCACTGCAGTTTACAAAATCATATGATGCAACAAACTCAAAGAGTAGGTACAAGCGGCACCAACACCACACATTTGTATTTTAAAACTGGACGAAAGACTTCTTAAAACAATGGCGGTAGGCGAGCTACCTTTGGAGTTACCCTTCTGGAGAAGACTGATAGCATTCTGCTGGGTACAATCTTTAAGAATGCCTTTAGTTAGACACTTATTTGAGACTTCAAAACAATTATTGTTGGAAATAAAAAAAATTCTACAATTCATTAGGACAAAAATTTAAACATTCATACATTCACTGCAACTTACCTGTCTTTAGGTTTCGCTATTTGTCCACCTGCCTTTGTCTCGGGTTCAGCAGATGGTTACTATACGTCACGAAGTACAGTTCGAAGACCTGGAGGGGGAATATAAAATAACCCACGGTGAATGGCTTGAAATAACAACAACAGTATACTTTCTGTCCAATTCAACAGTCACGATTTTGCAAGTCACACCTGCCTATGTCTTTAAGATACAGTTCTCTCATGCTTCTTGAATTACTGGATTTCACGCTGTACGCTTTCGTGAGTTCTACCTTTCATATTTAGTGACAAACACATACACAGAGTTGCTTACTCACGCTTGTACACAAGTACAGTTTGGAATTAGGCGACAGACATTTTACCCTGAAATGAAGTTTACGTCGAAGAGCGTACGGTGTAAGGAGGTCACGTCAAGCAGCGCCATTGAGGTCACCCAGTTTATTAATAGATCACGTAAAATCTAGGCCGTCAACTAGGTAAACTAGAAACAAACTGAAACTTGCATTTTCCTGTAAAGTTAACAAAGCTGCTCATTTACCAGAACGGTAAAATGTAATTCAGAATGAAAGGAAATGTGGTAGGTGTGGACAAAACAAATGACGGGTTGAGAGAGAATTTCTAAATGCTCAGTTCCAAGTTGACAGGCAACATTTTTCTAGTCTTAGTCAATGGCTGGCATTAATCACTGTAGCAACAGGATCAGCCTGCAATAGGGCAGTTAAAACAAGGACTTATCATTGATTATGTAATCATTGCAAACATGGAAGGAAATGATTTCGATGACAGGTTTACAAGCTTACATACCACTTTCACATTTCGTTTGCAGAACCCACGTTCTGTACACATTAATTAAGCCCCGTTGAACAAGCCATCCATAGTAAAACTTTTCAATAGTTAGACAAATAGGTTTTATTTTTTTTAAAGTGTATTATGGATGTCTGCGTTTCACATTGTTATTTCGAGAACTGCAGTGTTGTCAGACCAAATTAAAGACAACACAACGTAGTAAAGCTTGGAACTCACTCGATCGAAACTCGAAAAGTTTCACAAAAGGTTCCGTTTTTACTGTCTACACTGCAGAACTTTTTTCCAATTTGGCAAAACATATTTGTCTCATGTCTGCGTTTCAGAAGTAAGCAAAGAACGCGCAAGGCTAGCTGACACACTTGACAAAAGGATTAGATAAAAACTTTTCACTGCACGAAAGACGAAAGTATATTTCAGACATTTTACTAAGGATTTCTTTCACCCGAGGTAAGCGTGAAGACAGTTATTTATAAAATTTGTAAATTATATGTAAACGATTAACAGATAGCTTATACTCGGCGTCATTTCCGTCATAAATAATAATAAAATCGTTTTAAAGTGTTTACTTTTTCATTTGATCATATAATATAATAATTTGATCAAATAATGTTTATATATAAAAATAAAATTTATTTACTGTGTGTTTTTCCGTATTCACATGGTAAGTACTTCAAATGCACATTTTTACTCCACGCACGTGCATACACATTCACGAATCCACTCTTCCACAGGTCAGCGAGAATACGTTAATGTTGACATGAACCCATTGTGTGTCTTGACAACATTAACCCTGAGAGTTAATATTAACCTTTTGAAATGCCAGAGGTACATGAGACAGAAAGATTGAAAATAAGATTAAGGGAAGAGGGGGTTAGAGAGTGACATCTGTCTGCTTTCTAATACAGAGAAACTTCCTCCTAAAGTTGTGACACGGTCAGTAAAGCCCTTTGATGGGCACTTTCGTTAAGAGGTTTATGTGACCAGTGGTTAAGTGCTCGGAACTTGTTCAGGCTTTTGTCGTGCCCTGAGTAGTTTTCGTACACGCCGTGTGTTTGGACGACATCGAGCTCTGGTCCAGCCTTGTTGCCCGTTAAACTCCTGCGTGTGCGTCACTGCACGAACTTGTATTACTGGACTGCTGGCAGGCGACATTTTTCATTGTCTCCAGTTAACTACTAAAACGAGGCAGGTGTATACAAAGCTTCCGGTTTAGCCACATTCATTGTTTAGGCTCGCCGAGACTACTTCGTAAAAGGCTAAGCGTTGGTCTCGGCAGACAGACAGCAGTCCACCTAGACACGTCAATGGTCACTGCAACAGCTTTGTGAAGACAGCGATGTGTAGCCCACTCTAAGTGCGAATAAAAAAGAAAAAAACTGCACGCAAGCACTCCCTAAAACCACGAGAGAGAGAGAGAAAATGCGTGTGCGTGTATGAGAGAGGAGAAAAAGAAAATGTGTGAGAGAGAGAGAGCGGGAGGAAGGTGAAGGAGGATGCAGGAGAGAGAATTTCCCTCAGAGAAGTGTCCATCGTTGACCCAATCCAAGAAGGTCGGGTTTGTTGTATCGTGCAAAAGACTCACAGAGACACCTTAGGTAAGTTGTCGGATTCTCACACTTCACTGAAACATAGAACTGAGCGATTTCGGGGTGAACAACCAATGAACATCAAATCAGTCCCCTCTGCAACGGCCTTAGTTATGAAGTCGTTTCCCCAGGGAGAAATGAGAACCTCAAGGAAAAGTATATTCTTTCCAAATTTATAAAGCAATGTCGAGATCCCGCGGACACTATTTCATATTTCTTGACCCCAGTGCACCGTTACCACAGCTTTTTTAACTACGGATCCAGGGTCAAAACAACATCTGCTGGGTCTGAACACCGCTACATAACTTGGTCCTGATGGCTCTGACTAAATTCTTCATATACAATAATAAAAATGAAGAATTAAATATCGCATACTCACAATCCTAAGGAGCACGCTCTTAACACTTACAACAGGAATTTATTTTTGTCTTGTTCTTATCATTTCCCCCAGTTGTTTTCTTTATTGGCTCATTTTCTTGCTTCATTCTTTCTTGAATTTGCCTTTTTTATTTCTTATTGTCTTCCCTTCCTTATTTTCTATATATCGTCTTCGTTTCTAATTTCCTCTTCAAATTGTCTTGTATTTGTCTTTTGTTCTCATTTTTATCTTCATTCCTTCCTCTATTTGCTTTATTTCGTGCTCTTGCTCTCATTCTTACCAGTACTTGTCTTCTTTATTTCTCATTCGCTTGCTGTTTATCTTTTCCTGTGTTAACATTAGGACAAAAACTCCCACCTGAAGTCTACCTTGGTTACGGGCTACGTTCCCTTTCTCTCGTTGTTAGGTTTGGAGCGCCCATTCTCATAACCAAAAGGTCGAGAAATAGCCTTATAAAAAATTTAGACTGATTATTAAAGAGTCACAGGAGCATTTGTTCAATTGTCCAGGAATAGAATTCCTATAAAACCTGTAACCCATTTATAGGTCCCTGTCTGAAGGGAATAAGGTCCAGTATTGCGCCCTTGCCAGAAACATCCTCTAGAGTGGGTAGGGCAGCGGTAGATGGGTTACACTGTCGATATGAATTCCAATGCCGGTAAAAAACCTTTTAATATACAAAGAAATACAAAGAAATTGAAACACAGCACGGACAGTTTGTACTGATTGCGAATACGGATGGGTAGCCGGTGCAGAAAATGAAGGAGGGGAGTAACAATGGCTGAAGTCGGACAGAAGTCTCCGTCTCCACCCGTTCAGAACCTAAACATTTTAAGGAAGAGGCAAAATTTAAGTTCGTGCAGATGTTACATTCATTTCTTAGTCGTTTTTACCATTCGGAGCTGAAACTTGCGCGAAGCTGATGATCCTAGTCTTGTGTGCCGCAAGGTGTGGAGCCCGCCATGGTGGTGGGTCATAACACCATGAAGTCCCTGACAGGAACACCACTGGGGTACGCAAGCCAGGCTATCTATCAGCTTCACCGCTTTATGAGACAGTTCATCCTTGACACGATTACCAGCCCAGATGGGGTGTCGGTAAACAAAAAGTGCTGCTTTTCTCGGGTTTCAGAATAAATAAATAAATAGGTAAACAAATCTCCGCAAGGATACTTTCGAGTAAGTGTACCTGTTGACAACTCTCTTAATATCTCGTGTCTCAAGAGGTGCTACGTGATTGTGTGTGTGTTTGTTGTTGTTGATTTTTTTTTTTTTGTAGTTACTGAAGAGGCCCTGAAATTAATATCCAGGCTGTAGACGCTGCTAACAATGCAGCTTTGTAACGCATTCTATCTCCTTTGAAGAGTAAACTGTACACTTCATTTTTCGAAGGACTAGCTACGGATGGCTTTGGCTGAGCCCCAAATTAGTGAATGCGAGCTTTTAAAGTTTCGCTTCTTAAATCCAGACCAACCTGTAAATCATGCATATAGGTGGAATCTTCCTGTGGAGCTAACATAAAAACTAAAGCAACTTACTAAGTCATCTTCCATGCACTTATACGTAGAAAGGTTGATGCATTTAAAATGATTTCCAAAAGGACTGGGACGAAAATGCACTTAGTAAGGACACTTTCCATACAAAATACGTGAGCAAAACAGCAGTTTAAACATTCTTCCTGTTGCTAGTAAAATTACACTTAAAGATTTCTTTGTACTTACTGAAACCAAAGGGAGCAAAAGATGAAGCTGCTTCCCACTTGATCTTTACAAAGGAGATGTAGTGTCCTAAGAAAGTTTTTCGGAAAAGGAGTTGTCAGAAAGTCAGATGAATTTTAGCAGCAGCGTACAGCGGACCTGCACATGAAAAACAGCGAAGTTGCTGCTGGACCTTTGGCATCCTCGGTTTTCTGAAAACCAGCCAACTTCCGTCACAATCCAGCTGCGCTGTGTGTCAGAACGAGGCAGGCAGGGCACTGTGCTGACCGCACGATCCGCTGCAGCTCCTTAGTTACTGATGGCAAATTACATAACACGAAAAAGATTCACAGTGCCTTAAGACCACTAACGAAACCAATATCTATCTCTAACAAACAAACAAACAAAGAAACAATTTGCTCAACATATAGACAAATATAGGTATATGTGTGTTAGTGTGTCACCGAGCAAGACCCGGCAAACCACCTCATTCATAAGCAGCTGCAAAACTCACTTTTGAGAAATGCTTATTGTCGACAGAAAAAAAAGTTTTAAATATTTAAAAAATGAGTTTTCGATTTCTCATATGATCTTAAAGACCAACCTGAATATATCATAATATTCAAAACGCAGCTGGTACAGATAAATTTGAATAAATTCACAAGCTAGGCATGGAGTTTAAAGACCAACCTAAATGGTTTTTGTCTTCACATAGGCGATATAAAACTATCCTGCAAATTTCATGTCAAAGGATGTTGGTTTGGTAAGAGAAATGTGTTTACTAAACACTTTGATTTCGAGTGTCATTCGTACTATGTATTCTGTGTGATGCAAAACTGCTAATTAATGAATTACTATACTAATTTCATTCTCTTTAGATCACTGGCTTCAGCTCGATATATGAAGATAATGCCAAAAATCTGAGTGAATAATTTCTACCCGTCTACTTTTTCGAGACACAAGCATGCAAACTACGCACAATAGTTAAAACAGTGATGATGACTTCGTAGCTCTCCCAACGGTTGTAGCCATGACAACGTAAACGTAACCTTGATTGATGACATGTTTTGGTGTTTGTTGTTGTTTTAAAAAAACATCGGAATAGTAAAGTAAGGGGCAGACACCAGTTTGCACAGAAACCATCGAAACAAAATGATGAAATCAAAATTGTCAGAAACATAAATTAACATAGACTGTTTGGAACATGTACCATTAACACCGTTGGTGGGTGGGTGGTGATGAAAGCAAAGAAATGGCGCCAGAGAACACAAGGAAGAACATTGTCTACACTGTCAGACTTGCTTTTCTTTCTCACACTACCCCACCACCCATCTCTCCACCCCCAACACACACATGCACCCTCTGCCCGCTGAAGGACGTTTGCACCAACGCCAAGAAATCCCCCTCTTCGTGACACTTCAGATCACATTGCGAAATACTTCCCACTTAAAAAAAAACACCGCAAACTAAAACAAAATTATCCCTGTGACCCCTTCTTAAATCCACAAAGATTATACTCCTTCTCTCTCTCTCACACACACAATCCCTCCCCGCACCCCACACACAGAGGCGGGCATTATTTCTGACTTTCTAGTCCAACATACAAGGTGACTACGGTAGTGATGTATATTCCTGCCAATGTTTAATGGTCATCAGTCTGAGTATACTGCAAGTCTATGGACTCGTCTTCGACCCTGGCCCTGACTTGAGGCTAAACCCTCAGTTTCAGTACAGTTGATGAGGGAAGTGTTACCCTCTACTGAGGGGCAGGTCACAGCAGGGCATCTGTTCAACTGTTTCACAGAACCGTGTAACATGAACTTAAGCGCAATTTTTCTGAGCTGTCCACGAGGATAAAATGCATGAAAAACCAAAGAAAGATTAGACAACTAAGTTAATTATATTATATTATTAATTATATTAACCTAGACTAGCAAACTACTCCGCAGAAAGTCGCGATGAGTACATTGCAATCATGGGTGAGAGCGAAAAGGCGTCTTGCTGTCTAGGTATGTGACTTTTACAAAAACACCTACTAATAATGCCTGCATCAATTTGTTACGGAGGTCAAAATAGGCCAGACCGTGGAAAGCAAACAAAGAGAACATCTAGAGGGATCTTCAAAGATATTTTCAAAAAGTTTTTTTGAAAGCTTGCGCCACCTACCTTAGATATGTAAAGAAACCCGCGCTACCAATTGCTAGCTGCCTGAAATGCTTCTCTTAATATACCACAGGGTTATCAAAAACCTATAATACTAAACAATCATCTACAATCATTTACTGCATGCCGTCTATACTATGAACAATCAACTATCACACGGCTTGTACAGTGAACAATCCTTTACAATCCCCTACCACATACTGTTTATACAATGAACATTCCTCCACAATCATTTAGCGCGTTAGTCCTATAAAGTGTTCCGGAATTATCTAATACATAAGTTTTAGCCACTGTTTAAAACCAAGACTGTAAACTCATGCAAAACGAGTGTATTGAGAAATGCCACCGTAAAACCGTTCGAAAAATGGGTTTGGAAAAGACCTGATGAAACTAAACTAATTGCTCATATTGTACGAAAATGACTGAGGTAGTAGCTGTCTCAAATTTTTTAATTTGGCAAGGTCAGAACAGATGTTACAGTATGCATCAATAACAATGTTATCCATACATATGGGTGAGTCAGTCATACCTTATCTCACACGGCCTTTATACTGCCCACTACATCCCCTATCACTCCTACTACGACAGACATTTTGACATGCGTCAAGACTCTTCAGTCTACATCCTGATGTAAAAGTACACATTGATACAGGGTGTGTGTGTACAATGGAAGCTATTCAAAACCTTTTCACTGTGTGCACAGACGGGAATCAGTATGCAGTCATTCACAAAGAATTAAAATTTCTGACATCCGTATAAATAGGTAATTAATTTAGCCTAAATAATCATGTATTTATTTCTCAATAACCAACGTATTTTTCTCAGAAGTAATACAATGTAAACACGCGAGTGTGAGGTTGTACCCATCAGTACACTGAGCAGGGACTTAAATGAGTAGTGTGGGGCATATTTATTTTCCTAATGAAATAAAGGTTCAGTGCAAGATACTATAACCCCAAATCTGGATCAACGTCTTCATTCCGTTCTCGAGATACACGTCCACAAAGATCAATTTCACAGAAAGAGGTCAACGGTCAACAAGACAGATGTCAGATTAGTGCATGAATATGTTGTGAAGGCCGCAGCTAAGATGGGAACTTATGTTAATTAGCCTTGTTGTTTCTTCACACACACGTATGAGATATACAACATGAACGCCTTCACTAAAAATATAGTTCTGATACCACTAGCAGGAAAAGAAAAAAAGCAGACGGAATAAGGAAGTTCAACCACAAAGAACAAAATGACGAAGTTAAATAAACAATGCTGATGAGTAAGCGAATAAAAAAATAAGTCAGTAGATCCTTTCTCACACACACACGAACGCACTCATGCAAAATGTGGAATGATGCAGTAATCTGACAAAGCTCATGTCACATGTGTTTGTGTGTGTGTGTGAGAGAGAGAGAGAGCTTGTTTGTAGAAAAACTGTCGACAGTTAACAAAAAGAAAGAAATATGAAGTTGGTAGAAACATTGAAGTCGTTAGAGGATTTGTTGGCGGTAGTGGTAATTTGGAGCATGACACAGGTCACAGTTCACTAAGTCCACCGACCTCTAACACAACGAACACAGCACCGCTAGGTCAGTGCGCGACCACGTAGCTATACACCAAACCGTCGAAATAATTCTACAAATTTTGGAATCGCATCCAGATGATTTTGTAAAGGAGTTAGTACTCAGCAAACATTTCATGTCAAAACTGAGGTGATTCCAATGATGAACAAATACGATTATTGAAAATTTTACTTCTATTAATTAAGTTTGCTGCATATAATGTAAATCTTACACTCGACTTAACACGTTGAAATGCACTTTATGCCAATGAAAAAAAAATCCAAATCCAAACCCCTTTAATTATTTTAAATGTTCCAATCTCGTCACCTCGACTTCGGTTGCATTTGAGGCTTAAAAATATGAAGATCCAACAAAAAAAACAAAACAAAAAAACGCAAAGTGGCCAGTTGGGCAGAGAGACGTCCCTCTGTATTTTTTTCAGATCCTGTTTCCCCCTCCTATAAACTTAGAAGACTGACAATTTACTCTGTCACTCGACAACACATGGCGACCTATGAAAACCTAAAACCTGTGTTGTAGACTCACCTGTACTGCTCTGTCCTACAGTGAGCGGACAGCACGTGTTTGTGAATGGAGCTGACTACAGCTCACCACGGACTGGTCTCTTGTAAACGTTTTAATCCATTCTTCAGCATCCATCAAAGGGGCGGATATTTATGAAGTTTTCTAAAGAAGAAATCGTTTATGAATAATAATCAATGTTTGATTCACCTTGTATCTATTATTTGCATCCCGTTCGCCGTGTATACATACGGCTGAGCGTCCTTTGTCAGAAATGGAGAGCATTTTTGTTAGTTTGAATAGGTTAGATATTTTAAAAAAAACAACTGTTCAAATATCATAGGTTTATAACAAAGTAATAACGGATTTTACCAGGAGGTCAAGTTCACTTGTCTCACTCTCAAAACAACAGTGAGAGAACCACTGGCAATAATGTTGTGTCCGTGACCCCAATGCCCTCGATTTGAAATCGAGCTGGAAAAGGGACCCGGGCGTCTTCCGCTTCAAGCATCAATTGTAAGTACATCCTACTCATCCCCGCCGATAGGAGGCAAACAGCATTCCTTGGATTGCGAACTGGCATACATATGCCAACAATACTGAACCCTCGCCTACAGGCTCTGAACGTGATGTAGCTTGGAGAGTGATCTGTATTTTTGTGTTTAGGGTCTGTCCACCTTTCTGTGGGATGATTTGAAATTTTTCTTTAATAGCACTGTAGTAATAGTAACCCCTGTATTTGTCCCTGTAGCTCAATTGCAGAGCGCACTATTTAGGATTAGCATGCTTAATGATTAGAATAATGTTCTTGGATTTAAAAAGTGTTTAATTATTGAGAGGGGAAAGGTTTTCTGTGCTATAGTTTTGCTAGGATATGTTGGGACCAAGACGATACTGTGACCACCCGAGCAGCTTACAGTATACAAGAGGAACTGCTTCATTATTCGATGTCAAGACGGAAGACTTCGCTCTGGGTTTCGACTGTGATGGTCGACACATTGCTTGTGAACTTTGCCCTCTTCAGTACTGTTCAGAGAGGGGAGCTTTAGCGACTACCTTCCTGCAGCTTTTTGAGTTTAAATTGTATATGACTTGAAAAAAGACAAGGATACAAGCTTTCCAACCATCGACATTCTTCATTTGCTCGCAAAAAAATGCTGAAACATGGCTATGCCATACTTCTACCGTTGACTTTCACTATCGAGGTTTTAACATCACGGATTTTCTGTGCAAATCTGTGTTTAAAGGCTTGTATCTTGCAGACGGAGATTATGAGCTCAGATTTATGAGAATTCTTATAAACAAACCATATTGTGACGATCTGTATGTGTGCGTTTGTCGCGGAGACTAATAATTATGCAAATTGACACCTTTTGTCCGGTCCTCACCAAATTTGGTAGACTTACTTCTTTCATTTACAGGAAAGCCAGAGATGATTTTTGGTTGGTGTATATCATGCCAAGGGCTTAGTTATTTTAAATGTTTGTTTCTCGTTACAAGATATTACTGTTAATGCCAAATGAAGAAAGTTTGGTGCATAGGATAATCTGCCGACATCAAGACTCCTGTCTCGAAGACGCTTTTATTTTAATTTGGTTATAATTATGATCTATGATTAGTTCTTCGTGATGACCTCATCTCGACTGGAATTTTCTAAACGAGACTACTACGTCCCTATTACGTCCCTATTACGTACTCTCTTTGTATACACGGGATTAGTATAACTGTTCTCTACAAAGAACGGGATTTCCCACAGGTGTAATAGAAGTCGCAAGTCCTAATCTTTCCCAACCTCATTTCTCTTCTCCCCTGTCATTCATCATCACCCCTTCCAGCACGTGACATGACTCCTCATTATTTCTCCCTCTCTGTCACATCGGACTCAAAAAAAGATATACAAGGCGCGTGAATTCCCAGGCTGAACCTACGTCACGTGACTTGCTGACCGTCTTCTCAGGCAGGAACGCTGAAGGTAGGGCCCAAAGGTAAAACGAAAATGAGTCACGAATGTACGTCGGAGACAAAGCCTCACCCAATTCAAAATAATAAAAAGATTTTTGAAGGATTGATCCTACAGGGAGCAGGTCAACATGATCGGCAGGTCGTATCTAGCCAGAGTGCCGACATGCAAACAGACATTCCTTTCAGACTGTTTTCATTTGGGGCGCTAAGAAGGAAATTCATCATGACCTTCTAGTCAAAAGGAACAAATCACACTTTAATCATTTTTCAAGGTTCTTCCAGTAGCTGTACTGTTGTGTCTATAGGTAATTTCTTCATGAGGATGAAGTGTTTATGGAGCCAGAAACCGGTTAGAGAGGGTGCAAGAGTTTTACCAGAGATGAAAGGAGATTTAGAGAGGGTTGAAACATGTTGAGTCTCACAACCATATCCATCACATTTAACTGCAACGACCAGTTGACTGCTCTCTCACCATGCGGCACCGGGTAGGAAGCACTGAAGACATTTGAAGTGGATTAAGCAGTTTTTGTTTTAAAAGCAAACTTGTAAGGGAAAAGAAGAAAACAATCTAAAGAGACAAAAAGAGGGAAAAAAGTAATGAAATTTTTTTAAAAAGGACAAGAAAGAAGAAGAAGAAAAAAAAAAAGAATGAGTAGGAAAAAATAGAGGTTAACCAGATTTTGAAATATCGGGAATAAGGAACCTTGTTATCAGCGAAAATAAGTTGTGAAGCTTTTTTTGAGCAGCATGCACATCTAGTTTACTCATTCGCTATGCTGCCCTCTACCAGGTTAAAATCTCATCGTGCAGCTTTCTTCGTTATTCAACCGTTAAGGACTATGTAAAACTGTACGGATTATAAAATCTCGCTTTCGGACAGGAAGTATTTTTGTCTCTGTCTCTCTCTCACTCTCTCTCACTCTCTCTCACACACACGCGCGCCCGTACTCTCGCACGCACGCATGTGCCCTCGGAAAATGTTCGGACACCCTCACGGGGAGAATCGTTCCGTACACTCTGTCCCAACTTTCGCTTCCGCCAAATAATTCAGCTTGGTCCGTTTGATCCCAACGGACTGGCCATGAAAAGGGGCCGGCGGTAGTACCGAACCAAAAACAATGATGGGGCAGAAATAAGTCTTCACGAAAAAAGTGCGTCCTGCTTGAACTTTCTTCCACAAATTGGTTCGCTTAAGCCTTAAAGTATATGTTTATACTGATGTCTTGTGTCTATGCTGTTATCAACACATGTACTCATATATAAACGTACATTTACTTTAAGTATACTTAAATGTCTATCAGATAAGTTTGTTAACAAATATTATTATAGCGAAAACGTTGTATTGTAGAAAATGCTGTTGTCGCGAAATAACACAAGCACTACCCGTAGAGAAACGTTATGGTTTGACAAGTGCCCTTGTCCAATTAAAACTTTAATATGCTGTTTTTATACCAGGAAACGAATGCAAAGGTTAACGAATGTGTTAAAGAATGTGCTACAGGAGTTAACATTGTGTTTGGCTAAAAGAATGCGAGAACAGTAATATTGTCAGGCATTCAGAACTCCGATTGTCGAATGAGAAGTACTGTTGACGCCGCGGACTCCGAATTGCGTCTTGTTACCTCGCCTACTTGAGGTAAAGCCTTTTGATATTGATGACGATGTATGAGTTTATTATTAGGGGTAAACTCTTGAAAATTTGATGGTACATTTACGTATTTTTGTGTAAACTGCTTAGTGGGATCTGAATAATTCTTGTTAGGAATGAGGGTCGATGCGTTTTAAGCACCAGAAGAAAAACAAGAATTTATGAACAAATAAACATAACACACAAGTTACAGGTTTTAACCAGGGTAAAATGTGACTTTTGCATTTGATAGACATAGTGGTTTAGCTCTGATTGAAGTTATCTTGTTTGATGGTTTACTGATTTCAGATTGTTTGTGGCTAATGAGTCAGTAAAAGGGGAACTTGTCCAGTGGGATTTGCTAGTTGTTGTCTCGTGAAAGTTCTTTGACCAGGCAGTCAATGCACACGACCTGGGTAGCCAAAGGCAGTCAATGTGCTCTTTGCTGAAACAATCTTGAGTGAGGGAGTGAGGTGAGCGATTTATTTAGTCTTGACGACATATTAAAAGGTCACCAAACATTAATTTACAACGTAATGTGATCATTTTCAGGGAAAAGGGAAACAGATATCACAGGACAGGGATTGGGTACAGCACCTTGAGTAGTACAGGATTAGTGTACTGTACGATACTGCAGCACAGAACCTCAATTACCTCAATGGTCAGTTACCACAGCTACTGCAGTACCTCAGATACCGGTTCCAGTATTGCAGTATCTCCGATACTCAATGTGCCTGGTATTGAGACTCCAGGCATTACAGTATCTGAGAAACTGCAGCACTGAGATGTAGCAATCGGACAATGCAGCTCAAGGACCGCAGCATCCTCAGAGACAACTACTCATCGGATGGATGCAGCAACACTTTAAAAGCAGAAACATCTCGCATTATCTAGGATACGGCAGTTCACCCGTCCTCACCCCCGCGACATCAGCATGTTTGTGTGGAAAGCAATGGTCGAAGTCCAAGATGAAAAAATGATGAATACAACGAGACAGTTGCTTTGCCTGCCTCTGTCCTATCCTCATTGAGGTCTTCAAAATTTCAAAAGAGTAGAAAAACTGTAAAGACATCTGATTCTCCATTAAGGTCCTCGTCATAAGTCTTTACAATGAGGTGACAGGTAAGCACCATTTCTTTAAAACCCACCTTTACTTTACATGTAAACATCGGTGTTCAGGTGCAGCGCATTAATACAAACCAAGAAATAGTAATGTATTCCGGGGATAAACTAAGATCAGGGATACGCACACAGGTTCTGTTGGCTACGGCGGAGGCGGTCTACGAGTAATTAATTTACTTTCTCTTAGTCACCATCGTTTTTTGTCCTTATAAGGTGACACCAGCCTTCCGCCAAAACCTCGTCCGTTTTGTCTGCTTCGTCGCTTTGTCCAACCGGAGGTCAAGATGACACTGGGCTGACCTTGCTCACGTTATCTGACCCACGTGACCTTCATTATCGAGTTGACGATTGTGTTCGGGAACTTATCCGCGAGCAGGTAAAGGGACTAGGTTGGTAATGGGGAGAGGGAAGGAAACGTGGGCACATTCCTTTGCACACTTCCGTCTGAGGGAGTGAGGGGAGAGAAGGACAGGGAGGAAGATGGCCAACCGACTGAAAAACTCAACAAGAATAACCAGTACAAAAACAACAAAATCGATCACAGCGGAAAAATTTTAATTTTGACACCAATAACCAATTTTTTACTTCTACTCTCTGACATTTAACGTTTTGTTGAGGTTTGTAAGGGTATTTTCCCAGTGTGTCATATATCTGCATGATAAAACTTTCGGCGCCACAAGTTGTAATAAAGAAGGGCATTGAGCCAGCCATAGATTGTCAATCTTAGTGACTGTGAAGCCACAGCTCTCTCTCTCTATTTCTCTGTATGTGAATGCAATTAGAAAGGAAGGAAGACGGAAGGAAACAAGCATGTCCGTGCGCGCGCGTGGATGCACATGCGTGTGAGAAAGCATTATGCTCTAAACATCGCCCACTACTGAGATGAATTTAACTGCCTACTGGCTTCAGGGGTCGAGCTGTCTACTTGTTTGTTTCTCTTTGTTGATCTGTTTTGAATTTTATTGACCTTTGTTTGGCCGACATTTCTTGCTCGTATATTCGTCTTCATTTGTGGTCCTTTCCACTCCCTCTTTCATCCAGGAATTTCAATTTCTCATCCACTGCCGCACTTGTCTTACTAACGCCATGACATCCAGTTTCTTCAGTGTGATATAAGTAAAGGTGGTGATGCTATGTCGCTGTATAGTAGTTCATACCATGAGTAAACATCAGATAACACCTGTTCGTTTACTTTCCTACTGCTGCTGTGCCAAAGATCTTTTTCTAGGGTTTCTAAACTTCACACTTTCGCACAGACTTTCTTCAGTTTCAGTGAGTGCAGAGGTCGGATACTATACAGTTGCGCATCCTGAAAGAGTTTGTGAATCATTGAGTGAGTCAGAATAAAACAGAATGGACAGATAGATAGATGTTTGTCATTCTTCCGTAGGAGTATTCGTCATCATACTTGTACAGAATTTTGACATTGAAAAAGGATATACACGGGTGCATGCATGTGTTTATTTTTTGAATTTAGGAGAGAAGTTTGTCACCGACAGGGCTAACAGACCACATGTGTAACAAAATTATGTGAGAGAGGTAGAAAAATATGTGTACGTTTATATCGATGTCCATATTGTCGAAAATAAACACACTTAAGGGTGTCTTCACGGTAGGGTTTCTTGTAGAAGTGTCAACTAGTTTCTGTAAATCAGGGAAAGCCTGGCTTTGACTGGAGCCCCGCCTTATATAATCTCACTGATTATTATTGTTGTTATTATTGTATCTATACTTATTGTTTAATGATGTAACATATGTTGTGTTTGGAAGGAAAAGTGTTTCCATGAAGATGGCAATTTCGCACTGTGGGGAGAATGAGGATCTGGGGGAATGAAGGATGGAAGGAGAGGTGCGGGAGAAGGGTCGCTCCTGGGTGACTCCGCAGGTGTTTTACTGTTTGTGGTTCTGTCTTATAATAATTTATAATATAATAATAAGATCATGCTGCAGCTAGCAGTCTTATTAATTCATTTATCGCAATGTTTAAGGGCAATTTTTTAAGTTTTGCTTTTCAGTTTGTATTCTTTGCTTGTTGATATGAATCTAGAATTGAAATGTTTTGCCACCATCGTTACTACTAATGACAATATAGTATACGAAAGGTGTTTGGGTGGGTTAAGGCAGCTGTTAAAGTTTAATAGCCTTATTTATCTAAGACTTGTTTAGGTTTTTCTCTTTCTTGTTTGTTTTCATTAGTCCAACAAATGTGAGCTGCTTAGCCTGTCATCACACTTGGATGTAAAAAAGTTTTTATTTTTAGTTACGCATATTTTCTATTAAGCATAATTCTAGTTAGTTTGGATTGGTGGGACCTATTGGATTTAAAGAAAATCTAAATGTTCTAGTTCCTTTATCTTCACTTCTATATTTCTGCATGTAAAACGTCGTTGTCCAAAGTGTTCTTAAATTTCAACAGTTGATTGACAGTACTGTTCTAAAGAAGAACCCTCGAGTTTTAGTACAATTGTTGCTATCATTATGTCGGAAGCAAGATCTTAACCTACGTTCCGCCTTGTGTCAGGAGCTCTTCCTTACAAACAGCAGCAGGAGGTGTTGGGATGCATTCACTATCAGCCCTGGGAATAAATACTATATAGCAATGTTTAAACAAATCTCAACCTACAACTCGTCGTCTCTCTCACTTGACGATAGCATTTTATCGTTGCACCACCAGACCTTGGAGTGGTGTAAATGAAGAGGTACAGACCTTGAACGGAGTGCGACGGTTTGCGATTCAAAACCCAGTTCAGTACCTCTGACTGATTAGTTTTAAACCTCATTTGTTTTCATTAATAATATGGACATATTAGAGCTTCTTTGTTTATAAACGGATTGAAGAAATTGCCCTCTCCTCCCTCTTCTGCAAGATAGACCAGATACTCAACAGTGCTGTAGCGACAGTAACGATGGTGCACTGATGATGGCAACTATAATTAGAAACAATATTGAGCATTGCTTCTGATTAATTAATAGCCCACTTAACAAGCCACTTGTGTGCGCTGCTCGACAACAATACTCAACACCGAAGATGGTCGTATGCGACTTTCTTCTCGGAAGAGCCGCCCTACCACCCCGACATGCTTAAAAACCTCCATACATCAAATTTTAGTGTCGTCGCTTCCGATCATGGTGGCATTGTTACATGAGTCAAACCCTGGAGACGAGGAAACATTTGCTGAACATGGGGGCTACAAGCGAGCCCTGCGGGGCTAAGACTTCCTTCTGATGACTCAACGTTGCACGTGAGTGCGCTGGATGGACTGTGAGAAAAGCTGTGTTCTCTCGCTTGCATGTAACCTTTCCTCGTCGTTTTTGTCTGCTGACAGCGCATCTCCCATCATCCTCAGGCGAGAGTCTGACCCTCTGCGGGTGTATGACTTTTGAGTTTAGTTACACATACTGTCAAGCTATGTGATCAGCCTCAAACCAAAACCCTGACCATCTCAACCAAATATCTAACCCCAGTCTAACATCCAATCTCTTAGTTAGGCAATAACTCTATTGTAAATTCTTATTCCAATGAGCTAAAGCAATTACAAAAGCATGAAAATATTCAGGAAAAAAAAAGCAACAAAATGAAACGAAAAGTACGACTGCAACGAAAATCGAACCTGAAGCTTTAGTTGCACGACCGTTTATGACGTCAAGCTATTGTAGGCTTTACAAATTGAGAAAAATAGTAAAGGGATGTGGTTATTTAGTTCATTATCTGCAAGTCACCTAGTTCAGGTGGAAAAAGAAAATCTCAGGATCAGTCAGTGCTGGAGTAAAATAGAGATTTACATTACAAGGGGTACAAATAAGGGCGTTCTTATGAGTTTTTTTTTTTTCCAGCTGAAAGTTACATGCGACACCATCACAAATGTGCGAATATCTCTTTCTCTCTATCTGGTGTGTGTGTAAGAGAAAGAGAGAGGGAGATTGTGTGTGGGTGAGTGGGAAATTGGTTTTTTACGCCAAACCAGCAACTAATGTTTTATCACGGCAAAACAGTTAGTCTTGTAAATAATGTCACACATAAGACAAATAACAGAGTGCCGGAGACGAGATGTGAACCTAGGACAATTGTGAGAAGTTGTTGAGGAAAGCAGGACACATTTCTTCCTTACAGAACAGCTTCTGTTCACCCATTTTTTTTAAATTAACAAAAACACTTTTTTTAATTTAGAGGACTCGTTGCCCGCTGATTTGTCGCCAGCAAAAAGGCAAAAAAGTATGGGTCTCCCGGTACAGGATATGGGATTCATAAATTTTAGGCATTCTGTTTTGCTAGTCCGTGTGTCCCCATCTACAATGCTTAACTGTAACCACAATCGGAAGCTCGAGACGGACCACTCCCTTTTACAGGGCATTTTGGGGACATCGAGGGCTAATCTCCACAGTTTTAAGAGAGGTGTTCTGAGCCCGTAGGTTTTGCTTATCCTTTGGGATCTTAATTATGACGCAGGGGTGAAAATGCCGTAGGGTAAAGTAATATAAAGCAATAGGTAGGTAGTTTTTGTTAACTACAATAATTATAGACTATTAGAATATATGTCTCATTTTGCTGTCCACTATACAGCTGAAATTAGAAAAAAAAAGGTGAACAAATTTGTAGCCACATGCGAGTCCCGTTCTTCCATCTTTCCCTACATGTATGACACGACTTTTGTACCATGCTACACCTCCCACCCCTCCCCTCGCTCATTGTACCATACCACACTTCCCCTCCGCCAAACTTCCTTTGCTTTGTGGAGGTAGGAGGGGCAAAGAGGGGATCATTCACAAAGGCATTCACGGAAAATGAAGCGAAACTCGTTCAGTAACACAGGTAGCTTCGAGGAAAAGTTTGCATTGAACATGAGACCTAAGGCAAATGAAGTCCATCTTTGAATGCTTCTTATTTTCTCTCTTCAAATCCTCTTTTTTTGGGAATTTCGAAGCACCAGAACCACCGATCAGTTTTACGACTGAGTCGAACGGTGTTCTGAAAAATCCCTCTAGGGTATTTTGAAGCAATATTTCATGATCGGCACGATTTTGCGCTGAGGGTGGTTTTTGTCTCCGTTGTTCCCCTTTTGCACTTGAAACTACTGCGGTTGCCATGGCACATTCTGCTAATGCTAATCGCACACTGATATGGAGAAAAAGTAACGATTCATATTGATGTCAGCTTCAAATCGCAGTTGAGATTTATTCTTCACCTGATTTTCAATAAATATAATTTGTATTGTATTTCTTTTGCAGCATGCGATAGTATTCTGTGTGTACATGCTTCATTAGTATTTTATTCAAGGTTTCTTTAACAAATTGTGTATTATTACTTTTTTCTGTGTTCACACTTGATTTGTATTTTCCGTTGGTCCTTCTGTAGACTGCTTTATTATCTGGTTCACTGCTAAATATATCGCATTGATGGTGTTGCTAGTCTAAATATTCTTCAGATTTTTAAAGGGTCCCTGTTCTTGGCCCAACTTTGAATTTTCTCCGAACTTTTAATGCGTACTGTACGCAATTTTTTGCGTAAGCAGAAGCCCTGATTGCTAGTATATATGCATGCTTGTTTGTATAAATGTCTTCAAGGAGTTTCAGTTGTCATGATGTATTATTGGAGAGGTTTTAGGCATATAGGTCCGACCACGCATAAACTATAGTCGGTTAGCAGGAAAAAGGGCGAGCCACGTGTTTCCGGTTACATGTATATATGTTTGTTTGTATGATATATACATAGGTTTCAGTTTGTATAATCTGTACATAGGTTTTAGTTGTGTGATGTAGACATGCGTTTCAGTTTGTTTGTTGTATAATTACCGATACCAAGAGCTATGCTGTCTGCACAAATGATTTGCATGTTTAGAAAGGAAAGCTTTTCTTGATGAGCTAGTCTTCCAGCTATGGCTTCTGATGAGGTAGCGACAGTGTCATATGTTATACAAAATCTTCTGTCATTTTGTAGTAAAATAAGTTCCTGAGTTCCACTCAGGTTTTTTTCTGCAACAGCTCATCGATCTGTCTTGTAGATATTGGATCGGATGGAGAAGTGCTTCTTTCAGCCTCTGTCTTACGCTCAACTCTTATCATTAATTAGGTTTCTTACTCTACAGAAACGTTTCTCCCAGAATCAGCAAACAAAGCTTATCTCTCACATCCACCAAATCTTTTCACTCAATATCAGGAAGGGCGGCTGACCTAGACGAATAAATTACGGTGCACTTTCTTTTCCTGAACGAAATCACTGAGGCTATAGCTAACTAGAGAAAAGGACTATCAGAGCAACTTTCCGAGATATTTGCATTGAAAAACTGTATCAAAGTCTCGGGGGTGGGGTGCTGGTGAAAGGTTAGTTCAGTTTATGCAGGGTTATACAGTACACTTTGCATTTGTCGAGAAAGATCCCGGCATTTTTCCATATTGAGAGACCAAGTCTGCAGCACAACGAATGTACACCTTTCTGCTTCATAAATCTTTGTAAAATAAAAACAAGATTTGTCTGCGTTTTTTCCCAGGTTGGGATTCTAAGTTGACAAGTATAGAATAGGCTACAGCCAAGAGTAACGAATAATAGTCTAGGAAAAAAAAACTTACTTTTTTTTCAGAGATGTCATTTTTCTGGTATTTTAGCGCAGTTTTCAAGCGAAACTAAAAGGGTTCAATTAAAAAAATAAATTTGATCTGAGAGAACGTGAGGAAAATTAACGTTTTCCATGTGTGCGAGAGAGAGAGAGAGACTAAAATTTCAAACCAGTTCCTGCTGAGGGGAAGCGGACGGCCGAGTGGTCAGAGAGCACGCTGGTTCAATGCCTGACTAGCGCAACAAACTTCCACGAATCGACCCAGCTGGCAGGAATGGTTACCTGACTCCATAAGGGGTTGGGGAAGGTAAGGTGGCGAGGGAGATAGGCACTTCCCTCACGTAAAGTTGGCCCCAAGTGAGGTCTGTTAACACCACACCCCTCAACGACCTGAAAAAGTTGGGGGATGACCTTTAACTTTTCCCCGTTTACACTTCACTGAGCATGTGATGTATTTCCCTCTATTTCCTTAGATTCGAGGAAAACAAAGCAGCTTTAAAAAACCCGGTTGCTGAAGCCAGGTAGGCCACACCTTTCCAGATCCTGTGTGGAACATGCAAACAAACAAAAGAAAAAAATTTCAAAAGACGCCATGAATGAACAAATTTCCAGTGAACGTTTACCGGCTTTAACGTCTTTTTGGTGTCAGTTTAATTGGGGACAAGAAGTTTTTCACTTAAGTTACACTTGGATAATCTAAACAAGTGAGAGTCAGTTTGGACAGCTGTTGGAACATGCCTTTAGGCCCTCTACGTTCGAGAAAGTGATAAAGGGGATGGGGTGCTATAGACTGGTGACCGAAAGGGAACAGCGGAAATAATTCAAGATGATAAGGAAATATTTTTGCGTGTCAATTGAAAGTATAAGCATTAGTATTCTTCTCGAAAATTTTTTTTTTGAAAGGTCACAGAGACCGGAGTACTGAGGAGCTAACATTTTGCCTGGTAATTTCAATAGAGCTCTTTTGTATGTGGAGTACTTGGGCTCACTCGCACTACATCACAGGACGCTGTAAACATCACGCCAACACCGTTTCACTGGTGATGGCCTGGAAGCACCATTGAAGGGAGACAGCTACAAACTCGCCTTTCCACTGCTTGTCCATGAAAGCAATTGGCACGCATGCTTCAGTTTGGTGTATTTTGCTGAAGATTACACAAACATGCGGTGACTGACCAATGTTTAGTTTAATGTTTAAGGAAGAATTGTCACGCGGTTAAAAAAAAAAAACAAAAACACCTTTGGGTAAAAGTGTAGTCAGATGTACAAATCATTTTCACTCCATTACCACTACAACCGGCAGTCATTACCATCTTCACTAAGTTACAAGAACATCTTTAACAACAATTTATTACCATCATGAGTATACAAGATAAACAACACTGATGCATCCTGTGCAAACTGCCAAGCCTCTGCAAAATAAGGGAAGTGGGGAATACAGAGCTGGCTAGAAACATATTCTGATTAATAGTAAGAGAATATAAAAATACCACCTTTATTGTCTTAATACAATGAGAACTACTATTGTATAAACTCTCTTGTACATAAATACCAAAGAAAAACATGCTCTAAAGCCCACGATTTATTCCATTTGTCCATAATTTTACTAAAAAGCATGCAGAAGCTTGGGTTAACATCATTCTTTGAGAACTAAAATCATACCCTTAGTTTACTGCCACAAAACAAAACAAACCCAAAAACCACACAAGAAATTAACAAACAACTGACATACAAGTAAGATAACTGATAAATGACAGATGTAACATCAAGAATAACTTGAGCTCTGTAGATAAAATTCTATGTAGCAATGGACTAAAAACAACAAATTTTGTTGCACAGACACAGGTTTGACTGCAAAAACGTGTGCCAGAATTCTGCTATTACTTCAAAATAACCCACGGGCAATGTCATCGTCTTATGCATCAGAATGAATCAGGGATATATACTCACAGAACTGCTGTGCACAAAGCAGACACAAGTTACAAAGAAGATGCGGAGACTGTGGGAGGGAAGAGTGTGGCGATGTGGGAGACGGTGGGAGGAAGCGTCTAAAACTGAATGCTGATGCTCTTGCTGGCCTCTTGCGGAGCGATGACTGCTGGACTGAGTGACTGTGAGAAGACTAGCTTGCTGGGTAGATGCATAAACTGCTGCGTATAATAAACACATGCTAACAAGATGTTGCCTTTTGCCCGACCCCCACCCCGTTTTTCTTTTTTGTCTAGCCATGTTTCTGCTAGGAAATCTCTCCATACAATGATGAGTAAAGAATTATCCATGATACCTGTAACACAGGAAGAATGCAAATAAGTAACGTCACACAAGTCCAATGTTACATTCTGCTTATTTGAAAGAAATCCATTTACAGATCTTTAATGTTGATGAATTATAATTGTTTTAATGTTATGGATCTTTTATATTTTGACATTTTGGATCATGTGGCTGTACACTGAAAGATTATATAAAAAGACAGGACAGCTCAACAGTTTCACATTGTACAGCAAACAATATATTCAATTAGCACATATGCCACACAAATGTCAAGGCAATACATCAGTCTAAAAAAAAAAAAAACAAATTTGGTCCCATTATCCTTTATGTAAGAGATCTTAGTGCAAAAGACCACCAGTAATTTGCATCGGACCATTCCTGAACACATCAGTAGAACTCAATCTGTTTTTTTTAAAAGACTTTATTTTGCCTACAATTGGTGTTCTTACTATTCCATGTAGAAGTTGTGTGTGTGGGGTGGGTGTTGGTGTTTTACGCTGAGCCAGCAACTAAGGCTTGGAAAGGCAGCCAGCCTTGTAAACAGATGCCACATGCAGAGAAAGAACTGTGTGCCTGAGATAAGAGCTGAACCCAGAACAGCCAACCTTCACTGGAATGGTGACAGGTGCTAACCATTGTGTCACTAGGCCGCCCCCTGTTGAAGTTGACCACCATTTGCTCTATCCTAGAGGAGGTGAGTTGTGCACTAAAATGTTACACTGCACCATCAAGATCATACCAAAAAAAAAAGCGCTATAGTCTATGACAGATTTACTGTACATGGCCAGAGGAACTTTGTATGGATAAAAATATTTATTTAAAACTGCTTGTTAAAAACAGAAATCCAGCAACGTGCCTGAGACTTTATCTAATGAGATTTTAATGATCTCATCTTAAGTACCTTGATGGCTTTAAGTTTAACAGCGTTAACTGAAAGGAAGGACATGCTAAAAGACTTCGCACATGTCAAAAAAGGAAGAAGTCCAGAATGAATTCTACATTTTTCCCATTGATGTCACCAAGCAGATTTCTGTGCTTAATTTATTTTGGTTGCACTGCAAAGGTTTCCTTCCTATACTGGTTTTTATTGCTGTACTTTTAAGCAGACAGTTGGAAAGGGATTCTTGTGTATAATGCTTTGGCTGCTCAAAAATACTAATGCTTCTGAATTAGGGAAAGAGCAGTGTATCGGCAATAAATTGTGAGTTAAAGTGACTTTGCTGACACATGAAACTTCAAGCCTTTGGAAGCATAAAAATAAAACATGCCTATCTCCCCTCAACTGCAGTGTGTAATTTCAAACACATTGAAAATACTAAAAAAATGCAAAATATGGTTTAGCAAAATTCTAAATCAAATTCCTGCAATAGCTGCAAGTAACTCCCTAAAAACAATCTCAGTTTTGTTAGTGTGTTTTCAGAGAAATAATTTTCTCTAATGTCCCAGGTTCCCCCCAAGGATTTGTGCAGGACCAAGGGACAGAACTCCTAAACCTCGATCTCGTTGATCTGCTCACCAAGCATGTATTTACCAATTTCTACTCACTGCAACCACATGCATCTCCTTCAGAAAGACTGAGAATGAAGTAGAATAAGATTTGAACAATTCTGGTTAACAGAACCAATTTCAATGACAACTTCAACATGTTTACAGGAAAATATAAGACCCAGTGATGGAATAAAATGATTTTGTTACAGCAGTTTAGATTTTAAGGCTGAATGAAAGAGCACCTTGAGCCTGTGACTTTATTTTTTAACAAATAGATTGTTTTTGTAATTTTATTTTCTAAAATAGTAATTGTTTTTTGTGATTTTTTTTTTTTAGCAAGTAGTTGAAGACATAAATGTTCTGTGTGATAGTCTTGAATTACATCTTAAGCTGCAAGCTATATAACATAATTTACTCATGTAAATTAGCTTGGTATTTGACCAAAAAAAAACCAACAAAAAACCCCCCAAAATTGTAACGAACTGTTTTAGGAATGACTGTAAACCTGAAACTTCAAATTTATAAATGTATTGTGCACTCATCCTTTTTTGTATGCTAGGGCATAAAACCAAAACGAAGCAGAGAATGGAAGGGTAACAAATCAGTACCATAAATGAAGAAAATGATGTCATTAGGCCTTCTTTTAAGATCTCTCCAATTCCTCCATATTCTTCTTCATCAACCTTTTGGAAAGAGCTGCTGTATATGTATACAATAGCAACATTGACCAGCAAGAATCTGAAAAACCAAGAAGGAATATGAATACTATAGGTGCATGCACACACACACACATCCTGAGTTCTGCTGGAAAAAATATACAAAATAAACCCCCATTTATTAATTACTAATTAGATTTGTTTATATATGTAAACATGTATACTTTTAAAAAAAAAAACCCTAGAAGTTAAATGTTTGCTTTTAGATCTAGAATTTCAGAGAAATAATAATTCTAATCTGGTCTGAAAGACAGGAAAACTTAATTAGAAATATGCTACTGACATTGTAATTTGATGGAGTAATACTAACACTAGTTCAAATACTACAGAGCAATACCCAAGATCCCCTTGAGTGGGATAAGTCCCCATAACAAGCCAAGTACAACACCCATAATCTGTCTCATCCAGTAAATGACGTCCAGAAACTCATCCTGAAAAAGCAACTTTTCTTGATTTAATATGCTTAACTGTGCACGAGTTAAAGCTGTTAGCCACATGCTTACCTAATAATACAGAGATACAAGTTATTAAGAATCACAAGACAATTATATGGCTTCAAAAAAAAAAAACAAAAAATAACAAAACATTAACTTGTGAAATGGCAGCCTCCCAAACTAAAATTCAGTTCCCTTAAATGAATGGTGTGTAAAACAAAATATATTGTTTCCTTTTGGTGCTGAGAATATTTATCTGCCTTTTATACTTCTACAATGGTTCATCATGCTGCTGTTTTTTGTAATTTATTATTCTCTCAATGTGGTCTGTATACAAGTATCCACTTATGTGAAAACTATTCCTTAGTGGCATAGGAAAAATGCAAGGCCTTTTTTTTTAAGGGGGTTGGTGAGGGGCAATCTCCATGCTGACAATGAACGTCATATTCGTGTCCCCTCATATCTTTTCTGAGGGAGGGGCTACTACTCTTGCCTCCCTGATTTATACGCCACTGATTCTGGTGGTTTGGCCACATTCTACAATGCTTTTAGTGGCACCTTCTCTGTTCTCAATTGGGAATTGCAAGTAAATAAATATAAAACAGGAAAAGAAGCTTGTGAGCCTGCCAACTATGGAAAATACACATCCATCTGTATGCGAAAATAATTGTAATTAGTTACATGTACTCAAAGGTGAAATAACAGGTTTCCTACAATGTCACACAAAGTTAAAAAATCTCTTAAAGTACAGAACGACGTAATCATGTCAATGGTCGATAAATAAGTCTTCTAAAAATCACATAAAAATTTGATTGCCACAACACATTCACACCTACAACGACACGCAATCAAAAAAATGACGACTGTGACATATCAGTCAATAATAATCACCTTGTCAGACCAAGGGAAGTCAGCAGTCAGAGCCTTAAATAGTAGTGGCTTTGATGGCGTTTCTGACTGATTGCTTTTAGAAGACGAACGTTTCGCATTGTTAACCATTCTGCACTAAGAGTGGTGTCCTTACGTTACATTGAGATCGGCTGCATCTCACGTTTTCACTACGCCAACCCTTTCTGTCCTCAGACCACTAGAGAGTAGTCAACTAGAGTTACTTCCCCTTGAAAACAACAGCAAACAAAGTAAGCGTGAGAAGAAACAGTGACGACTGTTCTTATCACACGTATGTGTCTCGCGCAGTGTCGTTTAACATCCGACGCTTTGTAATTTTTGTTCAGAACTGTGTATTTGTGGTTGGTGTCTATTTCGATAGAAATCTAGCTTTAGCGCGTGTGTGACGACCGTGTTAACGGAATTGACGGCTGAGATATCTCTGTTTAAGTTTCAACGATGACAATAACTAGACTTGCAAGTTTCTTAGTTACTGATATTCTCGTTTATAATAGTTATAAAATAACGGTTAAAGTATCTAATTTCCTAAAGATGGGTTTGAAGACATGTGGCGTCTGCTTTTTGCAGCAGACAAGAACATAAAGCTCCGTGTTTGTCATGACCCAGTTCACAATTTTAAGTAAGCACAAATCCGGAAAACAGAGGGTGTGACCAGAGTGTATCTCTCTGGTGTGATCACACATAGCTGCCAACCACAGTCTGTGCTATCGACTATAGACATCCTGCTCAAGTGTTGTCGGTCGTGAGTCAAGCATGCACTTGTGACATTTTGGGAAGAGACTTTCATTGGTCCTGCCATGATCGCTTCCTCATCAGCTTAGAAGGATTAGTAGATACCATTTGACGTTTTTGAATCTTGTACAACGTTAACACATTCCTTTCTAGGGTAAGTACTTCTGTGCGTGCGTGTGTGTGAGAGAGAAAGAGAGACAGACAGGGAGAGATTAAGTAAAGATTATTAGTCGATTTTAATAAGGAAAACGACTGCATACTTTTTCCTATGTCGTCGGTCGTCAGATTTCAGACTGCGTCATCTCCGTTTTTACTACGTATCCATATGAGTTGGCATTAGTTGTGGACACAAAAGCGTACCAGTGTATTGTCCAAAGAGATGTGGTGTCTGTTTGTTAACAAGATCAAATGTAGGTCCGACGTAAGTCTGCATCGCTCTCTCTCTCACACACAGGTGCGCATTTACAACCAAAACATGCATACATGGTTCTCCAGAAATGAATGCAGTATATCCAAGATCGAAGTACATGTACTATACTGACTGCTAATATCAGCGATGAAAAAAAAAAAATACTCCACTTGTGAGAGACTCGTAGTACCCTTTTGTAAGTACCATGTGACACACTGATTAACGTATGTACGGATGTGTTAGTGCGGACGGACTGGTTAAGAGCTCCTTGTTGTGCGAATCCAGGTGCTGTGGACAAGTATTTATGTTACAAGGATTTACAGACCAACAGCCTCAGATTGGTCCTTTCACTATCGTCTTCTCCAATATCATTTGATATTCTGTGGTGTTCAGGAATCCCGTTATGATATATAATTCATATATATAAATAATGTGTGTTATAATGGGATATATAGTGGGATAAGTAATTTGTTCATCCTGTGAAGATGCAGCTCTACATATGAATATGGACCGCACACGCATAGAGAGAGAGAGAGGGGAGGGGGAACTGACAGTAATAAAACATCGTCCTGTCTGCTGTTAAGTTTGTGTGATTAGCCTTTGATCTGGATCTCACCCATTTTGATGTCCCCATACCTGTCGGTGCAGTCTGTAATCTCTTCAATTAATGATATGAAGAAAACCTGTATCCGACTTTCTATATCCAGGCTATCTTCTACTTACTGTAGCACTGCCGCCCGCCTGCTAGTCTACTTTTAGTCTGTCTGCTCTCAGCTTGTTTGTGTGTCGTGCTGCGTGCGTGTCAGTTTATCGTTTGGCCAGTTAGTCCGTCTATAGGAAAACAATCACATATGTTATCACTCCGTCGTTTTTTGTGTGTCACGTGTAAGATGTGCGTATATGCAGGTATATATAGTCCGCTTATCTGTTGGGTAATGGCCCAAACTCGATAGTTGGTGTACCAACGTTAGAGCAGAAAGGTTCGATGATTGCCCGGCCCTCTGCAGCTTGTGTCACACTTGAGAAGCTCATATATACTAAAAAAATATTTAAATTCTTAGGTTTTGAGCGAGAGAAAAATCAGTTACTGACGTTGGAAGGGACAGCCCTTGACGTCAGCATGGCCTGCCGTCAGACGTTTCACCTGCTGGTCAGCCTCAGCCTCCTGGCGTCCACCCAAGCGTTGATAGGCGACGGCTGCATAGCAATTCCTTCTATAGTGAAGAACCTGCACAGATCCGACTCGTCCACCAAGCTCCATACCGCAACCTGCAGCCCGCTTGGCGCCTGTTCAAGGCGTTCACCTGGCGATCGAAGGTCCCGACACGGTTCGCGTCACATGGGAGAATCCGGCTTCGCCATCCTCGGTACCCTTCAACCCTCAATGCGTTTACGGCCCGTCGCCCTCAAATCTGAGCCTCATTGCTGTGGGATCGAGCTACAGCTACACAGCGGGTCTGTATCTGAAGGTTGGAATGTACAGTTGTGTAATTTATGTTTTTAAGCAAGGCAGTTTATTTCCAGGGAGATTTGTCGTCGAATGGCCGATTTCTGAGACTTGTACCAAATATTACACACTATAATACTTGTCCATTTTTGATTTTTAAAAATGTCCGCATGACACACGCGAACAGTTTTTAAGGATTTAAAACAATGACACAACTTTTAATTCTGTTGATACAATTGTACACAATTAACCATCAGGTCATTTTTCAATTTCTGAACGTAGGAATGTTCGCGAAAACGTTGAACTCTGCGGTCCTGGATCTGATCCAGATACCTTGTGGACAGTCAGCGAACTCTCCTTGTGTCCGGACACTGTGGTACAGCTGCGGGGACAAAGCGTTTGGTTGGAGCCAAGCTTTTGAGCTTCAGAAGCAAGATGCCACAGTGCCGGCCTCTCCCGGGCCCCAGATCGCTGTGGTGGGAGACATGGGAGTACCGCACGGCCTCTCCACCATTGCCGCCATCGCCAAGCGCATGACATCCACAATGCCGTAGATGCAGGGGTGCAGCTGCTGCTTCACGCAGGGGACATTTCCTATGCGGATCACTACGAGAGAAAGACGGACAACAACAGCTGGGTGTGGGAAGACTACATGGAGAGCCTGCAACTGGTTGCAGCTCGAGTGCCTTACATGACATCACCTGGCAACCACGAGGTAGGCGCATGCGCGTGCGCGTGCGGCGGAAGTAGAAGCTATTCGCATTTATCAGCTGGATAGCTAGAAACTAAAAATGCTTTAATTTTCTTTGACGATATAAAAGTAATATCATTTGCTACCGAATGTAGGGGGGGTGAGACTACGATACAGGCTACAGCTTCGGCCAATGTTACTACAGACGTCTCCATTTGAAACATCAGTTCTGTTAGCTCAATGCCGGCACTTCGATATATTGCATCATTTTAGATGTACACTTCTAAATCCATACACTACTTTCAATGCCAGTTTCTGCATCCGTGAATCGTTTTTCTTCTCTCACCATTTTCCCATCCACCGAAATCAAGGGTTGAACTCAGTGCTAGCTGATTGACATATCTAGTCTGATGTCTGCACTTAAAGTCTACTAGAGATCTTTTTTCTCCTTTGATGTTTGTATCTTGAGAAAGGTGGTGGAGTATTTATTCAGAGTTTTGGACAATAGAGCTTTACGATTGCTAAAAAAAATGCACCCACTAAACCTTCAAACCTATAGTGTCTTCCTGGATTTTTTATAGGTCGTTTTTCTCTTTGACTAGTAATTTTTCACATTAACTCATTGTTAATTGTTCACTGAAACTACAATGCTGCTTGTCGGTAGTACTTGTCAAACTGTCCGTCAAGCGAACTGCACACAGATGTGAACTATTACTTCCTGCTGTCAGATAACTACATTTTCTCCAATCCCAATTGTTGAATGTGACCACACACATCTTGAAGAAGCTAATGATTTGTCTGAAAAATATTTAATGTAAACTATCCAGTAGTTTCAGAAAAGTGCTCGTAATTCATCAGTTTCATGTGATCTTTCCAGGGACAGTTCAACTTCGCGGCATACCTGAACTGGTTACCGATGCCTGTTCGACAAAGCGGCTCGGATTCACCTTTTTGGTTCTCCTTCGACTATTTAGGGGTGCACGTGCTGGCTTTCTCCACAGAGCATGACTTCAGCCCCAACTCCACACAGCATCGCTGGATTGTGCAGGTGAGCGACCGCTGCCAGCACACATGCTTTTTCCTTTCTTTCCCAAGTTCGATAAAAGAAAAAGAAACTGAATAAAAATGACAAGCCAAGCAATAAACGAGAGAAGGAAGAAATGAAGGCAGGAATGAACGAATGAATGAAAGAATGAACTGACGTGTCAGCTAATTAAGCAGCCACTTTCTCTCTCTTCCTAACACACTTCGAAACAATTGCCTTTGAAATACGGCTAACTTCCTCTTTCATGTGAATAGGACCTGGCGAAGGCCAATCAGAATCGAGAGCGCGTACCCTGGGTGGTGGTGATGGGTCACAGGCCCCTGTACTGTAGTAGCATCGTCTGCTGGGAGAGGTGTCAGGATGAAGCCCCTCGCTACCGCAGCTACCTGGAGGACGTGCTGAACCAGCAGCGTGTGGACGTGGTAATGCCAATTTTAGTCCTTTTTCAGCACGGACTTCTAAATTCCTTAACACTAAGCCTGTTGTTTCTAAAGCTTACACATCTTTCCTTAATGACTGCGCTTTTGTAGCGTAAAGCCCTTTTCATTTTCTATTGTCACCTGTACGTTTGCAGGTGATCGCTGGACACAATCACCAGTATGAACGCTCCTATCCTGTTTACCAAGAGAAAGCCACTCAGAAAAACTACACCAATCCCCAGGCGCCTGTCTACATCGTCAATGGAGCAGCAGGTAACTAAAGAAGGAGAAATCCGTTGTGATAATTTTACTAATAGTTGGAGAAAGATTACTTTGAAACAATAATAAAGATAGCACTGGAGACTACAGTATCATCGTCGACGTCTAATCGTGGAAATTTATAAATGACTTGCGATGTGGCTAAGTTTATTATAATCTACATTTTAAATACACTGTAATTTACACTGTATAAATCCTACAGTAATATAAACGATATAATAAATTTACTTTAGTCTGTACCATATGATCATATATTAATATATTTTGCTAGTTCCCCGCGAGGTGTCGTGCGCTCACGGTTCCTGAAGTATGTTCAGCTCCAGTCGTCACATCAGTTTACTCACATCCGACCACAAACTAATATCCCTGGACTGCTGGCAGACGATTTTATTTCCAGTTAACTGCTAAGACGAGGCATGATACAAGAAAGCTTCCGGTTTAGTCACATTCTTTGTTGCGGCTCGCCGAGACTAACAGCGGAGAACTTCTTAAGAGGCTAAGCGTTGGTCTCGGCAGATAGACAGCAGTCCACCTATACACATCCTTGATCTGACTGATTGCTAATACCAAAACAATTGTGTGCTGTGCCTTACAGGTAACCCGGAATTCAACGACCCTACCTTCATGCCGGATGTGGAGTGGCGGGCCAACTACCAAGTGACTATGAGCACGGGCTTCTTGCTGATGACACCATCGGCCACTCAGCTGAACTTCGCTTACGTTATGAGCGATAAAAACGACATCGTCGACTCTTTCGTCATCGTGAGGGACAGGGCTTGGAAAAACCACCAGCAAAACTCCAGTACTTGAGTCAAGCAAGCAGTACGGAGATTCTGCCCTCTTTTTTTGTTCTGACTAATCCAGAGGGTTTGAATTATGTGCAATTTTAAGGCATAGAAAGAGAGCTAAAATTTTTTAAATAAGTTTATTTAAATAAGTTAAATAATTTTTTTAAATAAGTTCTCTTAAAAAAATGAGAGCAGGTCGAAATTAAATCCTGAGAAAAATTTAATAAACTTTAAAAGTGATTACTTTATAAAAGAAAAGTACCTGTGAGAATTTGCGACGATGGAAACTGTTATAGTAGGTGAGAAAAGAGTGAGCACAAGATGGCAAACACATGATGTATGCTCTTCTTAGGCGCACACGTACATCGAGGAGTGAACGCATGACTACCACACCTATCCTCAAGCACAGCCCTTGTTTAGATAAATTGTAAATTAAATTGTACATAAACACGCGTGTGTGTGTAGAAAGGAGTGGAGAGGACGTGCTGATGGCTTGGACAATAATCGTCCATCATGCAGATCAAAGACGATATGCATATGAAATCTTCAAAAAATTTCAAAAAAGTTTTTATATCTTTTTAAGTTAAACAACTGATTTAATTGCTTTCTTTTCATGCTTAGATGATATTATGTGCCATTGTGTTTTAAGCGTGTGTAAAAATCATAAATAAAAAAATAAAATAAAATAAAGAGCGAGGCAATGAATAATGTGTGTGCATGCGTGCGCTTGCGTCGTCTGGAGTAAATGTAAATCCATACAGATGAATAATTCCCAGTCCTGACCAAAGTTGATAGGAGTAGTTGTTTTGTCAACAGGAATTAAAGTCCTTAGACTATATCTTTTGCTCAGATGTGCTGCTTCTGAACATGTGTGTGTGTTTTAGTAGCCCCATGGCTGGCGATGTTCTTTAAAAATGATCGCCACTCTCGCACCCCCGCCCCCTGTTGGCGAAGAGGGCCTTAATAGTGAAAATTAGCGTTGTTGCAAGATATAAGTTAATAAATATCCACAAAGCTGTCGCACACTAATTTAATATTTTTATTACAGGAAGGAATTTACCCTGTAAAAGTCGAGCACTGGGAGAGTCAGACACAGAAATATCTCTCTCTCACACACATGCACATACAAAAAGGGTAAATATAATTTTCCTAGCATTAAGAGGAGTCTGTCCGTACAACACGTAAATACAAGGTGGGCATGCCGCCCTCTCAAAAAAGATACTGAGGAGGCATATAGAGTTTAATTGCCCTCGATCCTACCCCTGTGAAAGTCGAGCACTGGGAGAGTCAGACACAGAAATACCGTGGTGGACTCATGCGTTAAACAGGTAGAGAACCCGAGAAAAACCTCGACGATCAGACTCTAAAAAAATAACTTCCAGAGTGAAATACGAGAATTCCGAGGCATCATATCCCTGCAGAGTTTCCCGATAGCCACGAAACAAATATTCTATACTTAGATTATGGGAATTCCCTATTTGTGACGTCATAAGCTATTTATATCTTACACACACACACACCGAGCAGAAAGTATGCGGTGAACACTAATGTTGTAGAATCATTTATTTGTGACAAACTCTTTGAAATTACTAAAATATATCGAATTTTGTTTTCAAGTGAAATCAAGATATTACATCTTAAGGGAACAGAGATGACAAATGCTGTATACGTGAATTACAATTCCCTATATATTTTAATTCTCATTCCGCGAAGACTTGCACACCAACACACTCGATCATCAGTGACTTGATCGTATCTTGCGCAATGCAAGGCCTGAAGGAAGCCACGAACGCGAGGTTCGTCGTCCGCAAACATGTCCAAACAAGAACGCCGTCAAGCTTGCGTGCAAGCGGGACCTATAAATACTTATTTGAAAAATTAGTTTCTCATTCCGCGAAGACTTGCACACCAATACACTCAGTAAGTGACACAACGGACTGATCTTAGCAAAAGCAGCAAAAGATCTCGAACATCGATCTGAGTCGGGATGTTTTGACTTTTTAATTGTTGTTAACTTCTGACATGACAAGGGTAGAATATGTGTCGAGAAAACCGGTATACCCTCGATCATTCTAAGATATAGCGCTGATAACTTAATTGCCTTATTCGACTTGCATGTATATGTCGGTATGGATATGGTAGATTAATTGTATGTTGAATCATTGAAACAGTTGTAAAGGATATAAATATATATATAGGTCGTGTAGGAGTCAAATTTCAACTTATAGATGGATGTCTTTGTTTAATACATGCACAGGGAGATTAAGATCCAGAGATACAACACAATATTTATATATAATTCACAGGAGACCGATTTCCACAAAGTGAAATTAAAAGTAAGTAAAAATCGAAGCCATGGCTTCTGCAGCAGCAACAGCAAATTCGAAAGGCAAGTGCAAGTACGGAAACAAGTGTTACAGGAAAAATAAAGATCATCTGGACCAATATTCTCATCCTGGAGATGATGAAACTGGTGATACTAAAGGTAATGAATGAGCAAGATGTAATACATGTTCTGAGCAGAGTTAACGGCTTCTTTTTCAGTTATATACAAATCAGAAGTTGAGAAACACACACACACACAGATGAAATTAAAACAAGCAAGCTCCCACCTACATAAATCTTATAAATCTTTTATAGTCACTTTCAGTTCGCTGTTCTTTCCAACTATATATATATACTTGTTTTAGTGTGTAGTGTGACCACTATAATGTGGTGTTCAATAATTTATGCAGAAATTCAGTCTACCATTTAGAACTGATGACTTAATTATTCTAGAGGCTATGTTGTCATTTTACCACATTAATTATATATGACAGGTCAGGAAATCTCAGGCCAAATATAAATAATATATACTGTAGCAGGCTCATTATGATCAAAGTTGTGACATATGAAATACAATGTAGTAAAATTACAGCTAACAGTAGAAAAAAAAATTCCTAGACTATTTTCAGATTTTTTTGGTCAGAATAACAGATTTTTTAAATTGTTAGCAATTAGTTTAAAGCATACTACGATCGAGATGCTAATAAGAGTTTCACTGATTGGAAATGTTTACTTTTCTGATGTCCAATCTTTAATCAGTTAGTGAAACTCTTACTCTAAAAGTATGTTCCATTCTATAACATATGTTTGTTCTAAGACAATTTACATCTTCAGTGAATTATAAAGTAACACACACATATAATTGTATATATACATGTGAGTGCACATATCCACATTTAGAAAGTTGCAAAAAGTTTCCAATACAATTAAAGTAACACATTACAGTGTGATAGTCATTTACTTATTTGGATGTTTACCCAAGAAATGCCACAAAGGAGTTATAACTTGCAGATATCAAAGAAGAAAAAAATGCCAAGACAGGAAAGGAGGTTGCACAGAAAGCAGTAAGTGTGTATGGAGTCAGGATTAAGGACCTGAAAACAGTGGACAAAAAAAAATATTTCCTTTATAAAGGAAAGGAATTTTTTTAATCTGCATAGATAGCTGCAGACTAAAAGACAGTGAAGTGTAAAAAAAAAATTTCAAATGGCATTCATCATAAGATACTGATTTCTCAGATCTGAGCAACAAACTGTTTCTTTTTATGACATACAAGCTGTCAAACATCAGAATACATAAAAAAGTATATGATTAAATTTGAAATATGCTTAATTATTAAGGACTAGTCAATGGGTGACTGTATGTTAAATAATTTTTAACGTGTTATTGCAGGATATCATGGATGTAGCCTTCTCCTGTGTGATGATGAAGAATACTGACATTTAATTTCTTTCATTTAGCAACAAAAATTAAGGGGTTATTCATTCAGATTTCAGATATTAAATCTAGTATCTTAAAATGAAATGGTGTCAGTCATTTGAAATTTATTTTACTTCTTGGGCGGCTGTTTAAAAACTATTTCATTGTTTTGTTGTTCACAGAAGTAAGACTCTGTTGATTGATGCAAACAATGTAAACATATAACAGGTGTGAAGGATGCCCAGAGCAACAAGTGCAGATTGAGGTTCAAGAATATTGGCTTTTGTGTCAGATTTGTTACATTCTCCTACTTTGTTACTGATGAGGGACATTGTATGAATATCTGTTCATCTTTCTTGTGTTTCAGCGGCTGACACATGAAATCAGTGCTGCGGATGAACCTGAAGGAGAACCTTGGAAAACCCGTTTGCAGAAAAGAAAATCAGAAGAAGAGTCTGCTGCTCTTGCTGAGGTAATACTTAACTATTTTAATTTTTGCCCTCCTTTGTTCAGAGTGTGCTTATATTGTTGGACATGAACAGGAAGCATAAATGTAAAGTAAATCTACTGATATGTAAAACAGATTGGACTTAGATACAGGAGATATAGGTATACCTAGAGAGCAAAGGTTGTGCTCACATCTGACTCAAGATTTACAGGTAAGGGAAACAGGCAAGGATGGACATAAGCAGTAGTAGAAAAAGAATCAATGATAGTAATAAGATGGCGACAACTTATTCTTATGTTCCTCATATTTATGTTTGAGAACCTAATACTGTATTGAGCTTTTCTGGTGGTAGGGAAGGGAGAGAATTTCTGAGTGTTGAAAGATGAGGAGTGTTGTTGTGCTAATCACTGCTTCAGATGACAGGACGATAGCGCATACATAAAAAAGTTTCACAAGAAGTGCTTATTGCATGGCTTTGCAAGAAGTCTTGATGCATACATTTTGTTACTGCCTAGATTGTATTTGCTGTATTTGCTGTTATATTTTGGTTTAGATGCTTGATTCTAACAGATGTTTTGTGAAAGTTCTTGATTTTTGTAGGTTCTTTGCCTGAAGAAACAAAAGACAGAAGATGGGGCAGTGCCAGGTCCTTCAAAGACATCAGGCAGCAAACAGGCGAGGAAGACTGTGAAACACTATAAAGCCAGGAAAGAGAAGTGCAAATATTGGAGCAAGTGCTATCGAAAAGAGAAGGTGCACCGGCTGGAGTTTTTGCATCCAGGTGACTCAGAGGAGGAAGACAGTGAGAAAGGTGAGCTAGATGTCAAGTGGAGAAAGCTCTGGGTGAAAGTATTGCAAGAGCAAGAGAGACAGAGAGAGAGCTAGTGTGTTTGTATATGTCTGTCTCCCATCCATCTTTGATTATCTCACCATGTTGATTTTATTGTTTAACTTCAGCATGCTATATAGTAGCTTTGCATTGATAACATGTTTGTTTAAAACAATTCAGTTCCTTTAATTAAATCCTTTGTTCTCTTGATGCATATGTCTGGCATCTGGGAAATGCCTTTCAGGTTTGTTTATACTCATTTACCTTTTCCTCCAATGATTAAGCTTTGTTGATCATTTTAAAGTGCTGAGGGGCATGAGATGCGATCACAGTGTACATGCTTTGGTCTTTCCAGATCTTAATGAGGAGACGAAGGCAAAGAGAGGAGACAATAAACCACTGCATGAGCTTAATGAAGATGAATGTGTCAAGTTTAATACTGGCTATAAACTTGAAAGAAGCGGAGATGTCTATTTGTGCTCGTGGGTCTAGAGCATTGCATTATCAAGTTCTTTTTATGAAGGAAGATAGGAGTAGAAACATGTTTCTCTTTCTCATGTTTTCCTCAAGTAGAATCTAGAAAAATATGCAGGGAATAAGACATTAGAAACCAACACTCATACCCTCACTGTATCTCTATTCCATGTATTTGTTATGTAATTGCTGTATCTGATGGTATCATTATATAATTTGATTTGACCCCAGGTGCAGCATTAAGTATGAGTATTTCTTGAGATGAACCATTTTGATATAAATTTCTGCATGCCAGTAGCACTAAAAATTACAGATAGGCATTGCAATTTCATTACCTGTGTTATTCAATTTACCAGTCACGACCTTTACATTTTAATTTCTATGCCATTTATTTTGAATAATATAAATTTTCTGATATTTTGACCATTTTTTGTAATTGCATAGATCTTGTTTGTGACCTTAGGATTTAAAAGAAAAGCTATAATGGTTATCTTGTGTGTTAACTAAATAGTCACGGGTAATCACATACATTTCAAGCTCTGTGTAATTGCAGATGTGCTGGCTGGAAGGCACAGAGTGTTAGGGAAGAGGAGAGGTCATGTAAACATTTGAAAGAGTATTTGGGAGATGACTTTGAGAAGGGGCGGCTGCAAAACATAAAGAAGAAAACATACATTGCCCCTCATATCAGTGTCAGCGTTCTCCTTGCACACAAGTATGATGAGAAGTAAGTCGAGGGAAATCTATAATAATAAACTTTGAAAAAACTCACTTTGGTAGGCTTGTAGTCCTTGCTTACCTGTAAACTTACTGCACAATCCCACCAAAATAAGTACCTGTATTAACTCAAAACTATGCATGATCATCATGTGATATCAAATGCCATGAACTATTTCTGTTAAGAAATATAATGGATTTAAGCAGTTTTATATGTTTTACTTTATATGGCATATTTGATATGGTTGATGTTTTATGTAATCTGCTTGAATTATTATTTTAAAAGAGTCAATAAGCGTCAGGGCATTTCTATGGTAGAGATAAGAAATTAATTAATTTTTTGTTTGAGAAATAACAGTGCATATTGCATAGGTAAAGTTTACAAACTAACAGTACATATTGGCTATTTCAGTGTACACGATCCAGTTGGATGGTGGATAAGTGAAAAATTAGATGGTGTACGTGCATTCTGGAATGGAAGGTAAGATAGAAATGAAGTTGCAAGATTTGAGAACATTCTGTCTAGCTTTAATCATAAATACTTTATCAAATGTTCAAAATGATGAATTAGAAAATTGAATGTGTTTTTCTTACCAGCCTATATATTTTTTGCAGGTGTTTCTATTCCAGACTGGGAAATGCCTTTTATGCTCCTTCATGGTTCACAGCAGTAAGCTGAGAAAATATGTGCATTTTAAGAGAAAAAAGATGAAACTGAAATATCTTGAAAGATCTGCCTGTGCTTAAATTTGAATCTTGACAGTTTATGAAATTTGTTGAAGATAGTTCATATTTTGAGTGGTAGGCTTCAAAGTGATTCTAGCAGTAGACAAATTAATGTCCAAAATGTTCTTGTTATCAGAAATGGGTTTTGGTTTATTATTAAAAACAAAATTAAGTTTTTCATTAAATTTAAAAGAGAAGTAGTTACCAATAAATTAAGCTGCTAGTGTACTTTGTAGGACCTGCCAAAAGAAATGCATTTGGATGGAGAACTGTTTGGAGGCCGAGGACAGTTTCAGTCTACAGTTAGCATTGTGAAGAATGCAGAATGTGATGATTACAAAAAAATAAAATATCACGTATGTATTTGATCTCTGTGTAGCCTAATTAATCAACAGAACATACTGAACCTGTTCCAGTCAAGTGTTTGTGCATTTCTTTCATATGTATATTTGGAGAGAGCTAAGGAGATGAGAAATGGAAAGGACATTTAAATTTATTTTGACTTGCATTTATATTTGTTTATACGGTTTAGACATATCATGATATGAAATAAGCTGCAGTTAATGTTGTTCATGTTGTTTTCATCTATGGCCAAATGTTTATATCATCTAGCTTTGGATTTAATCAAGCCTTTAAATGGATGGTAATTTCATATATAGGTATTTGACTCACCAAGTCTTGAAAAGAAACCTTTTGAAGAACGAATCACTGCCATCAAAGACTACTTTGAAGAAAAGAAGTGGGTTTCTGTTCCAAAGCCTTAAATTGGTTTTATTTAAGCTTTGCTTTCTTTTCTATTACTCATTTTTTTGCATGCATATAAATCCTCTTTGAGGTTTAACAGTCAAAAAGCCTGTTAAAATACATTTGAGCATGAAAGACACTATTCTGACCAAAACTGCCATAAAATAATTTCAAGTTTATCTGCAATCACTTCTGTGATCACATCCTAAAATTTCTGCCCAGAAACTACATGAAGTTATTGCTCTTTTTGTGTCGTGAATCTTTAGGCCCAAGTTTGCAGTGTTTGTAGAACACACTAAGTGTACAAATAAGAAGCAGCTGGATGACATGCTGAAGAAAGTTCTAGACCGTGGTGGTGAGGGGCTTATGATCAGGAAGCCCAAGTCACAATATGAAAGAAATCGGTCAACCACACTGCTAAAGATCAAGAAGTTCTATGATGCTGAGGTAATTTGTGTTCCTGTTTGGTTTAAGAGTTTGTAATGTTTTAATATACTAGCTCTGTGATGTGAGCTCACTTCCCACTGTGACTAGTGGCCTTTGCATTAAACTAATGATCCAATTTGTTAAAACTTGAGGAGTTTTTATTCTAAAGTGGTTGCTAGCCCTTGTACTTTGTGCTAATATTTCACAAAACTATATGTCTGTAAAAATCTTGATGTATTGGAATTTAGTCCTATTGATAACTGTGTTATCAACAGGGTTTTCTTAACAAAATTTTTAAAATCCTAAATCATCAAACACTGATCCACAGAATTAATGTCTTTGTTTCTGTGCATAAATGTTCAACTTATTGTACTCAAAAAATACAGTTGTGGGCAGAGAAGAAGTCAAATCTAAGAAAGAAATGGAAGAAAAAAAAAGAAAGCCATCACCATCAATGATGACAGAAGGAAATAAAGTTGCTGCATACTCATAATATTCTAGTTTTTCTGGTATGTTTTTTTTTAATCAGATGCATGGTTTTGGCTCTTATATCTTCAGGCCATTGTGATTGGTCATGAAAAAGGCAAGGGAAGAAACCTGTTTGTATGTGGAGCACTGCGTTGTCGAATGGCATGTGGAACAGAATTTTCAGTGGGTTCAGGGTAAGTAATTTCACTCCTTATTTTTCAGATCCTACAATGACAGTTAAACGTTACATCATTCTTGTAGCTAAGAATATTTTATAATCGTAAATGAATAAGATTTTATGCATATGAATGATGAAATATTACAATTTCAAAATCTGTGCTTATTTGATCATTTTATTGCTTAAACTAACTTAGCAATGAACTGATGCTAAGGATCAGTATTCTCAGAATGACAAGTACAGAATGGGTTGTGAATGAACAGTATAGCTCAATATACTGTGTGATTTTATTTCAGACTGAGTGACAAAGATAGAAAGCATCCACCCAAAATTGGTTCAATAATTACATACAAATTTCAAGAACTAACAAAGGGTGGGCACCCAAGATTTCCCACTTTTTTGGGTATTCGTATTGACATGACTGAACCAAAAGATGCTGATATCAGGCCAGTCACTTCTGATGACTAAGACTGATTATGCTGTTCAAAATCAGAGTACCATTTGTTAAATGCATAATATATATATAGACATTTTAAGCTTTGAAGATGTGTAGGAATGAAAATTCCTTCATTATTTTTGTGTGAAGAATAATAACTTATTGTGTAGATTTTGAAATGCCAGAAAGATATTTAGAATTTAGTTCACTGTCTTATTTTAGGTCAAGAAGCTCATTTTTGTGATAGCATCATGGGTTGTTTTTGTTAAGGCAGCACCCTGTAGACCATACAGAGAACCCAGTTTTACCTCACTGGCCTTATGAATATTCAGTCAATATTTCACTGAGTCGATTTATGTGGTCAAGACTTTGATCTCTTTGTCACATTCCATGTTTTAATTTTAAAATAACTGTTTTGAAGGATTTTTTTAATGTTCTTTTGTGCAATAACTATAAGATGGTATAGATTTCATGAAACATTTTGTGTGCCTTAGGATTTTTATGTATTTTTTAATGTTATTGATTTAATGGTGGCTAAATGACCTTGTAAAGGCTGGGTACACAATTTTTATTCTGGCCTGTTGCATATCATGCACAGCATGTTTTTGGCTTTATGGAACTGTGATGACATCTAATGTTTTTTGGGTTAGTTTAATACTTAACTACATATAATAATTATGACCTTACAGAATTTTGCACATTTTTGAAGCTGTGATATACAGATTTGTGATACAAATGAGATCTTACTTTTACACATTTTTTCTGGCTTGACAATAAACCATTTTTTATATGCTAGCTTATGTGAGAACCATAGGCACAGTATATTATAGTATGTTAGTGTAGTATGAAATTTTACATGACTAATATAGTTTACCACAGAAAGTGCATAGACATATTTATGAAATAACAGTAAGAACTTCATTTGAATTTTAAATTGTTTCACAACTTGTTTTCTACGCTTCTTGAAACATTTGAGTTGCAGGGGTACACAGTGGCTCAAAATGGTTTTAGACTGTTGACAGCAAGTTATAAGAGATAAAGCATCACCTTTGAAAATGCTGCTTGCATTATCATTTATTTTTTTGTTTGTGAAATATGCTTTCTCATTCACATTAAAATATTGAACATTCACGCTTCAC
Organism: Pomacea canaliculata; assembly: GCF_003073045.1. NCBI lineage: Eukaryota > Metazoa > Mollusca > Gastropoda > Architaenioglossa > Ampullariidae > Pomacea > Pomacea canaliculata. Next base: position 12,051,809 of record NC_037601.1, read on the forward strand.
GCAAATCATTCTATTCTTCTTCCTTTACGTCAGCAGAAAAAAGATTAGTTTTGTTTTGTTGCTGATTGAATATTTATATTGTGTGAAGGTAAAACAATTGTTACTTGAGAAAAGAAACTACTTTTCTTATCCTAACTGGCAGCTTTTGAATGCATTATTGGACACCTTGCAAAAAAAAAAAAAAAGCAAGCAAAAAAACCCAAACCACCAACCTACCTCTACCATGAATGGGGAAGTGGATAGCCCAGTGGTTTGAGTGTTGGTGTCTGAGCTGAGGGGGGTGCCAGTTCACTACACAAGTAGCATAGCATACTTCTTTCAATACCCAGCTGTCGAGAATGGGTACCTCATTCCATAAAGGGTTGGAGAAGTAAAGCAGCAAGAGGGGTGATGGGGGCTTAAGAAGCAGACCTGAGAAAAGTGAGGTTTTAACACTCAGTCCCGATGACCTTTCTATAAGCAATATAAAAATCTCAAATTCCATTCAGATATTTTCTTGAAGAAATAATAAACTAATAATAAATTCTTTATTTCCGTGTACAGTGAAAGACTCTTTGTGGAAATGCAGAAAAGTTGTACAGACCTACATAAGAAGCACTCATCTAGTATACAATTCATATGCCACAAATGTGTTTTGCTATTAAAAAGCTAGCACGAAATATGGCTGATTTCAAAGATACCACATATTTTGACACTCATATTCATTTTACATCAAAGCAAACTGACAAACCTGGTGTTGCCATAACAATTCTATCACAGTTTCAATTTTTTAAATTGCAAAAATAAGATCCCTGTCCCTCATAAACCAAAGCTGATAACATGACTGCAACAATCCCAATAGCTCAAAAAGAAATTGATCAAAAGGGAATCCTTGTTCTCCTATACTCTGTTCCACCAATAGGTGTCTTCTTTGATGGATCCCACTGAATTTCAGATTTGTTTGAAGATGGTACTGATTATTGATGATAGCCACAACTAAGCATTGAAATTAAGTAAAGACTAGTTATTTTCAGTGGTTTATGAAAGCATATAGCACACACTAAAACATGTAAAAATAAATTGGTGGCCACATTTATAATAATGATAAAGAATATCAAACATAACCAAGAAACATATATACATGCCCTTATATAAATGGATACAATGCCACTTCCCATCAATGTTTTTCAACATATATCAATCATCTTTTCAAAAATAACTTAGAAAGGACTGTTTAGCATGACACAAAATCTAGTATTAGTAGATTTACAAAGTAATTTCTCTTTAAAGACAGGCAATATTATTTTATGAAAATATTTGCAAATTTTTATGAGGAATGATCTTGTATGACAACGAGCAGTAGTCAAAGAAACATTCTGATTTTTGTGTAAGCTTTCTAATGTTAACAAAAGCACACAAGATGGACAAGTAGGGACATTATATATAAACTTATGATGAAGAGAAAAAAATAGTAGGAAAATAAATATGTTAATTCTATGAAACATATACACATTTAATATAGACATTCTCTGATACCATCATCATAAAAATGAAAATTAAGACCATGAATAAACATGAATGAGGAAAAATGTTATGCATGAATGTTAGTTTCAAGGGCTTTAAAAACAGCTGGAATGGTGAATCTACACAACTGGAAATTGTACTCAGTTTTCCAAATCCAACAACAAAAAGTTCCTTATGATTTTAATGAAAAATTAGTACCACACAAAAATATTTTAAGATTTGATGACAGTGAACACATAAGGAATAATTGTAACACATTTCTTGATGAACAGTGTGGATTATCATTTTTATAAATTCTGGATACTTTAACTCCTTTTAACCATATTTATCTTTTAGGTACTTTAAAAATCAGCAGCAACAGGGGCAGTCTATATGCACATCTGCTAACATTTACTTTTGTGCTCATGATGGATGATGTTATTCCTTTCCTGTAAACTTAAAAAGAGTTAAAAAAGCAGCGTAGATTCCTAATATAGTTCTTTTTTTGTCAGTCCCGGTACAGTAAAACTGATTCATTCTGGCTGCTTAATATAATAAACAATTAAAATCTTTGCTACAGGAACTATTTAAGGGCAGTTAATTTAAAATATTGTTCTACTTTTATTCTATAGTTAATAAAACATATTTATGTCATGACTGATGCTCATTTGTAACTTGTCAATAAAAATAAATGAGCTTTCATATTTACAAGTAGCTTAATTTTACAAATTTAACATGAAGATTGTTTCTTTTTTTTCTTCAAAATGTCTTGATGCAGATTTGGTTCTCCTTTCAAGAGCTTTCCTTTGCTTCCCAGCTGGCTTATCCTGATCTTTGATAACCTACGTCTGCCCACTTCTGCCTCCATTTATTGTAGGTAGTGAAATTTGAAATACTAGCACATAGTTAAAGCAAACTGATAAAGAATTACCCAAAATTAGTTCAGGTTTTCGTATAAGAATTTTCTCCAACTCAAACCATTTTTGTAGTGATTTGGAAAATTTAATTAAATTTATTTGGCAGACTTCTCTCCCCAGCTCTTGTTTAGTGGTCTAGCAGCTTGAATGTCATTCATAGTTATCTGCTTATGAGTTTATATCACTTTTCTCTGATCTGCTTGAAATGCTTTATGGAAACAAGACAAATTCTTTATGTGCATTACGCCTTAAGGATGCAGAAGAAGGCTTTGTCCTAGATAGCAATGTCTTAAACTATGCTGTTGTGATCATTCAGATACTAGGAAATCAACATGAAACAGTAAGTGAAATACCAAACTATTCATGCATCCTCAAGAAGGCACCGGGTGTCAGATCCATCATCATCATCGCATGATGGACTGTCAAGGCACAGAATGCACACAGAGTCTGCATCGCTTTCATTGGTCTCCTTATCTTCGTCTCCTGTTCCTGGCATCTGCCTGCCAGTGGAAACAGCAGTGACAGCACCATTGTCTTTCTTGTCTTTGTCCACCAGAAGTTGGTTGTCTGGAAATGTATCCATAAGAATAGCACTAGCTGAATCCTGGCTGCTACACTCCCCAGTTTGATTGCCTTCTCTATCCTCCGATGCAAGAAAATGGCCTTGATGACTTATGGAAGAATGTGGAAACTCAATCTGTATAGACTCTTCATAGGCGAGATTTCTGTGGTCCCCATACTCATCAGCTTCTGAGTCACTAGAATCATCTGGTGGAAGGATCTGTATCTGTAGTCGAGGAGTAGACAGGCTAGGACTTGGGCTTGATATATCATCAGACAAGTCCATGAGACTAATCAGATTCTGAATTGCCCGTTCCTCACTGTCTCTTCCACCATCTTGTGTGTCTCCAGCATCCACATCTCTAGGAAGGAGTGTCTGAGACCTTGTGCTGGAGCCCTCTGTTGGCTCGTGCATCAGGCGCATCACTTCATTCTGAGCCATGAATTCCCTCACAGCTTCATCATAAGGTCGAGAGGTCAGCATGGCCTCATGATAAGGTGGAGGCGGTGCTCTCCGACGAAACATCTCTGCCTGAAGCCTGCTCAGTGGTGTGTCAAATCGGGAGCTTCGTGGATGTTCATTTGCACGCAGGGCATAAACTTTGCAAGCACAGCCCAGAGCCAAAACCAGAAGAAGGGAGCTTATCAAGGAACCAACCACTGCTGCCACAATTACTTTCCTTGCACTGCCTGCAAGTATGAGATAACAAAATCCTACATTGTGAACTATATGTTATCAAGAACAGAATGACTATTTATAACTAAACTACAAGTGCTTTGTTATTCACCTACTTACGAGTCTTGATATACCCATGATATCCAAATCTGCTTATCCATTGTTTACCAATTGTATCATATTTAGTCTTTACATCAAGAGTAAAAAATTGATATATTACTATTTTACCTAGCCTGCAGTCAGTTTCATCACTGCTATCGCCACAGTCATCTGTTCCATCACAAACCCATCCATCAAGGATGCATCTCTTGTTTGCACAGAGGAAAAGATTCTTTTCAGCAGAGCATTGTTCTTTGTCTGTAAATAATCAACAATGCTGATGAGAAATGTGAAGTAACAGTTAAATCATCATCAATGACAAAGTTTCTACATAAAATTCTTTGTATTTATCACATAAAAATAAAATAAGGAACACCAATGAAAAGAAGAAAAAAGAAAGAAGTGGAAAAAGAAGAAAACACAGAATTTTAAAGTTATCTATCATGTTTGATGTTTATTCAGGGTTAACACTAGGACAGGTTACTTACTGCAGTTCCTTTCATCAGCATAGTTGTCGCAAACTTTGGACCCACTACACCGATCTTGCCTAGTATAACATCTTCCACGACTCTCACCAAACTCATAACAGCTGAACAAAGACGATGGACACCCATCTGAAGCAGAGGTTAATGTTCTTTCACTTGTCACATAAACACTCCTTCAAGTCTTGAATGTTCTTTTGAATCATAATCCTCATCATGATCTATAATTATGTTTTATTTCCTATTGACTCTGAGGAAATATTTATTAGGGTGAGTGGCCTGCTATCCTGAAGTTATTAAACAGCATTCATTATCCATAAAACAGAAGGGATTTTTAGACCCCCAGATATAACTATCGGGTGTAGAGGGACAGTGATAGACATTTGGTTTTTGAAATTTGTCTCTGCAATACAATACCCCTAATCAATGTGCAATATCCTTGGTACTGGCAATAATGTGCACAAGAAAGATCTAGACAGGACAAATCAGACTGGTGTGAACACTATGCAACAAGTAAAGATGCTACTCACAGCATCCTCTTTCATCTTGTCCTGATACTGGACAATCCCATATTCCATCACACTGCTGTAGTTCAGTGAAGCATTTGCCATCATCAGGGCCACAAGAAAGCCTGCCCTGTTCACATGTGTCTGTGAAAGAATGGGCATAATTTTATACTTTTTATAGAAGAACTCTCCTTTTTCTTAAAAAAGCAAAAATACAATTTAAAAAATACATTTGTGTATTCAAATAGTATAACAGTGCATGGCTGTATTCACTGACTAATATGTCTTTTACATGCAAAATACTGTTGTTATAAGGAGCTGACTAAAAAGGTTATTTAAAAATTATAGCTGTTTCCTTTAGAACCTTATTTATGTGATTACCCTTTAAGAATATTTCTCAGAAGCTGCCAGCTGTGATCTATATAAGCCATAACGTACATTTGTAAAGCAGAGTTCAGAGTGTAGTTCATGGTTTCATGCAGATTTACAACAAGGCAAAGATTATTTTTGTCAAGTTTGCTTCTTTCAGTTACACAGCTTGCTTGGCTCAAAAGCTAGAAAACTTCCTGATTCCTCCTATTAGTTAATGGGTGCATGATTTTATTTCAGAAAAGGTAGAAAGTGAAGTGAAAGTTGGGTTTCATATACCTCTTGCCATGCCCTAGACTTAGCCACTAATTCTTTACTGTTTTTAGAACACTTTAATTTTACTGTCACGATAGCACTCTATTTACTCTCTATACTAAAGCACTATATTTAGTGCCTCTATAGCAGTAGTAAGTAAAGTTTACTATTATTTTCTACATTATTTACATTATTATTTTCTATTAAAGCACTTGACTATATGACATTTAGTAAGATTTTACTGTCTTTATGACACTAGAGTATGTGATTTTTACTTTTTTCCTCTTTAGCACCCACCTCAATAAAAAAGTCATACCTTGAACAAAATACCGTGCAACAAAAGCTTTCCACAAGATCTGTGGAGGCCTTGAATAACCAGCAAAGAACTTTATGAACAAGACATTTGATGAGGACACGATGGTATGGACACTTTCATTGAACCAAGCTACCATTGGTGCATTCTCATTTGGGCCATCATATACTTCAATATACTGATCTCTCCACAGCTTAAACACTTGGAACTCAAGATTTATGGTCGCCGTTGGATCATTATTTTCGATCAACCAACAGGCATCCCTGATGTCAGAGACAAGATATGGGTAAGGAGGCATGCTGAAGTTTCCTTCTTGTTCAGTTAAAATGTGGCGCCACTGGTATCCCAATGTGGTATCTGGATGTTGGAATGGAATGTCTACATCTGCATCATGGTAGCTTGATGCTGGTGTTGTGTGATTAGAAGCAGATGTCAAGTAAAGATTTCTAAAAGAATCTGAAAAATACAAGAATAATACTGACTGAACAATACATGCCATTTACATGCAAGAAAATCTAGCTATATCTAGTGAATATAGACAAACTGCCACAAAAAAAAAAAAAAAAAAAAAAAAATGAAAACAGCAAGAACAGAAAAGAAAGATGCACAAAGCACATAAATGCTACTTCTCACATCTTCTATAACCAAGTCATGATACATGCTAACAATAATGCATAACAATTTATAACTGAAGTCACTTTATATTGAATACTGAATATTCTTCTGATGTTTTATGTACTATAGCGCAAGTTTGACTTGTACTGCAACATTCCAACCTCGTTCTGTTTCAGCTATGCATCAAGATCTTTTTATAATCAGCTGATCAAAACAGACATATTGTAACATGCAAAACCACAACTGTGGTGTTTATATATTTAAGGTAAAAAGCTGCTTTGTATCAGTTTATATCTAGCACAAAATTTGAAGATGCCGTCTTACTTCTGTCGTCATAAAGTGGTGGATCACAGTTTTTCTCATCTGAGCTGTCCCCACATTCATCATAGCCATTACATCGCCATATTCCCAGAATGCACTTGCCATTTTCACATAAATAATTATCCCCCAAACATACTGAAGCTGGTTGAGGACCTGTGTAGACAAATGGAGACAGAAATCTGCACAATGGCTGGTAAGATCAAGTTCACAAAATGAGAATTCATCAGATTAAAGGTAAGAACTAATTATCCCAGATGCAACAAAACTAAGGTAACCTGTTTTTTTTTTTAAATTGAAAGGTACAGTACAATGAATTTGTTTCCAAAATGATTTAGTTGTGCTCAGAACAAAATAGTTCATTTACAGGAAATGTAAATTTAGTTACTTCAAACCATAGATTTAAGGTCTGGACTTAAGCAGCATGTGTTACTACACCACAGCCACACCTCATTGTTAAGACAAGTGCACAGCTAAACTGAACACTACATTATATTTCAATAATAGAGTTTAGTTGATTACAAGATACTAATACTAATTCCCAGTATCTTTGTAACTATGTTCAGTTTATGGAAAACAATTCCCTTAAGACTGGTAATATTTTAGAAAGTGGTTGTAATGCCACTGCCTTTGTGTCACCAATGGGACAGTTCTTCTTAATGATACCTGCTACGAATTATAACAGCAGTTACTGAGATGGAATGAAGAATGTGTAAAGTGCATGGTCATCAATATCTCCTACCTGCAATGTAGTACAGAAAGAAACCAATGCCCTGTGGATTCGATCCTGTCCTAAATCGGATCCAAAGGTAATTGTGGATTTCATCAAACCGCTTTATATATGGTTCAGAACTATTGCCACAAACTTTAATCTTGGGAACAGGGCCAATGAGAAGATAATTTTCTTCACAGTTATCATTGTCTAATGAGCGAGGCAAATCTAGTGTGGAAAAACTGAAAAAAGACAAAGATACAGTTGGCGAGAAAGTTGTACATGGACACACCATTTGTAAATTTCAAGAAGTGATTTTAATGCAAGCTAAAATTTAACATGCATGGAAAAAAAATGCCTTTCTTAATTTTATGAAAATATAAAGCATAGATAAACAAGTACAAAATAAACTATAATATAATGCAAATAAATAAAGAGACCATAATGTTAAACGCACACAGAAATACATATATATATATAAACTCCTTATCCCTACCCCTTTCAGATGTAAACACCTTTAGCGAAGTTTTCTGCAAGTACATAGGAACTGTCAAAGTGAACAAGAAATTATTAGAAATATACAACTGATGCTTTTATCAGTTGTTGGTGGGTAACCTAAGTTTGAAGTAAAAGTTCTGAAGCCCCTTGAAAACATTTTTACCTGACAGTAAGCACTTCACCAGGAATACCCCTGTAGAACCAGAACTTGCAGGTATGAGGTAAGACAGCAGAAGGAAAGTTGTCGTTATTGATGTGACCAGACTTGCTCTTAATATCTGTCCTTGAGCAATCTTTAAAGACACATAAAAATGTATGTTTGAGGTAAATGCTGGTACTCTTGGTGTGTGTATATGTGCGCATACACACACATCCCCTTGATGCAGATTCACATAGTATTTGCATACCTATGTTTTTCAAAACGGTTGATTTAAATCTTTGCACAACATAGGAATTATATTATATTGTATGAAGAGATACATTCAAAAATACTTTCAACATATTATGCTCCAATTATCATTATAAATATATTTTATGAAAGTTAGCAAAACAAATGCCACCATGGTCAGTATAATAGAAATAAGTTTTTCAGCATCTTCAACAAGCAATTTATCACCATTCTATAAAGCTTTATTAAAATTACTTCTGATTGTGCTTCCTTGAGTTGAGTAGCAGGTTCCAGACAATATGAAAAATGTGGCGATGAAACCTGAAATTTTAAGTGAGAAAATATTAATAATTGAATTAACAATAGTGCCTTGAAAATATCCTATGATTTGGTAATTGTTCCCATATTAAGTTTCATTTAAACAGTTTTTCAAAACATACAACTAAAATGGCTTTGAATACAGATGATTATGTGCATAACAACAGGTTCCCCATTGCTTATAAACATGCATAAATCACAAAAGAGCAAACCAAATTATGTAAAGAAAGTTTGATAAGAAGGATCTGAAAATATACATGATCTGGTGTCAGGTGTTCAAAAATATCAAAGTGTAAGTTATATGTATCAATGCATAAAGATTCATAACACTGATGTTATGAATAGGAATCAAGATCACAACAATATTAACTTTTTTTCCCTATGGTTGGTTGATAAAACAGCAATTCCATCTCGGATTCTGATACTTCCTAGCAAATTAAATGGCATTTGAAAACTTTTTGCACTTTATAGAGGAAAATCTCTGACAACAGATGGCTTTCTTGCACATAACTCTGTGCACTTTACATGCCATATAAGGGATGACTGTTACCTTTATTGTTCAGTTTCAACTTTATAGTGGATCGAGATATCTACCCACTAACTTAATGAGGAACCAATATGATTCAAAGATTTTCCTCTATCAACCCATGCTAAAGGTAAGGTGTTTAAGGCTATTATTTTATGTTTACTTTCAAGCACCTCTCTGCATAACTTCACCTCCTAGAGCTTACCTGTTATTTGTTATCACGATGAATTGCTTTAATAAAATAGAATATCCTAGACCAAAACACATTTAACTCAATTCGTTAGTATACTTACATTCTTATCTTAAGAAAAGTATGTTTAGATCAATGTAAATAATGAGCATAAACAAATAATGTCCCCGGATTCATTAACTAGCGAACTGAGATAATTGGTACATATTATCCTACACCATAATAATCTTACCTTTAAATGTACCCATTTCAAGGTGCATATCACAAATATATATCCTTTTAGGGTGTTTGATGAACTGTTGACAAAGAGCCGTTGGTAATGTCCTTGTCAACCAGGATAATTTTTACGCCGTCTTCCAGGAAGCCATTTTTATCCGCGCACTATCGCTGAGAGTTATCCTTCTTGCCCGGGTGCTTAGCGATCGTTTGCGTCATTGTGTCAAATAAAATTAAAAAACACCCGCTGTATTCCGAGTATCCGTGGGCAAGCAGGCTGATAACAGCGGTTTATAAAAGGGTATGTGCTCAATGCTGGCAATAAACTTTGTCCTTACAGAGAGAATATCAACCGTTTTATCTCCGATGTACTGACAACATCTCGCGAGTTACTGTTCTTGACTAAGGAATGAAGTTGTGAAAATTAATTAGTGATAAGTCGATGATTGGGAAAGTTAAGACCGCGTTTAGCGATACCCATGCAACCACCCCAAGGGTGGAGTGCATATGCATTTCACAAAGTGCAAGAGATCCAAGTTGCACTGATAAAGTGGAGGACCAGCCTTTGCTTGAACCTCAAGAATATTCACAGTCAAATGTCACTTGTTTATAAACATGAATAAACTTTTCTGTGCATTATCATCAAGTCCTTGAGCCAGATTTACTGAAGGGTCATATTTGACGATATTGCGATTAGCTGTCGCCTGCTTTCTCTGTTCTTCTCAAAAGGAGCGATATTAATAGATCGTCTTTAGGATATGTACCAATTAAGGCCTGACAGGTCTTTTATGCAGTGGTGTACCGTGTGGGAAGATTCTTGGCTTTTGTGTGGGGGGGGGGGGGGGGGGCAGGGCCGTGCTTAGGGGCAGGCGGACGAGCATCTGCCTAGGGCCCGCGCTTTTGATTGATATGGTAACTAGGCATATGGAAGTGTAGTCAGCCGTGGCGTGAGGGCTCCGCACATGCCCTTTGCCTCGGGCCCCGCGGGGGCTAAGAACGGGCCTGGGGGGGGGGGGGCAAACTCCATGCTGACAATGAACGACGTTCACATTCTTGCCTCATCGGTATCTTATTTTTGAGGAGGCGGAGGCGCCCCCATCCCTTGCCCGTCTGGTTCCTATATACGCCACTGTTATGTACGGTCCTTCGGCAAGGGTGAATTAGGGTACATGTATTTAATAATAATAAAAGGATCATGCAGGATAATCATTGTAAATTTTAGTGATCCTAAAATATCATACCAATTCAACTTGTGTCTATTTACTATTCTCACTCATAGTTCATCGTTGGACAACGTAGACTATATTCTCCTTCTGTTAGTGTTCAAGACTCGCTCGCATGTATAGAAGATGGAGATCGATGACCAAATAGCCTGATTAGTCGAGAATAGTCGAGAGACGTTGTCATTTCAGATGTTGTCGCCATTCCAGATGTGTTTCAGTGTAGTGAGTGCTGCTGTTTAAGCTTCTGAGACAGTTGAGCTAAACAATTTAAGACTGAGGGCAATCTATATAGCTTCTATTCATTGACTTTGATGTCATAGGTGATGTCGCTGATGTTGTTGGCTTGGTCCTGTTGGCGTTGATCTCTATGTCGCAGTACAGTGATACCTCGGTTCTCGAACATAATTCGTTACGGGAGGACGGTCGAGAACCAAATTGTTCGAGAACCGAAGCAATGAAACCCATAGGAAATAATGGAAACTGGATTAATTCGTTCCAAGCCCCAGAAAATGCCTATTTACTGGCCTAATTTGTATATAATGTAGAAAAACATGAGTCTCAACAAGAAATAAGAAATAAAAGTGTATTATTAAAAAATAAAATAAAATAAAAATGTACTGTACAGTACAGTAAATTGTGTTTCATTTACTGTACCTGTACCAAACTTTATGGCAGGAGGGAATGAATGTGGAGGGAGGAGGGAAGGGGGATGGTTATTGCTTTGAAGGGGAGTCCTCTTCAATAAAAACAGAGGGTAACAGCTCTTCGGGTGTTTCTGTTCTCTGTATCTTTTGCTGAGGAGAATCAGAATCTTGCTCTGCAGTTGCTTGTCTGATTTCTTTACGGAAGAATTTGTCAATTGTTTGCTGTTTTTTTCTCCTCTGCACTCACACTGATGACGCAAGCAGGCGCACTGGGCAGAATGAACGCCATTCGGCTCAACTCGGCTCATCTCGGACGTTCGGATGTTCGAGTTCCAAATATTTGTTCGGATTCCAAGACAAAATTTTCTCGAATTTCCTGGTCGAATACCGATTTGGTCGAAAGTCAAGGCGTTCGAGAACCGAGGTATCACTGTATAATGTTTCTGAAGGCAAGATCGGCAAGCTCTTGTTCTTTGCCTTCTTACACATCTATGTCATCGGCAGTAGTCTTATCCCTTTCTTATTTTTTGCATGTGAATTGCTGGATTTACCACATTCTTAAAGGCATCTAGTCCATCTATGAACGGGTATATCGGTGAATAAAAAAAAAACACAAAAAGAGGACACTAACCAAAGCAAGCCGATTTAATAAGCTATCAAGAATCTTGAAAATAGTTTTTCATAGTATACGTTTAAACGAAGTGAACTACAGCAATGGATTGTACTTATTTCAACCTTCAGTTGTACATATTTCGACTTGGATTAGATGTATTTCAAACTTATTGTAGATATTTAAGTCGTCCACTGTCTGTTTTGTTGTTCGCCGAAGAAATCTTATCAGCTGAAAACAGGAAGACCGGTGGCCAGTTTTTGCAACCACATCTGTTCGAGGTTCAAGGCTTTTTTGGTCTTGGTGACTAGGTCAGAAAAACTTCACATTCTATAATCTTAACTACTCTATTAATTAAATTAATAGTATCTATCTGTTAACGACGACGACGACGATGACGACGACGCCGACGACAACGACGACGACGACGACGTGGATCAGGTGTGCATCGGATAAAGAATTGGGAAAAGTGTTGAGTATATACACGCACAAAAACAATACAACACAATCTTCAAGTGTCGTCAGATGTAATGGGGATATAGGAATCAATCTGAAACTCGCAGACAAGGTAACAGCACCGGATGTACAAAATCAGATCTTAAAAAAATTGCGACAGGAAACCGAAATCCTTTGTAGAATGACAAGGATGATGATAAATGAGGGCAGATAAATAAAGTACGACCATGAATGACAATATTTCTCAAAAAACATGAAGGCGGGTCAAAGGACCCTATGACCTCAAGAAGTCAGAAAAAAGATAATGCAGTCCGGATCTTTTGACTGATTTACTGAGACAAGTGCCATTCACTAACGGCAAGAAAAATAAGTGTTGATACCCACGAGAAAAAAAAATCAAAATTATTTGTTGTCTGCAAGATGAGATAGCAAAGCTTGTATCTATATATAAGTATAGTCTTCAACGATCTGTAAAAGCCAAGTACGAGCAAGTATTGACATATATTTGTATATACTGGTATATTTAAAAAAATTATCACCATAAAGAAGTATGCCAGAAATAGCCACATATTCGACACATTGTTAAGAAGATTATTAACAAAGACAATAAATGGTTAGCACCATTCATGACAGTGATTGCAATGTCAGCAATACATCTGTTAAAATAATTCGTATGAATTAAAAAAAAAAGTAGAGTAGATGGGAAAGAAAAACAGGAATGAAGGGAGGGCTGAAGGGATATACATATATAGATACACAAAGAAATATATATATAGAGAAAGAAAAAAATGTTAGGGGAGAGACAGGGATAGTGCATAGTACAGGCCATTGACAATCTTTGCTCGGTACCCGCCATATCTGAAATTCCTTATCTTCCTCTGTAACTGGGACTTTGTCCACGTGACTGACCCGTATATAGTGCAACGGAGCTTACTTAATTTTAAGACATCTGCAACATCTGTCTGTAGGCTAAGTATTGTTAGTAAAGGCAGTCTGTCGGCCATCAAAGTGTCATCGTTACACCTACCTAGTGTAAGGAATCATTGAGGGGGAGGGGAAAAGAACCATCCGGGCTGCGGACAACCTAAGACGCCATTGAAGACTCGTTTGGAAGGACAGATCATCGCCATGGACTGGCGATACTTTGCGGCATTGACAGTGCTGCTGGCTAGTCTAGCCGCCTTCAGTCGAGGGCAGGGTGAGTGCTTTTCTTTCCTCTAGATGCCATATTGTTTGTAGAGGATCATGAATATTCTGGTTTGCTTACATGACTGTGTCATAGAGTGTAAAAAAGCTTCATTCTTGACAAGATGGTTTCAAAATTTAAAATATATATGTATGATCATTTTTCATTTAAATCTCAGATCCGCTGTTACAATTATTTTAGATTTTAGACCTTCAGTTAAAACTCTTGCGGTTTTAAGATCCCAAACTAAATAACCGACCATGAATACTATCACGATTTTTATGCCTTATCTAAAAAGTAACCCCAGCTTTACCATCATCATATTTGTATGTAAGTATAACTGTCATTGACATGTCAAAAACAGAAAGGATGAATTATTGTTAATCACAGATTTGGTTTATTAAAAAATGTTTCGAGTCCTTTAAAGTCCGACCTAAACTCCCTTATGTTTTTCGACACTTGGTGCAGAATCGGTTATTTTTTTCGTTGATTTTGAATTCCCCACAAACCCAACGCCAACCTCACTGGCAAACATCCGCGGCCACTTGTGTCAACAAAGCAGAAAATATGTCAGAATAAATGAAAAACACACGCACACACACACACACACACACACCCTTACCCACTCACCCACCGGTATCCACTGACCTACCCATCCACCCAACCCCTTACCGATGCATCATTGTATCTATTTTTTTCAAGTCGTAAGTATACATGAGAAAGATGCTCACTTTCATTCTGTTTGTTTGGCATACACAGCTACATACACTCACCTATATCTTAGATACATAATACGTATATACATATTATTATTTAAATATGGAAAGGTTCCATAGAAAGCTTTATTGCATAGCATCATGTAAAGCTCATACAAGAAGTAATACTTTATACATTCCCACTGCGCGTTCTTTTCATTTTTATTCACCAAAAGAATATCATCGAAGTACTTCTGTATTTTTCACCGAGAAGGTTTTTTTCCCGACTCTTTATACTTAAAAGAATTTTGTTAAATTAAAATTCTATTTTTGCCACTTAAAAATTTTGATAAAGTAATTTTTTTCTAATAAATTCTTTAGAGAGATTCGTTATCATCATATACAAATTCCTCATTTCTTTTTTTTCTTATCAGTGTACCATTAGTTCGTCACCTGTTACAGCTGTTCTTTTTTGTCCAATTGTACCTACATCACTACTTCCCATAACTCTCTTCATTATGAGATCTTCAGTTTATGAGCGTCTTTGACTTCTTATCCCATATCTCTTCTGCAATCCACTCTTATCTTCAGAGAAACATTTAGGGTACAGAGGTCAGCAAACTGTGTCATCTGTTTCGAGGGTCAGTGAAAATGCTGTCCGGGAAGTTCTTAATAATGGACACACTTCCAGCCTCATTACTTGAACATCTGCTAAATTAGTCTTAATTGCAGCACTTATGTTAAAAGCAATGAAGTCAATACTCTGCTATAAGTTACTCGTCATCAGTCGGAATTTCGATAGCGGTGACAGAGACAGGTACAAAGTGAACGAGGCAGGTGAAATCATGAGTATGACACCTGTTGTGTCTCACGTGAGCGACGGCCGAGTATCGTGGTCACCGCACGTAGGCTGGTGTACAGATATAGTTGCAGGTTTTGTGTAATCTTAGAAAAAAAAAAAGCTGCTGAAAAAATGATACGAATCTCGCTTTTTCTCCAAAATTTTTGTTTTAATGTTGTTGTTGTTGTTTGTTTTTTTTTTGTTCTTACCCAGAGAGAATTTAATGCTGTGTTAATAAATACTCTAATTTCATCTTAGCAGGCATTATAAACAATTCACAAAAAGACTAACATAAGTAGGCATTATAAGCAAACTATAAACAAAGACTATAAACAAATTCCATTTAATGCCGGTAGCACTTCCAAATATTTAATCTTTACTTTGCAAGATAAATAATTGAACCCACAATTTTCATATGCACATTCACCGAACCCTTCTTTAGTGTCATCACTAATTGCGGGTGTGTCTTGACCTCCGTGGTGGAGGCTCCGCCGAACCCCTGAGACCGACTCACCGAACCCCTAGGGTTCGATCGAACCCAGGTTAAGAACCACTGCTCTAGAAGAAAATTATCTAAAAGAAGAGATTGGAAGCATTTCGAAAATTTTAATGAAAGAGTATGAGGATCACGCGAAGAAGTGTTTCGCTAACATCAGCAGATCAATCTAAATTTGTTTGTTTGTTTATTCAGAGTGGCAACCGAAGGCAGACGTAGTGTTTGTGTTAGACTCTTCGGATACAGTAGGGGCGGAGAGATGGGGGGAGCTGAAAACAATGTTGCTCAGGTTGGTCCAGACCTGGAATATTGGATCGAACGGCATTCAGGTCAGTTTCTTCATGTTTGTTTAATATTGCATTCAAGAAAGGAAGACATCTCTCTCTCTCTATCTCTCTCTCGTGTATTTGACATACATATATCTTGAAAGAAAGACATCAGAATTAAATTAACTATAACTAATATAAATAAATTATATAAACTAAACTATAGAACTAAGTTGCTTATACTGTCTTGCCGTTGGCTGTATCCAAATACATTACAAAGGGAAATATTGTGTCAATGCATGATGATGTGGAAAGTTGAAATAAATAAGAACAAATAAGTCGAACTTTAAGGTTTGACGTGTGAGAGTGCAGGTGTGGTAAACAGTATTCACCTTTTTCTCGCAGGTCAGCGCGGTGTCTTATGGGAGCGGCCCGAAGAGCGAGTTTTATTTCAATGACGTCACCAACGGCCAGCAGCTGGCCCAGCGCCTGGAGACGATGACTTTCTCTGGAGGTACTCCCGATGCAGGAGAGGCGATCCGATTCGCTTATAGAGTATGTGATTTCAAATGCATTATTCTTTAGTTGTCTTAGAGTCCATTCCACATCGTCAACACCTTTAAAAAGTGAAAGAAAAATGATCAATCATGTTTTTTTTGCTCCTCATCTTCTTAGACTTACCACCAGCCCTCATCATCTTTGTCAATAGCTGGCCAAAAGAACTGTTAGAAATGAGACCTATGCCCTGCCGTTTCAATGAAACAGATCTTTTACAGTTTATGAAGAAAGGGTGTTATTTGAAATTCGTTATCGGAAGTGTGGTAAATTAATCGTTTTCTTCCATGTCTTGCAGACGAGCTTCAGTGCTACCTACGGAGCTCGCTCTGGTGTCCCCCATGTCATAGTGCACGTGTCCAACGGGCCGTCCAGTGACCTTGACCTCTTGCTACAAGAAGCCAAAAATGCCCGTGATCAAGGAATCTCAATTTTCAATATCGGAATTGGCCAAGGAATAGAAACGGACCGTCTTGAACAGGTAGCTTGTCTCAGTGAACCTAAATGATTGTGCACTGTGATATGTTTGCATGTTCAGTGTCAGGGTTAAGCTCGCACCCGCTCAAAATGACTTTTTAAAGTTAATTTTTAAAGAATGTGAGATTTCTTCAGATTACATATGCCGCTTCTTCAATAATATTTGATTTTCTTTTTTTTTTTTCCTTCATGAACCTTATTCATTACGTTTCAGTAAACTTTACTGTTATTTTGTATTAGATTTTCGATCACCTCCAAATTTCTAGCATGTAAAAGAAGAAAACTGTAATGGATAAAGAGCCAATGTTACTGACTGCACATGTCTGCAACAGATTGCTAGCGACCCGAGCTCCAGGTACGCTTTTCGCGTAGACAGCTATTCCTCTCTTTTGAGCTTGGTCCCGACCTTGTCCTCCAGGATAATAAACGGTGAGTAACTAACGACTATAAAATCAGCAAAGAATCAAACAATAAAAGACTAAACGATGAAATAAATACTATCTCAAAATAAGTTTTCTGAATTACAATTAAGCCTTATTCAAGAATAAGATACAACAGTCTTTGGTAAAGTGCAAGTGAAGCATTGTATTGGTACTTACAGTGCCTTATGTTCTTTATACTGAATGTCAAAGAAGAAAGAGCTATATATGATGAATTACAGGATTTTTAAATAAGTATACATTATAATTTTCTTGTCATGTTTCAGCTGTACCAGTCAATAAAGTGGAGCTCCCGACTGTACAAGGTACGCACATCTTTACTCTCTACACTCCTACATCTCCTTTGCTTGTTCCCATCCTGTTTAAGCAACACGACAATTAGAACAATCTCAGATTTATTTGTGGCAGTGGGTACGGAATTAACAACCCTTTAGTTTAAATACAAGTGTTCTTCGGAGCTGATTAGTTCACATTGGGTCAGTACATTTTCTCCCAATCTGAAGCTGAGGGATTCTCATACTTCATGATGGCGAAATGCTCATCGGTTGCAGTCCACGTACACATGTGAATCTCTGTCTGGTTGCATGGCTTTTGTAAGCAGTCCTAATAAGATTTAATAACAAGATACGTACACGTTGTAACATGAGAATCACTCAGACTCCTCTTTCGATGTCTCACGTGTCCGGCTCGTGCAGGTTGCCTGGCCAAGGCTGACCTGGTGCTTTTGGTGGATTCATCGTCCAGCGTGGGCCAAGAGGACTTCGAACATCTCGAAGACTTCCTCAAGGACCTGGTCATGCAACTTCCGGTTGCTCCGGATCAGGTTGACCTTCTTTGGTCTTTTCGTTAATTATTGAGCAACTCTACTTTGTCAGACCTCAGCAAGGAGAGTACACTTTCGGACACACGACTCATGCTTTCTCCCAATAAAATAAGCTCACATGCATTTGCTGTGAAATGGCCATCTAACATTCACAAATTAACAATCAAAAGGTCGAATGCAAACAGATTTCCATTTTTTAAAAGAATAGGCAAACAAACATGGCAGTTTGTATTATATGCGCATCTCAATTCCTACAAAAACTGGAAATAAAATTTAAAAATAAAATTAACAACATTAATAATAATGATAGAAATATCGAAGGAGAAATATAGATTGGCAAAGTTTTAAGAAAGAAAATACCCAATAAAATAAATTTGTTTAGCAGTTATGTTTGGTTGAGCTGATTTCTTCATTTTCTGATTATCGTGGACCCGCTTGTAGACCTCTTGTGTCCGCTGTTCCTCTACCCTGCAGGTGCAGATCGGCCTGGTGCAGTTCTCCAGCCACCCGAGCTTGGAATTTCCACTGAACATGAACCCGGACCGTTTGTCCGCACTGAAGGCTATAGACACCGTCCAGTTCATGGGGGGCGGCACCAACACTGGGGAGGCCATCGAGTACACCACCAAGAACGTCTTCAGCACCCAGGGTGGGGCACGTATCGATGTGAGTCTCTCTCTTGCGCCTGCGCGCGCGCACACACACACACAAACAAACAAACAAACAAACAAACAAACAAACAAACAAACAAACAAACAATGAAAGAAAGTAGGATTGCTGATTGCTTCATTCCAGGTTCCGCGCATTCTGATGGTGGTGACGGACGGGAACTCTATGGACGGGGCTCGAACCCTGGCGGCTGCCAACCAGGCCAGGCAGAACAACATCGGGGTTATAGCTGTTGGTGTGGGCAGCAGCATTAACAGCGAGGAACTGAGCAACATCGGGCAGGACCCTCACAATGTCTTCCAGATCGGCAGCTACAAGGACCTCCAGACACTGACAACGACGATCTTGAACTCTGCATGCAGAGGTCATTTGATAAGCAGACTTCGTTCTTTAACAGACAGACAGACAGACAGACAGACAGACAGACAGACAGACAGACAGACAGACAGACAGACAGACAGACAGACAGACAGACAGACAGACAGACAGACAGACAGACAGACAAACAGACAGACAGATTTATTAACTACCTAACGCAAAGAGAAAAAATGAAATAAACAAATAAATAAAGAGGCGAAATAACGAAGGAAGAAATAGCGCAGCCACACGCATTTATGACATACTCCGAGTCAACGTTTAATATATTTTCCAGAGGTTCATATTTTAATTTATAATAATATTATTTTAACTTTAGTCCTGTAGCATTATAACAGTGGATGATTTTGTGTGTGTGTGTGTGTGGGATTAAGCACGATGTAAGCATGCACGATGTATGTATGCCTTTAATTACAATTACTAATTACCACTATTTCATTTGGACTAAATAAATCACGTATCTATTTGTTACAGTTGAAGCGAGATTAACTACCACTGCACCAGGTAAATTCCATGAAAATATATTTCACTTCGCATTTTTAGTTATGCTCATTGTTAGTTTTTTTAAAGCTGGACTGGACAACAATCAATGTAAACAAATGAAATGAATATGTGAGGTAACAATCTGGTCGTTATAGAAGAATTCAGATGAATAATGCCTGAGAGAGGGAGGAAATAAATTTGTTTTATTTCTTTAATATTGTTGACATCATTATCTTGCCAATCCCACTCTTCACAGAAATTTTTTATGCAAGGTTGGATGGAGTATTTTACATTCAAAAGATAAAAGTATACTGATAAGTAAGTTACAACGAGATTATAGTGAGAAGTGCAAGGAGGCAGCACATGTTCTCTGTGCCCACCCAGGTGTCACCGCGGCTCCCTGCGTTGACGTCGACAGCGACTGCAGCAGCTACGCAGACAGCGTGTGCACGTCCTACACCAGCTGGGCACAACAGCACTGTGCTAGGCGCTGCGGCTTCTGCCACGGTGAGTCTCTCTTTCTCGTCCAATGGATGGGTCCTGTGTGTTTGGCAAAATGAACCTGGGTCCAATCCTAACGTCCGATAAACAATTTCAAGGTCTATAACTCCATGGTTGATTCTGATTTTGAACTCACCACTTCATTTCCTAAAACGGTTGACATATCCTGGAACACAGTATATATGATATATCTATATATAATAATGACTCAAGTCACGTGGTCCAATAACTCCTAACGTTGGCGACCAGTTATAGGCATGACCATTTTTTTAACGCACGAGCAGTCGATAAAATTGTAGGTATGTCAACTAAACACCTTTGATCTCGACAAGAAGTGTTTTTAAAAAAATATAATTCTGATTGTTGCCTTCTAAAATACTACTGACATTAGACAGAGTCTTTGCTTACCTTCTGCTCACGTGACCGAATAGGACATGAGGAGCAAATGGAGTCTTTGCCTCTTTGTGGTTCTGCTAATGGTTCAGTTTTGTTTTTGACTGCAGGTGAGAAGGTGGAAGTCCCGTGCGTAAATAAAGTAAACAACTGCGAGAGCTATGGCTCTGATGTCTGTACTGGTACATACCATGACTGGGCCATGGAGAACTGTCCTCGATTCTGTGGATTTTGCGGTGAGTAGTTCAGGACAGTCTCACCTGACATTCATTTTATACGCTCGGCAAGTTTTCGGTTGTTTTTTTTATGTTTTCGTGACCTCATGACACTGGAAGTTTGCATAACCATAAACATTAATTAAAGAGTGTCCTTGGTATAACCGTAGACATTACAGTTTGTTCTCAGTGACGTGAGTGGGGCAGGGAGCAGAGGGACTGGGGGCAGGGATGGAAAGGTGGTGTGCCAAACCTTTAACATGCAATACACCAAAGGGATATCTGATGTAATCATAAATAAAAAAACATCAAAGGTCATAAACTGAAGTAGTTTGTTTTTTGTTTATTGCCAACAGGAGCTGACAGCGCAACACTCGGATTTTGTAAGTATTTTTTCATAGATGTGACTTGTACATTACATTTAGTGCAGTTTTAAATCTTATCTCTTTCCTTCTGACTTTCTATGTCCAGAGCTTTATCGTTATGCTTCTGGTCCACGCACGTTTTGCACAGACTTGTGTCCAACTAGAAATAACTTCATTTAAGTTACGACACGATGACAATCAATGAATTTCTAAGGATAATTTATACATTTCCATAATAATATAATAAGAGTTCAAACAGTTATGTTCCCCTCCTTCTAGAGAAGGAGAGAGCGCTGTGTAATGTGAAAGTTCAAATAAGTTACTCAGCTACCAGATCACCGGCAGTGACCTTCTAACAAATATTTCTGCTCGGTTCAGATTATGTTGTGTATTTTTTGTGAGTCCGTGAAAACATGCCGGTGACATTTTTGTGTCCACAGATAACAAGTGTATGTACAAAGGTCGACAGTATGTACAAAACGAGAAATGGGTCGACGGATGCGATTACGAATGTGTCTGCGAGGACAGCAGCACTGGCTTCTACCGTTGCTACAACCGGTGAGTTCAGCATGAGAGAGGCATGACCTTAACCTTCCGTCAACTTCCGGAAGTAAGTCTGTTGTCGACGAGGTCCTGGGCTTGCTCAGCCATCCTCCATCACCAACATCAGCATCAACATTCTATTCGCTCAGCTCGAGCCAACTGATTTGAAGTCAAAGCTAACTGTACCAAACATTTTATTATAATTTCGCTGGAAACTGTAATTTGTCGAAGAATCTCTGTTTATTTACGATGGTGTCTTCTGCTTTATTATCAACAGATGTCCTGTGTATTATGACTTGCCGTCGAGCTGTACCCTTGTCGGCGTCCCGGGTGAGTGTTGCCTCAAGCCTGTCTGTGACTTCCGGCAAGAGCTGAGTGTACAGGAAGTAGCTCCGGGGCGGAAGGTCAACGCTCAAGGCATCGGTTAGTATCAGGCTATAAGGAGAGAATAAGGTTCACTTCCTTTTTGCAAGACAGCTGGTATTAAGATAGTTGTCATTGCTGTGCCATCTCATTTCTCAAAAGTAATTAATAACTTCATAGTAAGTCTTTAGTAACTAGGAGCGCCATGATAATAAATTGCTACATTTGAAAAACAATCTATTATTAAAATACATCACCATTGTGGCCCAGGAGTAAATCTTGTGTTACATATAACATATAATTCATGTTAAATTGACCCAAGCCATGAATGAAAACACTTTTTCCGACAATACACATTATACAGTCTGTACCAAGAATACCAGTGAGGTAATGAATGCATTGATTGTTATTTAGTTTCAACCTGTTTAAAGGCAGTCGAGATGTTTATCATCTTAAGATAGTTCGCTTGCTTAGTTTTAGCTGCTATTGTTTGATTTTTCTCCCTTACTGTGCTCGTGTCTACATTTATTTTGAATGCTGGCATTGTCACAGAGGTCTGCGAGTACCAAGGTCTTCAGTACTACCAAGATCAGACCTGGGACGTGGGCTGTGACTTCCGATGCACTTGTGTCGACACCTCCCGCGGATTTTACCGATGCCAGTCGTAGTAAGTGTACTACTGTGTGTATGTTAATAGCGAGTTGCATGGATGAGTCAGCGAGTACCTAATGGAGGATCTTTGACGATAAAATCACAATAGAGAGTTTGACAGATGCCGATGAAGTCGTCTTGACGACACAACCCTTTAAATCCATTGCAGAATTTGAACTCACCGCTGTCTAACATAACAACGTATTTCATTAAAGCCAATGACACTGGGTTTGAATATCATCAGATCACTTATCACCCCCTCCACTGGCACCGCCACCACCATTGCTGTAGCAGCGACATCAAGGATATAGTCGACTACTTTAACTGAGAATTTCTTTTTTTCCAGCTGCCCAACGTACCCTGCCCTCCCAAGTATGTGTCGCCTCACGCAGAAAGCCGGTCAGTGCTGCATGGAACCTGTCTGCGAGTTCAACACCCAGACTGGGTCATTCACAGGTTATGGCACCATCAGCGGCAGAGGCGTCGGTACGTTCAGGACCAGAAACCTTTCTTCTCGTGTGCAATAATTATATTCTCGGGGTTGGGGTGGGGTCAAGTGGCCATGACAACAGTCAGTCAATGAGTGTGTGTTGTGTGCTGAATGAGGGGTTTTCGTGTGACAGAGACGAGACCACAAGGCGGGGAGACGTGTCAGGACGTGTTGGTGGACTGTGCTCACTACGGGGTGGACGCCTGCACCCAGTACACCTCCTGGGCCAGGAACAACTGCGCCAAGTTCTGCGGCTTCTGTTGTGAGTTCACTCCTTCTACTCATGCCTTCCCTTCTTCTGCATCATCTGCTCTTCCTACTACTGCTAACTCATTTTCATTTCCCATCAACACAAACTAAGCCAAAATAACTCGAGAGCAACAAGTTTGCTGTCTCCAAGTTCCATCGAACTAAACAGTTATGAATATTTACAAATAGATAATAATACATCAATTTGAAACAGCTAGATCAATCCACCACATTACCGAGAGACATGAAAATAAATTGCTTATTTCATTAGGTTTGTTTGTGGAAAACTGGAGTCTTTTTAAAAGTTTATATGTTTATTGGTATCTAATCCCGAGGAATCACGGTATGTAACATTGTCATTTTGTTGCTCCGGACTCCAAACTGCACTCGTGACCATCACAGCAGTTGAAACATTAGATATGCATGAATTTACACATAAGATATAGTTTGTATTATTTACACATAAGATAAAGTTTGTATTGAAAACGTAGTAACAATTTGAAGGTGAAAACCGATTAAATATTGTATTTTTAATTCATCTTTTAGCACTGGACACAGTTGCTCCTGGAGCTGACGGTGAGTTGTACTTCATAGATGGGGCGCGTGCATGTATGCATGTGTGTGTGTGTGAGAGAGATTGCGTACGTGTTGTGAAAGTCTTGCCTGCGTTATCCAGTACAGTGTCTGCATAACGATATTTTCCGCGATGGAGAAAAATAAATAAAGAGACGACATGCACGAGTGAAAGTAGTAATAAAATGTCCAAAGAAAATATGAAATTATTCGAGGAATTTTTGCTAAACTTTTGCCAGATCGCTAATATTCAGTAGGGTCAACTATCAAAAGGCGAGTTTTACAGGTAAAAGCGCAAGAAAATGAAAGTTGAAAGGTCACAGTTCTTGTTCTCTAACTGTCGAGTGGTTAACAGCACTAACCACTCTTGAATGTGCACTGTAAGACTCGCCTCAGCCACCAAGACTCAAAACTAAAAACAAAATACCTGTTTCCAGACTTTTGCTACTATAATGGCAAGAAGTACTCGCAAGGTCAGAAGTGGGACATCGACTGTGACACGCAGTGCACGTGTGAGAAAGCGGTTTATGGATATTACCGATGTGTTCAGAGGTGAGACCACGTGACATATTCTTGCTGCTCGAGGGAGGAGGGACGCGGATGATCATTAAAATCTTTGAGACTGTAGGAAAAGAAAAACCAGTCATCATCATTATCATCATCTCACCTACATCTTTAACCAAAGTTATGTGTATTATGTACACGATTGCCATGTTGTTAGCAGAGAGTGAATAAGTAACTATTCATGCGACAAACTGGCTCTGAGGAGACTTACAGAACCCTCAGCCGGAAACACCGTTTGACCTTTTGGTTTTGTCATCCAGATGTGCAGTGTACCTCAACCTGCCCGCCGGCTGCAGCACCGTGAAGAAGGTGGGCGAGTGCTGCCAGTCAGTGGAGTGCGAGCAGGGCACGTACTACTCCTCCGCCACCAACATCTTCACCATCGGCAGCGGAGGCGGCCTCTACGTCAGGTCCGGCGGCAACTACATCGAGGCTGTCCCAACCCTGCCGTCTGGCGCCACACTGGCCCCGGGAACAGCCATCGGCTCTTCCACAGGGCTGCAGAACATCAGGATAGGTACAACCCTCACCTTTGCGCGCCTTATGTCCAAAAATATTGCAGAAAATTGAGAAACTTTTGGAACCACACCTCAGTTGGAATTAAAATGCATCTATAATTATCATTAAAATTTATGGATTGCGAACAAAGTAAGAAAAGTAGCTAGGAAGTAATAATTTTTGCATAGCAGTAGATGCATTAGCTAAGTCATGTAGCCTCGGGGTAAAGCTGACGGGTACCAATGCATGCTGCAGACGGGTGTCTGTTTCACGGCCGGGTGTACATCCAGCAACAGCAGTGGAACGAAGGATGCGACTTCACCTGCGTCTGTCTCGATGCTGGATCCGGCCGCTTTGCGTGTCGTGAAAGGTATTCAGCCTGTTGATGATTGATCAATGTCCTGCTCTTTACTTTGAGGAAGAAGAGCATCCTCTGTGTCATTCCCTGCTCATGATCAGAATAAGTAACTGCTCTGATTTCTACAAAATATGAATCTTAAAAATAACCGATAAGGACAAGATCAGCGGCAATTTTTTTAACAAAGCAACAAATATTGACAACAATCCTAAAATCTTAGAAATCCTTATTAATCTTAAAAATAATGTTTTTTTTCTTTCGTCATAGATGCCCCAAGTACGACAGTTTACCTGCGGGGTGCACCTACGTCCCTGACCCCAATGACCCCTGCTGCACCATCCCGTCTTGCCCTGCGTCAGTCAACTACGTCATGATACCCGTGTACAGCAAAAGCGTGCAGGCCATCGGCGCTGTCATGGCGCCGGGTTTGTTCGCTCTGATGTCGGGTACCTACACCTCGCAATTCACTCTCCGCCACAGTGCCTTTACGGTGGCGCCGCCCACGCAGCCAGTGGACACCCTGAAACCAGGAGGACTGGGTAAGACAGAAAGTCCAAGCTCTCAGGTAGAAAAATAAAATATAGGTATGTAGTAAGTGTAAATACATGCGCAATAAGATCATTAGTGATCATTTTCCCCTATTGAGTTGTTGTTGAAATGCAAAGGTCAATAAAGATACTGAGGCGACTGTGAATGTGAAACAATAGAAAATGTTTTGAAGATCGTGTATCTAATTGTTACAGACTACTGTGAGTACAAGGGACAGCACTACAGCCACGGACAGACGTGGGAGGACGGATGCGACTACAACTGCGTGTGCGAGGACGCCTTCACCGGCTCTTGGCGCTGTGTGGACAAGTAAATACGACCACTTCTCCACCATTTCCTTCATCGACGACCAAACTCTGCCATATTCTTTACTCTGTAGCATCTGTGCTGCTGCTTTAGTGCTTACTTATGTGTTTTGATGTTTGTTCAACTGTTGGTGCGTTTGTAGTCCTTTGAGCACAGTTCATTGAGCTCGCCTGCTAACAGAAAAAAATAGTAGCAGCAGCACAGCATCACACTTATTTTAGATTGTTTTTCTGTCAATATTTATCTTGTCTCATGTGTTAGAACCTTTATTCTTGCCCAGTGTCAGGTGCTAGACTATACATAATTCACTTATTGTGTGTGCAAGTCTCTTTTCTGCCATGTCAGGTGAGAAAGTTTAGCGGTTTTTCCTTCTCAGGTGTGAACACTACATCAATGTTCAACCGCCGTGCTACCTGGAACAGGATCCTGTACAAACCTGCTGCCAGCGACCAGTCTGCAACTTCGAAATTATTCACAACGAGTTCCAGGGGAACAATACTCTACCGACCACCACGACGACGACACAGCGCTACGGCCAACGTAGGTTTTTTTTAACCTAGCCTGTTTGTGCCAACTGTTTGCTCCTTGTTTAATTAGAAAATAGTGGTTGTAGTGGTTGATGGTTGATGGCAGTGGTCTTCTCCTATTGCCAAGAAATAGGAAGAATGATTACAAGCATACAGGGAAAGAGGTGTTATTACTGTCACCAGCTTTTGTGATTATTAAAGATTACTGAGGATTAAAGAAGAATGGATACATCCTTACAATACAATAGGAAAACAGAAAAAGATAATTCATTACAGTACAGGAAAGGAAAAGAAGAAAAAACTTCATCACAATACAATAAAGGAACAGAAAAAAGACATGTCATTACAGTACAACAAAGAAATAGAAGAGCATAAGAGGACGACGGCGACGAACAAGAAGAAGGCAGTTGTTGTTATTTATAGTAGTTTTAACCATTCAAATCTTTCCTACTCGCCGTTTAATAGTTTAATACATTATATATATATAGAGAGAGTTGGGTTAGTCGTCCATCCCAGTAGTCCGAGTCCCTTGGACTTATGCTAAGAATCACAATATTTTGTCCAACAGAATTTTTCCGGACATCATAAAAGGACCTATAGCTAGTCATGCGATGAAAATGCTTTCTGTTGTTTGGATGTGACAGCTGCCTGCTCCTACAAAGGAACTCAGTACCTGCAGGGCCAGTCATGGTTCGATGGCTGTGATCTCAAATGCAGATGCGACAGTGCTGACAACAACGTATACAGCTGTCTGTCCAGGTGAGATTTTGTTACCTGCTGCTGTTTCCTGTCTTGAGTGTCTCACACTTTGTCTCACTTAGCTTCACTACAATCGTCTTGCATCATTGATGTTTCCACTTCTGTGATGTTATCGATGTTTATTTCCTGTTTCTACCTGTTGAGAAGTGAATGATGGCTTCGTGGACTGTGCAGGTGCCCGTCGTATCCAGAGAACTACAGAGAGTGCCCACAGGTGCCGGATCCCTCGGATCCTGGATGCTGCCTCGTCCCTGTCTGCACACCCACTTCAGCCACCACGCTGATTCCACCCACGGGTGTCACTCTGGTGCCGCACCCGTTCCCCGTCTTGCCTCCAGGGATCGTCAGTGGGGGAGGCAACACGATCGGTAAGTGATGCTGCGCGCGCACAAGCGGGACGTCGACGTGGGGTCACTTGCATGCAGGCCTGTACGTCTCACGACATGTTTAAATGTGAGGTTAGCAATGATGGTGGTGATGACGATAATCACGATAAAACCATCGATGAGGCTAGTGAGAAGTGCAACAGACGCAGCGCTGATTTCAGAACTATTAATGAAAGAATTTGGCCGAAGTCGACAAAGCAAACGTCGTGATGTAACGATTGACAGGAAGAAGAAAGTTCATGAAGAAAGTCTGCCTACATGCTAAACAGGAAGTTAGTAAATTTGTCTGCACTGGAAAAAAAGTGATTGTGTTGAGAAAGGGTTTGAACGTGATGTACATCTACACTGTGTGCAGGTTACTGTCTGTACAATGGTGTACACTACTCCCAGGACCAAAGATGGCAAGATGGCTGCCAGTACAACTGCGTGTGCACTGACGCAAGCATTGGACATTACTCCTGTACTAAAAGGTTAGAAATGACTCGTAAATTAGACGGTTATGGCTCATGTAAACATTTATAACTTACATTAGATGTGATGTAGACAGACAGTGAAGGAGGAGAAGTTAGGACGCAGGCGTTCGAACACTAAGACCTGCTGGATTGATATCGCAGAGAATTTTTCTAGTTGACTCAGTTTCTGGGGAATGGGTAGCTGACTCCAGGGTTGGGGATGGACACCGAAGAAAGTCTACCTTCCCCTTTAAAGAAAAGTGTGTGTGTGTGTGTTTGTTGCTGTGCAGGTGTCCACGATATGCAGAGCTGCCTCCCACCTGCCGTCTGATCACCGATTTCTCGGACCCTTGCTGTCAAGTCCCTACCTGTGACGGCCAGTACAACACTTTTACAGGTTCCTGTCACCTGGCCAGTCAACGGTCACAACTGCTCCACGTAAGCTTTTGCGCTACATGTTCTGTACTCGCAGTTCTCCTTTACCGACGGTTTCCGGGATACGAACAAGTTCATTCTTGAGACAGATAAAGACGGATTCAATTGTCTCGTCCTGAGCATCAGTTTATTATGTACGTCACCTTGCTTGTTGAGACATGTTCATCGTGGTATATCAATAAGATTTCCAGCGTGTTTCTGTCCATCATACCTTGCGAGAGTAGAAGCTTTACTCAGTCCAATATTTCTCCATGCCAACAGCACCATACTGTCCTGTACAATGGCGCCCGCTTCTACCAGGGACAGACGTGGCAAGATGGCTGCAGCAAGACGTGCCGTTGCGAGGACGCCGCGAACCAGATATACACGTGCACAGACAGGTGAGAGAGACTGCAGGCACACCTGAGTTTCGTTAAAGTATTTCTCATACACTTTGATACTTGTGGCAGTTTTCTTGTTCTTTGCTCTGAAAATTACAATTAGTCGTTTGAATCTTTTAATCATCAAAAGAACAACTGAAAGTCTGGCCAACAAAAAAATTGGAAAAAAGTAAAGAAGAAATAAACAACAAAGAAAGAAAAAATGAAACGAAGAAAGATAAAAGGCAAAAAAGCAAGTTTTAACAAAAAGGAAGAAATCATGAAAGGAAGATAGAAAGAGAAAAAGAAAGAAAAAGAAATATAATAGATATAGAGAAAATGAGCGGAAGCATGATGTAGGCAACTAGAAAGAAGACCTAGCTGATCTGTGTCAATGTTCCAGGTGCCCTGTTTTCGAAGACTTGCCATCAGAGTGCCGTCTGTCTGCGGATTCGAGTGATCCATGCTGCCTATCGCCCATCTGCACACCAACACCCGGCCTGGTGCCAACCCTGTTTCTCAGCCTGGACTGATTCCCACCCTAGCACCCGGCAAACTGACTGGATCTGTCTCCTACCCCACACCCACCCCTGGTTCTGGGGTGACGGTACCGTCAATCAGTAGGTGTTGTCCTGCTGTCTTTTTGTTCGATGTGACTGTACTATAGATGTTCTGTATAACATCCTGTCTTGTATCAACACTACTCACTCTGTTTCTGCCCTCGACAGACTACTGTTTGTACCTGGGCAACCCTTACGCTCAAGGCGAGGTTCTGGGAGGACGGCTGCAACTACATCTGTACATGCGTGGACGAGACCACAGGGCGCTACGAGTGCAGGAGAGATGCACGCGCTACGCCGCCATCCCCAGCAACTGCATCATGGTGAAGGATGCCACCAACCCGTGCTGCGAGCGGCCAGTCTTGCGGGGTAGACTTCAACACCCCCTTACCGCAAGACACCCTCGTCCCCGGCCTCGTCTCCACGCCCACGTCGGGGCCGACTCCCTCACCCATACCCGGTCAGACAACGGTAACTCCAGTGCCTCAGTCGGGAGAGACAACTGTGTCTCCTCCTTCAGGGGTGGTTACTACTGGTCCCACCCTTCACCATCACGTGAGTGACCCTTGGATGCTACCCTCAGAAAAAATGTAGATGAACTCTACTCACTACTCAACTTTCTGTTGGTCTGTTGAAAGCATTTCAGCAATCTGTGGTCTGTTGAAAGCATTTCAGCAGTTCAAAGATCGATGTTTAGTTTCCAGAGATGGAAACATATTAAATCAAAGATTCATGGTCCTTGACTGTTCATTGAAAACCTTCAAAAATATGGAATGTTCAAGATCATCCCGAAAGTAGTTTGTTTTTGAATGCATTCGGTTATACAAAAATTCTCAGTAACAAAATGTATTGAATGTTGTCTTCAATGACACAATTAGTTTTCACTGATTTAAAATAAATGGGCGTTTTATTTGAAGTTTTAAAGTAATAAAAAATAAATAATTATAGTTTAATTTCGGTTGGCCTTTAATGACAAAATTTTGTTTATTTTCCCAGCGACGTGCGTGTACAAGAACAAAGCCTACAGTCAGGGGCAGGTATGGTACGACGGGTGTGAGTTCACCTGTACGTGTGAGGACTCAGTCGCTGGCATCTACCGTTGCATAGACAGGTAAAACAATATCTCTTCTACAGAATAGACAGGTAAAACAACATATATATATTATATCTAACAGCACTAGCAATCCATGGACTTCCTCGGAGAGACAATAAAGTTTGATTTGATTTAATTCTCCTTCAAGGTGCCCCGCCTTCCCTCCTCTGCCAGCTGGGTGCACGCTGACCCCCGACCCCAACGACCCTCTGTGCTGCGAGCGCCCCTCCTGTGTGTTCGTGCCAGTGCCTGGTCAGCACACCGGGTACCTGGTGCCCTCCATTCCACCCGCCGTGTACACAGGCGGAAGTGTCACGCCAACACCTACACCCGGCGGACAACCGCAGCCGTCGCTCGGCCCTGGGGAGACGACACCGGCCCCTCCAAGTGAGGACCCATTGCGCATGTCTGTGTGGTCACGTGTTGTGGATGTAATGAGTATGGCAGGACTGTTAAACATAAAACATTTGTGACACTGAAGACAAGAATGATTATGACACTGAAGATATGTGTTTGTATGTGTTTATTCATCTGTCTACAGACGTGTGCATCTACAAGGGACGAGAGTACGTACAGGGCCAACGGTGGGCTGACGGCTGCGACTTCAACTGCGAGTGTGTCGACGCTGTCCGTGGCGTTTACCGCTGCACAGAGAAGTAATCATCTCTCCTTCTTGGAAGTCTTTTATAAACATCTTTATTATTGCCCGTGGGCACGCATGCACGCACGCACTCACTCACGCACACCCATCTACACGCTGAGGACAGAATCAAAACTAGCAAAAATTGCCATTCTAATAAATTTTGTAATATTTTAAATCCTTTTTATACTAGTCTTTCTTTAACAGCTTCTTTGGAAAGTGTAGGTGGTTGCTGTTTTTATTTCATTTTCTACCTATCTCTCTCTCATTTTGTTATAAAGACCAAAAAGATAAAGGCTTGCATTCTGTCGTCAGGTGCGTGGTGTACTCGTCTATACCAGAGCAGTGCGTCATGGTGCAGGACCCCAACAACGTGTGTTGCCGCATACCCTACTGCGACCTCAACATCCCTACACCATCGCCTCTGACAACGGCTACTCCGTTGCCCGGCAGCACGCGCGCCCCTTTCATCAATCTGGATGGCTCGACCCTCGTGCCTCCCACCCAACCCGAGACACCCGGTCCCGACAAGAGTGAGTTGAGCTTATGTATGTGTTTGTGTGTGTGCGAATGATCTGTTATGTATGTAGTCATGTCAGGATAACCTGTGGCCTGGTGTTTACTTTGCTCGACTTGCAGTCGAACTTGTGGCTGGAAGCCTCCACTCCCCGCCGTACAACGCTTACCTTAAATCTTGACAGAAATGGCAGAGAATGGGTCTGCCTTCTACATATCACTCCATACTCATAGCTATCTATATACATATTAAGATAGTGCTGTTGCATTCACGAGTTGTTTGTCCTCACGAGTCTTTGACGACATTTTCAGAGGTGTGCGTCTACAACGGCATCGCTTACGTCACAGGTCAGCGATGGGAGGACGGCTGTGACCTGCGATGTGTGTGTGAGGACGGCGAGAAAGGAATCTATCGATGCGACCAAAGGCATGTGTGCAGTTTCCCGATCCATGATTTTAATTTTTCTAAACTGGAAGTCTCTGAATTTTAACAACTGACGAGAACCCTTCGCACCTCTTTGCGACAAGATGATAAGCATTATTTTTCTTCTGGTTTCTCCTCTTATAATTATGTCCATCCATCTGCAAAATTCCAGGTGCCCGACGTATAGGACCCCGAGAACTGCGTCCTGGTGACCGACCCGCAAGACGCCTGCTGTCGGGTACCCTCGTGTGAACCCATCATCCCACCCTCGGGCACGCCTACTCCACAAGGAGGCAACGAGCCTAGTCCTGGTACTACCCAGGTTCCCGCCACAGACGAGCATGGCTCCACTTTGTACCCACCCGTCATACCCACCCTCAACCCGAACGCGACTCCCAGCCGGGTGCCAGCCATGATCCCCACTGGGGTACCCGGAAAAATCGTTGGTCAGATTGTCAAGGAGCCCAACTCCAACACTAATGACACCTTCAGTAAGCTGTACATTCCTTTCAGCTCTTCTCACTGTCTATGTGCATCTGGCTCTGTTCTTGTCACGGCCTCTGTTTTGTGTCACTGATTTATTTTTTCACTGACTTATTTTGTGTCACTGCCTCTGTTTGAATGAAAAAAATGAAAAAAGAGAATGAATGAAAAAAAAAGAATGAGGAGAGAGAGAGCTTACGACAGTTTAACTTCATTAAGTTATGAGAATCCTCTGGCAGCTTGTTTCTGCTAATGAAGATGATAGAGACAAAGACTGCAATATTCATTATGTTGAATAATAAAGTTTAAATTTGTTATTTCTCGCAGAATTTTGTACATACGATGGCAAAGATTACAATGTGGGTGATACCTGGGAAAGTGGCTGTGACTACCGCTGCAGATGCCTCGAAGACGCAGTCCATTATGAGTGTACTGAAAGGTACGACAGTCATACCCCGGACACCTCTTGTATAAACTGCCCACCACTTTTTTATATTTTTATTTATTTTTTATTTTTTGCTTCCCATAGCTCTATGTTTTGAAAAAAAATCAGGTATGTCCTGGGACACTTGCAAACTCTGCGAACTATTCAAACCACTGAACGGTTTTCCTGTGCTCGTCGATGACAGGTGTATCCGCTACCTCAATGTACCCGGCTACTGTACCATGGTGGTGGATCCTGACGACTCGTGCTGCAGGAAGCCCTTGTGTCCCGAACTTCAGACCCTGCAGACACCCACGGGTACACCCACAGCAGGCCCTGAGCTGACTCCCACTGGCAACACCCCGTCCCTGGCGCCCGGCACTGGTCCCGTGCCCACCAGCAACACTCGGGTGACCCCTGCCCCCAAGCCTGTAGGTCAGTATGAGAAGCTGGACATGTCATCTTTATCGAAATAATGTTCTTTAGCTGGCATCGACTGTACGTTAAACCCAAGATATTGCAGTATTGCATATATTATAATAATGGTAATGAGGAAGACGACAATGATGGCGACAAACAAAACAAAAAAAAAAAAAAAAAAAAAAAAGGAAAAGAAGGGAAGTATTAGTATTCATAGTAGAAAAATAGGACTGTTATTAACTTTATTATTATAGAGTAAACAAATTATGACAAGGGATTTGAAAGTATAGCTCTGAACTAAACATTTAGAGACTGACAGCTAACATGTAAGATGGAGACCTCAACCCAAGCTCACCTTTTCTCGTTTCATTCTCGTGTAGATGTGTGCATCTACAACAAAGTGTACTACATACAAGGCCAGCAGTGGTACGATGGCTGCGACAAGGTGTGCGTGTGTGACGACGCGTCCACGGGTTACTACAGGTGTTCGGACAGGTAACAATAATATTTCATGCCTGATCTTGGTAGAGTGCCTTGACATGTCTATCTATGCATTATTAAACAGACTACCTTTCACCTGTCCCCAGATGTCCCAAGTACACCAACATCCCCAGCGAATGTCAGATGGTGGCAAGTCCAGTCGACCCGTCGTGTTGCGAAGTACCACAATGCTTGCCTACCCCAGGACCCAACGGGTACCCGACGCCGCAACCCGGAGTTGTTTCATGGCCTACCCCTACGGTCTACACGAACCCCCAGGGGTCATCACAGGCATTGCTCCCACCCCTACGACTGCCCCAGGGCAGGCAACACCTACCTCGAGGTGAGAATGGGTGGTGAATGCTTACGACAGAATTTCATATTTCGAAATTATCACGATTGCCTCCGGAGGTAGCCAACCGTAGTTGGAGAAGGAGACCACGTGATATTTGCAGTTTATAGGAGAGTTTTGGTTCTAAATATTTTGATCAACATTTACCCAGATTGTATGCAAACGACAGAGTGCAATTGTTATATCACCTCAATCTTTTTGTGGTCATGGAATGCTAATCGGCAGCTGGATTCTGGTTACCATGATTACAAAGCTTTGACATGACCCTCTGTTACAGCTGGCTGCTTGTACAATGGCCGAGAATACAGACAGGGTATCCAGTGGCAAGACGGCTGCCACTTACAACTGTATCTGTCTAGATGAGACTACAGGGTACTACGAATGTAAGGAGAGGTATGTCTTTGACTATCAGACTAAAAGCCCACTGGCATGAAAAATGTTTCAAGAGATTTGGTCCAAAATACCAATCTTAAAATGTGATCGAATTCCATCACACCAGCAACACAAATGATTTCTTTCCTGGAAAAACTTAATGCTTGTTTCTTGACAATCGCAGATGTCCTACCTACCCTCTGGTGCCAAGTCAGTGCGAGCTGATCCCCAATCCCACGGATTTCTGCTGCAATCAGCTTGTTTGTGACTGGTCCAAACCCACACCGAATCCGATGGTAGCACCAACGTCTGTTGGGACTCTGGTACCCAACCCAAACCTTCATACCACTGTGTCACCACCACCTGGAGAGCACACCATCGAGACCCCTGTCACGGGGCCCACCCCGACGAACTCCGTGTACAACCCACCTACTCTGGCACCGGAATTCAGTGAGTTCTTCGTGTTTTGGATAAATTGAATCTCATAGCACTTAAGGTTCTTCTGGGTAGTGTTATGTGGCAAAGAAAACAGTTTAAGCAAGGGTGATGCATAGAATGTACTTCCGGGAGACTAGTGAACTTTCGTAATGAGACAAATAAAGTTGGTTATTGTATTGTATTGTATTGTATTGTGATTTCAGCGTTCTGCGTGTACAATGGCGTCCCGTACAGACAAGGACAGAGGTGGTACGTGGGATGCGAGAAAGAATGCGTCTGCGACGACAGCACCCGCAACTACTACACCTGCACGGACAGGTAAGAAAAATGTTGACAAGTCCTCTTAGATGAAGGTTAAAGAACGTAGAGACAGTTGATCTTCAATGGTAGCTAAGATGAACAATGGAAACAATGAGTCACGGAGAGTGTAGACAGTTGATGTAAGACAGAAACAAGAAAGTCCGCATACAGTACAGTGATCAGAGTTTCACGGACATGTAATTTTTTTAAAGGTCAAAGGTCGAGAGTAAGGCTTTTAAAGGCGATATGATGGTCTGTCTTTTGCTAGGTGTCCAAGCTACGCCAATCTTGGACCACAATGTACTTTGACCGTGAACCCCAGTGATGCATGTTGTCGCGTGCCTGAGTGCTATGCTGTGCCCACCCTAGCACCAGGGGTCACCCCACCTCAGAACCCCAACGGCAACCCGACACCCGAACCCGTAAAAATACCAACTGGTATACCAGGAATCATCACAGGACAACCCAACACACCAACAACTGAAAAGGGTGAGTGTGTGAGTGTGTGTGTGTGTGAGTGAGTGAGTGAGAGCAGAATAAATATGCATGTCCACAAATGTGCTTTTGTCAAACTGACAACTGAGCATGCAAACTATGACAAGCTGATAGATCAGTCAGAGAAGCATTTGTCAAATTGTTAGAGATTTTTCTGATGACAAGTCAAGCTGATAAACAAGGATGTGGATGCTGACCGAGTATTTGTCGAATTGACAAAGGTGTGCGTCCTGTTGACAAGTGTTTATCACGATTGATTGTCAAAAAATAGTTGTGATTGTCAAAAAGTATTTATGCTATAATAGTTGTGATTGTTAACAAGTTTTACCACGGTAACAAAGTAGGGATCGTTTCAGAGGGATGCATGCGAGCCGGCGTCCACTACAAGCCGGGTGAGACGTGGCAGGAAGGATGTTCGTACAACTGCGAGTGTGTGGACAAGACTGGACGCTTCAAGTGCACAGAGAGGTCTGTACCCGTCTGGTCTCACACACGTCTACCCTTGTACTAACCGTGCGAGCACAATCCAAGTATCATTGGCCTGACTCTCAGCTATGGCATAGTCAGGGCTTTCTTTTCAAGTTCTTAGAGGCTTTGTTATTTTTACCATCTCAATAATTTTACACACGTATAATTAGTTTTTCTTTCCAGTTCTTTAGTCCGTGTTGTCAGTATGCTATGTAAATTTTGACCAAAAACTCTCGGTAAAGTTATTGTTAAGTACATGATTAAACGTCAAACCCTATTTTAAATAATTATCTCATTACCTGAGTATTTTCCGTTTAGACTTATCTAGGTACACTAAGGATTTCTATTTATAGACACGATCTGGCATCGGTCTTTAATTAAATTGTCACCTTATGGCAGGGATTGCAAACCGCGTGTACACTACAGGGTTAAGATTACTGATAGGTCCTGGTCATGTAATGATCACGTTTGCTTCCTAATAATGGAAGATCTTCAAGTGATTGTCGTGTGCTCATGAGCTCATGTCTGGTGACAGGTGCGTGCCCTACCCCAACATCCCTGCTTACTGCGTCATGATAGTGGACCCCACAGACAAGTGCTGCACCGTGCCTGACTGTCCAGGACTGACAGTTGTCTCTACTCCTTCGCCACTTCCGGGTGTTTCTACCCAGGCTCCACTTCCTGGCGTTTCTACCAAGGCTCCAGTTCCTGGAGTTTCTACCAAGGCTCCAGTTCCTGGAGTTTCCACCCAGGCGCCTATTCCAGGCATTTCTACCCAGGCTCCAGTTCCTAGCGTATCCACCGAGGCACCCAATCCTTTTCCTAAAGGTAATACAAACTTCTACCCGAAATTCCAGAGCCACCCCTTGCAAGCCAGGCCGTTTTCTTTAAGTAATGAATTGGTTGGCTTCTTGAATGAAGAGTGAAAACCTACCTTGGATAACATTTATTTAAAGGTTTTGAAACATGATTAACTTATTCATGCCAGTTTTGTTTCCCCTGTTTCACAGAAGTGTGTGTCTTCGGCGGCAAGGTGTACACTCAAGGACAGCAGTGGTACTCGGGTTGCGAAAAGTTCTGCGTCTGTGAGGATGCCAAGATAGGTTTCTACAGGTGTTCAGACAGGTAGGCAGTCGATGAAATTATCTGTGATTTAGGAGGTACAGGGTAATATAACGGTTAATTAAGATCAAAATTCTGGTGCGTTCATTCCAAATCGAAAAATCCAACTGTCGTTGTACAGGTGTGCTCACTTCGATGACCTTTCACCTGACTGCAAGCTGGTTCCGGACCCCCGTGACCCCAGCTGCTGTGTGCAGCCGCAGTGTGGAGGTGTAGTGTCAACGGTGTCTACGGTGTGATCAACGGGACTGGCAAGGTCACCACACCCAACCCTTTGCCAGTTGGGTCTACCATCTCACCAGTACCCGGAGCTTCCACTACAAATCGCCCACCCCTGGCTCCATTCTGTTCACGCCGTCGCCTCCGACTAGTAAGAAAAACAGTTGCTATGTGTATGGTAGTTTATGTTACTGTACAGTATTGCCTATTGTTGAAAGAGAGACATTTAATTTACCAAGAAATTAAAGGAATGAGTGAGAGGGAGAAGAATGTGAGAGAGAGAGAGTGGTTGAATTGAGTATCTT
Source organism: Pomacea canaliculata (assembly GCF_003073045.1). Classification (NCBI taxonomy): domain Eukaryota; kingdom Metazoa; phylum Mollusca; class Gastropoda; order Architaenioglossa; family Ampullariidae; genus Pomacea; species Pomacea canaliculata. Next base: position 12,090,136 of record NC_037601.1, read on the forward strand.
GAACCGAGAGGTCATTTCTGTGCATTGCAGATGTGTGTTCCTACAAGGGACGTACATATACCCAGGGTCAAAGGTGGCAAGATGGCTGCGACTTTGTCTGCGAGTGTATCAACGGCATGGAGGGTCAATATCGTTGTACCGACAGGTGAAGCGCGCACTAAACCTTTGACATCTCTTTCTCAACAGACTGCACGCAGACAAACATGCAAATACCTCCAAACAGACAAACAGCCCTACACGCACACAAATGAACATATATAAGTACCTTTATACAACACAAATTTTCTAGGTCCATCATCCTCTTCATTATCTGTGACTGATCATCAGTAACCTTGACTGTAATCTTACATCTGTATGACTGTGTTTTGTTCCAGATGTCCTCGCTATCCCCAATGATCGCATCCTCTGCGCCATGGTGCCTGACCCCGCCGACCCCTGCTGCACCATCCCCAACTGCCAGAGCACCACACCGCTCAGCCCGCAGGCTCAGTCCACCATCAGCCCCCCTCTCAACCCAACAGCCACCCCGATTTCTGTACCCGGACTGTACACACCCTTCCCGACTCTCCACCCGACACTCGTACCCGGATTGCGTACGCAAATTGCTTTTATTTATAAACCTGTGTAAAGAATTGCTTTTCATGTCGCATTTTGAAACAATCAAAACATGTTAAGAAATCCCGCTTTTTAAAACAAGATGGTGATAATACTATACAGCTTCAGTGCATCCCATATAAATATTGGCAGACATTATACAGTATTTTTTTGCAGGAATGTTGCCTATTGTCTTGTGAATACAATCGTCAGAGTAAGTAGTAAATCTTATCTGTTTTACTTGCAGTTACTTATCTTAAGTATGTGTCTGAGGTGAAAAAACTATAACCAAACATTAATGATGCCTGCTGAAGTGTTTCCATATCAGGACATTTTAATTACATCGACATTGCTTTTCTGTGAAACAGAGTTCTGTGTGTACAAGGGCATCCCCTACAGCCATGGACAGACTTGGAATGATGGTTGTGACAAGACCTGTCGTTGTGAGGACGTGGTCACTGGTCAAGTCAACTGTGACGAGAGGTGTGTGGCTCATCGTGGCAAGAGAAAGAATAAAAATAGCAAAAAAGCATCAGGATATGATGGCAAACAATTAGAAAGGTGGTAAATTCTCTCTCTGTAAGAGAGAAAGAACATATCTGAGTAGAACAACAACATTTAGATGTTTTCGTGATATTCTCTCTGACCAGGTGTGCCAGTTTCCCTCAAGTTCCAGCCAACTGTCAGCTGGTCACTGACCCCAACGACGCTTGTTGTCGGGTGCCACAGTGCAGGACTGACAATGGCACTGTTGTCATGACAGGCGTTCGCGCATCATCACCGGCTCGTCTCTGCCCACTAATTACCAGGGATCATTAACCAGGAACAGTAAGTTCATCAGTGTTCACTCTTGTTTCCCTTGCCCTGAGTTCATTCCCCTTGGTGGCGATAATAACATAATTAATGATTAGTGTGGTTGGTGAGAAATGTGAAATGGTTTGTAAGTCTGTAAGCTGGTGATTCTCGTGTAAACCTCGGTGTTCACGCGCGGAATGATCTTGTTACTAGATGTGTGCATCTACCATGGACACACCTACAACCTGGGTGACGTGTGGGACGACGGCTGCACTTACACCTGTACCTGCGTCGACAGCTTCTCTGGAAAATACATGTGCACAGACAAGTAGGACTGCTTGTTTCTCTTCTTCTTTTTCTTTATTTTAGACTTCCTTCTGGGTTTAGCTTCGAAGAATTACACGCTTACAAACAAACACGGAAGACATGTCGAAAAAGCACACACCGCATGCGCGCGCACGTACACACACGCAGAATAAAGGTGATGATGTCCATTCTCATCATGTCTGACAGGTGTCCCAGGTCGCCAGCACTACTGCCACCAACGTGTATGATGGTTCAAGACCCCGACAACAAGTGCTGCCAGAAGCCTTACTGCCTGCCTATCGTAGAACCAACTGCCAGACCAGACATCACCCCCTCTTCTGGGACCGTGCCAAGCGAAGCCACCCTCTCTCCCAGTGCTACTCCCACCCAGAACCCACCCCCTCACCAAAGGGTAGGCACGGAAATATGGACAATTTCTGTAAATTTTCATTTCTCGTCAATCGTGAAATGTGAAATTATCATGAACAATAATAATCGAGGTATTACCTTTAAAATATTGTGTAAAGTTGTTTTGGGTTCCTATACATTCTATATACATGATAAATCTGAATATTGTTGGCAGAAAAGTAGATTAAAGAATTGCAATATGCATATCTATATTTTCTTTAAAACTAAGTAGAAACTCAAGATCGAAAATAATTCATTGACTTCATGTAGCTTCCTAACAGTAATCTCAAACTCGGACTCCATGAAACATGTCAGTCTGTTGTCACCATGTTTCTGTAGAGAGGTGTGTGTACGGCGGACAGTTGTACCGACAGGGCCAGGTGTGGTACGACGGGTGCAACGCCGTGTGTCGATGTGAGAACGAAGCTACGGGAGCCTACAGCTGCCAAGAAAGGTCAAAATCTTTTTGTACTTATATCTGTAATTAGAAAAAAATTGAATTCCATGAAAATCTTGATAAACTGGATTTATTGAGAAGTAGGTATATTCCACCTAAAGAGTTTTTCTCTTTCCAAGATGCAAAATTTTATTTCATCCAGTGACTTATTTGATCTTGTCCACTTAAGTATCCTCTCAACGTCCTGTTAGATTAGTTACGAAATTTTTAATTGTTGCTAGTTTTTTTTATGTGGCAAACTATGAGCTTACAGAAGGGTCCTCTCAAAGCCTTGTCCTAGATTGCTAAGGTTTTTCTTCACGTATAGCAGCCTGTTATATTAATAACACTCTACCCACACAGATGCCCGCTGTATAGTCCACAACCCGGCTGCATCATGGTCCCCAGTCCGGCCGACCCGTCATGCTGTGAGGTCCCTCAGTGCCCGCTGGTCACACCTAGTCCCCAGCCTGGTATTACCCCAACACCCGGATTGATTCCCCAGACGAATGTACCCGGTACGATCATCGGCATTGGTCGCGTTCCTACACCTTTGCCCACCCAGGTCCCGGTGTTCGGCCAAACCACAGTGGCACCCATACCCGTGACGGATCGAGATGGCAGTACCATCAGTCCCACCATCCCACCCACCTCAGGTAACGATTTGCACAACTGTGGTTCGTATCCTGATAGTGTCGCTAGAGGTTGTTCTGTATTTTTTATTCTTTCTTCGTTCTTTCAGGATGTCTGTACAAAGGGGTTGTTTACAGCAAGGGAGAGAAGTGGGAGGACGGGTGCAATTACGACTGCGAGTGCCTTGACGATCAAACCGGAAAATACACGTGCACAGAAAAGTAAGTTTATCCCTTTCTTTCATCCGAAATATGTGCTTCAAAAAAAGTCCACCTGTCGAATTCCACATGTCTACTCGAGTTAAGGATTGTCAGAGGTCACTGCCATCCTCCTGTTTCCTCCTGTCAGGTGCCCGGTGATGCCAGCTCTACCTGAGGACAGGTGTGTGTTGGTGCAGGACCCCAGAGAGCCGTGCTGTATGCAGCCATTCTGCGACTTCGTCAACCCAACTCCTTTCCCTCACGGCAGACCCACCCCGTTTCCCCAGCAAGTACCCAGTGAGCAGCCTGGTCAGTCGACTGTGAGCACCACGCCTACAGGTCTCACGAATAATGGTAGCACCGACAGGGAAGGTACAGACACTAGTCCCACCATCCCTTCACTACCACTCTCTCTCTACAAATGAGTTCTTCAGTTTGTGCATGCCTTCGTGCGTCTGTGTCAACATATTGATGTATTTTATCATAAATGTATGATTGCAAGTAAGAACGATAATCAGATGATATGACAGGTAGGATGTGTGGTATTACCATCACTTTTTTTTCTTTGCCCCCCGTCCAGGCTCTTGTGTGTACAAGGGTGTCTTCTATCGCCATGGCGCACACTGGTATGACGGGTGTGATCTCTCCTGTGTATGTGAGGACGGGTTCGCGGGAATCTACACATGCAAAGAAAGGTTATATATATTATAAAATATAAATAATATATATAAAAGACATTAATTATGCTAGTCAATACATTTCTTATGTTGCTTTGTACTGAGTGACCATACTAATCTAAGTAGCAAAGGCCTGGAAATTTCTGTAAAACTGTTTAGTTATCTGCTTTAGAAAACGTTCATGTGGTGTTGTTAAAGTTTTTATCACTCTTCTTCTCAGGCTAAAGATAGAAATTTGTGCGTGGTTTTAAGTTATCTTATACAAGTATATTTTAAAATAACTGTGAGGCAATTGCCAATCTTTACTGGTTTGTTTGACCTCAACCTTTAGTTTTAACCCTCGAGTTCATAGAGTCAAGATAAAGACATACAGGTTTTAATGTTGTTTGCAGGTGTAAGAACTTCGGTCAGCTGCTCTCTGGCTGCGTGTTCAACGTCGACCCCACGGACGCCTGTTGTCTGGTACCCGACTGTACACGTACACCCACGGATCTCTTGACTCCCGAGCCACTGCCGTCCGGTACCCAACCTTCAGGACAAAGTACATCGGAGCCACCCACTTTCATACTGACAGGGTGGAAGCCTGGTACCTTTGTTGGAACTGGAACTGTGGGGCGTCCTCTGGTAACCTTGGATTCCAGACAGGATACTCGAGTAAGTAGTTGTCATTGCCGGTATATATATGTAAGGAAATCAAGAGAGTAGATAGAGGATCTAGATGTGTGTGTGTGTGCACGTGTGTGTGTGTGTATGAGAGAGAGAGGAGGAGGAGAGAGAAGAGAAATGAACAAAGAACTATTACCAGAAGCAGAAGAAGAAGACAACAGAGTGCGAGTCGAGGATGCTGATGTTCTTTGTCTTGTATATTCAGATGCTTGCATCTATAAACGAGTGCAGTACGCTCAAAGCCAACTTTGGGAAGATGGCTGTGACTACGTTTGCACCTGTCTCGATGCCGTTAGGGGAAAATACCAGTGCACTGATCGGTAAAATGATATTTTTTGTATGATTTTGTTTTCTTCCTAAAATGACAGGATTTATTTCTTAAGTTGTCAGCGTATGAAATCACTTTAAAAGTCTTGTCAAAATCTTTTCATAACTGCAGTATGCATTTGATTAAAGTATGTAAATTTATACAAATTAAGTTTCTCTTTAAATTCTTTTGGATGGCAGTATCGTCTAGAAGATTATTACGTCGCTTGATACGAAAACGAAAAGCTATATATTTTATACCTGGCTTGAGAGAATTACTCCTATTGTCAAACAGTTGCTTGTCCTATTACTACCTTCCTCCTTCCTGCATGATGGAGCAAGATCCCAACGACTCTTGCTGCCAGCGAGCTCGATGTTATACGGGTGGCTACACTCCATCTCCACCCACGGGATCACATGTTCTTTGACACCAGGTTAGCCTTCATTCTCTCCCTTTGCGACTTCTCGAACTCACAAAAGTGTCCGAGTTAATATCTGATTTTTGTATTCTTGAGAAATACTTAAAGCCATATCAATAAAATATGTCTCACAGCACTATACTTTAGAAAGATGAAATTTAACTCACTTTTCCTCTTGCCAAGGCCCTCAACCTGGCATAACCGGAAGTGGCGTTGTCTCCCCCGTGTCCCCGGGTATCATATACGGAAATCACACGGGACAGAGCCCGGCCATCATTGTGAGCGGTGTACCTGGCACTGGCCCCTCTGGGGACAGAACGACAATCAACCCACCTACGGTCATTGGCGAAATCACAGGAACCGGCAACACCCTTAGTCATCTCAGGGCAGCCGGGACCAGGTGTGACTGGTTCGAATCTGCCTTCAGGTGTCACTGGCATCATCCGCGGTCGTTACGGGTAGCTCGGGTAAGAAGTATGTCTAAATCAGTCTTGTTTGTGTCTTAAGCTTTTTTTTTGACTTAAAACTAGTCTGTACGCCATCTTGAATAAAGATCAGGTATTCACTGAAGCTTTTCTTCTATGTCTGTCAGTAAGAACAAATATTATTTAAAGGGACTACATCTGTGCTTGTTCTCTGCGTGTGCAGCTGTGTGCGTGTATAAGGACAAGGTGTACAAAGTAGGGGACACGTGGGAGGACGGCTGTGACTACAGTTGTACCTGTGTCGATGGCACAAGTGGCATGTACTCATGTACCTACAGGTAAACAACTTATGATTTAAAAACAGTATTATCTATAATCGTGTTTATTTTGCTACGTATCTTCGTCTACTAAATAAACCTTGTATAGATTTCTATAGAAGCGAAGTTTGAGAGCGATAGCTCGTGCCAAAAATAGCTTGGTATTAAGAAATAAAAGATTTAGGAAGAAGAGTATTTATTTATTATTTTTGGTATTCTTTACCCTAGAAATAATTTCGGATTCAGAAATGAACATAGCATCATTTCAAAATGTGGGCATGTTTTCTGTGATGTATTTTAATGTTCCTTGAGTTTACTAAAGGAATCCTAATAAAATATTTTGGAAACTGATTTTATGTCAGAATTATAAGTAAATGTAAAATATCAAAGTGAAATAAATGAACTTTACTGTGTAAGTGAGATAAAGGCGAATGTTCACATTCTTAGTTCACTAGTATTTTTCCTCCACAGGTGTCAGGTGTTCTCGGGATTACCTAACTACTGTCAACTACAAACTGATGCTGAAGACAAGTGCTGCAAGAAGCCAGTGTGCCAGTTCAACGGAACAGTACTGGAACCGGAGATAGGAGACAGCCGGCTGCCCAACCTGTCCCCCACCCTGGGGCCCAACGTACAAAATGTCCTACCCTGGGCTCGCATTTACTCCTCACAGGCTCCAGCCGCCCGTATGGTTCTGAAGTGAACACCATTTATGGTGGAGGATGTAAGTACTTGTGTTTGTCACATTAATCATTATCTGTGTTTATTTTCTTTTCCTGTCTGAGTATTTGTAGTCCTTGTTTATGTTTGTCGATTACGGGTGCTCTTTCTCTCTCTCGTTCTTTGGGTTGCACTAGTTGTTTTTTTTTTCTCTCTCACTTTCATTAAGTCTTATTGTTCAGGTAGGTATCTACATTTATTTACATATATAAAATATTCACTAACTAAAGATCATTAGCTAAGAGCTATGTAATATATAATGTCAGGTATACGGATATTTATCACACCATCTCTGTATCTTTCCTTTTGTATCAGCAACGTGTGTATACAAAGGTCAGGTGTATATTCCCGGTGAATCTTGGGACGACAAATGTGATTATACCTGCACGTGTCTTGGCGAGAAAAACGGTCTGTACAGATGCTTATCCAAGTAAGTTGTACTCCTGTACTTCCGGTCAAAGCTCTGGGCATAATGGCGACTGCTGAAGGCGGAGGAACACAGAGAGGGATTATCATATTTACACTAGTCCTAGCGAATTTTTGTCTTCACACTATTCCCACAAACTTCAAAATTTTGTGATTAGAAAATATTACTTTTTGTTGCATATTCAGTTGTATAAGTTTTTTAAAATTGATGATGATGATGATGATGATGATGAGGAAGTGAGGTGGGGGTGGTTTTCAAAATCACCATCTGTTTCGAGAGCCAAATACAATTAATCGTCACTACGCGACTGTTATTCACAGGTGCCCAACGTACCCCCCTATGCCATCTTACTGCACTCCTGACGATGATACCCGGCCAGTGCTGTCCAAGTCTCATGTGCAACATACCTAACGTGGGTACCTACTACCCTGTTACGCAACTCACCCCAACCCCAAACCCACCCCTGGTCCAAATGGTGTGTACCCGACAGTTGCCATCAACCCAATCCGCAGATAGTGGTTGTAGGTGGAAGACTTACAGGAATCGGAGATTCAGGACTACCGGGTGGAGGCACCCTTGTTTCTCAGAACTTTGGAGCCATTACAGGTATTTACATTTTTTAAATCCCCAAATGTTATCTTTTGATTATATTAACTTGGGTGGTCTTTAAAAGAAACCGATCTTGTCCTACCTCTGCGAATGTGGACGTGAATTAAGTGTCTTGCGACTACTGTGTGGGTGGCAGATAGGTGCGTGGTGGACAACAAGTTGTATAAACAAGGCGAGTCATGGAACTTGAACTGCACTTACACCTGCACGTGCTTGGATTCGCTGGTTGGTTTCTACAAATGCATTCCCAGGTAAATCACTTTCAATCATCGTACCTTCATCATTTAATGATGCTCACTTGTCCTCCTATTAACTTGAATGGAATCTACAATTTATCAGAATGTTGCAGACAAACTGCAGACTTAGAGAGACAAAACATAAAAATGAAACCTTGTACGACTTCTGAACTTTAATATCATGCTATACTCGGGACACACGGATGGACAGAATAACTAAAAGACATCTTTAAAAAGTATCTTTGTCCCATCATGAAATTGTGGGTTGTTTACCTGAGCCACAGTAAATCTGAAACTTACCTGTAATCAATCCCACCTCAGAGAATTATGTCCCTTACTCACAATCACTAGGTGTCCGACGTACGATGTCCGTACCCTGCCTTCAGCATGCTCCCTGGTTGCGGATCCTGCAGACAACTGCTGCCAGACGCCATCTTGTCCCGACGCCAACGGTCATCAGACCACCAACATCACCTACATCCAGCACGTGTACTCAATAGTCGGTTCTTTCTCTGGCGGCTCGTCAGGCTTCAGGCCTGGCTACCAGTTCGTCGTCAGCTCGATGGGTGGCACCCGAAGTAAGTCTTTTTGGCCAACTGGTCAGAAAAGATTTAGAACATCCATGGCCTTTAATCTGCTTGCATCTGGAGTTTTATTTGTGTTGGGAAAATACCATTATAACACGTTTATCATGGGAGACGGTCATTGCCTTGCTCTTCTTCAATTGAAAGTCTGGAAGATGACAGTTTTTGTTACTTGCAGCGGGGTGTGTGTACAAGGGTACCCCATACGCCGTGCACTCCACGTGGGATGATGGCTGCGACTTCACCTGTCAGTGCATCGATGACGTCACGGGCATGTACCAGTGCACCCAAAAGTAAGCAGCAACAACATCACCTGTCTTCCAGAAAATAAACAATCAAGTCTAGTGCTGTAGTACTCTTGACTTATCAAGAAGAGAGGCTAAGAACTGGTCTAGGAAACAGCAGTCCAGAAATAAACATCCACACACATCGATGAATATTTACGGAATAAGAAAATATTTACCGTGATGAATGCAAATTCCCCCCAACGTACACAATGTTGGTGACCTCTGTGATGTAGATGCCCCACGTACACCATGTTGCCGCCGTCGCTGGTGCTGGTGGCCGTGGAGGGTCCAGTGCTGCAAGCAGCTGAGGAACATCGCGGACCTGCCGACCACTACTCACGACACGCGCTGCTACGACAGGTTAGACAACTGCCGGTCCTTCACCAAGAACGCCTGCTCAGGAATCTACAGGGGTGGGCCGAGGCCCATTGCCCGATGTTCTGTGGTATATGTAGTGAGTAACACCTTCATTTTTCTTTTCTGATGTTTATTATTTGTTTGTTGTTGTTTTTCCATTTTTTTAAATTTCTTTCAGAAACGGTCTTTTCATTTTTTTTAATGACGGTATGACTTACTGACAGTAAACGGGTGTATGTGAATCATTAGATAAGTTTTTCATGCTCAAGTTCAGCAGTCAGATAAAAGAGGATGAACCTAACCTGATATATCTGTTCAGGCCTCTTAGTATGAACTGCTTTTGTTTCTGAAGTTCAGAAAACAACCCATCTCTTTGTATTTTATCCCCCTGTTTTCATAACAGTGGTATTTATGATGATAATGATGATGATTGATGATTGACGATTGATGAATGATGATGAGCATAATTTTTTTTCTTTTTTCAAAAACAAGATGCGACAACACCAGCGCCTCCATGTATCGACGTTCTTCCCAACTGTCAGAACTACGGCAGTCAATCCTGCCTTCCACCCTATGTGGACTGGGCTTATGACAACTGCAGGAACTTCTGCAATTATTGCAGTAAGCCACCATTTGCCTGCTCCTTTATCAAACTAGCAGCATCCACCTATAATATAGAGCCAATAGTCAAATCCCGTCTTCATGTGAATAACCAGACATAAAGGATAAAATGTCCAGTTCTTTAGAAATTTGCTCAAATCATTCAACGACCCAGTCCGAGTTCTGTTCAGTACTAGAAGCTTCACATCAAGATTCGACCCGAGTACTTTCATCATTTCATGCCACAGAATTGATCTTATTTGGTTAGATGGCTACCCGGAGTTTTCCACCACGCCTGTATCGACGACACTGTGGACTACTCCGGCGTCTGGCTGCTTCGACAAGCTCCCCAACTGCCATGAGTATGGCGACTACGTGTGTACCGATCACAGCTACAAGCAGTGGGTGTTGGACAACTGTCAGAAGTACTGTCACGTTGGAGAATGCGGTTTGTTGAATCACGTGTTGCAATTATTTGTGAGAAAGAACGAGAATTTTTTAGAGGTAATGTAAACAAAGTGTTGTTGTAGTGAATGCTGTTAAAAAAACATGTGTGTGTATGTGCACGCGATTACCTGTTTCTTTTTGCCTGTTGGATTATGTGTCTGTTTGCCTGTGTATCTTGTATATGTATGCTTGTTTATCCCTCTCTCTTGGTCTTTGTCTGTATGTGTCTTTTTTCTGTTTATGACTTTGATGGAGCCTGTAGGTGGAAGGTAAGAAGGGGTTAAAAAATGAATATGACCTGAAGACAAAAGAATGAGAAAATAAGCGAGTGAGTGAACGAGAAAGACAGAGAGATCAAGCAATGAGCTGATACAACTCTGTAAATATTTTGAATGTGATAGATAACACGACGACTACACCATCGGGTCCGTGCCAAGACAAGATTAATAACTGCGAGAGTTACGGACCGTCGTCTTGTGTGGGTATCTATGCTGGATGGGCAGGCAACAACTGTCCCAGATACTGCAACTTGTGCAGTAAGTGGTTTCTGTCTTCGTCCATGTAAATATTTACCTTCCCCTTCTGTCGATCATGTAATTATATATATGTGTGCGTACCTGCGATGTCATATGCAGGTACTAAAAATCCTGTTATCTTTACAGGGAAATGACACAAACAGAATTTATGTATTTTTATTTCTGTATTTTTAGCTTCAACGTCATCCGAGGCTCAAGTGACCACTACAACAGTGGCGACCTCTTGTAGGGATAAACTCTCCAACTGCGACAACTACGGCAAGTCTGTCTGCCAGGCCCCGGAATACCACGCCTGGGCCAGCGACAACTGTGCAGCCTACTGCGGCGTCTGCAGCGGTGAGTATGGAGTCTGTCATGGCCTTACTGCTTTCCAACAGAAGAAAAAAAAATTAATAATCAGCGATTTAGTCCGAGGACAGAAAATAACCCTGCTTAATAATGACATTTCCATCACCAGTTGGTACAGCTTACCTTGTGGTGGTATCCATTGTCCATGTACATAAAGATCATCACCTTAGATAAAAGAAGATACATATACAATATAGGTAAAATATCTCTCTAAGGAAAAAAACAATTTTCTCTGTGTTGTTTGCAGAAACGCTTACAACTGGTAAAATTGTGATGCCCTCCGGGTGGGTGGTACTCATGAAAGGCGTGTCCGGGGTGCCTGGTGATTTGTGGCAGCTATGGTCTGGTACGGGTACGGCCAACGAAAACATCCCACAAGCACAGTCCCTCACGAACCAGTACCCAGGACACTACAAGCCCCCGATCGCCAACGAATGGAGCGCGTGCAAGTTTGAGAGGGTAAGAGTCAGGAAAAAAAAATCAGAGTGTTTGTTCTTTAACACCATCTATCAGTCCATTTATGCACGTCAATCACCATTACCTATGTGCATATCTGTACATCTCAGTCTTCGTCAGTCGTCGGATATTTTGAGATTGATCCATTCAGTCCGATATTTTCTGCTTATTCTATCATGGGTATAGAAAAAAAAAATCATTCATTACATAAAAAAACATTAGACAGCTTAACGTTGATGCCGAGAATCCCTCTCCATTCAGTAAGTCTTTGTTTTGTGACATAGGTTAAGGTGGCTGTCTATTCAGAGGGAGTAGAGAAAGGAAATATCGTCTTCAACGTGCTCAACTCCGGCAAGAACGATTGGTTCAGACCAGAAAACGTCATTTCCTCCACTTGGAACGACCTACCCAGCACTGCCAGCAGCTTCAGCATGCCAGGGTAGGTACACTGGCGTGTTTCTTGAGACGAGGGGAGTGCTGATGGTTACCAATGACAGCATTGTAAAAAAGTAAAAAGGTGACAGACCGAACGAAAAACAAACTAGACAACAAACGAACAGAAAATAAAGCAAATGAACAAACCAACAAAACAAAAACAACAAAGGCGTATTGGATAATCAGAGTAGTAGACAAAGGATGCTGAAGGTTGTACAAGGTTCGGACTGTCAGGTCAGCCATCAGCCTGTGATTCTGTTGGCAGGGATGTAACCTCTGGCCGAGAGTTTGCAGTGGCGACTTCAACGGTTGCCAGGGCAACGGATGGATCATGGTCTCAACCTTGAACACCTGCACTTACGAGCAGACAGGGTCGGCACCGCGGTTCCTATACTCTCTGGCGTCAACGGCAGCGCAGCTGGGAGCAGGTAGGGGTTAGGGTTAAATTTTTAAGTGTTTCGCCGGAAGCTATAAGCATATTTTCGAAATTTTTATGTTATACTTATAAAAGGAAATCACGAAATTTTGTTGGTGTTTAATGTCTTTGATATGTTTGTAATAAGAATAAGCATTTGTGTGATTGCTAAACGTTTTGTTTCATTTCTGAAAAACCGTTTCTGTTACCAAAGCGGGAAGTTATTTCATTTACTTCATGTGCTGTACTGCGTTAAAATATGTATTTATAAGTACACATATTGTTCATGAGTAAATCATTAACATGTAAACAGATAGTTCTGCTCATATTTGAACACTATGTGCTATCATTAGGACATATTGCAACACTCCAAAACATATCCAGGCCTGCATACAGGTTTTCTGTCTTGGTAGCAGGACAGTGGGAGGAGTGAAATAACAATATATTCCTACGGGGCTTTAGTCAATATTAAAGGCACCTAGTAGGTTAAATGTTTGTCCCTTTGTCAATCTGTCGATATAGGATGTGTCTGTTTGGAGTTGTCTAACAGCAGTTTCAACAAAAAAGAAAAATTGTTCTGGTACACTGCAATGCTAACGCCGCAGTTGTGTTTTCAGGCCATCTAGGAGAAGGGGATGTCTTTGCTATTCTTGGACAAGGTGGATTATGTAAGTCGATTTATATCCAAACCGTTTTTAACGTTGTCGCAATGGCTATCCACAGTCACTGAGTGTTATAAACCTTTTTATTGACGTTTTAAGCTTAAAGCAGTGCTTGTTTGTTTGTTTGTTTGTTTGTTTGTTTTTAACGCCCTGCCAGCATAAAGCAGTGCACGGGCATCCTCTGTTACTTGATGGGCAAGAGCTCGATAGCACATCTGACTGATCAACAGACAAATGCTAAATAATCCACCAACACTAAACATTTATCTTCCAGTCAGTGAGCTGGTCACATGACACAAGACATCCGTTTTGACAGGATGACAGGTTCTTGTAGGATTACATGCAATTCTGATTTCTGGTGTCTTGTACAGGTATGACTGGTATAGCGGGCACTCAGCATACATGGACTGGAGGTAAGGAGTAATGATGATAGTTTTCTTTTATGTGTACTGTCCTAATGTACATCAATAAATAAATAAAGTGAAATTTAGTTGTTTTTGAGCTAGTGCGAAGTGGAAACGTGTTTCAGTGGGGTTCACTCACTGGAGGTAAGGAATGGTCATATTAATTCACGTTTATGTGCACTATTCTAGTGTAAATAAATAAATAAATAAATAAATAGACTTCTTTGGCTAGATTAAAGTGGAAACGGGATCCAGTGGGGTTCCCTCATGGAGTATATTTGTTCAACTGGTTCTCATCGTCTCATGTACAGTCGAGCAGTACTGTGTGTACGGGTCTAAACTGTACACTCAGGGCGAGACATGGCTGGATGGATGCACTTACAACTGCTCGTGCGTGGACGCCGCCATCGGCCGGTACCAGTGCGTTGATAGGTAGGTTATCTCCCCATGGTTTCTGCATTTTCATCTTTCGCTTGTCTTTAGAGTAATTTGTAATCTTTGTTTTTTTGTGGGGGAAATTAAAAAATGCCTCCTTTAAAGAAACAGCATTAAAAAACACACACTGAGCGGAGCACGGTATGAACAAATGCTTAGAATAATTTGTTTACTTCTTACAACGCAGGTGCCCCACGTACACTAATTTGCCTGAAGGATGCCGGGAGGTTAAGCGAGAAGGCGAGTGTTGCGCTGAGGTTCAGTGCCCTGGAGGAGGTAGGTTCTTGTCTAACCCTAACCCTAACCGATTAATATAATTATAATTTTTAAAAACTTCTTCATTTATAATTTCTTTAATTTGACCGCAAAGGTTGGGACTTGGTGAGGTCACTCTTACGTCATCTGACCCTCAGGTCGTACTGAAGATCCTACTCTAACCACCACCTTCAGGCTTGCCATAGGGCAGTCCATAGTCACAGTCGTGCAAAATAATTTTGAAGTAAGACCAACATTCTTAACAATATTTTTCGTCCTGGCAAGGCCAAGGCTGTTTCTACAAGGGACAAACCTATCAGCAAGGAGTGAAGTGGCAGGACGGATGCTCTTACGACTGTGTGTGCCTCGATGGCAACACTGGCAGCTACCAGTGCAGTCAAATGTGAGAAAACTCTTTTTGTTTTGCTTAGTAATAGAGTTTTTGTCAGATTGATTTACTTTTTATAAACTTTGCTTTTCTCCGATTCCTATTATGCTTTTCCATGATGTGTTTGGAATCTTCTGGTCTTTCGTTTTGGTTTTGATTCTTTAACAATTGTTTTCTACAGTTCATGAATTACATCCCATTACCTGATTTCATATTTTTCTTTTCTATTGTTATTTGTGTGTTGTAATGTTATGTTCTGAAACTAGTATCGGAAGAAATATTTTGAATACATAAAATCGCGAGAGCGAGAGAAAAAAAAGTGATACGCCAAACTTATTATTTTTTGGAGCGAAATCTTTTAACAATCCACAAAGTTTTTCTTAATTGTAGCACGATTTTTTACAGCTGCCCAGAATGGGGTACCTTACCCAGCGATTGTCACCTACAAGACCCTGCTGCTGGGAAGTGCTGCCATGTGCCTGTGTGCACGGGTGGAACAGTAATTGAGTACAAAGATCCTCGCTAAACGAGGAGCACGCGTCTCATGAAAACTCAGTTACCATAGCGACCACAACATCCTGGTAACATATCATCGATCATAAATACTGCTTAATAAAATATTCATTATTTGAAGCCATGCTAATATATATCAGCTGAACTCGATCTGTGCATGTCTTTGATATTGTGGATTGCTTGTTTGTGGGAGGAGAAGTGTATGTTACCCGTATTGTCAAATGTTTACGAGTGTGGATAACCGTCCCTGTCCTTAATATTACAGTCAACATGAAAAGATCATTTGATAGTGTGCAACAAATGTACATGTCTTTGATGACAAGTGTTTAGTGGGGTTTGTGAACGAAAATCTAAATTGAGTTTACGATTTAATGCAAAGAAAGAATTTTCTCCACGCCATATTGAAAACCAGTCACCGATACCTCTCTCTCAAAGACACACACACACACAAGCGCACATACAGGCACACAGAGAGAGAGAAGAGAGGGAGAGATAACTGCCACATGTTTAAGATTTTTTTTGTTCATTTTCCCAAAAGTTCTAAAAAAAAAAACAAAAAAACAACAACAAAAAAACAAAAAAAAAGCACCTCACTTTACAAACATTTTACAAGCAGCGATGCAGAATTACACCAACACATCAACAGCGATTTTTAATTTTATTTCGTTTCTTCTTGAACCAAGCACAGAGCAGATCTCTTAATTATAGTCCGAACAAAATAGTTATTTCATGTCTCTGTATGGGCTTCATTTTAAATGTTTTATGTAAGAAAATATATAAATAGTGTGTTAGAACTTGTAAGAACGACCGCACCATCAGAACCTGTAAACAAATTAAACACACTGCACGAGTCAGGAAGACGATGCAAACTAATCTAAAGCATCAGATAATTTTTACGACTCTTACATATTTATCTAAATATAACTGTATATATATATAGCAAGAGACATGGCAATGAATTAAAAAAAGTATTTGATACAACGGAAAGACTTCCAAGTATTATCCAGAGAAAATGTTGTGAAATGTAAATATTATATTAGGACAAGAAATAGATACGGTAATTCATTTGCATACAAAGATATTATTTAATGCTTCTGATTAGAAACAGTTCCCACTAAAATTGGTTTCGTTTAAATGAAGAACTGATTATTACCATTTCGCTAGTCACTCTTTTACTTGTTTTTAAAATTGGTTTTAATGTCGATATTTCTGTGTATGTATATGTAAGTTAACTATAGTGGTTCATTAATTTCAATATAAAGATGCTTTGTACAGTAAGTGTTAATGAGCGAATATAATGTGTAGTTAGATAAATGGTGTCTAATTGTTCGTTTGTCTGTGTACTAGTCGTTTTTATCTACAAAAGCTGTTCATACCTCTTCGCCAGTTTCCCCGTGTAGTTAATAAAATGTCTTGTAGCCATAGTATGGGTAGCCTCCATACACTCCGTTGTACAGACCAAGAGCCCCGTACAGTCCGTTGTACAGACCACCGTAGCCAAAGCCCAAGCCCCCCAGCCCCAGGCCAAGACCGAGGCCGCCATACTTGTAGAGGTAGGGGTTAAAGTAGTTGTTGTAGTAGTAGGTGGCGGAGGTCATGGCCACAATGGTGCACAGCAACAGGAACACAACAGCTTTCATTTTCCTGTTGATAAAACAGTTAGTTTACTCTTCCAACAAGCAAAGTTCATTGGTTGTCCTCTTCACTTGCCAGTTGGTTGGTCAGTCAACCCCATTAGTGGGGTCTAGTAATTTCAAATAAACAGTTGTGTGGATAGTCTAAAAAAGGCAAGCGCACAGCATGTGTCTGACAAGGTTTTATTCTTTCCAGACATATTTCATTGAGAAAAACCTTTTACGAAGATCTGCCCCAAGAACTTCTTCAAACTCTCTATTGTTTTTATTAATTTTGTCTTTCTTGATACTGGATTATTATGAGGCAAAAATGATTTATATTTGAAAGTGTTACTCAATAAAAAGATGAACATGAGTTAATTAAAGTGCTTATTAACTCGATTGTAATAAACTGGAAATTATTAATAAAGCACACAAAAAGTTAAGCGATTGGAATATGTCTGAACTTTACTAATTTTTCTTTTTGAAAAACTAAAACTGCCACGTATGCATTCCAATAAAACCATTAAGGAAGCCTGACAAACACTGTTATAAGAAATTTTCTTACTTTCTTCTAGCAAAGACGTGCATGAATTCTAAAATTTTTGAATCATTAAATGTCGTTTTCATTTATGAAATAATATTTAAGAATTGGTTTTTTAAAGTAATCATCACGTTAGTTATAAGTACATGCGCACAATCGAACGCAGATTTTGTAGTTATCTGGTAAAGCCATTCATGACGAGTGTTAAGGTTAGGGGTTATTCTAAAACTGAACTTCCACTACTCAATAAATTAAAGACTACATTTCAAAAGCCATTGTGAGGAAGGACAAGTCTTGTAACAACTGTAACATAATTCAGCAGTTAACTTGCTATTTGGTCATATTTAAAGGTCCAAGATCTATCCAGGTAGTTAAAACAGGAAACAGGGTACTTACTGGTGTTGTGAGGGTGGACGTCTTGTGTTTCTAGCTGAGAAACCAACGGATGTAGTCCAGACACGGTTGGTCACTTATATAGTCCTGTTCTCTTCCTAGTGACCGCTGCCTGTTTGATGTCATTTGGCCGTGATGGATTATGGTTTAATGCTACCTAGCAGCTCACCTATTAGTAACTGTAGGAGCGACTGATGGGTTTAGTGCTGTGGGGCATGATGAAAGTACTTTGGAATAAGTTTGTCCGACGAGGTCACTCACGATATTTACGGGGCTCGAGGCAAAGACACGCCTGGGTACAACGCAGATAAAAGAAATTTCTAGAAGAATTTATCTCTTCGTTTAATCTAGTTTTCGCTGCACAGGACAGTGCAAAAATATAAGAGAAAGATAGTGGAGAGAAAAGTGAGAAAAAGCGATGAGAGGAGAGAGGGAGAAAAGAAGAAAAGAGAGAAAGAAAGGAGGAAAGTGTGTTAGTGTGGATAGTCGAACGTTCAAAAATCATGTTGAAGTGTGTACCAACCCAGGAAGACATGATACTACTTTGCATAATTGTTAATAATTAAGCAGTTTTATGAATTTAAAATTTATTAATTATACCAATACTGCGTGTACTGTGATATTAGAGATATTTTTGGTCATGAATCCCATAGTTTCTCTCCATTTCCCTTCATCTTTACGAGAAATTTTTTATGGTAGTAAAAAGAGGCGGATAAACTTGGAGTTTCCATTTCTCATTTTTTTAACCTTTCATTTCTGTGTTGACCTTAGCATCTTTGCACTCGTTGATCTTCGTCGTTCCAAGCCCAACCCACACAGACGAACTCTACTACCTCCCTTGTCGAAGGGCTCGGTCTCCAGACATCCTTGTCACACCCTGTTGACAGGGTAAAAGGTCATCTGTCTCATCATACATCATCCATCGTTTGACAGCAAGTCTTTTTTTAGTCGGGAAAGATCATGTCGCCCCCCCCCCATGATGATGATGATGATGATGATGATGATGATGATGGTGGTGGTGGTGGTGGTGGTGGTGGTGGTGTAAACGCTAGACTTCATTCGAGCGTAGATGAAGGTAATAATAAAGATCGGGTTGGGGGAGAGCATGAACATAACGAAGCTGTGAACATAACACAAAAACATGAGTGCTCGTAACCTGCAGAGGATCATCAACTTCTCAGGAGCACTTGTATATACGGCAGGTAGGCCCATGCCTCCAGGCTTATATTGCGGGCGTTAATAAAATAAAGTGTGTGTGTGTAAAGTAGAAAGAGAGAGAGAGAGAGAGAGAACTGAACCCAACTGCACTGGTTTGTCACAAGGGGCGTAGAGAGAAGCCACTGTGTCGAGTTATAATAATATGTATTAAAGGGCTACCCACCTCTAGTGTACACTGAACTGAAGTTAACTAAAACTTTCTTCTTAGTCTCTATGCCGACACCCGACTATACAGACAAAACACGCAACGAAATCAGAAAGTCTTCTTTATTTTCATCTAAAGTAGGACCGCCTGCTCGTGGTCAATATACAGGTGTCAACATGTGATGTTAGGAGGTCTTATTCTTACTTCACGCTCAAAGTCACGTGTCAGTGTAATTTGTCTCTTTGTGGTTCCTTTCCTGTCGGGTAGAAATATTATTTTTCGGTATTCTTGGATCGTGAAGTTTTAGAGACTTGAATCTGAAACCAGCAGCGCAAATGTCTTATTAGCACAACAGCTTAAAAAAATAAAACAAAATATATTTTCTACTTTCCAACAAATACAATGACATAAAAGGAGCACACTGTAAAGATCACGTGACCAGTGTCTTTATTTAGTAACCTGCTGTAATGACTTTGGATGTACGAGTGACTAACGGAAATCGGCAAATTCTTCCAACCTTCAAGAAGATTAACAGAACAGTTCTAAACCCAGTAATATTGAATACAAAATGACAAATGAACCTTAGAGTTATTATAACTTGGAAAAGTGTACACACGAAACTAACAAAGAAAAAAGTGTTAGTTACAGGTAAGGCAAGTGATGAATAATAGCATTTGTTCTTGTTCTTATTCTTTAAACATATGAATATACAGAACAAAATGAAGACAACTTACCAAAAGTCGGATGGCCATCATCTAGTAGAAGCCTTTTGAGTAAGAATAGCCGCCATAAGCACCCCCTCCATAGGCACCCCCTCCGTACAGACCTGCGCTTCCATAGTTTGATAAACCGTACCCACCGTAAACACTTCCGAGTGCAGTTCTGCCATAACCCAAGCCCACCAGTCCATATCCGGCAACATTCTTTTGATAGTAGGGAGGGATGATGATCTTGGTGTTGTAGGAGTCATAGGCCAGGCTCCCAGCAGCCAGTGCGCACAGCAGCAAGAAAACAGCAGCGTTCATGGCGGAGCTGCACATCAAGGGAATGCACATACATATATATATATCCCTCGATTAAAAGCTCACTGAGGTAAAGTGAGGTTTAAAGTGCAGCACTATACGTCTGTTTACTTGAGGGGAACAGCCTGAAGCGGTTTAAACTAAATCATCAAGTAAGAAAGAAAATAACTGTGCGATTGAGCGCATGTGTGTGACAAAAAAGCTTGCTTACAAATATATTTATTGTAAACATAAAGTTTTCTAGTTGAACAAAAAAGTAAAATTTAACTCTCTGTCAATGTGTGTGCATATGTTTGGCTCTAGACAAACACGTAAATCAAGCAAACAGTTTACTGTTTTGTTTTATATTGTTTTTCGTTTTGCTGTACAGTACATATAACAACGAGGAGCACATGAAACTCAATGGTAATGATGAGAGAATGTCGTGATGATGACAAAGAGCTTGAAGCTGATGATGATGAGATCAACGATGGAATGGTCCACCTACGAACTTGTATTACTGGACTGCTGGCAGATGATTTTTTTTCCCAGTTACTACTAAAACGAGGCTTGAGACTACAAAGCTTCCGGTTTAGTCACGTTCATTGTTTAGGCTCGCCGAGACTAACAGCGGAGAACTTCGGAAGAGGCTAAGCCTTGGTCTCGGCAGACAGACAGCAGTCCACCTATACACATCCGTGGTATAATGTACCAAGTTTTATTTAAGCCCTGACGAATCTTTTTTTTAATGTTTTGGTCTACACTCAAAGCCTGTCACATTTTGTGTTTTTTCCTGACGGATCGCTCTGTCATCACACTTTGGGCTGTCATCATTTTTAATGAGTGGCATCTGAAGTTTATTTATTACTAATCGCATTAAAAGGTTATAAAATTATTTCATGAGACACTTATTTCGTTTTTAATTTTGTAATGAGAATATTTATGGTCATTTAAAGAAACAAGTTTGGTGCTCTTCTTTGAGGAGGCTACAAGAAAGTTTATAAATAGAGGTAAACTCTTGTCGGTTTAAATGTTAACATAGTGACTGAAGTCAATGTCAATGATTTCTCTGATGTTTTTTTTTTTTTTTTTGTTACAGCTCTGGTCGTTTTTCGATTGTAATTTTTGTAGTTTTTTTTTACAATTCAGAAAGTTTCTTTTAAAGAATTTTTAGTTTATTTTAAAGAAGAAAGGCAAGAACTTACTAAAAGAAACTAGTGTTACTTTTTCCCCACTTTAGTGAAATTTTTAAAATGCTCGTATTCATTGCTGTTAATGTTTTATAAGTTTCACAGTTTTTATTTAGATGTGTTGAGATGAGCCACAATCACTGTTACAATACAACTTGCGTGCAACAGAACTCTCTGGTATAGAAGAGTAATTGTCCTCTGCTTTCCCAGTAGCAGGTGAGAATGTCGATGTTTGAAGCATAATTATGTACTCATATTTTGGGGAATTATTTTAAATTGAACTTCACTCGATCATAAAGAAAAAAAAATGCTACTCGGCTTTTCTTTCAATTAATAAAAAGGGAGAGACTGAAAACAAACAACAGAGAAATGATCGAGAGAAAGAGAAACACGACACAATACAAGTTAAAACAGCTGAAGAGATTGATAGATGAAGGGAGTGAGAAGAAAAAACTTTATACTAAAGCAAAGACGCAAGAACAAAAGGGGTAAAGAGAGAGGTAGAAGAAAAAAGAGACAGAGTGAGAGAAACAGTAACAAATAGAGACAGCAGGAAAGACTGAGAGAAAATATAGATGAACATACTTACAGGTAAGACTGGAGGTACCTGTCGTCGCCTGACCAAATTTTGATTGAAGGAAAGCGAGGCGTGTGTCGACTCTCTCTTAACCATGTCCTAATATGTAAGTTCTAACAGCCCCCCCTCAGGCCATTTCCCAGAGATTTTTCAATAATATTTTTACGACAGGAAATGAAGGCTTTGGCATTGTGATAGTTATATTTTTATTTGATTGATCCCCTGTAGAAAATCTCTAACACATATGTCCTGTCAAGCTTTTTTCTGGGATGGAGGGTGACAAAAATACATTTAAAGATTTTACGACCCTGTTACTCCAAGTTCATAAAGTAATTTACAATAACAAAGTAATATTATAAGATTAATATAATGTAAGTTTATTAGACGAAAGTTAGAGATCATTGGTAAGAAACGAATTAAAACGAATAGTGAACAAAATGGTAAACGATTATCTAGAGCTGTATATAGGAAGTATATTTTTGTAAAGCTCAGACTGAGTGAGTATGTAATGTTGTAATGTTCAGAAGTCAACCAATGAAATGAAATATACTATTAAATTTTGATATTCACGTATGTTGGTGTATTTGTTATATTTACCCAAAGTAGATTATTAATTCTCAAACACACGAATTTGTAATATTTAATAAATATATTAATTAATTTTGTAAGGATGTATTTTTCCATTAACACATTAAACATATTACAGGCTGTCTCATTTCATCCCTTTAGATTCAGTTAGCATTCTATGTCAAATATTGCATAATTTAAGAATATCTTTATTATTGTGCCCCTGTGTTCGAGAGGTTGAGATGAAAAGAATACTCTGTCTACTAATATTCAAAGTTAGTAGACATTTCACAGATGGTTTAGTTTTATTTAACGTCAATAGGAAAAGCAAGGAAAATATTTTGTCTTTTGCTGAATGGCACTTTATCTGACCGACGCGAGTATTTTCCATTTTTTCGTGGTGACACTACTGTCTCGTACTTGGACGTTTGAAGATAATTTGTTTTAAAAAGTCGGCTCAGCAGTTTATCCATTCATTATAGGTCCATTGTCTTGCTGCTGTTCGCTACTATTATGTTGCATTATTGCCTATCATGCAAGCATTCAAATAAATCCAGTCTCACCCAGGCGGGAGGTTTTTTAGAAAAGGAAGGGAAGTCACTCTTGTGGTGGTTAATACAAGCAGCAGTTTCCGCCCTTGGAACAATGCTCGCCTCTGGATAAGGTTCGGTCACGAACGCTTCAACGATCCAAAGTCACACATGAACAGGGATGGGCAAGCTACTTTTAATTTGTAGCCGGCTACGCTACAGCTACTTTTTTCAAAACGTAGCCAGCTACACTACAGCTACAATTTTCCAAAATGTAGCCAGCTACTTTGGGCTACTTTTAAAATGTAGCCAGCTTCTTTTGGCTTCTTTTGGCTACTTTTAAAAGCCTGATGTTATAAATAGTTAGCTGTAGCCAGCTGGCTGTAGCAACATACACAAACATCAAACATACACACAAAACACTATTACTTGCTAACACAAGAACTGGTTTTTATATACATTGACCTTTATTCTGATCTGAGACCACCAAAAACTCCATATTAACAACAAAATGCATAGGTATAAAACAAACTTTTGACTTAGTGCTGATAATTTGTGAATACTGTTAAAACAAATCTACATGCTTTCAGTCCTTCATGGAATTGAACTTGACCAGAACTTGGCCTCGAAGTTGCTGTCTGTCCCCTAGTGCGCAGCTTTGTCATGATAAGTCCTGCCAGACTGAACTATCTCTCAACCGCAGCACTGCTTGGCAAGACGGTGTTGGTGCGCAGAGAGAGTTGTTTGACCGTGGGCTATTTGTCCAGTTCATTGACATTCTGCGACAATCCAGACATCAGGAAGGTAGTTGTCTCAGGGGTGGCGGTAACTTCTTCATAAATGATGAAGTCTGCCTGTTCAGCTGAGCACTTGGTTGGGGATTGGACTGGCGTGTCCATCAATGCTGCCTCTGCAGTCAAGAGGGATCTGCATTTCTCACGCAGGGTTTGGTCCCCAGTCCACATCAACTTGCACCTGAAACAATAATATGCACAATAATTAATGCTTTCTTTAATTTCGTTAAATTTTTTTTTCTTATTGTTGTTTTTTAATTAATTTTATAAAATGTACTGGTTTTTATGTACTTATTTTGATTTGTAGGCAAGTGTCAAAAGACCAGTGACAGTGAATATTATGTTTTGTTTTTTTAATCAACACCCCCCTCCCCCCACCTTCCGTCAAAAGTTTATTTTTTTATTTATTTACAGATATTTGTATAGCGCTTATTCTCGTGTAATCTGAGCTCTAAGCGCTTCACATTCTTCTCATTCTCATGTAACCGAGTGGTAAGGTGGGGTTGTATGGTGACAACAACAGTTCAACACTCGAACCAAAAAGCCAGGAACAGTCAGCAGGTGTGCGACCCTTTATTCTCGTACGATGGTCACGGCTGCGTCAATCGCCCGAAGCGCTAGAGGTCGGAGCTGTCTCTTCTTTGTCGTGTAGCTGTTCGCGCTGTCTCCGCCGACTCTGATCTGTCCTTTCGTCTCAGCTCTGCCCTTATATACCTCTGGGGAGGGGTAAACTTTCGCGATGCTCTGATACGGTCGGAACCATACGCCGTTTTCCCCTAGCCAATCACCGCTATTTGGCATCTCTCACCATGCCCTAGCAGATCCCGCCAAAACTAACAACAACACTGGACTACCGGCCCACTACATCCCCGCCGACTCTTTCTCCAACAGCGTCCTCGCTGATGAGCTTTAGCTAGCAAGACTAGGGCTGATATTCAAGCTCACCTAATTATGCTGGCCTCGGGGGGGGGGGGGGCTTCAAATATTTAAAGGCCGAAGTCGAAATGGGCGTGTTTTCAAATGGTTTCGCCCGTGCGAGGGAAGGTAGGATACACGGGGTCAGTACCAGCGGTCAGTCTTCCCTAATTGCTACCCTGGCCCCGAGGCAAAGTTGAGATCGCAAGCGATAAACCGTCTTTCTCAGCCGAGTACTGGTGTTGGCGGTGAGAAAGCTGAAGTGAAACGGGTTGCAACTGAACATACTGTCAGGGTTAGGGTTGTCCTACCAGACAAAGTGAGGCGAAACGGTTTCTATCTGAACATACTGTCTTTCCTTACATCTTTCTTTACTCATAAGAGGGGATAATAATATTTAATACTTTCAGTTCATTCCTCCTGATGACTGACCTAAAGTACACCTCGGTTTGAGTGCAATGTTCGAACTTTTACAATGGCCAACAATTCACGACTGCAACATAGTGCCCCCACGATCTTTTCTCTTCTTATCTAACCCGACCATTGTGGAGGTCATCGGTGCTTGCGTTTTCCTGAGTCCACAAAACCGAGAACTGGACGCGGATAAGACTTGTATAATCAAAAGGGTTAGGACCAGTTTAGCACCCCTGGTTTTGTTTGTGTGTTCTCCCTTGTGAGAGAGAGGACAGGAAAGGAGACAAAGGCAAACAACCCAAATAACACAAACAAAAAGGCAATGGAATTTTTAAACTTAGTTTTTATTCCTCTCGTTTAGTTTTTTTTTTTTTTATTCCCATTCGTGACCGACATACGGCACTCCATCTGGGTTTGGGTACAGTGTTCGTACTTTTTGAACGACGCAAGTGGGCATCACTTCACGCCTGTGGGACAGCACCCATTCACCTTCTGCCAAAGCGGTTTTTCTAACTAGGTATCTCCTGTCCTTCCAGAGTCCAACAAAGTCTAGCATTTTCCAATACCTTGTGTAGATCCTATTCCGAATACCTCGATTTTGAGGACAAGCCGCCTGTCCCTTCCCGATGAACTCTACGTCGCGACCTCCTGCTGTTATGCAAGGTGATTGGAAGCAGTGTGGACATTCAGGTGCCGCACCTGGTCCGGGGGGCAAAGTTTCTCCACCCTCAATGGCCAGTACATCGCCATCCCGCGTATCCTTATTCACTGGGTATCTTCCTCCTACAGAAAAGTGTACAAAGTCATGTGTATAATTGTAAAATCCATGAAATTTCATTTGTGCGCGCACTCACCGCACGCTTTATCTCTCATGCAAAGATGTATATCTGTCCATTATCTATAAAGTAGAATATATATATATAAATACAGTGGAATACAGATTTGGAATGACTTACGTTTTCTAGAAGTTTGGTGTGGGAGTCGTTCAGCATTATAGGACCAGCCATTTCTTTCAAACAGCTGACGAATTGCCCTCTCCTTTTCTTCATCTAAATCCCGCAGTATCACAGAGAAACTCATTGTGAATGAAATAAAAAAAAGTGTACTCAAACTAGCACGACGCAGACAGAATGCGAGCTTGGAAGTCAGATAGTCACGTGGCCGTTCACGTCATGACGGTGACGTAAGGCGGGGTGAGATGTAGCCACGAGGTGTTATCGTCGTAACAGACAAGCCTTAGAGCGAAACTTACATACTTTGATTATGTAAGAGAAGGGACAATGTTACGCATCGTGAACTAGAAATGAGTGACTCAGACAATTAGGCAATTGAATTACGTAACACACGCAGAGGCTGATGGGACCTACGTCATACACTAACTGTAGTGTGTGATTGGTTGTAATGGTAGGACACGTGGTATGTCTGACCAATCGAATGCGTGAATGCCACGTGCCAGATGTTTCGATTTTGAGTTTGAAGGCAAATTCGAGGCTTTTTGCGATCAACTCTTGGGGAGGAACATCGAAGTGAATTCGAAGCTCAAAACTTTGCTTCCTCGTGGTCAAAGCCCACTCAGACGAACTTGAGTGTAAAAGAAGACTGACTTCTCCTTGTGAACTACGAACAACTCCTGGCAACTTAGTGGGGAAAAGTTGCTCTGGTCACAAGAGTCGACGCTGATTTCTACGTGAAGAAACTTCCGGCCCACTGGTAAAAATAACTTAGTTCAAAGACTATTTTAACATATTTTACAGAATCTAGGATTACTTTGGATTTACCAAACAGTGTGACCGGTCTACAATGGAGAAAAACACAACGCCACTGAAGAAACGTTGCAAGAAAACTTTGACGGACGGCACTGTTAAAACCTACGAATATAAATCCATAACAAAAGATATACGCTTGTGTTTCAAAGATGAAGAAGCAAGAAATATATTTAATGATAAGTTTGAACTTGGACGAAAAAAATCGGGCAGTAAATCCCGTCTGCTTTTGTGTCTTTTCTACTGGATCATTTCTTGAACGGTGAAAGTCCTCAGTTTTCCTGCAGTCAAGATAGTGGAATCAATAATGTACCCATGCAAGAAAAAACATCTTCAGCAATTCCATGTTTGTTTGTTGGTGAGCACGACAAGGTGAAGGATATTATTGATCAAGTTCATGCACATTCAGTATCGTTTAAATAACAAATTCCAACCATCATTCATTAATGAGATAATAATTTACCATCAATGTTTGTATTTTCAAAACTGAATTGTTGTTACCACGGTACAGCTCCACACCGATAAAAGTATTGTCTATATAGACATATTCATTCCAGTCTAAAACGGCAAGGCCCACTCGCATGTTATAACGGATTTTTATCTTGTGCACTTTACATGTTTGTTATTCTGTGATATCAATTGTAGAATCATCAGCAGTAGTGTTAAATTTGGTGTTTCAATTGTTAATCTGGTGATTTTGTTTGTTATGTATCAATCTGTATGACAGTGCCTCCAGCCACTAATTTTGTTTGCATACCTGTACTTCACCTGCCAGTAAGAAATGTTGAATTCCTTGTCATGTTACGTAAATCATGAGATGAAGGGGGGATGTGTTTGCAACTGTGCAAATTAATTAAATGAATTTCAGTTGCAAACTACATTTTGTTGTTATTATTGTTGCTCTTTCCCATTCTCTTACTCGTTGGGTTTTCCAAAAGGAAACAAACCATGCACACCAGAGCCAAACTAACAGCAGTGTATACACGTAAGTGCAGAGTGTGGTAAGAAAATGGTGTAGTTGAAAGGACGTGGAATTCATGAGATGGACACGACTGTCATTTTCCAGATGGAGAGTGTAAGAAACAATGTGTACATAGCAACCGGAAAATAAAATAATAATACTACAGTGTGAACACTAGTGTACATGCACGTCGCACTCAAAACTTGGCAAGCCGACTATTGATATCCCCGCTTATGAGGAAAGAAAGATAAGAGATAAAAAGACAGATAAAAAAGCAATAAAATTAAAGTTTGAAAATTCAGTTGTTTTTATGTTTGTGTCAGTTGCGCTGTTCATTCTTCTCTCCTTCATATATTCTAGTTTTGCTTGTTTGTGGAGAATACACTCAGTCCTAACTCTGACAGTGTGTTCAGATAGAAGTCGTTTCGCCTCAGCGCTCAGACCCTGCGGCAAGTACAATGGTCGGGTTTTATGGCCAGGCTACTCGGCGGTGCCTGTGATGTCCACCCGCCTTTTGTCCGGGTTGTAATTGAAGACGACTGGCCGCTGGCAGTCCGCACCTCGTGTACTCCTACCTGTACTCCTACCTTCCCTCGGACGGGCGATACCACTCAATTCCTTCAGATAGGAAAACTTCGGCCTTTAAAACTCTAAAGAAGATCTGTTGCTGCCGCAAGCAACGCCTAGTCATATCAGCCGCTGGTATTATTTACCTAGTGGAGTAAAGATTTGCCTTGTAAACAAAATATCTGTACTACGCCTAACAGCTGAATCTGACCGACTGATTACTCTTTTCCCAAAATAACTGCTGCATGGGCACGAGGTGTATATAAGGGCAGGCATTCCGTCCATCTGTCTCGTATGTAATGATATTTCTTAGACGCAGCCGTGTAAAAGTGGAAACAAATTGAACAAAAATAGCAAAATAAACAACTAGTCATCATAATAAACAACTAAAGTGTCATCCAGGGTGTCAACGATCACCGCAACTACAAAACATGTCCATGGTATTTATATTGTCATGGAATAAAGTCATCATAATAAACAACTAAAGTGTCATCTAGGGTGTCAACGATCACCGCAACTACAAAACATGTCCATGGTATTTATATTGTCATGGAATAGTGTCACACACACCACTTTTCTATGCATCTGAGTTTATGCCTGTCTCACTGGAAGCCGCTGCAATTTGCTGTGCTCTGCAGGCACTGTCACTTCTGGAACCACAGTTACTGTCATATCGGGCACCACAGGCACTGTCATATCTGGCATCACACACACTTTCATTTCTGGAACCACAGGCACTGTCACTTCTGGAACCACAGGCACTGTCACTTCTGCAACCACAGGCACTGTCACTTCTGGAACCACAGGTACTGTCAATTCTGGAACCACAGGTACTGTCAATTCTGGTATCACTGTAGTTCTGGCTTGACGGGGTGGGACAGTAGTATACCAAAACGGAGTTTCTTCGTCACTGTCGTATTCCTGACAATTCTTTGTCTCCGACAGTTGACTGTCCTCTAACTGCGGAGACGGCTTCGCTGCTTTGATGTCGTTACTGCGGGCACGTGCAGGGCCGTCAACAAGGGGCCTGACTGTGTACACAGCACTGTCATTCACGGGCCGTCTGGTGATATTACAGGTACTCCTGCCGCTCCGCCCATGGAATCTGTCCTGTTGCAGTTCTGCTTGGCTCTGCCGTCGTTGTGGTTGTCGCTGTTGTAGTTGCACCGGCTTGTCTTGAAACTTTTCTCTTGAAATCGGCCGGCGATCACTGCCTCGGCATTTCACTCCTCCGATACCACAGACGAACGTGGCTTCAACGCCCTTGTATGACAGTCTGGGTTCAAATTCCACCAATTGACCTTTACCTAGGCTGCGAAAGCCTGCCTTGTGAATAACTGAATGGTGGACAAAGACGTCTTGACCGCCATTATCAGGTGTGATGAACCCCCATCCCTTTGCCACGTTGAACCACCTGCAAAAACCTCGCCTTCTGCCCCCTCCACCATCGCTGTCATGGGGAGGTTCTGACCGCTGGCTGCCCCGCTGCCTTGTCTGCTGTCGTCGCAAATATTTATGTTTGTGATGACGATCAGCCTCGGAGGGGAAATCACTTTGTTGTGTCGTGTGAAGCCGGGAGGCCGCCTCCATCTCCAACTGTGTTATTCGTGCAGTCAGACGATGTATCGCATCCTCCCTGTCATTACACATCTCCTCTGTCTCTACACGTCGGGCCGGCAAAAGAAGACCCATGGTCGGCCAGCTGTCTGGATGTCTCACGTCGGACCTGGCTGTGTTTAAGTCCTTTCACAAAGCGTGTCGCCAGGTGTGTACTGGAGATGGCGTCGCTCATCAGGCGATTTGCTTTCGCCTGTAAATTTCTCAGTGTTGCAGCATATTCGATGACCGACTCCTCACTCTGCTGTCGGCGGTTATAAAAACTGGCGATAATGTCTATAACATCTCTCCGCTCGCCGTATGCCTCTCTCAACACATCCAAAATCTTTTCCGGCGTGTTTATCATGTCATGAGGGAACATCAGAACTCGCCGTCTAGCAGGTCCCTCCAGCGCGTTCAGAATATAGACACACGCGGCACTCTCAGGCATCGGGCTTAGGGCAAGACCTATCTCCACCTCTCTTTCAAAGTCGTCGACACTTGGCCCTCCGGCATACTTCTGAAGGCGGACTAAATGACACGTTCGTACAGCCTCTGCTGTACTGTCACCCTCTGCAGCCATATTTCACCTGCTGACTCTGATCCTGCTCGCAGCGCCAAATGTAACCGAGTGGTAAGGTGGGGTTGTATGGTGACAACAACAGTTCAACACTCGAACCAAAAAGCCAGGAACAGTCAGCAGGTGTGCGACCCTTTATTCTCGTACGATGGTCACGGCTGCGTCAATCGCCCGAGGCGCTAGAGGTCGGAGCTGTCTCTTCTTTGTCGTGTAGCTGTTCGCGCTGTCTCCGCCGACTCTGATCTGTCCTTTCGTCTCAGCTCTGCCCTTATATACCTCTGGGGAGGGGTAAACTTTCGCGATGCTCTGATACGGTCGGAACCATACGCCGTTTTCCCCTAGCCAATCACCGCTATTTGGCATCTCCCATAGCCAATCACCGCTATTTGCCATCTCTCACCATGCCCTAGCAGATCCCGCCAAAACTAACAACAACAC
This sequence comes from Pomacea canaliculata, assembly GCF_003073045.1. Lineage (NCBI taxonomy): Eukaryota > Metazoa > Mollusca > Gastropoda > Architaenioglossa > Ampullariidae > Pomacea > Pomacea canaliculata. Next base: position 12,121,238 of record NC_037601.1, read on the forward strand.
TGGACTACCGGCCCACTACACTCAAAAGAACAGTGACACAGAGTAGCTTATAAATGAAGAAAAAATACACTGAAATAACGAAAACTCTCCCTCACCTTGGGTTCGACACAGTTGCAAGCAGGGTGTCTTGGTCCTTATAGGCATCAGCAAATCTGGTCTCCAACCCATTCAGGACAGCAGTAGCGAGGGGACCACATATTTCTAGCTTGGACTTCTGTTGCTCGATGCGGATCTTGAGGGTGTTGAGCTGACGCACAAGCCCACGCACTTCTCGCCCTGCAAGTAGTCGAGGAACATGAAATTTGAGTTCTGTGACCAAGAACAAAAGATATTAATTGTGGATACATCACCCTACTTAAAATAAAACTAGTAAAACAAACAAAAAAGGAAGAAAAAAAAAATAGTAAAACTTACCTCCAACATTTGGTTCGCCGTTTTCCTGCTCATTAACTGCGTTTCCTGGCCAGTGAGTCTGGACACGAACTTTGAAAACTTCTCGTTCTCCAGCATGAAGAAGGACAGGTTGCTTTCCAACAGGTAATCAAGGACGGCGGAATTGACGTCTGCTTTGCTGACGGTACTCTCGTGTTTCACTTTGAAGAGCTTCGAGACGGAGGGTTGGTCGTCGTCTTCCCTTTTCCGCTTTCGTGACGTTTCCAGTCTTGAGTCCACTGCCTGGCAAGCAGTGGATGTTTCCTCTAAAATAAACACATGAAAATGAAACAAAATTTTAGAAGTCCATTCACAATCACAGCAAGTTTCTACCAAGCTAATTGTCATATTAAATTACTAGCATTAAATATAAAATCCTTCAAGCCACCATACTGTTCAAACGTCCTCCATGCTCTTTTTATACAAACAAACCAAAACACACACACACACACACACTTTATGACAAAGACTAAATAGATAGTACACAAACTGTAAAGACAGCAGTTTGATCAGTCGTCGCCCCTGCGGTAATCACGTTGATGCAACCCCTTACCTTTCCACAATCTTTACAACATGTACACTCCTCTAAGCAGAAAAGCAAGAACATGAAGAATGAAGATCGATGAAAATCTCAACGAACTTACCTGCAAGTGCGTTCTCAAATTAAACGCCGACGTCTTGTTCGTTGAGTACTTCGTGCTGCCGCACCCATTCTTGCATTTGAAACTATAGCCACATTTTGTGGCTTCGCAAAATGTAAAAAATTTCAAATAAGGCTGGAAATTGATGGGTACGTCCATCTTCGTTTTTCAAATCGCTCCCGCCACGTGGACGACCCAGTACTTGCGGTTACTGAGCGTGCGAGACACGTGTGTGTCTGGCTGTCAACACACCGAGCAGTGAGAGCAGTGGCTGTCGTCGTCTTGCTGACACGCTGTCGACGAATGGTCGTGAAAGTAGCCAACCTGTAGCCAAGCTACGGCTACTTTCTAAAATGTAGCTACGGCTAAAAGCTACTTTTTTAAAATTTGTAGCCGGCTAAGCTACAAGCTACAAAATTTGTAGCCGGCTACAGTAGCTGTAGCTAGGCTACAGCTACTCCCCATCCCTGCACATGAACTAACATATCCACATCCACACATACATATGAACGGCACACTCAATAAAATGTAGGGGAAGCTTGTTGAGAAATGCCATTACACACCTGCACACCTCATTTAAACGTGAGGATGGAAGTTTCAGTGCAACTTAAGATTTTTTCCGGATTGTGGAAAGATCACACCACGTGTTCAATAGTTATTACTATGAATAAATACACGAAGAACGTATGAATAAACTCTCTTTACACTTTCAAATTTTATTCCCAAAATGTCCGTTGTATGCACACATGTTTCTGTGTGCTAAAGAATTACAAATGTTAATAATTAGTTCTGTTGTATACAAGATAGCATTTTAAAGTTTTTGTGCTTTTACGTGTGCACTATTATTAGTTTATTTAAATTTACTCAAAGGGTAATGAGTTTTAAACAATCTGAACATCTCCATGCACTCTTTATACTTTCGATTGCTGTTGATCAGTTTGTATACCTTCTGTTACGTGAGCTGCTATTGGTTCAGCTGCGGTAATAATATCGATAGAATTATACGAACCTAATGATATAAATAACTTAAATTAGCTGAGAATTTTATTAACTTGAAACATTACTATTTGCCATTACAATCTAGCTAGTAGAGCAACAAATTAAGTTGCGGACATTTACTGAATAATATTTGTTGTAAAATATAAGATATTTGAAGAAAGGAATTTAATATGTTTTGTGTCTTTTTTTGAGGTTTGATGTCAAAGGTAATTTTTTTTGCTAAAAGTGTTGTTCATGAATGAATTTTCCATCCTTTGATGTTACTGTCTTCTAAGCTGTAAGTCTTTACCAATCTCCAAGCACATTCTCGCCAAAGAAAGAAGCAGCAACAAGAAAGAAAAGAGAAGCACGCAGTGTTGAAGAAGATGTTGTTGTTGTTGTTGTTGTTGTTCTTCTTCTTATTATTATTATTATCATTATCATTATCATTATTATTATAATAGATTGGATAGACTGACGCACTTCTCAGTACATTAAAAATATTTTTATAAATTATTAAATTAGTATTAATTAGTGCAAACGGAATACATTTAAAATCAATGAGATTATTTTTACAAATCTTACTAAAAAAAATTTTATTCGTTGACTAGATAAATAACCAATTTTAAAATTATTCTACTTACGTTTTAATATCACACCTGTTTATTTCGATATGACACAGGCTCACAAAGTAAAAATACAGTCAATAACAAGGTAACAAAGATTTCGAAACTTTATTAATCGAAGCATGACAGCATTTTCGTAGGTTGGCTATGAATGTACGTTTCCACGACCTGAAACAAACAAACATTGCATTAAACGGACTACACTAGCAACATCATTTACGCTTAACTAAAGGAGAAAAGAGAAAATTTTGTCTCCGGTATGTAGTCTAAAATATGCATTAAAGTACAGAGTATTCAATCGGTCGAAAAAACCCACAAACAAAGAAACAAACAAAAAACAGTTTTTTGCTTACCTAGTATTTGAGACAGGACTGTGTGGTCCATCAGTAAGGTCATTAGTATTTGCCCCCATGACCACCACCAAATCCAAAACCTCCGCCAATACCTAGACCACCGCCAAGGATGCCGACAGTTCCAACTCCAATTACTCCACGTCCGTAACCTCCGTAACCGCCGAGGCCGCCGAGGCCGCCGAGGCCGCCGAGGCCGCCAAAGCCGCCAAAGCCTCCAATGCCGCCGAAGCCGCCGAGGCCTCCCAAACCACCGTAACCACCGTAGCCTCCATAGCCTCCATAGCCACCGTAGCCTCCATAGCCTCCATAGCCACCATAGCCGTATTTAGGAATGACGAGGACCTTCGCGATCCTAGGTGGGTAGTAGAAGCTAGCGAGGCTGGTAGCCACCAGGGCGAACAGCAGCAACACAACGGAAACCTTCATTCTGAAACAGAAATGTGTAAATTTATCAATATTCCATTTCAGCTTATCGTAAGCCAAACTGGCTTTGTATTTTAAGCAAGAAAAAGTCAGAAACTCTTGTAGACAACACTTCATCTGCTGTTAGTGTAGGCATGTTGAGACCACTAACAATCCACTGATTAAGTCCACATCTTTACCAATCAGCCTTCGACACTTTGATTCTTTTATCACCATTAAGTCTAAGTCAAAATTTAACTTTTCAGAACAACGACCTCCCTGTAACCATGAACGTGCACAATCTGTGTCTGTAATTTACTTTGTGTATGATTGAGTGCATGTTGTAGAACAGTGGTTCTCAAAGTGTGGTCCGCGGGCATAAGTCAGGTGGTCCGCGGCTGACAGTCGTCATGTCAGCAAAGTGATGTTTAAATCGCCACTTAGGCTTGTAGAAAACTTCAGTTAAGTACTTAGTTTTATGTCAACTTATTACTATACTACTGTCGCAAAAGGACATTTAGTTTTGAATTGTACTGAAACTAATGCGGCAAATTAAATTTGAAATTCATAGTACAGAGTGACTTTAGGCCTTGGTGGTCCGCCATATTTTTTACTTAAGAAAAGTGGTCCGCGGTCAGAAATACTTTGAGAACCACTGTTGTAGAAGATCGCGAGTCTGTTATACACCAATATATATATATGCCTGGTTATTGACGATTTCGTCTGTAAATGATTTATGTAAAGCACTCTGAGCAAAGTTTTGGAAAGGCGTTATACAGATCCTCTTTTACTATTATTTATTATTATTATTTATTGTTATTATTATTATTGAGTACAATATTTTAAGAAAAACTCATCCTTAATAATAAGAAAGGAAATAATTAAATTGATGTATACAAATAGCGCTCAATGAAAAGATATTGAAATACCTACTTTGTATGTCGGACTTTCCTGATGTTTTCCAACTGTTTGGAGGTCGGGTACAGGAGGCGGTCTGCTCTTCTACTTATATAGTCGTCTTCTGTAGCCGCAGGGTTTATATCAATCAGTTTTGCCATTTGTATGGAGCGGGATTTAGAAACCAAGATTTTAAGACTGTCTGACCGATTAATCAATTTGTGTCAGACTTACTCATGAAAGGTGTCATAAGATGTATTTTGTTGAATAGACAGAAAGAGGCAAACAACACATTTGCTAGTGTAGGCTCACGGGGACAGGTAGGACCACGTGACATAAGTGCATTCGGTGACATTTGGGATGTCATAGGTTTTATGGCGTTGTCCTCGCTGATAATAATATTGCACCTTTGTCTCCAGAGCACACAGCAGCTGCTGAAGTAGTTATTGTACAACAGTGTATTTTACCCAATTTAACCCAGTCATTAAAAAACGATTTTACATTTGCAGCCGTAATAAGACCAAAACAATTGATGAAATTAGTATCCAACGGGGGATTGAAAACTGGAAGTAACTTGCTAATTATTTTCAACAACTTTGTAACCATGCGTTTTGAGTAACCTGTCAGTCACAGATAATATTAAACTGTAATTTTAAAAGTGTTTACTGGCTCATCTGTTAAAGAAAAAAAAAATACTAAGATTACTCTGTTATAATGCCTTTTGTTTTCTTAATCAAATAACCGTAACACATTTATTAAAATGATAATATACTTTGTGGATAGCTTGGTGAAACTTTCTGCTAAATCGTATTTTTGAAGAAATAGTAATATTCAATAATCTAATAAGATATTGTGCATAAAAGGTATAAATACAATCCGTTTTGTGATGAAGTTAACGAAGGACAGCTTTGAGCAGCTAATGGAGATGTTAAGTAACAGTTTGTAGCTATATGTATGCACAAACAAAGATAAATGCATGTTTGATAGGCATGCGTAGATGCTCATGTAGGTGAATTTGACAAAACTTGTGAGGCTCCTTCCATTCACATAAAACAAAAAGTTACCTGTGTGTGGTGGTTAGAAAGGACACAGAGAAAGCAATCATCGTTCCTAATGTCACGAGTGTTCCATTCTGTTTTGTATCATAAAAATAAAAAAAAATACATAACTGTATTATTGTGGATGCAATATGCTAATGTATCGATATCTACAGCTGAGCCAATATGTTGACTCTGCGCAATCGTCAGTAAGCTGTTCTAATTCATTTGAAGAGAAATTGCCATGAAATTACTTTTTAAGCAGTCAAAATTTTCCCCCTGTGGGACCCCGGGGTATGCTTGCCTAGCAAGCATTGTAAGAATAGGGTCCCTGCCATCCAGCCAGGCGACTAAGGTGGACACCTCACCTAGAGGTAAATTAGGTTGTGGTAGGGCTAACAACCCCACCATGTAAAAAAAAGTATGTTACAGAAACTAAAACCAGAGAACTCATCACAGATGGCGGAGGTAATGAAGCACACCAGGTGACTGGACTAATGACGGACGACAGCCAAACCCGAAAGGGAGCTGGCGCCCCGACAGTGGATTTGCTGAAGCCGAGGCAAAAGTTGAGGGTGGGGTGCTGGAACGTCCAGACCTTGTACCAGACTGGCAGGATGCTCCAACTAGTCAAAGAGTTTGACAACTACAACTTGGACATCCTGGGAGTCAGTGAGGTCAGATGGACCGGCACGGGAAAGAGGAGACTAGCGTCAGGACATACCATCTTGTTCTCAGGAAGATCAGACGCTCAGCACTCTGAAGGAGTAGCTCTACTCCTCAACAAGAAAACTGAAAAGGCACTGCTGGAATGGAAGCCTTATGGACCCAGGCTTTTGAGAGCAAGATTCCATTCAAAGTACACCAAGCTGACAGTGCTAGCCTGCTATGCACCAACAAATGACTCTGAGGCAGAAGACAAGGATGCTTTTTATGATCAGCTCCAGGCAGCCTCAGAGAGCGTTCCAGCCCATGACATGTTGCTCATCGTCGGCGATCTCAATGCCAAGGTGGGAAGTGACAACACCTGCAGGGAGCATGTCATGGGCAAACATGGAATCGGAACCATCAATGACAACGGAGAGAGACTGGCAGACTTTTGTGAAGAAAACAACCTACTGATTGGTGGCACACTCTTCCCACACAAAGACATCCACAAGGCAACATGGACATCACCAGATGGGACCACAAAGAACCAGATAGACCATGTCATCATCAACCGAAAATGGAGGAGCTCACTTCAAGATGTTAGAGCCTACAGAGGAGCAGACGTTGCCAGTGACCACACTCTTGTGATAGCCACAGTTTCTCTGAAGCTGCGTCGATCACGAGGAAAACAGGCACGTCAGCAGAGAGTGGACTCTGGCAAACTGAAAAATCCAGTCATCGAAAGGGCCTTTGCTATGGAAGTAAAGAACAGGTTCCAAGCACTGGGAGACCAACAAGAGATGACCTTAGACAACTTCAATCGAGTCTTACAGGAATCAGGAGAGAAAATACTGGGCTTCCAACGGAAAAAGAAAGAACAGTGGATCAGAGAAGAGACATGGAAGAAGATAGAAGAGAGAAAGTCAGCCAAACAAAGAATCAACAGCACCAGATCTGAACGCCTGAAAGAACAACACAGACAAAGATATGCAAAACTAAACAAAGAGGTAAAGAGGATGGCAAGAACCGACAAAAGAGACCACATAGAGAAACTGGCAGATGAAGCAGAAAATGCAGCAAGTAAAAATGACCTGAAGACACTGTACAAGATAAACAACAGCTAAACAACGGGTTTAAGAACAGTGATGTGCCAGTGAAAGACGTGAACGGTAATGTCATCGAGGGAGAGGCAGAAAAACTACAGCGATGGAAGGAACATTTTGAGTCGGTTCTGAACAGACCAGATCCCCTCAGCTTGCAGACATCCAGCCAGCAGCTATAGACCTTGACATCTGCACAGACCCACCAAGCCTGGAAGAAGTGACAGCAGCAGTCAAGACAATGAAGAGCGGCAAAGCACCAGGGGCAGATGGAATAACAGCAGAGATGTTGAAAGCAGATATAAATGTGACAGCTCCCAAGCTGACTGAAATCTTCAAGCAAGTTTGGGAATCAGGGCAGCTCCCTGTTGCTTGGAAGACAGGGCTCATCTTCAAGTTACCCAAGAAAGGAGATCTTGGAGACTGCAATAATTGGAGGGGCATAACACTTCTTTCCCTCACCAGCAAGGTCTTCAGCAAGATTGTTTTGTCAAGACTGACGGCAACTCTTGAGAAAGACCTCCGACCACAGCAAGCAGGATTTCGCCCTGGGCGATCCTGCTCCGAACACATCTTCATTCTGCGACAGATTCTGGAGCAGAGCAATGAATGGAACACACCGCTGTACATCAATTTCATCGACCTGGAGAAGGCTTTTGACAGCATCCACCGCGAGTCCTTATGGAAGATCCTGAGGCATTACGGAGTCCCTGCAAAACTTGTTCAGGTCATTGCAATGCTGTACAGCGATTTCAAATCCCAGGTTGTCTGTGACACGGAGCTCACAGACCCCTTCAACGTCAGTACCGGGGTGAAGCAGGGCTGCATTCTGTCGCCGTTCCTCTTCATCCTGGCCATGGACTGGATCATGAAGACTTCCACCGACAGTGAGAGGAGAGGGATCAGATGGACCATGACTATGACAGCAACAACAACGCTGGAAGACTTGGACTTTGCTGATGACATTGCCCTGCTGTCACACCGCCACCAAGACATGCATGAAAAAACAAAGGCCTTCTCAGAAACAGCTGGAAACCTTGGCTTGAAGGTCAGCACAAAGAAAACGAAAAGTATGAGAGTGAACGCCAGAGTCCAAGACAGCATCAAACTAAATGGAGAAGAGATTGAGGAAGTTGACAGTTTCACCTATCTTGGGTCCAAAATGTCAAACACCGGGGATGCGGAGGTGGAGATTCGAGCCCGACTGGCGAAAGCCAGCCAGGCCTTCGCCTCACTCAGGAGCACATGGAAGGCAAAAAACATCAGCCAGAAGATCAAACTGAGAATCTTCAAGTCAAATGTGATCAGCACCCTCCTTTACGGATCAGAATCCTGGAAGATGACCAAAACCATCAGTAACAAGCTTGACGTCTTCCAAAACAGATGCCTCAGGCGCATACTTAACATCTTTTGGCCAAACACCATCACCAACGAAGAACTCCACCGAAGAAGTGAAACCGAGTCCATCACCACGCAGGTTCAACGAAGGCGTTGGCGATGGATTGGACATGTGCTCCGCCAGCAGACAGCAGACCTTTCCAGAGTCGCCCTACGATGGACTCCAGACGGCCGAAGAAAACGAGGCCGCCCAAAGGAAACTTGGAGAAGAACAGTGGAAAGGGAGATGAAGGGAAAGGGCTGGACATGGGGTCACCTAGAGCGGGTTTCAGCCGATCGACATCGGTGGCGGACTCTGGTTGAGGCCTTATGTGCAACCTGATGCACGAAGAGGAATAGATAGATAGATAGTCAAAATTTTCGGGTCTTCGCAAACAAACGTAGAATAAGTTAAGAAAAGGGTTTCTTGTTGAGTTAGTACAAAATCTGATTTGTCTTTCATTTCCTCTCCATCCTAGTGGATTTTGTTGATTTACTGACGTGACATGCTCTATCAGATATTTGTATTGTTTTGTATTTTTGTTTTTTGTTTAGAAAATAAAAAGCACAGCAATAGTTGCTCAAAGTGAAAAATAAGTATTTACAAATGTGGTCAGTATCATTATGGATAGGACTTTGTTGTGACACGTGGGGGCATGGGAAGAATGTTAAATTACACGAAGAAGTCTCACTGTCAAGACAATAATACATATGTTGTAATATAAATAAATAATAAAAAATATTAATATCAACAATAATAAAGAACTGAAAGTAACCGTAAGGAAAAAACCTGACCATAATCATTTGAGAACAAAGAGGTCTAAATAATACTTAATCTCTTCCCTCATATGCCTAAAGCTTAATTTTCTAGACTTAGGGCGCTTTTGTTAGCTTCAATTGAACAAAAACCATCGTACTATGATTAAAAATGCCTGTAGAACCAAATGGGTATGCAAAAGTTTACTGCCACCCGCATCACAGCAGTTACCTTCCCCATTAACCACTCACAATGGAGTCCGAATTGTCACCAGGGTAGACGGTTTGTATTCAAACTCGCGTCCGTCATGCGCTTTAAACATAAACTTTTTGTCAAAATCATAACCACTATTATTTCGTAAATAAATATTGCCAGATAGCAGAGCTTCTGCTTACGCAAAAAATTGCGTACAGTACGCAGTAAAAGTTCGGAGGACCCCTTCAATTTCCGTCAATGGGGTCCCCTTCAAATATGGGCGAAGAACAGGGACCCCTTAAAAATCTGAACAAGGGGTCCCTGGGACCCCAAAGAATTTAGCCTTAGCAGAAGCCGTGGATAGGTTTTAAATTTCTGTCATAAGGCTTTTCAAACTATTTGTTAGTTTTGTAAAATAAAGCTTCATTGTTATTAGCACACAAACATAGAAGGCGTGATAATTAATCTTATGTAGTTTGTTTTTCTTCAACAAAAGGGTCAGTATGTACTTGTATATTTACATGTCAATGTTATTTCTGATTTACAGATTCTTACACAAGCAATGTTACAAATATCCCGAAAATAGCTGGCACCCGTATTTTAGGATCACTTGTAAAACACAGATTATTCTTTTCTTGTTGTCCACTACTGGTGTCATATGCTTTTATGTTTTATTACGATTGTAGCTTTTTGTCATGAATGTGTGGAATAAAGTGAAATCTATTATTTTGTAATATCTATTTCGGCAGAAGCTCTTTGTTACTGCAGAAGACAACATGTGGCCTTAGCTGTCCCTGTGAGCGTGTACTGGACAGCCTCTAGTCCTTAAAAATACTTCCTATTAACCTCGCAATGATAAGTTTGATAATTATTGATTAATGGGTCCGACACAATTTTACGATCTTGGTTTCTCAACTTTCTTCCATAAAAGTGACAAAGTCTGATTGAGATGATCCCTACGGCTACACAGCTCGAGTATATAAGAAGAAACGCAGGCCGCCTTCTGTACCTGACCTCCAAGCGTTTGAATAACATCACACACATCCGACATTCAAGGTAAGTAACTAAACAGCTTTCCTCTGTTTGCTATTGAAATACGTTGTTAAATCGAAGATTGAGTTCTCCTGTTCTTGCTGATTAGGTTTTAGTTTTCTTCCTTTATCTTTTATTCTTTCTATCTTTGGACTTCTTCCCTTTTGCCTAAATCAACGCATTCTCCTTCTATCGTTTCTCTCTTCACTGAAATAGGTATTTGACTTTGAACTATTGTTTGAAATATGAAATCAGTTTGGCTTAACTTGACCTGGTTTCCATCTATATTTTAGTTGAGATATTTTTGCTACAGAATGAAGGCTGCCGTCGCGTTGCTGCTGTTCTCGCTGGTGGCTACCAGCCTCGCTAGCTTCTACTACCCACCTAAGATCGCTAAGGTCCTCGTCATTCCTAAATACGGCTATGGTGGCTATGGTGGCTATGGAGGCTATGGAGGCCTTGGCGGCATCGGCGGTATTGGCGGCTTCGGCGGCCTCGGCGGTTACGGAGGTTACGGAGGCTATGGAGGTTACGGACTTGGCGGTGGAGTAATTGGAGTTGGCAGTGTTGGAATCCTTGGCGGAGGTTTTGGAGGATTTGGAGGCTTTGGAGGATTTGGTGGTGGTCATGGAGGCAAATACTAATGACATTACTGATGGACCACACAACTGTGTCTCACACACTAGGTGAGAAAACTACGTGTCTGCTCCTAATTCTAATTTAGCGAAAGCATGCAGATTTATATTCAGATAAATTTAAGTATATAGAAGTAAGACATCAATCAGATATATATATATAGTTTTTACTATAGTCATTTTAATGTTATTTTGTTTGTTTCAGTTCATGGAAATCAGTTCTGACGACCACATTAACGTACAGTAAAAACAAACGTAATACAATTCAGTCCTGCCTACATTAATAAAGACTCAGTCTAACCTCCTTGGTTTTCTTGTTATTGTCTGTATTTATACTTTGTGAGCCTGTGTTTGATCAAAACCAGAGTGGTAATAAAATGGAAAAAAAACTTTAACAAGAGTGCACAAAAATTAGCAAACTTAGTATTTCAAACTCTTACAACAGTTATTATTTAGTTAACAGCCAAGAATGGTGAGAATGTTAGACTGAATGTAAACGTATATCTTTTGGATTAAATGATTTGTGCATTTTTTATGGCCAGTTGCAGACAGAATGGAGAGACTATTTAAGAAGCTTTACACAAGTTGTTTCTCTTTTTTTGCACGAATAGAACTTTAATGAGATTCATTACGAACTTACAGCTTTAGAGGTATGTAAGAATCAGATGGGAAAGAAACAACAAAAATTTGAGTTAAATAAAAATAAGTGTAATATTATAAAAACAATCAACAAACTGCAGGGTTAACCTAATTAACCAAACATTAAAGACACTAACAGCAAACCTCCATTTTCACGGTCCAAGTCTTGACCGAGCTCTAAGCATCAGACGTGCATCAAAATATCGCACATTCTAAAGTTTCTGAAAAAAGGCATGGGAGGTACCCTGCAAGCAAAGGATTTGCAGTAATCAAGCCGACAAAAATACATACAAGAGTAGAGAGAATGTGATGGATGACGCTGATCTTACGGAGCTCATAACAGGCAGACTGACAGACGGCTGTAACTTCTTTATCATAACAGACAGACGGACAGACAGGTGTGACTTGTTTATAAAGAGTCATGACAGCAGTAACGATGAATCAGATGGTGGAAAGATGATGTCGGTTTTGCCCACCTTGATATGATTTGACAGACAAACGAGTGAAGTCTAATTTCTTCTTCACAAGCACAGGAGGGCTTCCATTTTATCATTGTTGAGTTTAGGTTACGATTGTTACCATCCAGTACTGGATGTCGCTAATACAGGCTTTTATGGGGCTAGTAGCAGAGGGAGACAGCTGGTGAAATGGAGTAGTACATTTGCCAATCGTTAGTGCCTTTCTGTAAAAAAAAAAAAACCAAACAAAAAACAAACTAGGTCAAGTACTGAGCCTTGTGGGGCCCCGCAGGAAGTAGAGCAGGGAGAGATGTTTAACCATCAACAAATACAGTTTGCATTCTATTAGTGAGATAGGAGTTGAACAATGCTAGTCGGAATGCAGATAGTCCGTAGAGGGTGTGGAGTCTACGAAGGAACAAAATGGCCGACAGAGTCAAATGCAACAGACAGGTCGAGTAGAGTTAAAGCAAAAAGATCATTACTGTCAAGGGCAGATTATACGTCTGTGGTTACATTCGAGTAGTTTCGGTACTGTGAAAAGGTCTTTATGCTGAGTGAGTTTGGGAGACAATGTGGTGCTCTTGTAATTAGTCTGAGAGCTGTGTCAAAAGCATTTTTTCTATATCATCTTAGAGAGAAAAGACAATTTTGGAACTTAGCAGCAGTTGTTCAATAGGTTGGCATCAGCCATGGACGTCTTCTCATTAGGGCATTTTAACTCATTTTAACTCAAATGACTGTTAATCTATTGGCACGTGTTTGTTTTTATCTGGTTATATTGTAAAATATTGCTTTTATGTGTTATGCATCTGTCAGAAATAATAATGTTATAAAAAAACATAAAAATAAAGAAATACGCTGGAAAATTGCCGTTTGAAAATCAAATAGAACAATTGTTTTGACTAATTAAAAAATGAAATGTACAATAAATTGATTTCATGAAGAATACTTTTTATATTATAACAAAATCAACCATAGTATTTTAAAAATAAAATTTTAATGAGCCTTAAAAAAGGTCAAAGATTTTGAAAAAGAACCATAAAACAACTGCTTACTGTATAACTGCCTTCTCGAAATCATACAGGGGCTCTAGGTATCGTGTGTAAGGATATCTTTACCTTTTAGTACATCATAAGACGAATGCTACCGCGCGAAACTAACATCGTGTAACACAGACTATTCTCAAAATATTCCCCACCACCCACAAACTGTGTTTTCCATTACCAACATGCTCGCTGGTATTAAGAGAAAGGTGTTTCAAGAGTTGCGAAAACCCAGCCCTTCAGAGCACCTTTTACTTTGCTCCACTGATTGTATCCCCAGCTGTGTTTTGTAAGCTAAGAACTGTAGATTAACCACTTATTAATTGAAGGATGAAGAAAAGAAAAATGGCCCTTTTTTAAACAAGATTCATAGGTGTCATGAACCAGCCTGTTTAGAGGCCAGAACAACATTAAAGATGGGTAGCGGTCACCCTGGGGCGATACCAGACTGTGAGTTGGACGAAAGGGGTAAGAATGTTTATCTCCCCTGGCAGTTGCTGAGCCTGGGTATCACCGTTTACGTAAGGGGGGCCGCCATCTCTTCAGGGTTACGCCCGTTAATTGAAAGAAGAGGAGGAGTCCACCAGTGTTGTTTGTGGTGTTGTGAAGTTTGCTGTCAGTTGTGCTTCGTAAGCTCATCTCCTAGTAACCCAAAGCAAGGTAGCCGAGTGGTGCAACCAGTTCCAGCGCAAGTGAACAGTTCGTGTCGCAGGGTCCTACCAGAGTCAGAGACTGTGAACTGGATGTCAAGAACAGACCGCGCGTCAGGGCGTATGTATAGATATTGACATGTGACCTCGTTAGCTTCCAAGTTTTCCATTCTGTAACTCTCGATTTCCCGACATAATGCTTTAAAAGCAGTTTATATGCATATTTGATTTCTTTACATTGGAATTCATACTAACCTAATGTTGCGTTTCTTGTTTTAATAATACATTTATATGCTGTACAACTGTCTTTCCGGTTGTACTTGCACACGCGGGTGAAAGTGATTGCCTGTGCGTACGCGTGTGGACGTGTGAATAAGCGGGTGAGTGAGTGTGAAAAGCCGAAAGTCGGGTGAGGTGAGCAAGCAGAAGTGTCCCTTTTCCTTCGGGCGAGTTAAGTCCATCCTCCTCCCCGTCTCATTCCTCCCAATAGGCATTCCCTTTTTATTAGTCAATTGTTTAATTGTTTGCTACCCTTTTAGTTGAGTATTATATCTTTTTTGCTTTATATAAAAATTATACAACTAACACATATTTTTAGATTAATACAACCATTATCACTGAGAAGAAGTTTCACTTGATTTATTTGTGTTAATTAAAGAAAAAAGGACAGCATACAGTTTATCGTACTGACTGCAGTCTACAAAAATACCTAAATCAGTATCAGTTATTGCAAACGAAAAACATTTAAAATCAATTAGATGATTTTGACAAATCTTATTAAAAAGACTAGACGAATAACTGCTTTACAAATTATGCTATTTGCGTTTTAATATCACACCGTTTCATTTCAATGTGATACAGGCTCACAAGAAATACAGTCAATAACAAGGTAACAAATATTTCAAAACTTTATTAATTGAAGTATGACAGCATTTTTGTAGATTGGCTATGAATGTACGTTTCCATGACCTGAAATAAACAAAAAATTACATTAAAATGACTACACTAGCAACTTCGTTTACGATTAACTCAAGGAGAAGACTTTTGTTTCCGGTATGTAGTCTTAAATATGCATTAAAGTACAGAGTATTCAATCGGTCGAAAAAATCTACAAACAAAGAAACAAACAAAAACAGTTTTTTGCTTACCTAGTATTTGAGACACGACTTTGTGGTCCATCAGTAAGGTCATTAGTATTTGCCCCCATGACCACCACCAAATCCAAAACCTCCGCCAATACCTAGACCACCGCCAAGGATGCCGACAGTTCCAACTCCAATTACTCCACGTCCGTAACCTCCGTAACCGCCGTAACCGCCGAGGCCGCCAAAGCCGCCAAAGCCTCCAATGCCGCCGAATCCGCCGAGGCCTCCCAAACCACCGTAGCCTCCATAGCCTCCATATCCTCCATAGCCACCGTAGCCTCCATAGCCTCCATAGCCGTATTTAGGAATGACGAGGACCTTCGCGATCCTAGGTGGGTAGTAGAAGCTAGCGAGGCTGGTAGCCACCAGGGCGAACAGCAGCAACACAACGGAAACCTTCATTCTGTAACAGAAATGAGTAAATATACGAATATTCGATTTCAGCTTATCGTAAGGCAAAATGGCTTTGTATTTTAAACAAGAAAAAGTCAAAAATATTGTAGTCAACACATTATCTGCTGTTAGTGTACGCATGTTGAGACCACCAGCAATCCACTGGTTAAGTCCACCTGATTACCAATCAGCCTTCGACATTTTGATTCTTTTATCACCATTAAGTCTAAGTCGAAACTTAAGACATCTTTTCAGAACAACAACCTCCCTGTAACCATGATCTAACCATGAACATGCATAACGTGGGTCTATAATTTCCTTTGTGTGTGAATGAATGAAGAAGAGCGCGAGTCTGTTATACACGAATATCTGTGCATGTTTGTTGACAATTTAGTCTGTACATTGCTTATGTAAATCACTTTAACGAAAGTTTTGGAAAGGCGCTACACAGATCCTCTTGTATTTATCATTATTAGTATTAAGTACCATATTTTAAGTAGAACCAAATCTCTAATTATAAGAAAGGAAATACATAAACTGATGTATACCCAATGAAAAGATGTTGAACTACCTACTTTGTATGTCGGACTTTCCTGATGTTTTCCAACTGTTTGGAGGTCGGGTACAGGAGGCGGTCTGCTCTTCTACTTATATAGTCGTCTTCTGTAGCCGTAGGGTTAATATCAATCAGTTTTGCCACTTGTATGGAGCGGGATTTAGAAACCAAGATTTTAAGACTGTCTGACCGATTAATCAATTTGTGTCAGACTTGCTCATGAAAGGACTCATGAGATGTATTTTGTTGAATAGACAGAAAGAGGCTAAAGACATTTGCCAGTGTCGGTTCACGGCGACACGTAGGACCACGTGACATAAGTGCATTCGGTATCACTTGTGATATTTTTCAAATAACCGTAACACATTTATTAAAATGATAATATACTTTGTGAATAGCTTGGTGAAACTTTCTGCTAAATCGTATTTTTTAAGAAATTGTAGTATTCAATAATCTACTAAGTAACTAAGACATTGTGCATAAAAGGTATAAATACAATCCGTTTTGTGATGAAGTTAACTAAGGACAGCAGCTAATGGAGAAGTTAAGTAACAGTTTGTAGCTACATGTATGCACAAACAAAGATAAATGCATGTTTGATGTGCATGCGTAGGTGCACATGTAGGTGAATTTGACAAAACTTGTGAGGCTACCTCCCTTCACATAAAACAAAAAGTTACCTGTGTGTGGTGGTTAAGAAGGACACAGAGAAAGCAATCATCGTTCCTAATGTCACGAGTGTTCCATTGTGCTCTGTACTATAAAAAAAATACATAACTGTATTATTGTGGATGCAAGATGGTGATGCATTGATATCTGCAGCTGAGCCAAAATTTGACTCCGCGCAATGGTACTAGTTCGTTTGAAGAGAAATTGTAATGTAAAAGCAGTCGAAATTTGTGGGTCTTCGCAAACACTAGGTTATAAAGGAACAAAAATCTTCAATAATAAGAAAGAAAATAAATAACAAGCATCATTAGTGGTATCAGCTTAGTAAAAGCTTTGTCGGCTTTGAGAATCAGTGATGACCACGCAACTGAAGTTATCGGACTTGGACTTGTCAAGACTGGAGTTAAAGTAAAGACAACAACAGATCAACAAATCTTTGTTACATCACAGCAAGACGCATTGAATAATAGTGAAAAGATACTACAAAAATAAAATGAAATGCAAAATGTAATAACATTGGGAATTTATTTATAAGAATAAATTTTTTATAAATGCAGAAAATGGTTTCTTGTTTAATTAACACAAGATCTGATTTCTCTTTCACTTCCATTCCATCCTAGTGGATTTTGTGGATCTACTAAGCTGGCATGTTCTGTCACATATTTGTTTCATTTAGTATTTTTGTTTGTTTGTAGAGAACCTCAAAAGCACAGCAATAGTTGCCCAAAGTAAAAAAAAATCTTTACAAATGTGGTCAGTATAATAATGCATAAGGCTTTGCTGTGACACGTGGGAGCAAAAAAAGAATGCTAAATTACATGAAGAGGTCGCAACGTCAAGACAATAATATATTTCTAACAACAACAACAACAACAACAAAGAGCTGACAATAACAGGTAGGAGAAAAATCTGACCAGCATCATTTTAGCATCAAGAGGTGTAAATAATACTTAATCTCTTCCCTCATATGCCTAAAGCTTAATTTTCTAGATTAAGAGCACTCTTGTCAGCTTTACGCAAACAAAAACCAATCCATCTTACAAGGATTAAAAATGACAGTAGAACCAAATGGACCACAAAGGATTACTGCCACCCGCATCACAGCAGTTACCTTCTCCATGAACCACTCACAATGGAGTCCGAATTGCCACCAGGGTAGTTATCGTCATCACAAGACGGTTTGTATTGACACTCCCGTCCATCATGCACTTTAAACATAAACCTTTTGTCAAATTTATAACCACTATTATTTCTTAAAGAAATAATAAGAGATAGGTTCAACCCGTTTTTTAGGATCACTCGTCAAACAGATTATTCTGTTCTTGTTGTTCGCTACTGATTTCATATGGTTTTTGTTTTTATTACGATTGTAGATTTTTGACATGAATAGGTGGAATAGAGTAAAATGTATTATTTTGTAATGTCTATTTTGGTAGAAGATCTTTGTTACTGCAGAAGACATTTCATGGCCTTAGCTGTCCCTGTGAGCGTGTACTGGACAACCTCTGTGCCTTAAAAGTGCTTCCTATTAGACCTTGTAATGATATGTCTGAGAAATGTTGATTGATGGGTCCGACACAGTTTTAGGATCTTGGTTTCACAACTTTCTTCCATAAAAGTCACAAAAACTGACTGAGATGATCCCTACGGCTACAAAGCACGAGTATATAAGAAGAAGAAGCAGGCCGCCTTCTGTACCTGACCTCCAAGCGTTTGAATAACATCACACATCCGACATTCAAAGTAAGTAGCTAAACAGCTCTTCTCTGTTTGCTATTTCTATATGTGGTTCTATCGTAGATTTACTTGTTTCTGTTATTGATTAGGTTTTAGTTTTCTTCCTTTTTCTTTTATTCTTTTTATCGTTTGGTTTTTTTCATTTTTTACCTAAATAATAATGCATTCTACTTCTATCGTTTCTTTCTTCACTGAATTAGGTATTTGACTTTGAACTATTGTTTAAAATATGAAATCAGTTTGACTTAACTTAAGCTGGTTTCCATCTATATTTTAGTTGAGATATTTTTGCTACAGGATGAAGGCTGCCGTCGCATTGCTGCTGTTCTCCCTGGTGGCTACCAGCCTCGCTAGCTTCTACTACCCACCTAAGATCGCGAAGGTCCTCGTCATTCCTAAATACGGCTATGGTGGCTATGGAGGCTATGGAGGCTATGGAGGTTTGGGAGGCTTCGGCGGCTTGGGCGGCCTCGGCGGCCTCGGCGGTTTCGGCGGCTTTGGCGGCCTCGGCGGTTACGGAGGTTACGGCGGTTACGGAGGCTACAGAGGTTACGGAGGCTATGGAGGTTACGGACTTGGCGGTGGAGTAATTGGAGTTGGCAGTGTTGGCATCCTTGGCGGAGGTTTTGGAGGATTTGGAGGCTTTGGAGGATTTGGTGGTGGTCATGGAGGCAAATACTAATGACATTACTGATGGACCACACAGTTGTGTCTCACACACTAGGTGAGCAGAAGACGTCCCTACTCTGAACTGTATTTTATCCAGTTTATCCTGACCTGATTTAAGATAAATTTTAGACTATACACCTGAGACATCAATTAACTGTTTTAGCCATGAGTTATGCATTAGACATGGTTGGTAGTGTAGTCATTTGAATGTAATGTTTGTTTGTTTGTTTCAGGTCGTGGACCTCAGTTTTGACGACATCAACGTGCAGTAAAAAGTGAACATACTAAAATTTAGTCCTGCCTACATAAATAAAGTCTTTATGTTTAACTTTCTTGACTTCCTTGTTATTAACTGTATTTTTACTTTGTTAGTCTATGTTTTGGCTGTAAACAGTACTATAGATCACTTTGCCACTCGTCTGCTTTTGAAACCTCTTTGGTGAGGTCCGGAGCTCTGACAAACGAAGAATCTTTTTCTTTTGAAGTTCAGTAAGATCCGACAAGCCAACGACAAATACAGATAAAGGTAGAAACAGAAAGAACTTGGACAGAATATTACATTCCTTAAAAATAAACATTTATTTAGTTTCATTGTAATACTCATTTATTATTCTGTAAAAAATAATTTAATCAAAACCTTATATAGAAAGAAGCAGTCTTATTTAAAAATAATAATAATAACAAAAAAATTTTTTTTAAAATAAATTTATTCGAGACTTATACACAGCACTGAAGAAAACGGCCAGGTTCCCATTCCCTCCAAAATCACTCTTTTCTCTAAATCTTAATCCTCAACATTAATACGAGTTAATGCCCCTTGACAATGCCGTTATATCGAAGAAAAAGTGGTCAGACATGGCTAGAAATAACTATTATATTTTACAGGATATTTTTATATCATTTGTTTTGCCCTTTAAAACTTAAAAAAATGTCTTTAGTTGTGCATGTCAAGCTACGATCACAAATGGCGCCCAAAGAAACATTTTTAAAAGCTTATAATTCCTTTATTTTTGTGAATAGACCAAAAACATTTTTTTCGAAATGATTCGCTAATCATTCAAAATTTAACATGGAGAAATAAGGAAAATCAACTTAAATATTTTTCGGATTTTTTTTTAAATGGCATATTTCCATTTAAGAAGAAATGATTTAAAGCAGTGTAATTATTAAAAGCTACTAATTTCTCAGAAAAAGCCTACTCAGAAAAAAATTAAGATTTACAGCGCTTTTCCAATGATTTGCTTAAAGTGCTTCACAGAAATGATTTACAGACTTAATGACTGTCAACCACGCACCCATATTTGCATCCAACAAACCACTCTCACTTCTACAACACACACCTCCCCATACACAAAGTAATTTACAGACACAAAAGGTCAGTACAGGGTCACAGTAAAGTCGTTATTTTGAAAGATGTCTTTGGTGGTAAGACTATCAGAGCGATGAAGGCTGACGGGTAATCTTTTCTTAGTTGATGAGTCTTGGTAGGAGAAATTCTTCTGTCCGTACGCTTTTGTCTTAGTGGGACTAACAGAAGCTTGGTGTCAGAAGATGAACAAAGGGGTCGAGCGGGTGCACAGATGGAAGTGAGTTCGGAAAGGTACCGAGGTCCAGTACCTGAAACAGCGGAGTAAGTCGATGTGGAAAGTTTGTAAGCTGGCGATTGGCAGTCAGTGAAAGGAAAGAGAGAGAACAAAGATGGGTAAAATTGCAACACAAATAAAAAGACGCATACAAAGGGAGAGGCAAAAGCATCAGAAGAAATTATCGTTGGAGACAGAAGCCGAAAAGCTTTTGCGATTGGAAGAACGCCGTGAGAAAGCAAAACAAAACAAAACTAAAGAAAAAAAAAATCAAAACAATTTTTTTTAAACATACTTTTAATTAAAATGAACTAATATGGGTAAAATATTTTTCCTCAGGTTTCGGGATTTCCTTTAATACAAAAATCTAAAAAAATGTGAGGGGCACTTGTAGCTTTTGGCACTCCAACGCTCTTCCAATCATAAACACTTCTCGGCTACAGCCGCCAACGATAATTGCACCTGATGTGTTTGCCTTTTGTTTTGTATGCGTCTCATGAACACACACATACATACACACACACACATATACACCTTTTCTAGACTCTGAGACACAAGATTTCTCAGGAAAAGAGATAGGGTGTGGGCGAGTGTCGGATAGGTTTCTGTCTTATGACAAACTTAACAATCAGAACTTTCGGAGAATAGCAACTATGTCTAATATTCCTTACAGGTTAACCGCTATCTAGTCAAGTTTGTAGCATCCCGTGTTTAGAGACCAAAACACTGTGAGCACCCTAAAGAACCAGACAGCTGGTGCTTTTTCCAGAAATCTTTGGCACAAAATAAGGAATAACCTAGCCACAAAAATCTCCCATCCTTAATCTGTATGACTACAAAGATAATTCATAAAATACTAGTATACAGAAGAATAAAATATAAGCAGCTACTTAAAATGTTGATGCACTCAACGATATATTTCTAGATTCGATAACAAGGTAATGCTTCCCCAAGACTTATTTCATGAGAGAGCCATTCCTTATGCAGTTTGTATCTTTAGGGAAGAGGCTTTTCAACCGTTTTCCTAAAAAATTATATGTGTTGATATTATTGCCATCAGCAGACTTATTTTCAAGGTGAACTAAAATACAAAACTTTGAGCGTGAAAAGTGAGAAGGATTAATGTTCATGTGTAATGTATGGTAGATTAAGTTACTCTAATAATTTGTTGATTATTTTTCTGATATGAAATTTGTCTTTGTTCAATTCAAATTTTTGTTGGTGTTTTTTAATGTAATCCTAACATAGCTGTAGAATGTAAGTGACAAAGATTCCCCATGATGAAACGCATTGTAGTTCTATTTGTGCGAAGAGAGAGAGAGACTTGGGTGAAGCTTGTGAAACAGTCTGTCATTCTGTCTGATGCCGTTTGTTAAAATGAAACGCAGACTTACAGAGTAAAAATACAGTCAATAACAAGAAGTCAAGGTGGTTATATTTCAGGACTTTATTGATGTATACAAGACTGGATTTTTGTACGTTCGTTCTTTTTTCTGTACGTTGATGTGGTCGTCAAAAATGAGTTCCACAATCTGAAACAAACAAACATTAATTACATTAACATTACTACACTACCAACCATGTGTAACGCATAACTCATGGCTAAAATGGCTGATTGATATCTTCGTTCTGTAGTCTAAGATTTACCTAAAAAAAAACTCAGTACCCACTTGGTAAAATAATATATTAAGAGCATAGACGTCTTCTGCTCACCTAGTGTGCGAGACACAACTTTATGATCCATCAGTAATGTCATTAGTATTTGCCTCCATGACCACCACCGAATCCTCCAAAGCCTCCGCCAAAACCTAGACCACCGCCAAGGATGCCAACGCTTCCAATTCCGATACCACCGCCAAGACCGTAGCCTCCGTAACCGCCGATGCCGCCCAAGCCGCCCAAGCCGCCGAAGCCACCGAGGCCGCCAATTCCTCCGTAACCACCGTAGCCTCCATAGCCTCCATAGCCTCCATAGCCACCATAGCCTCCATAGCCACCATAGCCGTATTTAGGAATGACGAGGATCTTCGCGATCTTAGGTGGGTAGTAGAAGCTAGCGAGGCTGGTAGCCACCAGGGAGAAAAGCAGCAAAGCGACGGCAGCCTTCATTCTGTAGCAAAAATATCTCAACTAAACTATAGATGGAACCATCTTAAATTAAGCCAAACTGATTTCATATTTTAAACAATAGTTCAAAGTCAAATGCATAATTCAGTGAAGAGAGAAACGTTAGAAGGAGAACGCATTATGATTTAGGTAAAAGGGAAGAAATCAAAAGATAGAATAAAAGAAAGAGGAAGAAAACTAAAACTTAATCAGCATGAACAGAAGAACTCAATCTTCCATGTAACCACATATCGAAATAGCAAACAGAGAAAAGCTGTTTAGTTACTTGCCTTGAATGTAGGATGTGTGTGATGTAAGGCGGCCTGCTTTTCTTCTTATATACTCGTGCTTTGTAGCCGTAGGGATCATCTCAATCAGTTGTTGTCACTTTTATGGAACGACGTTGAGAAACCAAGATCGTAAAACTGTGTCGAACCCATTAATCAATAATTATCAGACTTATAGGTCTCATATTTTATGTATAGACAGAAAGAGGTTGTCCAGTATTATAGCTTACAGGGACAGCTAGGTCCATGGCATGTCTGCTTATGCGTTAACAAAGAGCAACTACCGAAGTAGATATTACAAAATAATACATTTTACTCAATTTAACCCGTTCATTTAAAAAAAATGCAATCGTAATAAAAACAAAAAAGAATACAACAACAACAAAAATATGCATTTGACGAGTGATCCTAAAAATCGGGTGGAATTGCAAACATTAGCCTGCTAGCTATTTTCGGGATATTTGTAACATTACTTCCGTAAGAATACGTAAACCAGAAATAAGATTGATGTCTAAATGTACAAGTACATACTAGCCTTGTGTGAAAGAAAAACAAACTACGTAAGATTATTTAATATCGCGCCTTCTTTTTTTGTGTTAATAACAATCAAGCTTTGATTTAAAAAAAATGATGAATAGTTTGAATGGCTTGATGACAGATGTTTAAAAAATTATCGGTTATTATTTCTTTAAGAAATAATAGTGGTTATGAATGTGACAAAGGGTTCGTGTTTAAAGCGCATGACACATGAGTTTGAATACAAACCGTCTTGTGATGACGTTAACTACCCTGGTGGCAAGTTGGACTCCATTGTGAGCGGTTAATGGAGAAGGTAACTGCTGTGATGCGAGTGGCACTAAACTTTTCGGACCTATTTCGTTCTTCTGACATTTTTAATCATAGTAATTAGATGGTAAGATGGATTGGTTTATATTCGTTTAAAGCTAACCAGAGTGGCCTAAGGCTGAAACCAAGTTTGGTAGCAGGTGAAGGAAAGAATTTGCAGACCACAACAAGTGATAAAAAAAGACATTTTTTTTTTGTTTGTTGTTTTTCTTTTTTAAATCTAAAGCAGTGGGTCTTAACTGGGTGTCGATCGAACCCTAGGGGCTCGGTGAGTCGGTCTCAGGGTATCGCGGCGGAGCCTCCGCCACGGAGGTCCAAGACACCCCGCAATTAGTGATGACACTAAAGAAGGGTTCGGGGAATGTGCATATGAAACTTGTGGTTTGGTACCTCAAAAATGGTTAAGAACACTGATCTAAAGAGACTTCTCACATCAGTAAATCAACAAAACCATAAAATTGAAGAAGAAATGAACGATAAATTCAGGAATATGTACTAACTAAAAAAGAAAAATAATTTGTGCATTCACTGTGAAAGCTTTTAAACTGAAAAGAAACACGCCAGAAAATTGTCCTCTAAGTTAATCAGATTGAGATTGAATTTTTGCGTTTGATTTATTTTTTGTCATTTTTTGACAAGTTCGTGCTTCTTTTTCAGTTTGTGTTTACTTTTATTTTCTTATTTATTAAATATCTTGAACCTCTTCCTTTGCTAAAGTGAGTTGGCTGGTCAGAATTTGTTCCTTACTGTCATGTCAGCTCTTTGTATTATCTATTCCTTATAAATTATTGTCTTAAATTTGAAATCTCTTCAAATAATTCACCAATCTCCCCTGCTCCCAAGTGTCCCAACAAAACCTAAATGCATATTTATACTGACTTCATGTCTAAAGATTCCTTTTTACTTGGGGCAACTGTGACATGCTTCAATTTTGTCAAAAAAAAAGACAAACAAACAAAACAAACAAAACAACAAACAAAAACAAAACCTATCAACAAAGAAATACATCAAAATAAAGAGATTGTATACAAAAAAAATGCAAATAATTAACTACTTGACATCTCCGTAGTCTCCAAAAAGTCTTAAAAGTTGGCTTAATAAGAATCAGCAGAGTTATTTCTGTTGAGGTTGTGGTTACGGAGTCTACAGAGGCATTATGGGTAGTGTATTAAGCCGCTAGATGATCTATAATGTCAGTGGATGATAAAGATCTTTCTTCTTCACCTTGTTGGTGTCGTGAGGTGTTGGACCTCACTTGTCTTGTGGTCAGCTTTACGTGGGGGCGGTGCCCATCTCCTCTTCCCCCTTGCAGCCTTATCTTCTTCAACTCTCTATACACTCAGTTACCCATTAGAGCCAGATGGGTCGACTGGAAGAGTTATTATTATTTTAATTAAATCATCATTGTTATTTGCTCAAGAAAACAAAAAGATATAATATCAGATTTATTTTATGTAGCTTTTTAACACTTGAGTCAGTAAACACTTGTACAATTAAGTTTAATCTTATCTGTGACTGACAGGTTGTATTTAAAAAGCATGGTTACACATTTTTCGAAAATGACTAGCAGGTTATTGTGTGTCTTCACACACCTGTTCTTTACTAATTTCATTAAAGATTTTGTTCTTATTTTTACTGCAAATGGAAAAACGCAGAGAAAGAACAGCGTGCGCGAGTCGAGAAATGAACTCTGGGCAGCCAACCTTCACTGTATTGGTGACAGGCGCTAACCGTTGCGTCACCATACCGCTCTATCGTTGGAGACAGAAGCCGAAAAGCGTTTGCGATTGGAAGAACGCCGTGAGAAAGCAAAACAAAACAAAACTAAAGAAAAAATTCAAAACAAGTTTTTTAAAAATACTTTTATTTAAAATAAACTAATAGGGGTAAAATATTTTCCCTCAGGTTTCGGGATTTCCTTTAATACAAAAATCTAAAAAATGTGAGGGGCACTTGTAGTTTGCTGCACTCCAGCTCTCTTCCAATCATAAACGCTTCTCGGCTACACCCGCCAACGATAATTGCTCCTGATGTGTTTGCCTTTTGTTTTGTATGCCTCTCATGAACACACACACACACATCTTCTCTAGACTCTGAGACACAAGATGTCTCAGGAAAAGAGATAGGGTGTGGGCGAGTGTCCGATGGGTTTTCTATCTTAAGCCAAACTTAACAATCAGAACTTTCGGAGACTAGCAATTACGTGTAATAATCCTTACAGGATGACTGCTCTCTAGTCAAGTTTGTCGCATCCCGTGTGTAGAGACCAAAAAACTGTGAACAGCTGGAGATTTTCCCAGAAATCTTGGCACAAATAAGGAATCACCTAGCCACAAAATCATCCATCCTTAAGTCTGTATGACTACAAAGGTAATTTTATGAAATACTAGTATAGAAGAATAAATATAAAATATTAATATTAAAATGTTGATGCACTCAAGAGTTGTTTTTATTTCTCAAATTCCGATAAAAAGGTTGTGCTTCCCCAAGACTTATTCTCATGAGAGAGCCATTTTTTTATGCATTGCATCTTCAGTGAAGAAGCTTTTCAACCGTTTCCGTAAAAATTTTAAGTGTTATATTTATTTCGCATCTATCTACTTATTTTCAAGGTGAACTAAAATGCAAGACTTTGAACGTGCAAAAAGTGAGAAGATTAAGTTCATGTGTAATGCATGGTAGATTAGGTTACTCTAATAATTTGTTGATTATTTATCTGATATGAAAATTTGTCTTTGTTCAATTAATTTTTGTTGGTGTTTTTAATGTAATCCTAACATAGCTGTAGAATGTAAGTAAGACAAGATTCCCATGATGAACGCATTGTAGTTCTATTTGTGCGAAAAGAGAGAGAGAGAGACTTGTGTGAAGCTGTGAAACAGTCCGTCATTCTGTCTGATGCGTTGTTAAATGAAACACAACTTACAGAAAGTAAAATACAGTCAATAACAACAAAGTCAGTGTTATATTTAAGGACTTTATTGATGTATACAAGACTGAATTTTTGTACGTTCGTTCTTTTTTCTGTACGTTGATGGTCGTCAAAAATGAGTTCCACAATCTGAAACAAACAAACATTAATTACATTAACATGATCTACACTACAACCATGTGTAACGCATAACTCATGGCTTAAATGGCTGATGATATCTCTGGTCTGTAATCTTAAGATTTACTAACAAAACTCAGTACCACTTGGTATATAATATTAGAGCATAGACGTCTTCTGCTCACCTAGTGTGGCGAGACACACAATTTATGATCCATCAGTAATGTCATTAGTATTTGCCTCCATGACCACCACCGAATCCTCCAAAGCCTCCGCAAAACCTAGACCGCAGCAAGGATGCCAACACTGAGCACGCAAGTTCCAGAACTACCAACCGCCAAGACCTAACTGCCTAACCGCGAGTAGATCCGGCCCAAGCCGCCAAACCGCCGACGCAACGAGGCCGCAAATTCCTCCGTAACCACACCGTAGCCTCCATAGCCTCCATATCTACCACCATAGCCTCCATACATCCATAGCCACCATACCGTGATATTAGGATGACGAGACCCTTCCGATCCTTAGTGGTGAGTAGTAAGCTAGCAGAGAACTGGTAGCACCAGCGAGACAGCAGCAAAGCGACGGCAGCCTTCATCTGTAAGCAAAAATTATCTCAACTAAAACAATAGATGGAACATCTTTAATTAAGCCAAACTGATTTCCATATTTTAAAACAATAGTTCAAAGTCAAATACATATCAGTGAAGAGAGAAAGCGATAGAGGGAGACGCATTATATTAGGTAGTAAAAGGGAGAAATCAAAGAAGTCAGAAGGAATAAAGAAAGAGGAAAAGTAAAACTACCCACGCTAATCAGGCAAGAAAGAACAGAATCAATTCATGTAACACACTATCGAAGTAGTAGCAACAGAGAAAAGCTGTTTATTACCACTCTGAATTCGTGGTGTAGTGTGATGTAGGTGTTGCTTTACTTATATATACTCGTTTTGTAAGCAGCGTAGGGATCAAACGTCTCACAATCAATGTTGTCACTTTTATGAGAGAAAGAGAAACCAGATCGATAAACTTATGTCGACTCACATCATCCTAATTAAAAATTATCAATTTCTATCATTGCAAGGTCTTCATATTTATTGTATAGAACAGAAAGAGGTTGTCCAGTATTATAGCTTACAAGGACAGCTAGGTCAAGGCACGTCTTCTATTGCGAGTTAACAAAGAGCAACTACCGAAGTAGATTCTACAAAATAGTACATTTTACTCAATTTAACCCGTTCATTTAAAAAATTGCAACCGTAATAAAACAAAACAGATAACCATAAAAAAATCAGAACAGCATGAATCAACAAGAGAAATATAGCATTAGACGAGTGATCCTAAATATGACGGGTGGATTATGCAAACATTTGCCTGCTAGCATATTTTCGGATATTGTAAACATTACTTCGCGTATCCTTAAACCCAGAAATAGAAGATTAATATGCTAAATGGTACAAGTCGCGTACTGAGCTGGCCTTATGTGAAGGAAAAAACAAACTACGGTAGATGGTGAACCTATCCATTTTTGTGTTAAAACAGATCAAGACAATTCTCATTAAACAAAATGACACGATATAGAAATGGCTTGCTAGAAGCTGTTGACACCACCTTTTGGTTAATATTAATTTATATTTAATAAATAATAGTGGTTTTAAGAATTGTGACAAAGGTTCGTGTATATCGAAAGACGCATACACATGAAGGTTTTGAGAATACAATAACCGTCACATTGTGAAATCGCACTTTAACTGCACACTCTAAGATTGACTCCACTAAGCTACGGGAGTGCACTGTTAATTGGAGCAGCGTAACTGCTGTATGCGAGTGCACTAAACTTTCCGACCTATTCATTCTTCTGACATATTTAGGATCACTTTAGTGTAAGGTATATGGGATTTATAGCATCATAGTAATGAGATGCGTCTGTTTGTTTGATGGATTCTGGGTTTTTATTCGTTTAAACCTAACCACAATCAGCAGTGGCCCCCCCCATAAGCTGAAACCAAGTTTGACACATGAAAGAAATATATTATGCAGACACACAAGAAGTGATACAAATGCATGTTTGTTTTTTTTTATATATATAAAGAGACTTCTCACATCAGTAAATCGACAAAAACCATAAAATTGATTAAGAAATGAACGATAAATCAGGAATTATACTAACTAAAAAAGAAAAATATTTGCCTATTCACTGTGAAAGTTTTTTAACTGAAAAGTAATACGCCCAAGAAAAATTGTCCTTTGAGTAAAATCAGAATGTGATTGACTTTTGCTTTTGATTTTTTTGTCATTTTTTTGACAAGTTTGTGTTTACTTTTTTTATTCCTAATTTATTAAATATCTTGAGACCTTTTTTTTGCTAAAGTGTTAGTGGTCAGAATTTGTTTCTTTCTGTCATGGTCAGCTCTTTGGTATTATTATTACTTGTAAATTATTGTCTTGAATTTGAAATCTCTTCAAATAATTCACCATTCTTCCCGTGCTCCGAAGTGTCTTAACAAAACCTAATGCATATTTATACTAACTTCACACGTGTAAAGGTGCCTTTTACTTTGGGCAACTAGTGCCGTGCTTTAAATTTTGTCAAAAAATAACAAACAAAAACAAAACCCCTCAACAAAACAAATACATCAAATAAAAGATGTATAAAAAAATGTAAATAAATAACTACTTGACATCTCCGTAGTCTCAAAAAATCTTGAAAGTTTGCTTAATAAAAATCAGTAGGTTCATTTTTGTTGAGGTTGTGGTTAGGAAGTCTACAGAGGCATTATGGGTAGTGTATTAAACCACTAGATGATCTATAATGTCAGTGGATAAGGATCGTTCTTCTTCACCTTGTTGGTGTCGTGAGGTGTTGGACCTCACTTGTCTTGCGATGTCCATCTCTTCTTCCCCCTTATCTTCTTCAACTCTCTATACACTCAGGTACCCATTAGAGCCAGATAGGTCGACTGGGAGAGTTATTATTATTTTAATTAAATCATCATTGTTATTTGCTAAAGAAAACAAAAAAGATATTCTATCAGATTTATCTTATGTAGCTTTTTAACACTTGAGTCAGTAAACACTTGTACAAGTACAGTTTAATCTTGTCTGTGACTGACAGGTTGTATTTAAAAAGCATGGGTACAAAGTTTTCGAAAATGACAAGCAAAATTTAATAATTTTGTTAAATATTCTGTTCTTATTTTTACTGCAAATCGAATATCGCTTTTTAATGATTGGGTTAAATTGGGTTATATATACAATCCTGTAGTATTTTCTTAAGAAGAAACTATCTGGTCTCGAGACAAATGACAAAACTATCATCTTCATATTAAAAACACCATAAAACCTATGATGACCCCAAATGTTACCGGATGCGCCTTGTCACGTGGTCCTACCTGTCCCCGTGAGCGCAGACTGTCCAACGTGTCTTTCTCCTCTTTCTGTCTATACATTAAAATATACCATTGACAAAAAATGATTAATGGGTCAGGCACGTTTAGTATTAGTGACAAAAACTTATTGATATAACCCCTACGGCCTCAAAAGAACTACTATATAAGTAGAAGAGCAGGTACCACCTACTTTAGTTGACCTCGAGCTTTGAAACCACCAGAAAAGTCCGACATACAAGGAAGTAGCTTAGCATCGTGTACCGTACTTATTTTATAGTACTTTCATCTAATATTTACTTCCTCTTATATTGAGATCTGGGAGTCTGTACAAGTTTTCCTTTTCTTTTTTATTCCTTAAATCGTTTGTTTTCTTTTTTTAACGTACCTGGTAGTACTTTTTCCTTCAGATAGTTGTATTTTTCACCTGAAGGGGGTTTCAAGATACCAGTGTGTAATGCATTGCCTTTGTTCAGTTTTATTAACACTTATGATTTCATTGCGACATTCACACAGGAATAAATATATCGATATGTTATATCTGTGTGTAGAACAAGAGAAATGCAATTTAAAAGTAAATATTTAATGAAATAGTACATATATTCAGAAATATTTCTCACTGTGTATCAGCTGCGTGTAATCTGATACTTACTTAGGGTTGGCTTTCTGGTTGTCAAGTATCTTTACTTTTGATGATACGTAGATTAACTGGAACGGACAGACAATAATCAACAGCTCAGGAGCAGTCCAGAATTCATATACAGTTTGTTTTTTTAGGACATCAATATCATAGCAATAGTGCAGTCTCGTGCTGGTGTAGACTCATAATGTATATGTAGGCACCTAGTGGCTCAAACAACTGCTTTTTATGTCTCCTCCAGACAACTTCCCTCCGCTAGTTTGCAAACTCGATAATTGGTGAGTTTTTCTTACTAAGAGGCAAATTGTCTCTTACCGCGTCTCTGGTCTTCCTTTGATGTTAGACCGATTGAGGGAAGCTAAATATCTTCAAGACAACGAGTTTGTTCAGACAGCGTGTCGCAACCACCCACAACAGACTTCGACCTTCTAAAAAAGCAGATTAATTCAAGAAACAACTTCCAAACCACTTCTTGCAGACAGTGGAATTTTGGTCGTCTAAACATACACTAAATTGTTGTGTACAGTAGGATTCTGTTTGTTTGTTTTTAAATACAAGCAGTTTGGTTTAGGTAAGTTGAAATCAAAACATTCATAAATTTACACATTTCTGTTTCAGAATGAAGGTTCCGTTGTTTTGCTGCTGTTCTCCCTGGTGGCTACCAGCCTCGCTAGTTCTACTACACTCCTAAGATGCGCTTAAGGTCTATCGTCATTCCCAAGTAGGCTTGGTGGATATGGCGGCTATGGAAGGCAACGGTGGTTACGGAGAATCGCGGATTCGCGCGGCGGCTTCGGGGGCATCGCGGCATTGGAGGCATTGGCGGATTTGGCGGAATCGGCGGAATTGCGGCATCGGCGGTTACGGTGTTACGGTGTTATGGAGGTTACGGAAGGTGGATCAATTGGAGTTGGAAGTATTGGCATCCTTGCGGTGTCTAGGTTCTTGAGGAGATTTGTGAACGGTCTGGGAGGAGGCAAATACTATTGACATTGCTGATGGACAACAGTCATGTCTCACAGTTAAGAAAAATGCTTGATGCTGTTAATGTTTATTTTTATTTTACCGAGTGCATATCAGTATTTTAATAAAAATTTTAGACTACAGACCTGAGACAACAAGTATTTACTGAGTTAAGCTGAACCACATTGCTAATATAATTCATCGTTTGTTTATTGCAGTCGTGGAACTTGATGTTGATTTATCCATGTCAACGTACTTTTATAGCCAAATATGAAATGCAATTATGCCCAAATTAATAAAGTTGAATCTAACTTCTTTTGCCTCTTGTTAAATTGACTGCGATATTTATACTTCGTGTGGCTCGTGTCTGAAAATGATGATGATTAAAAACGTAAAAGGAAGTTACATAAAAATTAGCTGAAATAATATTATTAAATTATTATCAAATAATTAAAATAAAGCTAACTATTTAGAAAATGACCAGATGTTTTTAATAGCAAACAGTTGTAAAATGAAGTTATTAAATCAAATGCTTTACATAAGTAATATATAGACTGAATCACCAACAACCATGCATCCATATTCGCATACACAGACAGACCCACTTATACAATATACACTCACTCATACACATAGTAAATTACAGACATTATGCACACTCAAGATCAGGACAGGTTATAGTGAAAAAAAAAAGAGTTAAAACACAGTAATGTGTTTAAAAAGGAAAAAAATATGATCACTGTTACAATGCAATAAACTTTATTCTACTTGGTCGTTTACTCATAAACGTCTTTACAGTTTAAATTATCTATAATGTTTGTAAGCCTATTTGCCTCTGTTTTATAATAACATGCCCATGGTTCAGGAGAACGTCCCTGATATCTTTTTACAATTAAAGGCAATTCCTTCAGAACCACCATAACACTGTAGTACTTGAGTCAAATAGACTACCACTGGTTACATCATCAACCAATAACATCAACTCCTTGTAGTCGCAACGACAAGGATGATAACTCTAGTTTACGTAGGCATCCGCTGACTTCCAGACAGACAACTCTTCTAGTAGTTTTATAGCATTACTGATGCTAATAAACTTATTTATTCATTAACTTACTTATTATTGGTGTTATTACTTTTTTATGTGCTTTCTTTTAAGGAGAACTGAAAGTGTCACCACTTTTTGACAGTTTAGAAGTTTCTAGATATTGCAAGTTCTCTGTAATCAAATAATACAGTTTACCAGTGCTTACTAAGAGTACACATCAGCTGCGGATGCCGGCGCCTGACAGCATCTCTTGTGATGTTTTCCCGGATGCTCTCTTACCAGCTTTGAACCAGTCTCTGAGGCCGATATACAGGCGATTATTCTGTATGCTGAGAAAAAACAATTGCCAGCAAGACAAGCCTTTTTTGAGTACTTAGATATTTTACAAATGCTATGAGAAACATTGCAATATCTATATATATACCTGAGAGGAAAATTGCATTAGAAGTTACGAAGAAGAGGAGAAAACAGAAGGATTTAATAAAAGAAATTGCAAAAAGCTTGAACATATCTCACATAAAAGGAGGAAGTAAAATGCATAATAGAGATAATACAGAAATAGAACAGATAAAAGATGTACAGTTCCCGTACCTTATATATGAGAATTTTTTACCGTTTTCCAAATACTTGGAGGTGAGGGAGGATCCGGTCTAATCGTCTGCTTACACAGTCGCTATTTGTAGCCGTATGAATTACATCGATCAGTTTTGTCACTTTTAGGACACGAAGTGAAGAAACCATGATCTTTATTTTTATGTGCCCGCCCATCAATTAATTTTTGTCAGAAAGAGTGTTGAAAGGTCTAGTAGTGCACAAACACAAAGAGGAGAAAGATATGTTAATAAATGTATTTTTACGGTAACATCTAGAGCCACGATACATTTGTCACATCATAGGTTTGATGGAGGTTTTGTAGTTCATCAAGCTGATTGCGCAAGAGTAGAACAGAGTACTGCTTAACGAGAAGATATTAGAGAATCGTCGATTGTGCTCAATTCGATCAGCCCTTTCATTTGTAGAAACGATTTTACGAGGACAGTTGTTAAAAAAATATTGTTTGGTTAATAAAAGCCTTGTAGCTCTTCTGTAGCTTTTTGGCTCTAGCACTTGACGGCTCTCACCTGCGGCTTAGTCGACTTGAAACGCTGGGGGTAGGAGAGCAGCAGACACACTATGGCAGGATGACTGCTTTAATCCTGTCATGTGTAACTTCTCTATTAGTGTCCACTTACTGTTTGTACTGTGAGGGCTCAGTAGACATATTAGTGTGATTTAATTCCAGTAGCAGCAGTAACAGTGTATTAGCACGTGTTTAATGTTGCATAAAGTTGTGGAGAAGGTCTTAACTGCAGTCGTCGCATAAGCCATCCGATGGACGCACCAGCTTACTAGCTAAACTCCCTTTACAAAGTTCATTTGCTCTGCAATGAAGAGTTATTGTTTCGGTGTTACTTGAGCAGTTCGTGGACAAAATACTGCAGTTCGTGTGCCATCTATTATTTATGAACAGCCACACACCACCTCCATCATTCTTTCCATAGAGTTTGCGAGAGAGATCAGCACAGAGCAGTTAAAAACCAGGATGTTGAAGAGCCGAGTCGGGTATGTCGGGGCAAAGCCATGTTTCACTGACAGAACACTGGGCAGTCTCTGAAGTCATGATGAGATTTAGAAGCGGCTCATCTTTTCTTGTTTACTAGAAACCGTGAGTTGAAGAAAAATAATGCAGGCAGTGGAGGTTGTGAAAGCGAAGGAGCAAACATTTGCCAGAGTTGCCAATCCCAGCTTACAATGAACTACGCTATGCTGATTTTTTTGAATGTCAGAAGAAGAAAAATAGCTCTTAGAGTAAAATTGTATTGATGGATACAGCTGTTAAATACACTTTTTAATTAAAGCTTAATTTATTTATTGTATGTAAAGAACACTCACCACGTAAAATTACAATAACTATTTCTGCATATTCAGATAAATGCTGTGAACTGCACTATAGACTAAGCGGTTGACCGAATTGAAAGCAAACGGTTTTGTTGCTGTGGACGGTATCTGTTTGTAGAAATGTTTTAAACACATATGGAATTATGCTGGCTACCTGTTTGATTCTTTTTCGTAGTAGCGAAAGATGGACGCAAAGGAAATATGGCTTGGGTTTATATGCATTCCATTTTTGTTGGTCAATCAATTAATTTTATTGATACCTTTTCAATGAGTTTTACTTCGTTTTTACTCTGTATTAAAAATTCTAAAACCAATGTATATTTTTAGATTGATACAGTCATCATCACCGTGAAGCAAAGATTTCACACGAATAAATATAGCCTGTTAGAGAATCTTTATAATGGAAATGAAATCAGTTTTATTTGTATTAAAAATGAAAAGACAACAGCATACTTTGTGTAAATATTCTTGAACAGTTGTCGTCCTGACTGGTGTTTATCAAAAAATGCCTTGAAATGTTTTAGTCAGTAGAAACAAAATAAATTTGAGTTGAATTACATTATTTTTACAACTTTTACTTTTACTTTTGTAACATTCTAGATGATAATTAAAAGAAGTAACTGCTGATTAAATTATTTGATAATAAATTATGTAATTTTATTTCAACTCATTTATTAAAGTTGCTTTTCCATTTTAAGGTTACACCATTTTATTTTTATGTGACAGGATCACGAACTACAAATACATTCAACAACAAAAAAGCAAAGAAAGTTCGATTAAGAAACTTTATTGATGTAGCCAAGAGTGCATTATAGTACGGTGACTATGAATGTTCGCTGATGTCGACATCAACATTAAGCTCCACGACCTGAAATAAACCAACAAACATCACATTAAAATAATTACACTACCAGTATGGTGCATGCTTAACACAGGGGAGAAGGCTGATTGTCGTCTCAAGTCTGTAGTATGAAAGTACTAAGTATGAACTCGGTCAAATGAGTTTAACAGCAGACATGTAGTTTGCTTACCTTTGTGTGAGACACGACTGTGTGGTCCATCAGTAACATCAATAGTATTTGCCTCCATGACCACCACCGAATCCTCCAAAACCTCCGCCAAGACCTAGACCACCGCCTAGGAGGCCAATGCCGCCGATGCCGCCGATGCCGCCGCCGATGCCGCCGCCAAAGCCTCCGATTCCTCCGTAACCACCATAGCCTCCATAGCCGCCATAGCCTCCATAGCCACCATAGCCTCCATAGTTACCATAGCCGTATTTAGGAATAACGAGGATCTTCGCGATCTTAGGTGGGTAGTAGAAGCTAGCGAGGCTGGTAGCCACCAGGCAGAACAGCAGCAAAGCGACGGCAGCCTTCATTCTGTAGCAAAAATATCTCAACTAAACTATAGATGGAACCATCTTAAATTAATCCAAACTGATTCATATTTTTAAACTATAGTTCAAAGTCAAAAGCCCAATTCAGTAAAGAGATAAACGATAGAAGGAGAACGCATTATTATTTAGGTAAAAGGGTAGAAATCAAAAGATAGAGAGAATAAAAGAAAGAGGAAGAAAACTAAAACCTAATGAGCAGGAACAGAAGAACTGAATCTATGATAAAACCACATATTTAAATAGCAAACAGTGAAAAGATGTTTAGTTACCTACCTTGAATGTCGGATGTGTTTGATATTCAAACGCTTAGAGGTCAGGTACAGAAGGCGGCCCGCTTTTCGTCTTATATACTCGTGCTTTGTAGCCGTAGGAATCATCTCAGTCAGATTTTGTGACTTTTATGGAAGAAAGTTGAGAAACCAAGATCGTAAAACTGTGTCGGACCCATTAATCAATATTATTCAGACTTATCATTACAAGGTCTAATAGGAAGTATTTTTAAGGCCTAGAAGTTGTCCAGTACACGCTCACAGGGACAGCTAAGGTCATGAGATGTTTTATTATGCAGCAACAAAGGGTCGTGCTTTAAATTTTGTCAAAAAGAACAAACAAAAAAGAAA
Source organism: Pomacea canaliculata (assembly GCF_003073045.1). NCBI lineage: Eukaryota > Metazoa > Mollusca > Gastropoda > Architaenioglossa > Ampullariidae > Pomacea > Pomacea canaliculata. The sequence continues at coordinate 12,158,168 of NC_037601.1, forward strand.
ACCACAACAAAACAAATACATCAAATAAAAGATGTAGAGAAAAATTGAAATAATTAACTACTTAACATATTAATAGTCCCAAAAATTCTTACAAGTAGGCGTGATAATAATACACAATCCTTTTTCTTGAGTACTCATATATTTTACATATGCTATTAGAGACATTGTAAATGTCAGCTTGTTATCGGTTGTTTTTCCATTTTTGTCAACAAAGACTAGACGGCAACATACCTACTAAAAAAATGGATAGAACTCTCCTATCCTTGAGATGAAGAAACTAACTCATTTGTTCACCAAAACCTATCAAGGTGGGCAAAATCAACATCACTTAATAATAATAATAATAATAATAATAATAATAATAATAATAATAATAATAATAATAATAATAATAATAATAATAATAATAATAATAATAATAATAATAATAATGCCCAGCATACCTTCTTTATAAATTTCTGAGAGTAAAGAACTCTCTACATGTCTCGTGCTTAAAGTGAACATCAAACGAGAAAATGTCCCTCGTCCGTTCTCGCATTCAGTACAAAATGTCTGTGCTATGTTTTAATTTATTTGCTGGTTCCTGCCCTAACTATTTCTTTGAACTTCTCTTTCCTTGCGTGTCAGCCAGACACCTACGACCTTCGTCTAACAACCGCCTCTAAATTATTGTCAAAAAACACTAACATATAGTCACAGGATTTTTTGAGTTACCGTGAAATAAAACAATAGAACTCTCTTCGTTCCATGTCCCTCACCTACCCACTATAAAATCCTTGAGGTGTGCACTGAAAACTCACCTCTTCTTCCCTCATTAGTCTTAAAAATGTCCACACAATGCAAGTCCTTTTTACACCCTTCCCCGCTTTTCTACTTATCGCTACATCCCTGGTCGTCATTGCAAAATCACAATACTCTCAGTGCCTGGTTATCCTTTCCTCGTTTATACTTTGTTTGGTTTTTGTTCTTCTATCTGTCGCATGTTGCCCATGTCTTGTTCTTGTTGCAATACGTGCATGCTCCTTACGAATGTGCGCTATGCAAACCTAGGGTTTATTATTATTATTGTTATTATTGCTATTAGTATCATTGTTGTTATTAGTATTACTGTTATTATTAGTATTTCAGTACATCAACATAAGTACAAGAAATTTGTATAGTCGTGAACACTATTATTTCTTTGAACAATTATTAAAAAAGGGTTTAAAAAAAGTCTTATCGTGAAACTATTTATAAAATTTATTTTTATAAAGCTCTAGAGTTATTGGTAGTAAACAAGAGAAAGCATATTAGAGCAAGCATAGGTTGTTTTTTTCTTTCTTTCTCACGTGAGCCAGTATACACTTGTACATTTACTAACAGGTTCTCTAAAATTATTTATTACACATTGATCGACAAGTAGAATGTTATTGTAATTTATCACACCCCTTTTGTTACTGATTTCTTCAACTGATGTATTATTATTAAGACTGTAACTCTAAACTTTTTGACAGAGTGAAATGGGTAAACTATGTTATTGTTTAATATTTACTTAAGTAGCAGGTATTTGTTCTCGAAACAAAGGTACACCATCATCATCGGGCACAAAACAACATCTATGACTTCACAAATGTTAACGGATGCGCCAAAGGAACAAGGTCCTAGATGTTCACATAGACGTTCACTGTACAACGTACACTGGACAACGTGTCTTTAACGTCTTCCTGTTCGTGTAAAAAAAAATAGATCGCAACCCCGTGCCATAAAAGTGACAGAAAGTGATTGAGATAACCCCTGCGGCTACAAAACACAATAATATAAATTAAATAGCAGACGGCCTCCTGCACTTGACCTCTAAGACATTAAAAAATATTAAACAAGAGGAATTTGTAATTAAATTCACGTGTCACATCAAGTTCAGTATTAATATAATTTTATATGATAAAATTATTATCGTTGTTACAATGCTAACAGTTTGTTCTTATTTGAGTTATTTACTTATTAATTTTTTTTCATGTCTTATATGATTGCAAGGGTTTAAGACACTTTGGATCAGTGTTTTGATAATTGCCTTCGATACTTTCATGACCAACACTGTTAAGGCCACTGGTCTAAAGTCATTGAGATACTGTTTCTACCTTCAGGCTGCTAATTGACTTCTCCATTCACCACTTAAAGTGAAATCGACTATGCCACTTCCCATAGTAAATGTCGTAACCAAACAAAGTGTACTCATACCTCTTAAGCAACAAAAAATTCGAAAAATTATAAACACTGATATTTCTTTGAAAAATCAGTTAAAGAAGAAGTTTTTTTTAAAGAAGACATATGAAACTATTTACAAAATTTACCTTCATTTTAAATAGAGCGTCATTGTTACTGATATAAGAAAACATAGACTAATCTTAAAAGTTTTTTCTTTTACATTTGTCAGTAAGGACTTGTATATATATATACAATTGATTCTTATCTTTGACTAACAGGCTATTTAAAAGGTAAAATTTACACATTTATCGAAAATAACTAGTTAGTGTTGCAATTCAAATTCCTGTTGATTACTGATCTCATCCACTGTTGTGTTCTTATTACGACTGCAATTGTAAAATTGTCTTTTAAAATGGGTTAAATTGGGTAAAATATACTATGGTTAGTATTTACTTCAGAAGCATCTGTCTGCATTTGAGACAAACGTGCAATATTATCATCGGCGAGGTAAGACCACAGAAAACTTATGACGCATGCGCCTATGTCACGTGGTCCTACCTGTCCCCGTCAGCGTACATTTGCCAACGTGTCATTCACCTCTTTCTGTCTTTGCATATACATACCATGACACCTTTCAGCAGTAAGACTTAAAAATTGATTAATTGGTCTGACCTCAGTTTAAAAGTCTTGGTTTCTCAACACCGCGTCATTAAAGTCACAACATCTGACAAAGATAACCCCTAGGGCTACTCGACGCAACTATATAAGTAGAGGAGCAGACAGAATCCTTTACCAGACCTCCAAGCATTTGGAAAACATCATACAAGATCGACCTGAAAGGTATGATAACTATATGTACTTCTATCATATTTTACTGTTATTATTGCAAAATATTTCGATGTTGTTTTACTCTTTAATTGTTTAGTCGTCTTTTGTTTTCTTCCCTTTGACCTACCCCACAATGCATTGTACTTCGATCGTTTCTGTCTTCATGGAAGTAGGCTTATGACGTCTAACGTTTGAAAACAAAGTTAATTTGTCTTAACATAAGCTACAATTACCTTTTATAATTTAAGACATTTCTGCTTCAGAATGAAGGTTTCCGCTGTCATTGTGCTGTTCTGCTTGGTGGCTACCAGCCTCGCTAGCTTCTACTACCCACCTAAGATCGCTAAGGTCATCGTCATTCCTAAATACGGCTATGGAAACTATGGTGGCTATGGAGGCTACGGAGGCTACGGAGGCTATGGAGGCTATGGTGGTTACGGAGGAATCGGCGGCTTTGGCGGCGGCTTCGGCGGCGGCATCGGCGGCGGCATCGGCGGCATCGGCGGTATTGGCCTCCTAGGCGGTGGTCTAGGTCTTGGAGGAGGTTTTGGAGGATTCGGTGGTGGTCATGGAGGCAAATACTATTGATATTACTGATGGATCACACAGTCGTGTCTCACACACAAGGTAAGCAAACTACGTGTCTGCTGTAAGTTTTTTTTGACCGTGTGCATACTTAGTACTTTCAGACTACAGACTTGAGACGGCAATCAGCCTCTTCTCCCCTAGGTTAAGCGTGAACGATGCTGCTAATGTAATTATTTTAATGTAAAGTTTGTTGGTTTATTTCAGGTCTTGGAGCTTAATGTTGATGTCGACATCAGCGAACATTCATAGTTACCGTACTATAATGCACTCTTGGCTACATCAATAAAGTTTCTTGAACGCATTTTCTTTGCTTTCTTGTTATTGACTGTATTTGTAGTTTGTGAGCCTTTCACAGGAAAATAAAATAGTGTAACATTAAAATGGAAGACTAACTTTAATAAATGAATTGAAATAAAATTACATCATTTATTAACAAACAATTTAATCTGCAGTTACTTCTTGTAATTAATCACGTAGAATGTTACAGTAAAAGTTGTAAAAATAATGTAATTTAAGTCAAATTTATTTGATTTCTACTGACTAGAATTTTTTTAGGCATTGTTTGATAAACAGCAGTCAGGACTAACCCTGTTCAAGAATCTTTACACAACGTATGTTGTTCTCTTTTCTTTTTTAATACAAATAAAACTGATTTCTATTATCAAGATTCTCTAACAGGCTATATTTACTCGTGTGAAATCTTTGCTTTACGGTGATGATGACTGTATCAATCTAGAAATATATGCTGGTTTTAGAATTTTTAATATAGAGTAAAAACGAAGTAAAATCCATTTAAAAGGTATCAATAAAATTGATTGATTGACTAACTAAAAAGTAATGTCTATAAACCTAAGCCATATTTCCTTTGTTTTCATCTTTCGCTACTACGATAAAGAATCAAACAGGTAGCCAGCCTTATTCTATATGTGTTCAAAACATTCCTATGAACAGATCCTGTCCACAAGAACTAAACCGTTTAATAACAATTCGGTCAACGCTTATAGTTTTTATTACTTAATAGAAGAAATTGCAAAAAGCTTGAACATATATCTCACCTAAAAGCAGGAAGTCAAATGCATAATAGAGATAATACAGAAATAGAACAGTTAAATGATGTACAGTTGCCGCACCTTGTATATCGGACATTTTTGCTGTTTTCCAAATACTTGGAGGGGAGGTTCAGGATCTGGTCTAATCATGGACGTATAGATAAGTGGACTGCTGTCTGTCTGCCAAGACCAACGTTTAGCCTCTAGCGAAGTGATCTGCTGTTAGTCTCAGCGAGCCTAAACAAAGAATGTGAATAAACCGGAAACTTTGTCGTCTAATGCCTCGTTTTAGCAGTTAACTGGAAAAAAATCGTCTGTCAGCAGTCCAGTAATACAAGTTAATGTTTTATTCGTCTTCTCATACAGTCGCTATTCGTAGCCGTATGGGTTACATCAATCAGTTTTGTCACTTTAATGACACGAAGTGAAGAAACCACGATCTTTATTTTTATGTGCCTGCCCATCAATTAATTTTTGTCAGCAAGAGTGTTGAAAGGTCTAGTATTGCACAAACAGAAAGAGGAGAAAGATACGTTAATCAATGTATTTTTACGGTGATATCTAGAGCCACGATACATTTGTCACTTAATAGGTTTGATGGAGGTTTTCTAGTACATCAAGCTGAACGCACAAGAATACAACAGAGTAATGGTTAACGAGAAGATATTAGAAAATTGTTTATTGTGCTCAACTCAGCCCGGTGAGAAAAACGATTTGAGAAACGATTTTACAAGTACGGTTCTCATAAAATAGTTTGGTTGATAAACTATTTTAAACAGTACCGAACAGCAGAAAAAATAGTTTTAGTATTCAGAGTTATCATAAGAGATGTTAACCCTCACAATCACCCACATTGCTGATAAATTGGAAATATTTTTTAATAACCTGTTAGTCACAAATACGAAGTTAAACATTTAAAATAGAAAAGCGTTTGATTATAAATCTTTTAGAAATAAAGTGCTTTTTTTCCCTCTAATATAACTCAATTATGCTCCTAAGCGACTCCTTCGCGCTACCCACCCCTCATCCACATCGTGTTTCTTTTCTTCTCTCTCTCCGCTTCATCAAGCAATATGACTAACGTAGCCGCAGTTGCTTCCGAAAGTATCTGGTCGTCGATGTCGCCTGCTACATTGTTGACTACCCATAATGCACTGTGCGGGTGACGTCACCTCTCAAGACACTTGTCTCCGCAGATGACAATGAAGTGATTTGTAGGTGAATCGACTTGAAGAGGCACAAGTGCAGAGTAAAGTCACTGTGAGAGTTATAAAGATGGCGGAGAAGACCGTTGTTTATTCCCGATCACTCGACCTTTAGAGAAACTGCTTTTACTCTTATATGTGACGTCTTTCTTTGCTTCAAGTGACGTGGAACAAATGACGCACACAATACGTCAGACACAGGACACCAATCGTTCAAACTGCAGGGGTCTCAAACATTTTTGTGCGGCCCGCGGCCACGTCCGCGGTGTATATGTATGTTGTGCTTGGTGATTAACTCCCGCGGTGAAAATTACCCCCGTTCACAAGCGAAATGAAAATAACACAAGGGAGGGACCGCATCAAATCATTCAGATGCAAGCTGACTTTGTGGGCCACTCAGCTGGCAGATGGAAACCTGGCTCATTTCTCTTTTCTACAGAGCATAACGGTTGAACCACAGCGCCTGAAAGACTACGTAGACATCCTCTCCAGACTACTGGAAGATTTTGAACACCGATTTCAGCAATTCACTGCTCTCCAACCACAGTTTTTCCTTGTTGCCACTCCGTTCGCAGTTGATGTGAAAAACGTTCCAGGAAGTCCAGATGGAACTACTGGACCTGCAGTGTGACACTGTTCAGAAGCAAAAATACGTTGATGTTGGAGTTCCAGATTTCTACCAGTGTCTTCCTAGAGAGAATTTTCCAAACTTATTCTGCACAGCTGCTAGAATTCTAGCGATGTTTAGGAGTACGTACGTTTGCGAACAGTTTTGCTCCAGAATGAAGATCAACAAAACAGCATTACCATCAAGACTGACTGATGAGCATCTGAGAGCAACCTTGCGGCTTGCCACTACACGCGACTTCAGGCCTAACGTCGATGGTCTGGTCTCTGCCAAACGATCTCAGCTGAGTGGACAAAAACATGAGTGACGAGCCATCTGCAGTAGGCCTAGTAATTATAGTTGGTTTTTTGGGGGGAACTACAGTTTTTGCTTTTTTATTAGTGACAGAGACAACGTCAACTTATTTTAATAAACTAAACTGCCTGTGCATGTAATAAACTACACTAAATGTAATTAATAATTATAAAAACTTTATTTTAGCATTTAACTGCAGTGACAGTAGTGTTCGTAAAATTTAATGAAAAAACATTTTCTTTTCGTGGTGCGGCCCGCTGACTGGCTACTACTTTACACTGCGGCCCACATGCTAATATGAGTTTGAGACCCCTGGTTCAAAGGGTTTTTTCACATGCTACAACAGCCTCCCTGCACTTAGCTTATAATTTATTTTGCTCCGCTTAATCAAAGGAAAATGAATCTGCTTAGCAGAAGTAGCTGCATGGCGAGTACAATAATTATACTCTGTCAAACTTGTTTATATATATACCTCCAGTCATGCTAGATTTCTTCTCCATATTCTTCCTTTATGGTAAACCATTTTCCTCCATTTTTAACTGATGTTTAATTAGGCAATGCATTTATAGTGTGTGAAAAGGAAGAGTTATTAATGAAATCTATAATACCAAGAAATTAATGAAATCACACAAATAAGATTCTAACATATTTATTAAATATAGACATGATGAAATGCTGAGAAAAAGATATAATAACAGTAATGCGGACAATGTTATACCATCTTGGTTGCATACAGGTCGGTTTAACTATTTTTTTCCACGATGCACGCACACCCTGTGAGTCTTCCAAAATACTTTGGTTCAAGAGATCCAATTTTCTCCTTATCTGTTCAATTCTGTCTTGCATGGGTCTCCTCATCAGAATGGTATACACGACCTGATGGCTGTCTCGCATGCGGTGTAAGAGATGCTGCATGGTGCGTCAAGACGACAAAGCATAGTTTTCCTGCCTGAGGCTTGAACCCAATGACAAACAGAAAGGTTAAGACTTGCACCACGCCTTCAATCTTGTTCATGTCCAGCAGACCACGGAACTCATCCTCCATGTCCTTGAAATACTTCTGCAAATTATCACTCGTTTCCATCAAAATTACCTCAAATAGGATATTATCATACACAGTACTAATGAAGTGTCTTGCCACTGGCACAACATGTGCATGTTAACAAATGATCTTTTCACTGCAGTTTTACATACACTGCATAAAAGTAAAATTTACTGTTGGTATGAGCTATATTAAATCACAAAAAGCACCTAAAGCTTTCTTACATATGCCACATTAATCAAGTTTCACATCACTATGAGTCAACATGTGCTTTTCTTTTAGATTATCTGATCTTTTAAGGGCAGCTTTACATACACTGAACTGGTGAGGTTTCCAATCCCTGTGTGTTAACATTTGTCCTTTTAGGCTACCTGTTTTAAAAGCTACATTGCATACACTGAGCTGGTGAGGTCTCTAATCTCTGTGAGTCAACATGTGCCTACTTAGTATATCCGATTTTTTAAAAGATGCATGACATACACTACACTTGTACGGTTTCAAATCACTGTGAATCACTATGTGCTTTTTTTTAGGTAATCTTATGTTTTGAAATCCAAAGGACATGCAGTACAAGAGTGATTTATTGCTTCACTGTGAGTCACCAGGTGCTTTTTTAAATGACATGACAACTTAAATGAAGCTTTACACAAACTGCATTGGTAAGGTTTCACATCACTGTGAGTCACCATGTGCTTTTTAAAATAATCTGACAACTTAAATGAAGCTTTACACAAACTGCATTGGAAAGGTTTCACATCACTGTGAGTCACCATGTGCTTTTTTAAATGACATGACAACTTAAATGAAGCTTTACACAAACTGCATTGGTAAGGTTTCACATCACTGTGAGTCACCATGTGCTTTTTAAAATAATCTGACAACTTAAATGAAGCTTTACACAAACTGCATTGGTAAGGTTTCACATCACTGTGAGTCACCATGTGCTTTTTAAAATAATCTGACAACTTAAATGAAGCTTTACACAAACTGCATTCGTAAGGTTTCACATCACTGTGAGTCACCATGTGCTGTTTTAAATGCTTTGACAACTTAAATGAAGCTTTACACAAACTGCATTGGTAAGGTTTCACATCACTGTGAGTCTCCATGTGCTGTTTTAAATGACATGACAACTTAAATGAAGCTTTACACAAACTGCATTGGTAAGGTTTCACATCACTGTGAGTCACCATGTGCTGTTTTAAATGCTTTGACAACTTAAATGAAGCTTTACACAAACTGCATCGGTAAGGTTTCAAATCACTGTGAATAACCATATGCCTTTTAAGGTGCTCTAATCCTTTGAAGGCTACATGACATACATTACACTGGTGAGGTCTCTCATCAGCGTGGTGAGATTTCTTATTATTGTTAGTTTCCTTGTGCTGTTTTAAAGTATCTACTCTTTGTAACACAACGCTACATGGAGTACAATTGTAAGCTTTAAAATTAGAGTGGATCTTCATATGTTTCTTGAGTAGGGTTGAAAAACTGAACGAACATAAACACACTTGGCACTGATAAGGTTTCTGCTTTTTTAGGAAATCTAATCTTTGGAAAGCCAAAGGAAATGCAGTACAAGAGTGATTTTTTGATTCACGGTGAGTCACCATGTGCCTTTTTAAGCAAGTTGAGAACTTAAATGAAGCTTTACACAAACTGCATCGGTAAGGTTTAACATCACTGTGAGACACCATGTGCTTTTTTAGGACATCTGATCTTTTGAAAGCTACATGACATACATTACACTGGTGAGGTCTCTCATCACCATGGTGATTACTGTTAGTTTCCTTGTGCTGTTTTAAAGTATCTACTCTTTCCAACACAACGCTACATGGAGTACAATTGTAAGCTCTAAAATTAGAGTGGATCATCATATGTTTCTTGAGTAGGGTTGAAAAACTGAAACAACATAAACACACTTGGCACTGATAAGGTTTGGCATCACTTCTACTTTCTGTTGCAGAATCAATGGTGACTTCAGTAACAGTTTTTTGTCTCTGATTTTGATTTTCTTTCTTAATATCTGTCACCTCAGGAATTATAAGACTAGCAGAATTCATTTCTTGAATATTTTCATCATTGTCATGCTGCCACACTGCATGCTGACCAGGCCATCCTGTCTCAGTCTTCACTATGTGACTATGATCTTGTTCTTCTTGCTTAAATACAAGATACTCTTCTGTCTTTGCAGAATGCACTGAATCCTGTTCAGTCTTAATTAAACAGGTGATATCTTGACATTGGTACATGCACTCCACTTTCACAGCACTCTCATGACTAGAATCTGACTGCTCAATGTGTACAGCATACTCAGGTTTTATGTGATGAAGTTCTTCACCAGGAACTTGCCCTGTTTTAATACAATAAATAGCATCCTGAGAGTTTAGCTCCAGTTTTACAGCATCCTCATGTTTCCAGTTTGATTGAGGAATATGCTTAGCAAGCTCAGGTTTTATGTAAGCTGGACCAGAAATGCTTTCAAGCTGTACACAGCTAATTTGTGAGCAATTTGTCATATTTGTAGAACAACAAAATGTGCTTTCTGCCTCAAGCATTACATTACCATTTAGTTCTTCTTGTAGATCAGCTACAGACCTTGGTTCAGTATTTATGCTGTGTAAACATGAGACCTGGACTTAATTGATTATGGCAGACATAGCTTCCTCTTCTAAGATTACATTCAATTTTTCTTCTTTAATTGTTAAAGTGCTATCTGACTGAAACTGCACACGTCTTCAGCTCCTTCATCTCCTGAGACTCAGTCCCAGTTGCTTTAACAAAAACCTGCAATATTACAATGTAACAATATATTAGTTACATCTTACATATTTTCCCTTTTGTTGATTTTTTGTGTGGATAAATCTTCTTAAATATACAGTTGCATATGTTAAAGTCAAAATACCACGCAGTCATTTTTTTCAAAACCAGTTGGATACTGAAAACCTTATTGCTACTCCATGATTATTTTTTATGACTTATTAGGAAATATTGATTTCCATTAAAAAAATTGTCTTTATTTTGGTGTTCAGGCATGACAGTTATATTGACATTACAAGATAAGATTTCATAACCAAACCAACTGCATATTCATTAAACCAACAGAAAGGGGATTTTGTAATGGCAGTCTGTGAATAGGCATGAACAATATTCATCATATCTGAAAATGAGATTTCTTCATTCATATTTCAATTCACAGTGCATACTGAATTGTAGTATTTAATTGTAAATGGCAAATGTAATTAATGTATACATCTGAAAACTTTCTGATACCATAGATATATATTGATAAATTTATATTTTTAACTGTATATATTGATAATAATTTAGTGCATAAAGCAATATTAGGTTGTAAAATTTAAGATATATTTTACTAATTACTGTTTTATGCCAATACATTATTACTACATACTGCTGCTGCTGCTGCTACTGCTGCTGCAGTTTTAATGCCGCGGTTCTCAAACGGTGGGGCTTACACGTGCTTACAAGGGGGGCGCGAAGTTGGCCATTTTTTTTTTTTTTTAAGTTTCTTATACCGGTATTAGTGAAATTAGCTTACATTGCGCGCGGACGTACCTTTGTTCGTCAGGGGGCCGTCACAAGCAAAAGGTTGATAACCGCTGTTTTAATGGTTTACAGTCTTAACAAAGGGAGATCATTTTCTGGTAACCTGCATGTTTTAATCTTTTAAAAAAATTAATTTTGTTGAAGGCTGTGTACGTGTGTGTTCATTTGTTACATTTAGGTTAGCCTTTGGATTTGTGTTTAGGTAGAATGAAAACCCCTGGTTGAGTCAAAGTCTAAATACAAGATTGGAATGTTTTTCTGACCTGATAATCGAGGCGGTTTCAGTTCAGGAAAAGGCGGTAATTTCACGATTGACCACTTCTGCGAAGGCAGCACGTCTTATTGTCAAAGCTACACGGACAGTCCGCTGAAAGTTCGGAGGAGAGTTTCACAGCTGAGCCAGAAGTTGGTATACAGTCGTCCATACGATCCTGCGATGCAAGATGCTAGGAACTTAGAGATCATTTGCTTTCATGTCAGTCGTTGATCAGAACGTTCTTTTCAAATAACGGTAGTACGTCATAGGTCAGTCGGGTGCATTGAATAGAAGGGAGGGAGGGTTGGGTAGGGTCCATTGTACACAGAGGAGTCGTGCATTTTGTGGTTTTGTCCACTTGCTGTTGGTACCGTGAGGGCTCAGTAGACAGACTAATGTGGATTAAGTCCCCTGCTACCAGTAGCAGCAGTAACAGTGTATTACATGTGTTTAGTTTTGCACAAAGTTGTGGAGAGTGTCACATACGTTTTCCGATGGACGCACCACCTTAGTAGCTAAGCTCCCTTTACAAAGTCCATTTGTTCTGCAATGAAGAGTTATCGCTTCTGTGTCACTTGAGCAGTTCGTGTACAAAATACTGCAGTTAGTTCGACATTCATTATTTATGAAGAGCCACACACCAACTTCCTTATTCTTTCCATAGACTTTGCGAGAGAGAACAGCATATTGCAGTTAAAAACCAGGCTGTTGAAGACGCGAATCGGGTTTTTCGGGACAAATCTATGTTTCACTGAAGCAGATCTAATACTGAGGAGACTCTGAAGTCATGATGAGGCTTAGAAGCGGCTGATTTTTTCTTGTTTACCAGAAACCGTAAGTTGAAGAAAAGTAATGCAGGCAGTGGAGGTTGGGTCAGTAAAAGGGAATGAACAAATATTTTGCTTTAAGAGTTGCCAAACAAAGCTTACAGAAAACATTTTACAATGCTAAGCTGGTTTTTCTCCTTATAATGTGAGATTAATAGAGCTCTCATCACCATGAAGCAAAGATTTCACACGCGGAAATATGTTAGAGAATCTTTATAATGGAGATGATGTCGGTTTGTTTATATTAATAAAGAAATGAGAACAGCATACGTTGTGTAATCTTGAACTGTTGTCGTCCAGACTGCTTTTTATCGAAAAATGACTAAATATGTTTTAGTCAGTGGAAATGAAATAAATTTGAGTTAAATTACATTATTTTTGCAACTTTTACTAAAACATTCGAGGTTACTAATTTAAAAAAGTAACTGCTCATTGATTATTTGATAATGAATTCTATAATTTTATTTTAAGTCATTTCTTAAAGTTGCTTTTCCATTATAATGTTACACTATTTTATTTTCCTGTGAAAGGCTCACAAACTACAAATACAGTCAATAACAAGAAAGCAAAGAAAATGCGTTCAAGAAACTTTATTGATGTAGCCAAGAGTGCATTATAGTACGGTGACTATGAATATTCGCTGATGTCGACATCAACATTAAGCTCCAAGACCTGAAATAAACCAACAAACTTTACATTAAAATAATTATATTAGCAGCATCGTTCACGCTTAACCTAGGGAAGAAGAGGCTGATTGCCGTCTCAAGTCTGTAGTCTAAAAGTACTAAGTATGCACTCGGTCAAAAAAAACTTACAGCAGACACGTAGTTTGCTTACCTGGTGTGTGAGACACGACTGTGTGATCCATCAGTAATATCAATAGTATTTGCCTCCATGACACCACCAATCCTCCAAAACCTCCTCCAAGACCTAGACCACCGCCTAGGAGGCCAATACCGCCGATGCCGCCGATGCCGCCGCCGATGCCGCCGCCGAAGCCGCCGCCAAAGCTCCGATTCCTCCATAACCACCGTAGCCTCCATAGCCTCCGTAGCCTCCATAGCCTCCATAGCCTCCATAGCTTCCATAGCCGTATTTAGGAATGACGAGGATCTTCGCGATCTTAGGTGGGTAGTAGAAGCTAGCGAGGCTGGTAGCCACCAAGCAGAACAGCACAATGACAGAGGAAACCTTCATTCTGAAGCAGAAATGTCTAAAATTATAAAAAGGTAAGTGTAGTTTATGTTAAGACAAATTAACTTTATTTTCAAACGTTACGCGTCACAAGCCTACTTCAATGAAGACAGAAACGATAGAAGTACAATGCATTGTGAGGTAGGTCAAAGATACGAAAACAAAAGACGACTAAACAATTAAAGAGTACAACATCGAAGTATTTTGCAAGAATAACAGTAAAATATGATAGAAGTACATATAGTTATCATACCTTTCAGGTCGATTTTGTATGATGTTTTCCAACTGATTGGAGGTCAGGTAAAGGATTGTGTCTGCTCCTCTACTTATATAGTTGTGTCGAGTAGCCCTAAGGGTTATCTCTATCAGATGTTGTGACTTTAATGGCGCGGTGTTGAGAAACCAAGATTAGTAAACTGGTGACAGACCCATTAATCAATATTTTAGTCTTTCTGCTGAAAGGTGTCATGGTATGTAGATGCATAGAGAGAAAGAAGTGAATGACACGTTGGCAAATGTACGCTCACGGGGACAGGTAGGACCACGTGACATAAGCGCATGCGTCATTGGTTTTCTGTGGTCTTACCTCGCATATGATAATATTGCACGTTTGTCTCAAGTGCAGACGGATGCTTCTGAAGTATATACTAAACAATAACATATTTTACCTAATTCAATCATTTAAGATGCCGATTTTCAATTCCAGTCCTAATGAGAACAGAACAGTCGAAGAAATCAGTAATCAACAGGAATTTGAAAACTAACACTAGCTAGTTACTTTCGATAAATGTGTAATTTTACTTTTTAAATAACCTGTTAGTCACAGATAACATAAAATTGTAAATTTACAAGTCTGTACTGACAAATGTAAAAGAAAAAATTTCTAAGATTAGTATATGTTTTTTTCTATACCAATATAAAATGACGCTTTATTTAAAATGAAGATAAATTTTGTAAATAGTTTCATGATATTTAAGTCCTTTTAAAAGTCTCATTCTTTCACTTATTTTATAAAGAAATAGTAGTGTTTATGAATTTTTGAAACTGTTGTTGCTTAAAAGGTGTGAGTGCAATCCATTTGGTGATGACATTAATTATGGTTAGTGGCATAGCCGATTGCACTTGATGATGATGATGATGATGATGTTTATTTATAATGCGCAGGCATCTATTCAAAAGAATGCTCATTGCGCAGCAAAGACAAAATAAATAAAAAAATAATAATATTAGATGTTTAATTGGCGCTTTTCCCAAGTCGGCTCAACGCGCTTTACCAATCCGACAAGCATGTATAACACACACACACACACATTGAAATGCACACATGCAGTCCCCGCCCCCAATCTATACACACACGCACGCAACTATAATAGAGAAAAGTGTTGGTAGCTGGGAGTTGTTAATGGAGAAGTTAATTAGCAGTTTGAGGCTAGAAACCCCAAAAGCGAGGACATCTGTTATTTAAATATACCACCACCTGAACATCCATTATAAAAACACTAGTTTATCAGGATCCTTATGAATTTTTTAAGAACTGCTTTTAAGACTAATATTTATAACTCTGGTTTTTCCCTATTTCTATGGACGCGCTCGCGTGTGTGTGTAAGAGAGAGAGAGTGTAGGTGTGTTTGTGCTTGTCTGAGTGAATTGAACATTACTCGCGAAGCTACTTTTCTTGATATCAACGCCAAATGTGTTTGGTGGGTAGAAATAGACATATATACACGCAACTGTATTCTTCTCCACGCAAGATGCAGATATATTGATGACAGTTGAGCTAAGAGTCTGACTTCCAGATATCACCAATTAACTGTATTAATTTCAATCGACGAGAACTTGTAATTTCTGGATTGTTTTAAAAGTCAAAAGGGGTCTGAACTTTCTGGTCTTCTCGAAAGAAATACAATATAAGAAAACCATTTTCTTCAATAATAAAACTTACATAAGGATGCTTAACACGGGTTCTGCCCATGACAAGAAACTGGTTAATAGAGAGGTCCTGAATGCTGTGTCAAGGCCAGGATGAGATATAACACTAAAATAAAAAATTTTAATTAAAAAAAGCTGCATAGCATCGAAATTTTGTAAGATTTTTGTATCTTACCTTATTAGGAAAACAACAGCGACGACAGAAAAGTGTTAATGCATGTAATGTACAGTACAGGCAGAATAAATCTTTAAAATGTAACTTTCTCCTTTCTAAAGAAAAATTAAGCGAGTGTTGCATCAACATGTTCGTGACAGTGATCACGTACTGTTCTATGAAAAGGGTTTCTCCCACTTACATCCACTGTAGTTGTCTGAAATGGTCTCTTTACCAAGTATTTCCGTCAGTAATTGATTTAAAATTGGCTTTAGTTGAAAAACTAATAATTGTTAGCCAGTATGATTTTCTTTTCGTCATTCCCTCTCTTCAGGCAGAACTTATATCTGGATGAATAATGCTGTTTCTCTCAGGTAAATTAGAAAAGCTGAAAGTTTTTTTTTTTTTTGTCGACACTGGAGTTCACTGTCTCGTAAAAGCAATCAACTAGCATAGGTGGGTTTGTGAGGTGGTGTCGCGGCTGTGCTCATCAAGGAGTAACAAGGAATAAACTTAACTTTCTAAGGACATCTGTGAAAGTTACGGAAAAGAGACAGATGCTGTGAGAATCAGTGTTGAGTTTGGAATACTTATTCAAATCAAAGCATCTTTTAAAGACAACTTTAAGTACATTGCTCAGGTGTGTTTTTCTCGGAACTTTGAATTATCATGTGCCTTTTTAATGAGCTGATAGCCTACACACAGCTTTCTCACCAATATCAGCTGGTTTTTTAAAAAAAACAACAAAAAACTCTTCCTCTGGTAGAGAAACCACTTTTTTTTATAATGTTTAATACTTGCAATTAAATCAAAATTGCTGCTGTAATATCAAATGTTATTTATCATCAACATAAGGAATGGTAGCATCAAAATTACCTCAAATAGGATATTATCATACACAGCACTAATGAAGTTTCTTGCCACTAGTACCACATGTGCATGTTAACAAATGATCTTTTCACTGCAGTTTTACATACACTGCATAAAAGTAAAAATTACTGTTGATCACTATGAGCTATATTAAATCACACAGGCACCTAAAGCTTTCTTACATATGCCACATTAATCAAGTTTCACATCACTGTGATTCAACATGTGCTTTTCTTTTAGTTGATCTGATCTTTTATGGGCAGCTTTACATACACTGAACTGGTGAGGTTTACTAACCCTGTGAATTATCATTTGTCATTTTAGGCTACCTAATGTTTTAAAAGCTACATTGCATATACTGTGCTGGTGAGGTCTCTAATCTCTGTGAGTCAACATGTGCCGACTTAGTTTATCCCTTCTTTTAAAAGATGCATCACATACACTACACTTGTAAGGTTTCAAATCACTGTGAGTCACCATGTGCTTTTTTAGGTGATCTAATCTTTTGAAAGCCAAAGGACATGCAGTACAAGAGTGATTTTTTACTTTACTATGAGTCAACATGTGCTGTTTTAAATGTTTTGACAACTTAAATGAAGCTTTACACAAACTGCACTGGTAAGGTTTTACATCACTGTGAGTCACCATGTGCTGTTTTAAAAGATCTAACAACTTAAATGAAGCTTTACACAAACTGCATTGGTAAGGTTTCACATCACTGTGAGTCACCATGTGCTGTTTTAAATGATTTGACAACTTAAATGAAGCTTGACACAAACTGCATCGGTAAGGTTTTACATCACTGTGAGTCACCATGTGCTGTTTTAAAAGATCTAACAACTTAAATGAAGCTTTACACAAACTGCATTGGTAAGGTTTCACATCACTGTGAGTCACCATGTGCCTTATTAAACAAGTTGAGAACTTAAATGAAGCTTGACACAAACTGCATCGGTAAGGTTTTATATCACTGTGAGTCACCATGTGCATTTTGAGAGAACTTAATCTTTTGAAAGATACATGACATACATTACACTGGTGAGGTCTCTCATCACTGTGGTGCGATCTCTTATTACTGTTAGTCTCCTTGTGCTGTTTTAAAGTATCTATTCTTTCTAACACAACGCTACATGGAGTACAATTGTAATCTTTAAAATTAGAGTGGATCTTCAAGTGTTTCTTGAGTAGGCTTGAAAAACTGAAAGAACATAAACACACTTGGCACTGATAAGGTTTGGCATCACTTCTACTTCCTGTTGCAGAATCATTGGTGACTTCAGTAACAGTTTTTTTGTCTCTGGTGTTGTTTGATTTTCTTTCTTAATATCTGTCACCTCAGGAATTATAAGACTAGCAGAATTCATTTCTTGAAAATTCTCATCATTGTCATGCTGCCACATTGCATGCTGACCAGGCCATCCTGTCTCAGTCTTCACTATGTGACTATGATCTTGTTCTTCTTGCTTAAATACAAGATGCTCTTCTGTCTTTGCATATTGCACAGGATCCTGCTCAGTCTTAATTAAACAGGTGACATCTTGACATTGGCACTCCACTTTCACAGCACTCTCATGACTAGAATCTGACTGCTCAATGTGTGCAGCATACTCAGGTTTTATGTGATGAAGTTCTTCACCAGGAACTTGCTCAGTTTTAATACAATAAATAGCATCCTGAGAGTTTAGCTCCAGTTTTACAGCATCCTCATGTTTCCAGTTTGATTGAGGAATATGCTTAGCAAGCTCAGGTTTTATGTAAGCTGGACCAGAAATGCTTTTAAGCTGTACACAGCTAATTTGTGAGCAATTTGTCATATTTGTAGAAGAACAAAATGTGCTTTCTGCCTCAAGCATTTCATTACCATTTAGCTCTTCTTGTAGATCAGCTACAGACCTTGGTTCAGTCTTTATGCTGTGTAAACATGAGACCTGGACTTGATTGATTATGGCAGACATAGCTTCCTCTTCTAAGATTACATTCAATTTTTCTTCTTTAATTGTTAAAGTGCTATCTGACTGAAACTGCACAGCTCTTCAGCTCCTTCATCTCCTGAGACTCAGTCCCAGCTGCTTTAACAAAAACCTGCAATATTACAATGTAACAATATATTAGTTACATCTTACATATTTTCCCTTCAACGTCAGTACCGGGGTGAAGCAGGGCTGCATTCTGTCGCCGTTTCCTCTTCATTGGATCATGAAGACTTCCACCGACAGCGAGAGGAGAGGGCTCAGATGGACCATGACTATGACAGCAACAACAGCACTGGAAGACTTTGCTTGATACATTGCCCTGCTGTCACAACCAAGACATGCAGGAAAAAACAAAGGCCTTTCAGAAACAGCTGGAAACCTTGGCTTGAAGGTCAGGTTATGAGAGTCAGAGTCCAAGACAGCATCAAACTAAATGGAGAAGAGATTGAGGAAGTTGACAGTTTCACCTATCTTGGGTCCAAAATGTCAGCGGAGGTGGAGATTCGAGCCGACTGGCGAAAGCCAGTCCTCATCAGGAGCACATGGAAGGCAAAAACATCAGCCAGAGATCAAGCTGTGAGAATCTTCAAGTCAAATGATCAGCACCCTCCTTTACGGATCAGAATTTTGGAAGATGACCAAAACCATCAGTAACAAGCTTGACGTCTTCCAAAACAGATGCCTCAGGCGCATACTTAACATCTTTTCATCCAGGAAGCATTGATCCATGGACTAAAAAAACAACAGGCAATGACATTTTTTTGTTATCAGTTTTTTCAAAACCAGTTGGATACTGAAGATTACAGGCATGACAGTTACATTACAAGATAAGATTCATAAAAAAACCAACTGCATATTCATTAAACCAACAGAAAGGGGATTTTGTAATGGCAGTCTGTGAATAGGCATGAACAATATTCATCATATCTGAAAATGAGATTTCTTCATTCATATTTCAATTCACAGTGCATACTGTATTGTAGTATTTAATTGTAAATGGCCCATGTAATTAATGTATACATCTGAAAACTTTCTGATACCATAGATATATATTGATAAATTTATATTTTTAACTGTATATATTGATAATAATTTAGTGCGTAAAGCAATGTTAGGTTGTAAAATTTAAAATATTTTTTTACTAATTACTGTTTTATGACAATACATTATTACTACATACTGTTGCTATTGGTTTTCAGTCTTAATAAAGGGAGATCATTTTATGGTAATCTGCATGTTTTAATTTTTTTAAAAATTTTATTGCAATACAATACAACTTTATTAATCCGCAAGGGCAATTACAGGTATGATGCAACGCCAGCACACTAGAGGGAAGATTATGTGAGAGATTAAAGGGAATAGATTCTGGCGACATACACACACACATGTGCGCACACACCCACGCATATAGTAACACAGCAACAGGAGGTTCAGTGCTCAGTGGGCACCCGCACAAGGTCACCTCAGGCTGACACATCATCACAGCTAGTGGAATTTAAGAAGTAAATGGCACGCGGAATGAACGAGTTGCGGTAACGGTTCGTTCGACTTACCGGTACAGCGTATCTACGACCAGACCGCAGGAGTGAAAACTCACTCGCCAACACATGACCAGGAAGAGTGCAGGCAGAGTGTGTTTTAATTTGTTACATTTAGGTTAGGCTTTGAATTTGTGTTTAGGTAGAATGAAAACGCCTTGTTGAGTCAAAACCTAAATACAACATTGGAATGTCTTTTTTTCTGACCTGATAATCAAGGCGGCTTCCGTTCAGGCAAGGGCGGTAATTTCACGATTGACCACTTCTGCGAAGGCAGCACGTCTTATTGTCAAAGCTACACGGACAGTCCGCTGAAAGTTCGGAAGAGAGTTTCACAGCTGGGCCAGAAGTTGTTATACAGTTGTCCCTACGATACAGCGAAGCACTCTGGTTAGAACTGTTAGAGACCCTTTGCTTTCATGTCAGTCGTTGATCAGAACGTTCTTTTCAAATAACGGTAGTACGTCATAGGTCGGTCGGGTGCATTGAACAGAAGGGAGAGAGGGTTGGGTAGGGTCCATTGTACACAGGGGAGTCGTGCATTTTGTGGTTGTGTCCACTTGCTGTTGGTACCGTGAAGACTCAGTAGACTGATTAGTGTGGATTAAGTCCCCTGCTACCAGTAGCAGCAGTAACAGTGTATTACACGTGTTTAATGTTGCATAAAGTTGTGGAGAGTGTCTTAATTACTGTCGTCACATACGTTTTCCGATGGACGCACCACCTTACTAGCTAAGCTCCCTTTACGAAGTCCATTTGTTCTGCAATGAAGAGTTATCGCTTCTGTGTCACTTGAGCAGTTCGTGTACAAAATACTGCAGTTAGTTCGACATTCATTATTTATGAAGAGCCACACACCAACTTCCTTATTCTTTCCATAGACTTTTCCAGAGAGAACATTATATTGCAGTTAAAAACCAGGCTGTTGAAGACGCGAATCGGGTTTTTCGGGACACATCTATGTTTCACTGAAGCAGATCTAATACTGAGCAGACTCTGAAGTCATGATGAGGCTTAGAAGCGGCTGATTTTTTCTTGTTTACCAGAAACCGTAAGTTGAAGAAAAGTAATGCAGGCAGTGGAGGTTTGGTCAGTAAAAGGGAATGAACAAATATTTTGCTTTAAGAGTTGCCAAACAAAGCTTACAGAAAACATTTTACAATGCTAAGCTGGTTTTTCTCCTTATAATGTGAGATTAATAGAGCTCTCATCACCATGAAGCAAAGATTTCACACGCGGAAATATGTTAGAGAATTTTTATAATGGAGATGATGTCTGTTTGTTTGTATTAAAAAAGAAAAGAGAACAGCATACGTTGTGTAATCTTGAACTGTTGTCGTCCAGACTGCTGTCTATCAAAAAATGACTAAATATGTTTTAGTCAGTGGAAATGAAATAAATTTGAGTTAAATTACATTATTTTTGCAACTTTTACTAAAACATTCGAGGTTACTAATTTAAAAAAGTAACTGCTCATTGATTATTTGATAATGAATTCTATAATTTTATTTCAAGTCATTTCTTAAAGTTGCTTTTCCATTATAATGTTACACTATTTTATTTTCCTGTGAAAGGCTCACAAACTACAAATACAGTCAATAACAAGAAAGCAAAGAAAATGCGTTCAAGAAACTTTATTGATGTAGCCAAGAGTGCATTATAGTACGGTGACTATGAATATTCGCTGATGTCGACATCAACATTAAGCTCCAAGACCTGAAATAAACCAACAAACTTTACATTAAAATAATTATATTAGCAGCATCGTTCACGCTTAACCTAGGGAAGAAGAGGCTGATTGCCGTCTCAAGTCTGTAGTCTAAAAGTACTAAGTATGCACTCGGTCAAAAAAAACTTACAGCAGACACGTAGTTTGCTTACCTGGTGTGTGAGACACGACTGTGTGATCCATCAGTAATATCAATAGTATTTGCCTCCATGACCACCACCCAATCCTCCAAAACCTCCTCCAAGACCTAGACCACCGCCTAGGAGGCCAATACCGCCGATGCCGCCGATGCCGCCGCCGATGCCGCCGCGAAGCCGCCGCAAAGCCTCCGATTCCTCCATAACCACCGTAGCCTCCATAGCCTCCGTAGCCTCCATAGCCTCCATAGCCTCCATAGCTTCCATAGCCGTATTTAGGAATGACGAGGATCTTCGCGATCTTAGGTGGGTAGTAGAAGCTAGCGAGGCTGGTAGCCACCAAGCAGAACAGCACAATGACAGAGGAAACCTTCATTCTGAAGCAGAAATGTCTAAAATTATAAAAAGGTAAGTGTAGTTTATGTTAAGACAAATTAACTTTATTTTCAAACGTTACGCGTCACAAGCCTACTTCAATGAAGACAGAAACGATAGAAGTACAATGCATTGTGAGGTAGGTCAAAGATACGAAAACAAAAGACGACTAAACAATTAAAGAGTACAACATCGAAGTATTTTGCAAGAATAACAGTAAAATATGATAGAAGTACATATAGTTATCATACCTTTCAGGTCGATTTTGTATGATGTTTTCCAACTGATTGGAGGTCAGGTAAAGGATTGTGTCTGCTCCTCTACTTATATAGTTGTGTCGAGTAGCCCTAAGGGTTATCTCTATCAGATGTTGTGACTTTAATGGCGCGGTGTTGAGAAACCAAGATTAGTAAACTGGTGACAGACCCATTAATCAATATTTTAGTCTTTCTGCTGAAAGGTGTCATGGTATGTAGATGCATAGAGAGAAAGAAGTGAATGACACGTTGGCAAATGTACGCTCACGGGGACAGGTAGGACCACGTGACATAAGCGCATGCGTCATTGGTTTTCTGTGGTCTTACCTCGCATATGATAATATTGCACGTTTGTCTCAAGTGCAGACGGATGCTTCTGAAGTATATACTAAACAATAACATATTTTACCTAATTCAATCATTTAAGATGCCGATTTTCAATTCCAGTCCTAATGAGAACAGAACAGTCGAAGAAATCAGTAATCAACAGGAATTTGAAAACTAACACTAGCTAGTTACTTTCGATAAATGTGTAATTTTACTTTTTAAATAACCTGTTAGTCACAGATAACATAAAATTGTAAATTTACAAGTCTGTACTGACAAATGTAAAAGAAAAAATTTCTAAGATTAGTATATGTTTTTTTCTATACCAATATAAAATGACGCTTTATTTAAAATGAAGATAAATTTTGTAAATAGTTTCATGATATTTAAGTCCTTTTAAAAGTCTCATTCTTTCACTTATTTTATAAAGAAATAGTAGTGTTTATGAATTTTTGAAACTGTTGTTGCTTAAAAGGTGTGAGTGCAATCCATTTGGTGATGACATTAATTATGGTTAGTGCATAGCCGATTGCACTTGATGATGATGATGATGATGATGTTTATTTATAATGCGCAGGCATCTATTCAAAAGAATGCTCATTGCGCAGCAAAGACAAAATAAATAAAAAAATAATAATATTAGATGTTTAATTGGCGCTTTTCCCAAGTCGGCTCAACGCGCTTTACCAATCCGACAAGCATGTATAACACACACACACACACATTGAAATGCACACATGCAGTCCCCGCCCCCAATCTATACACACACGCACGCAACTATAATAGAGAAAAGTGTTGGTAGCTGGGAGTTGTTAATGGAGAAGTTAATTAGCAGTTTGAGGCTAGAAACCCAAAGCGAGGACATCTGTTATTTAAATATACCACCACCTGAACATCCATTATAAAAACACTAGTTTATCAGGATCCTTATGAATTTTTTAAGAACTGCTTTTAAGACTAATATTTATAACTCTGGTTTTTCCCTATTTCTATGGACGCGCTCGCGTGTGTGTGTAAGAGAGAGAGAGTGTAGGTGTGTTTGTGCTTGTCTGAGTGAATTGAACATTACTCGCGAAGCTACTTTTCTTGATATCAACGCCAAATGTGTTTGGTGGGTAGAAATAGACATATATACACGCAACTGTATTCTTCTCCACGCAAGATGCAGATATATTGATGACAGTTGAGCTAAGAGTCTGACTTCCAGATATCACCAATTAACTGTATTAATTCAATCGACGAGAACTTGTAATTTCTGGATTGTTTTAAAAGTCAAAAGGGGTCTGAACTTTCTGGTCTTCTCGAAAGAAAATACAATATAAGAAAACCATTTTCTTCAATAATAAAACTTACATAAGGATGCTTAACACGGGTTCTGCCCATGACAAGAAACTGGTTAATAGAGAGGTCCTGAATGCTGTGTCAAGGCCAGGATGAGATATAACACTAAAATAAAAAATTTTAATTAAAAAAAGCTGCATAGCATCGAAATTTTGTAAGATTTTTGTATCTTACCTTATTAGGAAAACAACAGCGACGACAGAAAAGTGTTAATGCATGTAATGTACAGTACAGGCAGAATAAATCTTTAAAATGTAACTTTCTCCTTTCTAAAGAAAAATTAAGCGAGTGTTGCATCAACATGTTCGTGACAGTGATCACGTACTGTTCTATGAAAAGGGTTTCTCCCACTTACATCACTGTAGTTGTCTGAAAATGGTCTCTTTACCAAGTATTTCCGTCAGTAATTGATTTAAAATTGGCTTTAGTTGAAAAACTAATAATTGTTAGCCAGTATGATTTTCTTTTCGTCATTCCCTCTCTTCAGGCAGAACTTATATCTGGATGAATAATGCTGTTTCTCTCAGGTAAATTAGAAAAGCTGAAAGTTTTTTTTTTTTTTGTCGACACTGGAGTTCACTGTCTCGTAAAAGCAATCAACTAGCATAGGTGGGTTTGTGAGGTGGTGTCGCGGCTGTGCTCATCAAGGAGTAACAAGGAATAAACTTAACTTTCTAAGGACATCTGTGAAAGTTACGGAAAAGAGACAGATGCTGTGAGAATCAGTGTTGAGTTTGGAATACTTATTCAAATCAAAGCATCTTTTAAAGACAACTTTAAGTACATTGCTCAGGTGTGTTTTCTCGGAACTTTGAATTATCATGTGCCTTTTTAATGAGCTGATAGCCTACACACAGCTTTCTCACCAATATCAGCTGGTTTTTTAAAAAAAACAACAAAAAACTCTTCCTCTGGTAGAGAAACCACTTTTTTTTATAATGTTTAATACTTGCAATTAAATCAAAATTGCTGCTGTAATATCAAATGTTATTTATCATCAACATAAGGAATGGTAGCATCAAAATTACCTCAAATAGGATATTATCATACACAGCACTAATGAAGTTTCTTGCCACTAGTACCACATGTGCATGTTAACAAATGATCTTTTCACTGCAGTTTTACATACACTGCATAAAAGTAAAAATTACTGTTGATCACTATGAGCTATATTAAATCACACAGGCACCTAAAGCTTTCTTACATATGCCACATTAATCAAGTTTCACATCACTGTGATTCAACATGTGCTTTTCTTTTAGTTGATCTGATCTTTTATGGGCAGCTTTACATACACTGAACTGGTGAGGTTTACTAACCCTGTGAATTATCATTTGTCATTTTAGGCTACCTAATGTTTTAAAAGCTACATTGCATATACTGTGCTGGTGAGGTCTCTAATCTCTGTGAGTCAACATGTGCCGACTTAGTTTATCCCTTCTTTTAAAAGATGCATCACATACACTACACTTGTAAGGTTTCAAATCACTGTGAGTCACCATGTGCTTTTTTAGGTGATCTAATCTTTTGAAAGCCAAAGGACATGCAGTACAAGAGTGATTTTTTACTTTACTATGAGTCAACATGTGCTGTTTTAAATGTTTTGACAACTTAAATGAAGCTTTACACAAACTGCACTGGTAAGGTTTTACATCACTGTGAGTCACCATGTGCTGTTTTAAAAGATCTAACAACTTAAATGAAGCTTTACACAAACTGCATTGGTAAGGTTTCACATCACTGTGAGTCACCATGTGCTGTTTTAAATGATTTGACAACTTAAATGAAGCTTGACACAAACTGCATCGGTAAGGTTTTACATCACTGTGAGTCACCATGTGCTGTTTTAAAAGATCTAACAACTTAAATGAAGCTTTACACAAACTGCATTGGTAAGGTTTCACATCACTGTGAGTCACCATGTGCCTTATTAAACAAGTTGAGAACTTAAATGAAGCTTGACACAAACTGCATCGGTAAGTTTTATATCACTGTGAGTCACCATGTGCATTTTGAGAGAACTTAATCTTTTGAAAGATACATGACATACATTACACTGGTGAGGTCTCTCATCACTGTGGTGCGATCTCTTATTACTGTTAGTCTCCTTGTGCTGTTTTAAAGTATCTATTCTTTCTAACACAACGCTACATGGAGTACAATTGTAATCTTTAAAATTAGAGTGGATCTTCAAGTGTTTCTTGAGTAGGCTTGAAAAACTGAAAGAACATAAACACACTTGGCACTGATAAGGTTTGGCATCACTTCTACTTCCTGTTGCAGAATCATTGGTGACTTCAGTAACAGTTTTTTGTCTCTGGTGTTGTTGATTTTCTTTCTTAATATCTGTCACCTCAGGAATTATAAGACTAGCAGAATTCATTTCTTGAAAATTCTCATCATTGTCATGCTGCCACATTGCATGCTGACCAGGCCATCCTGTCTCAGTCTTCACTATGTGACTATGATCTTGTTCTTCTTGCTTAAATACAAGATGCTCTTCTGTCTTTGCATATTGCACAGGATCCTGCTCAGTCTTAATTAAACAGGTGACATCTTGACATTGGCACTCCACTTTCACAGCACTCTCATGACTAGAATCTGACTGCTCAATGTGTGCAGCATACTCAGGTTTTATGTGATGAAGTTCTTCACCAGGAACTTGCTCAGTTTTAATACAATAAATAGCATCCTGAGAGTTTAGCTCCAGTTTACAGCATCCTCATGTTTCCAGTTTGATTGAGGAATATGCTTAGCAAGCTCAGGTTTTATGTAAGCTGGACCAGAAATGCTTTTAAGCTGTACACAGCTAATTTGTGAGCAATTTGTCATATTTGTAGAACAACAAAATGTGCTTTCTGCCTCAAGCATTTCATTACCATTTAGCTCTTCTTGTAGATCAGCTACAGACCTTGGTTCAGTCTTTATGCTGTGTAAACATGAGACCTGGACTTGATTGATTATGGCAGACATAGCTTCCTCTTCTAAGATTACATTCAATTTTTCTTCTTTAATTGTTAAAGTGCTATCTGACTGAAACTGCACAGCTCTTCAGCTCCTTCATCTCCTGAGACTCAGTCCCAGCTGCTTTAACAAAAACCTGCAATATTACAATGTAACAATATATTAGTTACATCTTACATATTTTACCTTTTGTTGATTTTTTTTGGATAAATCTTCTTAAATATACAGTGGTTATGTTAAAGTCAAAATACCATGCAGTCAGTTTTTTCAAAACCAGTTGGATACTGAAAACCTTATTGCTACTCCAGGATTATTTTTCATGACTTATTAGGAAATATTGATTTCCATTAAAAAAACTGTCCTTATTTTGGTGTTCAGGCATGACAGTTATATTGACATTACAAGATAAGATTTCATAAAAAAACCAACTGCATATTCATTAAACCAACAGAAAGGGGATTTTGTAATGGCAGTCTGTGAATAGGCATGAACAATATTCATCATATCTGAAAATGAGATTTCTTCATTCATATTTCAATTCACAGTGCATACTGTATTGTAGTATTTAATTGTAAATGGCCCATGTAATTAATGTATACATCTGAAAACTTTCTGATACCATAGATATATATTGATAAATTTATATTTTTAACTGTATATATTGATAATAATTTAGTGCGTAAAGCAATGTTAGGTTGTAAAATTTAAAATATTTTTTTACTAATTACTGTTTTATGACAATACATTATTACTACATACTGTTGCTATTGGTTTTCAGTCTTAATAAAGGGAGATCATTTTATGGTAATCTGCATGTTTTAATTTTTTTAAAAATTTTATTGCAATACAATACAACTTTATTAATCCGCAAGGGCAATTACAGGTATGATGCAACGCCAGCACACTAGAGGGAAGATTATGTGAGAGATTAAAGGGAATAGATTCTGGCGACATACACACACACATGTGCGCACACACCCACGCATATAGTAACACAGCAACAGGAGGTTCAGTGCTCAGTGGGCACCCGCACAAGGTCACCTCAGGCTGACACATCATCACAGCTAGTGGAATTTAAGAAGTAAATGGCACGCGGAATGAACGAGTTGCGGTAACGGTTCGTTCGACTTACCGGTACAGCGTATCTACGACCAGACCGCAGGAGTGAAAACTCACTCGCCAACACATGACCAGGAAGAGTGCAGGCAGAGTGTGTTTTAATTTGTTACATTTAGGTTAGGCTTTGAATTTGTGTTTAGGTAGAATGAAAACGCCTTGTTGAGTCAAAACCTAATACAACATTGGAATGTCTTTTTTTCTGACCTGATAATCAAGGCGGCTTCCGTTCAGGCAAGGGCGGTAATTTCACGATTGACCACTTCTGCGAAGGCAGCACGTCTTATTGTCAAAGCTACACGGACAGTCCGCTGAAAGTTCGGAAGAGAGTTTCACAGCTGGGCCAGAAGTTGTTATACAGTTGTCCCTACGATACAGCGAAGCACTCTGGTTAGAACTGTTAGAGACCCTTTGCTTTCATGTCAGTCGTTGATCAGAACGTTCTTTTCAATAACGGTAGTACGTCATAGGTCGGTCGGGTGCATTGAACAGAAGGGAGAGAGGGTTGGGTAGGGTCCATTGTACACAGGGGAGTCGTGCATTTTGTGGTTGTGTCCACTTGCTGTTGGTACCGTGAAGACTCAGTAGACTGATTAGTGTGGATTAAGTCCCCTGCTACCAGTAGCAGCAGTAACAGTGTATTACACGTGTTTAATGTTGCATAAAGTTGTGGAGAGTGTCTTAATTACTGTCGTCACATACGTTTTCCGATGGACGCACCACCTTACTAGCTAAGCTCCTTTACGAAGTCCATTTGTTCTGCAATGAAGAGTTATCGCTTCTGTGTCACTTGAGCAGTTCGTGTACAAAATACTGCAGTTAGTTCGACATTCATTATTTATGAAGAGCCACACACCAACTTCCTTATTCTTTCCATAGACTTTTCCAGAGAGAACATTATATTGCAGTTAAAAACCAGGCTGTTGAAGACGCGAATCGGGTTTTTCGGGACACATCTATGTTTCACTGAAGCAGATCTAATACTGAGCAGACTCTGAAGTCATGATGAGGCTTAGAAGCGGCTGATTTTTTCTTGTTTACCAGAAACCGTAAGTTGAAGAAAAGTAATGCAGGCAGTGGAGGTTTGGTCAGTAAAAGGGAATGACAAATATTTTGCTTTAAGAGTTGCCAAACAAAGCTTACAGAAAACATTTTACAATGCTAAGCTGGTTTTTCTCCTTATAATGTGAGATTAATAGAGCTCTCATCACCATGAAGCAAAGATTTCACACGCGGAAATATGTTAGAGAATTTTTATAATGGAGATGATGTCTGTTTGTTTGTATTAAAAAAGAAAAGAGAACAGCATACGTTGTGTAATCTTGAACTGTTGTCGTCCAGACTGCTGTCTATCAAAAAATGACTAAATATGTTTTAGTCAGTGGAAATGAAATAAATTTGAGTTAAATTACATTATTTTTGCAACTTTTACTAAAACATTCGAGGTTACTAATTTAAAAAAGTAACTGCTCATTGATTATTTGATAATGAATTCTATAATTTTATTTCAAGTCATTTCTTAAAGTTGCTTTTCCATTATAATGTTACACTATTTTATTTTCCTGTGAAAGGCTCACAAACTACAAATACAGTCAATAACAAGAAAGCAAAGAAAATGCGTTCAAGAAACTTTATTGATGTAGCCAAGAGTGCATTATAGTACGGTGACTATGAATATTCGCTGATGTCGACATCAACATTAAGCTCCAAGACCTGAAATAAACCAACAAACTTTACATTAAAATAATTACATTAGCAGCATCGTTCACGCTTAACCTAGGGGAGAAGAGGCTGATTGCCGTCTCAAGTCTGTAGTCTAAAAGTACTAAGTATGCACTCGGTCAAAAAAAACTTACAGCAGACACGTAGTTTGCTTACCTGGTGTGTGAGACACGACTGTGTGATCCATCAGTAATATCAATAGTATTTGCCTCCATGACCACCACCCAATCCTCCAAAACCTCCTCCAAGACCTAGACCACCGCCTAGGAGGCCAATACCGCCGATGCCGCCGATGCCGCCGCCGATGCCGCCGCCGAAGCCGCCGCCAAAGCCTCCGATTCCTCCATAACCACCGTAGCCTCCATAGCCTCCGTAGCCTCCATAGCCTCCATAGCCTCCATAGCTTCCATAGCCGTATTTAGGAATGACGAGGATCTTCGCGATCTTAGGTGGGTAGTAGAAGCTAGCGAGGCTGGTAGCCACCAAGCAGAACAGCACAATGACAGAGGAAACCTTCATTCTGAAGCAGAAATGTCTAAAATTATAAAAAGGTAAGTGTAGTTTATGTTAAGACAAATTAACTTTATTTTCAAACGTTACGCGTCACAAGCCTACTTCAATGAAGACAGAAACGATAGAAGTACAATGCATTGTGAGGTAGGTCAAAGATACGAAAACAAAAGACGACTAAACAATTAAAGAGTACAACATCGAAGTATTTTGCAAGAATAACAGTAAAATATGATAGAAGTACATATAGTTATCATACCTTTCAGGTCGATTTTGTATGATGTTTTCCAACTGATTGGAGGTCAGGTAAAGGATTGTGTCTGCTCCTCTACTTATATAGTTGTGTCGAGTAGCCCTAAGGGTTATCTCTATCAGATGTTGTGACTTTAATGGCGCGTGTTGAGAAACCAAGATTAGTAAACTGGTGACAGACCCATTAATCAATATTTTAGTCTTACTGCTGAAAGGTGTCATGGTATGTAGATGCATAGAGAGAAAGAAGTGAATGACACGTTGGCAAATGTACGCTCACGGGACAGGTAGGACCACGTGACATAAGCGCATGCGTCATTGGTTTTCTGTGGTCTTACCTCGCATATGATAATATTGCACGTTTGTCTCAAGTGCAGACGGATGCTTCTGAAGTATATACTAAACAATAACATATTTTACCTAATTCAATCATTTAAGATGCCGATTTTCAATTCCAGTCCTAATGAGAGCAGAACAGTCGAAGAAATCAGTAATCAACAGGAATTTGAAAACTAACACTAACTAGTTACTTTCGATAAATGTGTAATTTTACTTTTTAAATAACCTGTTAGTCACAGATAACATAAAATTGTAAATTTACAAGTCTGTACTGACAAATGTAAAAGAAAAATCTCTAAGATTAGTATATGTTTTTTTCTATACCAATATAAAATGACGCTTTATTTAAAATGAAGATAAATTTTGTAAATAGTTTCATGATAAGTCCTTTTAAAAGTCTTATTCTTTCATCTATTTTATAAAGAAATAATAGTGTTTATGAATTTTCGAAACTGTTGTTGCTTAAAAGGTGTGAGTTTAATCCGTTTGGTGATGACATTAATTATAGTTAGTGGCACAGCCGATTGCACTTGTAGTTGTTAATGGAGAAGTTAATTAGCAGTTTGAGGCTAGAAACCAAAAACCTCAACGAGGACATCTGTTATTTAAATATACCCCCACCTGAACATCCATTATAAAAACATCAGTTTATCAAGATCCTTATGATTTTTTTTAAGAACTTCTTTTGAGACTAATATTTATAACTGTTTTTCCCCCTATTTCTTTGCGCGCGCGTTTGTGTGTAAGAGAGAGAGAGAGTGTGTACGTGTGCGTGTGTTTGTGCTCGTCTGCGTGAATTGGACAATACTCGTGAGGCTACTTTTCTTGCTATCAACGCCAAATGTGTTTGGTGGGTAGAAATAGACAAAAATACAATCTTTATTCTTATTGTCACGAGTTTTTCATTTCGATTTGTACCATAAAAATAAGTATATATATATACACACAGGGCCGTGCTTAGGGGCAGGCGGACGAGGCATCTGCCTAGGGCCCCGCGCTTCAAGGGGCCCCGCGCTTTTGATTGTAACCTATTGACGAACGTTACAAATAAATTAATCGTAGGCTTATGTTGTAATGTGTATGCCGCGTGCTGTCAATGATAAAAGACGAGATATCCCTGAGGAAAAAAGTGACTTTAGATCCCAACTAAAACCGTGTGATCGTGGCGTGAGGGCCCCGCACATGCCCTTTGCCTCGGGCCCCGCGGGGGCTAAGAACGGGCCTGTATACACACAACAGTATTCTTCTCCACTCGAGATGCAGATATATTGATTACAGTTGAGCTAAGAGCTAGTCTGACTTCCAGAAATCACCAATTTACTGTATCAATTCCATCGACGAGAACTTGTAATTTTTGGATTGTTTTAAAAGTCAAAAGGGGTCTCAAATTTCTGGTCTTCTCGAAAGAAAATACAATATAAGAAAACCATTTTCTTCAATAATAAAACGTACATAAGGATGCTTAACACGGGTTCTGCCCATGACAAAAAAACCAGGTTAATATATAGAGAGGTCCTGAATGCTATGTCAGGCCAGGATGAGATATAAGACTAAAATAAAAATTCAAATTAAAAATGTTGGATAACATCGACATTTTGTAAGATTTTTGTATCTTACCCTATTAGGAAAACAACAGCGACGAAAAAAAAGTGTTAATGCATGTAATGTACACAGGCAGAATAAATCTTTAAAATGTATCTTTCTCCTTTCTAAAGAAGAATTAAGATAGTTGTGCATCAACATGTTCTCTCTCTTCAGGCAGAACTTTAATAGGTGAACTTTAATGGTTGTCACTTTTATCCCCATCAACGAATTGCTCAGCGCTTTTTTTTATAATTTTCCTGATAAAATTCAGCTTCTGATTTTATCATTGGATGGTTTTTTAATTCTATTAACTCAGTTTTGTATTATCCTGTAAGTTTAACAACCTCACCAAAAATCATTTTTCGAAAAAGCGTAAAAGGATATAAAGTTGACTCTGATCACCTAACTGTTAAATTATCTTTAAGCTCATAAATGCAGTTTTTTATTTAAATATCACAACTCTTTTATTCTAGTGCAACACAGTTTCACAGACAAAAATGCCGTTAATAACAAAAACAGTTAAATTTATTTTTCAGCTTTTATTGATGTAATCAAAACTACAGTTTTAAGTTTTGTCTGGAGTTGAAGTTTTTGTAATGACTGAGCTCCACGATCTGAAACATGTGAGATGGGGTGTGGCTATAGTCTGAATAGTGAGTTAAATTAGCTTGCTTTAGCTCGCTGGTATAATAATAATGCTTGCTGGCGTCCCCTGTAGTATCATCGGTATACTTCCCCATCTGAATGGATCCGTGAGATAAGACAGTCGTTGATAAAAAGAAACAACCTTGTAATGCGCCTGTTCTGACACCAGAATGTTGGATAAGCAATTAAGGTCTTTACTACTTTTGGGTCGGTCAAAGAACAAAATAATGATCCTGAAACAGGCCTATTTGACCATAAAACTCGTTCATCCTACCATGAAAGGTGGAGGGGGGGGGGGATTGGTGTTTTACGCCGTGTCAGCAACTAAGGCTATATTACGGCAAGCAGCCAGCCCTGTAAACAGATGCCACGTGCAGAAAAAGATCAGCGTGCCCGAGACGAGAAATGAACTCAGGGCAGCCAACCTTCACTGTATTGGTGACAGGCGCTAACAGCGCTAACCGTTGCGCCACCGGACTGCTCATGAAAGGTGGAATCCATATTAGTTAGCGGTATTGTCTTCTTGTAATCGGTTTAGTTTTGCAGGTCGTGCCCCATAGCACGATGGCTGTTAATATCGTTCCAGTCATTACAGGCAAGAAAGCCTTGTAGGTCTTCTGTAGCTTACTGGTTCCAGCACTTGACGGCCCTCATCTGCAATTTAGTCGACTTGAGACGCGGGGGGTAGGAAAGCAGCAGACACACTATGGCAGGATGAATGACTGCTTTAATCATGTCATTGCAAGTGCCATGTGTAGCTTCTCCACTGATCTTAGTGTCCACATGCTGTTGGTACCCTGAGGGCTCAGTAGACAGATTAGTGTGGTTTAAGTGCCCTGCTACCATTAGCAGCAGTAGCAGTGTATTAGCATGTGTTTAATGTTGCATAAAGTTGTGGACAGTGTCTTAACTGCTGTCGTCACATACGTTTTCCCTTGGATGTACGTGTACCAACTTTTACTACCTAAGCTCCCTTTACAAAGTCCACTTGTTTTGCAATGAAGAGTTATCGTTTTGGCGTCACTTGAGCAGTTCGTGGACAAACACTGCAGTTTGTGCGACATCTATTATTTATGAAGAGCCACACACCACCTCTGTCATTCTTTCCATAGAGTTTGCGAGAGGGATCAGAACAGAGCAGTTAAAAACCAGGATGTTGAAGAGCCGAATCGTATATGTCGGGACAAAGCCATGTTTCAATGAAGCTGAACACTGGGCAGTCTCTGAAGTCATTATGAGGTTTAGAAGCGGCTCATCTTTTCTTGTTTACTAGAAACTTAAGTTGAAGAAGAATAATGCAAGCAGTGGAGGTTGGCTACAGCGAAAGCGAATGAGCAAACATTTTGCTTTAAGAGTTGCCAAACCCAGCTTACAAAGAACTTTTTACAATGATACGCTGATTTTATTTTTCTTATAATGTGAGATTACTAGAGCCATCATCATCGTAAAGCAAAGATTTCACACGCGTAAATATGTTAGAGAATCTTTATAATTGAGATGATTGTATTTAAAAAGGTTGGCTACAGTGAAAGCGAATGAGCAAACATTTTGCTTTAAGAGTTGCCAAACCCAGCTTACAGTGAACATTTTACAATGCTGCGCTGATTTTTTTTCTTGTTATGTGCCTTTACGTAGGAATTGAGGACAAAAGCTATTGAAATGCGAGAAGAAGAAAATAGCTCTTAGAGTAAAATTGTACTGATGCATGAAGCTGTTAAATACATTGTTAAAATTTAATTCAATTATTGCAATATCAAATTTTATCATCAACAGGTAAAGAATGGTAGCATCAAAATTACCACAAATAGGATATTATCATACACAGCACTAATGAAGTTTCTTGCCACTGGCACCACATGTGCATGTTAACAAATGATCTTTTAACTGCAGTTTTACATACACTGCATAAAAGTAAAAATTACTGTTGGTCACTATGAGCTATACTAAATCACACAAACAACTAAAGCTTTCTTACATATGCCACATTAATCAATTTTCACATCACTGTGAGTCAACATGTGCTTTTCTTTTAGATGATCTGATCTTTTAAGGGCAGCTTTACATACACTGAACTGGTGAGGTTTCCTATCCTTGTGAGTTAACATTTGTCCTTTTAGGCTACCTAATGTTTTAAAAGCTACATTGCATACACTGAACTGGTGAGGTCTCTAATCTCTGTGAGTCAACATGTGCCCACTTAGTATATCCCTTCTTTTAAAAGATGCATGACATACACTACACTTGTAAGGTTTCAAATCACTGTGAGTCACCATGTGCTTTTTTAGGTAATCTAATCTTTTGAAAGCCAAAGGACATGCAGTACAAGAGTGATTTTTTACTTCACTGTGAGTCATCATGTGCTGTTTTAAATGACATGACAACTTAAATGAAGCTTTACACAAACTGCATTGGTAAGGTTTCTCATCACTGTGAGTCACCATGTGCTGTTTTAAATGCTTTGACAACTTAAATGAAGCTTTACACAAACTGCATTGGTAAGGTTTCTCATCACTGTGAGTCACCATGTGCTTTTTTAAACAAGTTGAGGCCTTAAATGAAGCTTTACACAAACTGCATTGGTAAGGTCTTACATCACTGTGAGTCACCATGTGCCGTTTTAAATGATTTGACAACTTAAATGAAGCTTTACACAAACTGCATTGGTAAGGTTTCTCATCACTGTGAGTCACCATGTGCTTTTTTAAACAAGTTGAGACCTTAAATGAAGCTTTACACAAACTGCATCGGTAAGGTTTTACATCACTGTGAGTCACCATGTGCTTTTTTAAACAAGTTGAGACCTTAAATGAAGCTTTACACAAACTGCATTGGTAAGGTCTTACATCACTGTGAGTCACCATGTGCTTTTCTAGGACATATGATCTTTTGAAAGCTAAAGGACAAACAGAACACTGGTAAGGTTTCAAGTCACTGTGAATAACCAAATGCTGTTTAAGGTGTTCTAATCTTTTGAAAGCTAAAGGACATACAGTACAAGGGTGATTCTTTGCATCATTGTGAGTCTCCATATGCCTTTTTAGATTTTCTGATCTTTTGAAAGCTACATGACATACATTACACTGGTGAGGTCTCTCATCATTGTGGTGAGATCTCTTATTACTGTTAGTTTCCTTGTGCTGTTTTAATGTATCTACTCTTTCTAACACAACACTACATGGAGTACAATTGTAAGCTTTAAAATTAGAGTGGATAATCATGTGTTTCTTGAGTAGGGTTGAAAAACTGAAAGAACATAAACACACTTGGCACTGATAAGGTTTGGCATCACTTCTACTTCCTGATGCAGAATCAATGGTGACTTCAGTAACAGTTTTTTGTCTCTGATCTTGGTGATTTTCTTTTATAATATCTGTCACCTCAGGAATTACAAGCCTACCAGCATTCATTTCTTGAAAATTCTCATCATTGTCATGCTGCCACACTGCATGCTGACCAGGCCATCCTGTCTCAGTCTTCACTATGTGACTATGATCTTGTTCTTCTTTCTTAAATACAACCTGCTCTTCTGTCTTTGCATATTGCACAGGATCCTGCTCAGTCTTAATTAAACAGGTTACATCTTGACAGAGGTACTCCACTTTCACAGCACTCTCATGACTAGAATCTGACTGCTCAATGTGTGCAGCATACTCAGGTTTTATGCGATGAAGTTCTTCACCAGGAACTTGCTCAGTTTTAATACAATAAATAGTATCTTGAGAGTTTAGCTCTAGTTTTACAGAATCCTCATGTTTCCAGTTTGATTGAGAAATATGCTTAGCAAGCTCAGGTTTTATGTAAGCTGGACCAGAAATGCTTTTAACCTGTACACTGCTAATTTGTGAGAAATTTGTCATATTTGTATAAGAACATAATGTGCTTTCTGCCTCAAGCATTTCATTACCATTTAGCTCTTCTTGTAGATCAGCTACAGACCTTGGTTCAGTCTTTATGCTGTGTATACATGAGTTCTGGACTTGATTGGTTATGGCAGACATAGCTTCCTCTTCTAAGATTACATTCAATTTTTCTTCTTTAATTGTTAAAGTGCTCTCTGACTGAAACTGCACATGTCCTCAGATCCTTCATCTCCTGAGACTCAGTCCCTGGTGCTGTAACAAAAACCTGCACTATTACAATGTAACAATATATTAGTTACATCTTACATATTTTGCTTTCTGTTTTTTGTTTTGTTTTGTTGTTGTTTTTTTTTTAATAAAGCTTCTTAAAAATACAGTTGCATATGTTAAAGTCAAGATACCACTGTCATTTTTTCAAAACCAGATGGATACTGAAAACCTAATTAATACTCCATGATTACTTTTTAAACGAATCAACTGCGAGTTCATTAGACCAACAGAAAGGGGATTTTGTACTGTCAGTCTGTGAACAGACATGAACAATGTACCATCTGAAAATGGCATTTCTTCATTCACATTTCAATTAACAGTGCATACTGTATTGTAGTATTTAATTGTAAATGGCCCATGTAATTAATGTATATATCTGAAAACTTTCTGATAACATAGAAACTTTTTTAAATTTATATTTTTAACTGTATATATTGATAATAATTTAGTACATAACACAATGTTAGGTTGTAAAATTTAAAATATTTTTTACTAATTACTGTTTTATGACAATACATTATTATTACATACTGCTACTGAAGTTTTGTTTTCAGTCTTAGTAAAGGGAGATCATTTTATGGTTATCTGCAAGTTTTACTTTTTTTTTATTTTATTGCAGGCTGTGTGTGTGTTAATTTGTTACATTTAAGTTAGGCTTTGGATTTGTGTTTAGGTAGAATGAAAACGCCTGGCCTAGACAAGGCCTAGGGTTAGAAAACATTGGAATGGTTATCTGACCTGATGATCGAGGCGGCTTCCGTTCAGGCGAAGGCGGTAATTTCACGATTGACCACTTCTGCGAAGGCAGCACGTGCGCTATTGTCCAAGCTACACGGACAGTCCGCTGAAAGTTCGGAGGAGAGTTTCACAGCTGAGCCAGAAGTTGGTATACAGTCGTCCCTACGATACTGCGAAGCACTCTGGAAGGAACTGTTAGAAACCCTTTGCTTTCATGTCAGTCGTTGATCAGAACGTTCTTTTCAAATAACGGTAGTACGTCATAGGTCGGTCGGGTGCATTGAACAGAAGGGAGAGAGGGT
The DNA here is from genome assembly GCF_003073045.1 of Pomacea canaliculata. NCBI lineage: Eukaryota > Metazoa > Mollusca > Gastropoda > Architaenioglossa > Ampullariidae > Pomacea > Pomacea canaliculata. The sequence continues at coordinate 12,196,762 of NC_037601.1, forward strand.
TGGGTAGGGTCCACTGTACACAGGGGTGTCGTTCATTTAGTGGTAGTGTCCAGTTGCTGTTGGTACCGTGAGGACTCAGTACATGTAGACAGATTAGTGTGGTTTAAGTTCCCTGTTACCAGTAGCAGCAGTAGTAGTGTATTACATGTGTTTAATGTTGCATAAAGTTGTGGACAGTGTCTTAATTGCTGTCGTCACTTAAGTTTTCCCTTACTAGCTAATCTCCCTTTACAAAGTTCATTTGTTCTGCAATGAAGAGTTATCGTTTTGTTGTCACTTGAGCAGTTCGTGGACAAACACTGCAGTTTGTGCGCCATCTGTTATTTAGGAAGAGCCACACACCACCTCTGTCATTCTTTCCATAGAGTTTGCGAGTGATCAGAACCGTGCAGTTAAAAACCAGGATGTTGAAGAGCCGAGTCGGGTTATGTCGGGACAAAGCCATGTTTCACTGACAGAACACTGGGCAGTCTCTGAAGTCATGATGAGGTTTAGAAGCAGCTTATCTTTTCTTGTTTACTAGAAACCGTGAGTTGAAGAAAAATAATGCAGGCAGTGGAAGCTAGCTACAGTGAAAGCGAATGAGCAAACATTTTTCTTTAAGAGTTGCCAAACCCAGCTTACAGTGAACATTTTACAATGCTGCGCTGATTTTTTTTTTCTTGTAATTTGCCTTTATGTTAGGAATTGAGGACAAAAACTATTGAAATGTGAGAAGAAGAAAAATAGCTCTTAGAGTAAAATTGTAATGTATTGATGCATAAAGTTGTTAAATACATTGTTAAAGTTTAATTCAATTATTGTATGTAAATAACACCCACCACGTGAAATTACAATAACTATTTCTGCATACTCAGATAAATGCTGTAAACTGCAATAAAGACTAAGCGGTTGACCGAATTGTAAACAAACAGTTTAGTTGCTGTGGACAGGATCTGTTCTTAGGAATGTTTTAAACACATATAGAATGAGGCTGGCTACCTGTTTGATTGTTTATCGTAGTAGCGAAAGATGAAATCAAAGAAAATGTGGCTTAGGTTTAAAGGCATTCCCTTTTTGGTTGGTCAATCAATTACTTTTATTGATACCTTTTAAATGGGGTTTTACTTCGTTTTTACTATATATTAAAAATTCTAAAACCAACACGCGTAAATGTAGTTAGAGAATCTCTAAAACGGAGATGATATGAGTTTGTTTGTATTAAAAAAAGATAGAGAACAGAATACGTTGAGTAAAGATTCTTGAATAGTTATCGTCCTGACTGCTGTCTATCAAAACAATGACTAAATAAGTTTTAATCAGTGGAAACAAAATACATTTCAATTAAATTACATTATTTTTACAGCTTTTATTATAGCATTCTAGGTGATTAATGAAAAGAAGTAACTGCTTTTTAAATTTTTTTGATTATAAATTATGTAATTTTATTTCAACTCATTTATTAAAGTTCCTTTTCCATTTTAATATTACACCATTTTACTTTTATGTGACAGGCTCACAAACTACAAATACAGTCAATAACAAAAAAGCAAAGAAAATAAGTTCAAGAAACTTTATTGATGTAGCCAAGAGTGCATTATAGTACGGTGACTATGAATGTTCGCTGTTGTCGACATCAACATTAAGCTCCACGACCTGTAATAAACCAATAAACTTTACATTAAAATAATTACATTAGCAACATTGTTCACGCTTAACCTAGGGGAGAAGAGGCTGATTGTCGTCTCAAGTCTGTAGTCTGAAAGTACTAAGTATGCACTCGGTCAAATAAAACTAACAGCAGACACGTAGTTTGCCTACCTTGTGTGTGAGACACGACTGTGTGATCCATCAGTAATATCAATAGTATTTGCCTCCATGACCACCACCGAATCCTCCAAAGCCTCCGCCAAAACCTAGACCACCGCCTAGGAGGCCAACACCTCCGATTAGTCCACCGCCAAGACCGTAACCTCCGTAACCACCAAAGCCGCCGCCGAAGCCGCCGATTCCTCCGTAACCACCGTAGCCTCCATAGCCTCCATATCCTCCATAGCCACCATAGCCTCCATAGCCTCCATAGCTGTATTTAGGAATGACGAGGACTTTCGCGATCTTAGGTGGGTAGTAGAAGCTAGCGAGGCTGGTAGCCACCAAGCAGAACAGAAGCAAGACAGCGGAAACCTTCATTCTGAAGCAGGAATGTGTTAAATTATTAATAGTTAATTTTGGCTTATATTAGGACAAATTAACTTTGTTTTCAAGCGTTAAACGTCAAGAGCCTACTTCAGTGAAGACAGAAACGATAGAAGTACAATGCATTATAAAATAGGTAAAAGGGAAGAAAGCATGACATGACTAAAATAAATTAAAGAGTACTACATCGATATATCTTGCAAGAATAATAGTAAAATATGATAGAAGTACATATAGTTATCATACCTTTCAGGTCGGTCTTGTATGATGTTTTCCAAATGCTTGGAGGTCAGGTAAAGGATTGTGTCTGGTCCTCTACTTATATAGTTGTGTTGAGTAGCCCTAGGGGTTATCTCTATCAGATTTTGTGACTTTTATGGCGCGGTGTTGAGAAACCAAGATTATTAAACTGGTGTCAGACCAATTAATCAATTTTTTTAGTCTTACTTCTGAAAGGTGTCTAAATGATCTTGTATACAGATTTTCATGATGGTATTACCTTATCGAACACAAAATGGGGTTTTTGACATTAGAGAAGTACATCAGAGTCGTATGTTTTAAAACAAACGGTATTCTTCCTTTAATGGTGACGCTTAGGTGTTTTTTTTATAATTAGAAACCATTTTTTTTGGTATAAAAATTTTACTTATTCTAGCAAGTAGATTACCACGGTATACCTCTTTTCTTGTTCCAACCAGTTATTTCTAACAATAGAGACTGTTAGTGGTGTGGTAGATTCTACTGTAGCTCAAGTGATTGTTTTCTGATCTTTGAAAACATTTTATACTCTCCACAAAAAGTACAAAACAGGCATATATTTTATTAGAATATACATTTGAATTTAAATATTACTGTTTTCTTCTCATTTTCAGTTGTTTGAGTACAAATCCAAGTTGAATTGAGTAACCTGCAATCGACTTCGACATGGCACTGGAACAGCTAAATCTTCTACTTTCAAACAACGAAATACCTGACTGGTTGACTTTTACTGGTGGTTAAAGGGAAGTAATCCATATTAAAACAATTCCTAAAGGTTCCAGTGTTGTCTCCCTTATGTATTCATTAATTTTCGCACAGAATTACAGCCTCAAGACTTCTACTGTGGTTACAACAATGCTTCGCACACCTGTGTAACTAGTTGGGCAACATCTTCAAAGACAGAAGCTCCACGACAGATATCCACATCGGGACAGCAATACTGGCCAGTGTCTCCAAAGTCATAACATCAGATTTATTAAGAAGTATATTCCGCACAAGTCTTTTGAAGTACCGTTCCTGATTTACATTTATGTTGTTCAGTGTCCCTATACTTACCTCACCCTCCACTGTGTGTTATCATTCATTTATCAAGACTGGTCTGCGCAGAGAGTGCGATCTATCTTGATCACGATGCTGAGCGTTATAAGTACACATATTATTATTATGTCGTCTTGAATGATGAATTCTGCAGCAGAACCTAGCACTTGCAATAGAATAGGAGAGCAAATTTAAAATTGAATACATGATTTAAATAAGGAAAAAGGTTGTATAGACAGCAATGAAATGAATCGGAGGGGACAGTATTTCTTATACAAAAGTTTTTATGCTTCTAATTTCATTAACCCAAGGAGTTCAATTCTAAAGGGACATAATTTTTTATCAAGTAGGGAAGACCTTCAAAAGGGTTATTTCCCTTGTCTAGAAATTTTTTTTAGCCAAGGTTACTTCTGATAAGATCTACGTGTATATACAAATTGCTCCTTGTTAAAAACGGACAGAATTAGAGGAAATTGTGCTTGCATTTAATAAGTTTTTCGAGTATTAAATAAACATCGTTTCAATACATGCGTAAGTGGCAGTCTTCTCATCTTTTAACTTCTTTTTTAACTGGCTAAACTAGGTAAATTTTACCGTAATTAAGTCTTCCGCATAATAAACGTGCATACTACAGCATTAACGACTTACAAGTATGTTCAAATATACTTTCACATAGATCAGTCAAAGTGCATGCCTCGTGACAAATCGTATCTTCAACCCTCTCATCAAACCTTTTTTCTTTGTAGTACTTTTAACTCTAGCAATATCTGTGAAGACATTTTCCGTAGCATAAGCATGAGTATGAGTATGTCTTTGCATGAGTATGTAAATCAAACGCGACCGTTTCCCCAACAGCAGCACGTCAGTGTTCATGATGGGGTAGCAGTCCCCTGTAACAACATTTAACAATTAGTAACTCTGAAGCCATTTTCGCTGCTGTTACCTTGAAAAAAGGGTTTAAAAATGTTGGATTCAACAGGTGTGGCTCAGCCACCCGTGCTGTGCTAACCTAACCCTAACCTCATGTCACCCCTCAGTGACAGGCTACGACACTAGTGTTCTTTAAATATGTAAAATCCAACAGTAGTCTAGTCGGCTAGGGCAGCTAAAGGCTCACTTCGGACTACTACAGACCGCTATTGATTGAGAAAAAGTTACTAGCACGTGACCTGTGAGAGGTACTTGGTTAGACATGAGTCATAAAGGTCAGAAATCGCCTTCGAACATAAAGGCCTTCTTGCGTTGCCTTTTTAAAAACTATTATTTCAAAGCATGATACAGTGAGGATTGGCTGTCCTGGGTTCAGCTCTCGTCTCGGGGACACTGTTCTTTCTCTGCATGTTGCATCTGTTTACAGGGCTGGCTGCCTTGCTGCCATAAACCCTCTCCTGCTTCTAAGGATTTAAGGGACTTTTATTAGGCTTAAAAGTGCAGGTAATGTGTAAAGGGAAGTAACCGCTGATATTTCAGTCGTTGTGGAAGTGGTATGCATTGGAAGTAAAATGAGTTTGCTTAGACATTAAGAGCGCGCATAAACCCCACACATAAATCAATTTTATAAAGACTTTTTATGTGACGTGAGGAGACTTTTGAGAACGTTACCTCGGCGCCTATTTGCTCTGGTACTTTGAAAGATTCTTTACAATATGTTTTGTTTACATAGTGTGCGGAATCATATGGTTTCTTGAAAATGTTTTTTTTCTGCTAGCACTTGTGCATCCGAAACATGCTGACAAGATATTTTTAAAGATTATTAGACAAACAGGCATCAGGTAAATCTGCTAAACTGAGTTTACATTAATCTTAATAATTTATAGAAGTACTGGTCCTAAAATTTTACTGATATGCATGATCAAATCAAATCAAATCAGACTTTATTGTCTGTCCAGGAGACCCAGGACAGAAATTTGTCTTCGCTTACAAGGGCAGGCATACATATCCATTATAAAAGTATAAGAAGATAGGTCAGCAAGGTGATGTCGCAGAAAGTCTAATAATGTAGCAATGTATGCTTTTTAACCGTTGTGTGACAAGGGCACGAATAGAGCATATCTGTTGTTTCAATGAACATTAGTTTCCTCCCTTGACATTAGTTTCACACTATTTTTAACATTTTGCACGTGAAGAATAGGCACAGAAGGACATCAAAAACTGTGTGGGTTATGACTGAATTAAACTACATACTCGCATGAAATAATATCTTTTTCCAACTTCATGGAATACATATGCAATTCCTGTTTCTAAAAAAATAATGTACTCTAATATTTCAATACAATTGTGCTTAATCTTCTTCAAACAATTTTTATATATATTTCCGAAGCATCTTATTTGTAATACAAATGGTTTATTTATAAAATCTAGAAGTCTATGACAATTTTGTTCTATTTAGAGCGAAAAAGACAAGTGTAGAGAAGAGGGACAAATAGAGTGACAGAAAGAAGTACTTGCGCATTTTTCGTTCTCAAATTGTAAAAGTCTACTCACTCACTCAGTCACTCACTTACTCACTCAGTTAATTATTCTTAATGTAATTTCTTTTTCTGTTACTCTGACAAAATATCACAAGTAAATGTGAGGTTATCGCATTGTTTATTATTATCGCAATAAAAGTCTGTTTCTTGTTTGCTGTCTTCCACTCAGATTGTCATCTCTTGGGCTGAAAACACACATTGCCTGAAACACATAAATTAACCCTCTTTTGCTCAACTTTTACTTAACTTTTAAAAAATTTCAGAATTCCTTTAAAAGTTTCTATTTAAAAAATCCAATGAGAGAGTGATATCCTTACCGACTGGAGAGTAAGTGCTCTTCCTGTTCATTTTTTTTTTCTTACAGTGCCTTTGGGTTTTTCTCGTGTTTCTATTTTCATGTAGATGTAAAGATAATGACTAAATAATAGTTAAAAGGTTCTACAGTAGTTTGCTTTTTAGTGAAGTACCATTTTTCACAATCCTAATAAAGGGAATACAGTGACACCTCGGTTCTCGAACATAATTCGTTCCGGGAGGACGGTCGAGAACCAAATTGTTCGAGAACCGAAGCAATGAAACCCATAGGAAATAATGGAAACTGGATTAATTCGTTCCAAGCCCCAGATAATGCCTATTTACTGGCCTAATTTGTATATAATATGTAGAAAAACATGAGTCTCAACAAGAAATAAAAGTGTATTTATTAAAACAAAAACAAAATAAAATAAAATGTACTGTACAGTACAGTAAATTGTGTTTCATTTACTGTACCTGTACCAAACTTTATGTCAGGAGGGAATGAATGTGGAGGGAGGAGGGAAGGGGGATGGTTATTGTTTTGAAGGGGAGTCCTCTTCAATAAAAACAGAGGGTAACTGCTCTTCGGGTGTTTCTGTTCTCTGTTTCTTTTGCTGAGGAGAATCAGAATCTTGCTCTGCAGTTGCTTGTCTGATTTCTTTACGCAAGAATTTGTCAATTGTTTGCTGTTTTTTTCTCCTTTGCAAAATTTTGCGGAAAGTGGACATAACATTGTCATTAAAAATGTTAACTGCTCTATTTGCTACCACTTTATCAGGGTGATGTTGTTCAACAAAATTTGCGATTTCTGTCCATTTTGCACACATTTCATGACTATCTCCACAAAAACGTGACTCTCTCTCTCTCTGCACTCACACTGATGACGCAAGCAAGGCGCGCTGGGCCCAATGAACGCCATTCGGCTCAACTCGGCTCATCTCGGACGTTCGGATGTTCGAGTTCCAAATATTTGTTCGGATTCCAAGACAAAATTTTCTCGAATTTCCTGGTCGAATACCGATTTGGTCGAAAGTCAAGGCGTTCGAGAACCGAGGTATCACTGTACTTCTAAATGATAAAGCTGCCATTTTAAAATGCTTTGTTTTCTTCATGTTAACTGTAAGATTCCATTTGGTGCACAACATTTCTAGACAGTTATTGTTATGTTGCTTTAATAGTTTACTAAATCTGTGTTTTCCTGCCTCTTAGAGTGTCCAATCATGATGTCCCTTCAGTCGAAGAAGTCATCGGAGTAAGGGAAGCAGCCGTAACAGCCGCGTCCACCACCCCACCAGCCACCACCATACGGGCGAAACCCTCCGAAAAGTGGTCCCGCAGTGGCGAGAGCGATAAGTAGCATGAGGACAAGAAGCAGGTTGACCATGGTTCTGTGACGACAATCAAAAACAGTTCCATGTTTAATGCCTGAACGAGTGCGCACACAAAGCTGCAGATAAATTATAAGAAGCAGTTTTAAACACACGTACATCAATAACTCAAACTCATATTTCAAAAATAATTTTTTCTCATATTTTTTCCAGGCTGCTTGTATTGCTATTTTGTCATCCAATTTTTTTTTCTTCTTTCACAAATTCATCCACTTATACCAATGTGTATCCATCGGTCTGTCTAGTCGGGCTGTTTTCTTGTAGCTAAGGAAAGAGGGTTTTAGGAAAGAGACTGAAAAAAGACTAAACTTGTTTTCTACTAAAGTAGAGACAATTGTGAATCTGTGTTTATTCATATGTTGGAATTCGAGAAAAAGTAGGCTTAAAAAGAAAGATATATATATATAACAGGGCTTCTGCTAAGGCTAAATTTTTTGGGGTCCCAGGGATCCCTTCTTCAGATTTCTAAGGGGTCCCAGGCTAACTCTAAGGGTTCCCTTTACAATGTGAAAAAAATCAACAAATCAACATACTTTGTTCAACTGCCTTTCAGGCACACAAAGCACTGTCATGTCTAGTCAGAAGCGGCGAGATTTCTGTGCCATGAAGTCTGTGCAAGCATCTGTGATGAGCTTATGCTCATTGTACTTGGGGTGCTCACTTTCTTTCCATTTCTAAGGCAATGAATTTAACCACGCTGTCAACGACATCTTTGAAATAAGTTAAATAAGGTGCACCTGGTGGTGGATGCGAGAGGATGTATGAAAGTATGAATGCCTCAGATGCCATCATTCAAAAGGAAGTTCTCGACTGTAACCTGGCAATTAATAAGTTAGTGAGAACTAGAGTTGTAAGAAACATCAACGAGAGGTGGCACGTTGCTAAAAGTATAAAAGTTGGGATAAAAAAAAACTGGCGCAAGGTAGAAAAGCGAACCTCGCATGACGTGGCTCCCACAGCTCAGTGACATTCAGTGGATTCTGAATGTTACGTAAATCATGAGATGAAGGGGGATCGAAGGTGTTTGAAACTGTACAAATAATTTAAACGAGTTTCAGTTGCAAACTATATTTAGCAATAAAACGTCTTTCTCAGCCGACTACTACTTGATGTAGGGCAGTGGTTCTCAAAGTGTGGTCCGCGGACCACTAGTGGTCCGTGGGCATAAGTTAGGTGGTCCGCGGCTGACAGTCGTCATATGTCAGCAAAGTGATGTTTAAAGAGATGCGTTCCTCGCATTAACATTTTAATTACAAATAACGAGGTATACGTAGTTTTATGTCAACTTATTACTATACTACTTTTACAAAAGGACATTAAGTTTTGAATTAAAATGAAACAAATGCGCCAATTTAAATTTGAAATTCATAGTACAGAGTGATTTTTAGGCCTTGATGGTCCGCCATAGTTTTTACTTAGGCCTTGGTGGTCCGCCGTAGGTTTTACTTAAGTAAAGTGGTCCGCGGTCCGAAAAACTTTGAGAACCACTGATGTAGGGTCTTAGAAAAGTGAGGCGAAACGGCTTCTGTCTGAACATACTGTCTTTCCTTACATCTTTCTTTATTCATAAGAGGGGATAATAATATCTAATATTTTCAGTTCATTCCTCCTGATGGCTGACCTAAAGTACACCTCGGTTTGAGTCCAGTCTTTGAACTTTTACAAATGGCCAACAATTCACGACTGCAACATAGTGCCCCCACTCTGTCTTTCTTCGCTTATCTAACCCGACCATTATGCGATCAATTCAGTTGTTTTTATGTTTGTGTCATTTGAGCTGTTCATTCTTCTTTCTTTTATAAATTCTAGTTTTGTTTGTTTGTGGAGAATACAGTCAGTCCACTCCTAACCCCGACAGAATGTTCAGATAGAAGTCGTTTCGCATCAGCGCTCAGACCCTACCGCAAGTACTGGGTGAGGGAGACGATTTATTGCCAGGCTAGTCGGCAGTGCCTGTGATGTCCACCCCGCCTTTTGTCCGGGTAGTAATTGAAGACGACTGGCCGATGGCAGTCCGCACCTCGTGTACTCCTACCTTCCCTCGCACGAACGATACCCCTCATTTCCCCCCGGTGGGAAGATATCGGCCTTTAATGGAACTCTTCTTGGTAAGGGAAAACAAACTCAGTGCAAGGGAAGCTACTCTCGCCTTGCAGCAGACGACAACAATAGGTTGGTCTACGTCTCTATGACGTCAGACACTACACTTACCCAATTTTGTATCTGTTCTTCGCCCAAATTTGAAGGGGTCCCCTGGGACCCCATTGACGAAAATTGATGGGGTCCTCCGAACTTTCAATGCGTACTGTACGCAATTTTTTGCGTAATCAGAAGCCCTGAATATTATATATTAATATTTTGTTTGTAATTATTTCAGAAACCATGACTCCATCGCAAAAAAACCTGTTACAAGTCTCATCATGTTTTGGGGAAAAGCAAAAGTTCCCAAACTGTCTGGATTTTGCGGAACATTAAATTCATCGTATTTTATACCCATGTATTTCACTATTTAAGTGTATATAGTTTATATAGAAAACAATTCCCGCGAAAATGGTGAACAGACTTACCTCAAAGACTGAATTATCGCTTACCGGAAAGGTGTGTGCCGTTCAACCTCTCAAAACAGTCGCTTAAATAGTTTGGACGCCACTTTTATTGACACCATTCCCGTCAAAGTTTCATTTCTTTGCATTGTAAATAACTGCTACGAAAGCATCTTTCTTCCAAATTTTCCACATGAAAAATTGACATTTACTGTATTTTTATCGATCTAGCTTCTAAATACTTCCTCTTGCTTCTGTGGCTTCTTTGACTGATGGCCCTCGGAATGTCACTTCATTAATTTCATTAATTAATTTCACTAATTTATGTCAAAATCTCTCGCAAACTTAAAAAAACTGCAATATTAATGTTGTAAAAGCCACCTCTTGCAATAGTTACATTTCCTAACGGTAATGACTGAATAAGGTTGAAGAAAAAGGATACGGAGATGACAGCAGTTTGAGCGTTTGACGGATTTGCACATCAACGGTCCGTTTGGGGTGTCACGTGATCAATACTTCATGAGTCCTTCCTTAACTTTGCAAAACTCCGGCCTGCCACAGCCTCTTCCTTCTGCATGCCAGCACACTTTACAATGCAAATACAAAACATCTATGTTCATCTTTTTTCATGAAATTATTGTGTGCGATGGTCACATTACATATTACATCGGACATTACATGATACTTCAAGTATTACATTATAAAATATACATTAAAAAAAAAAACCTACAAAAATACCGGGCACTGTAGGAACGGGTGCACAGTGGATCACACAGTCATGTCTCACACACAAGGTAAGCAAAATACGTGTCTGCTGTTAAACTCATTTAACGAATGCATACTTAGTACATCCAGACTACAGACCTGAGACGATAATCAGACTCTTTTCACTAGGTTAAGCGTGAACTATGCTGGTAGTGTAATTATTTTAATGTGATGTTTGTTGGTTTATTTCAGGTCGTGGAGCTTAATGCTGAAGTCCAGATGAATGAACATACATAATCACCGTACTAGAGTGCATTCATGCCTACAACAATAAAGCTTCTAAATCGAATTTCTTTGCTTTCTTGTTACTCATTGTGTTTGTAGTTTGTAAGCCTGTCACATACAAATAAAATGGTGTAATATTAAAGTGGAAAAGGAACTTTAATAAATGAATTGAAATAAAATTACTTATTTTATTATCACATAATTAAATAAGCTGTTACTTGTTTGAATTAATAACCTGAAATTTTTAGTAACAGTTGTAAAAATAATGTAATTTTATTCAAACGTATTTTGTTTCCACTGACTAAAACATATTTAGGCATATTTTGATAGACAGCAGTCAGGACGACAACCGTTCAAGAATCTTTACACAACGTATGCTGTTCTCTTTTCTTTTCTTTTCATTTTTTTAATACAAACAATCATCTCAATTCTAAAGATTCTCTAACTGACATATTTACGCGTGTGAAATCTTTACTTTACGATGCTGATGGCTCTAGTAATCTCACAGTATGAGAAAAAAAAAAATCAGCGTATCATTGTAAAAAGTTCTCTGTAAGCTGGGTTTGGCAACTCTTAAAGCAAAATGTTTGCTCATTCGCTTTCACTGTAGCCAGTATCCGCTGTCTGCATTATTCTTCTTCAACTCAAGTTTCTAGTAAACAAGAAAAGACGAGCTTCAGACTTCATGACTTCAGAGACTGCTCATTGTTCAGCTTCAGTGAAACATGGCTTTGTCCCGACATACCCGATTCGGCTCTTCAACACCTGGCTTTGAACTACACCGTGCTGATCTCTCTCGCAAACTCTATGGAAAGAATAAGGAAGGTGGTATGTAGCTCTTCGTAAATAATAGAAGGCGAACGAACTGCAGTATTATGTCCACGAACAGTTCAAGTGACACCAAAACTATAACTCTTCATTGCAGAATAAGTTAAGGTGACCAGACGTCCCGCTTTAGGCGGGACAGTCCCGCTTTTGACCTCGTGTCCCGCCTGCTCATCGGGCGGGACGCCCAATGTCCCGCTTTCTGGCTTTCTGGCAAGTCCATCAAATGTCCCGGTTGTCTTTAAAAATCACTTTTTTCGGCGTTCTTTGACGGTGACGACACCATCATCGGCGCGTGTCCCGCTTTCGCCCCCGAAACGTCTGGTCACCTTAGAATAAGTGGACTTTGTAAAAGGAGTTTAGCTAGTAGGCTGGTAACTCTCCACAACTTTATGCAACACTAAACACGTGTAATACACTGTTACTGCTGCTACTGGTAGCAGGGGACTTAATAATCTGTCCTCTGAGCCCTCACGGTACCAACAGCAAGTGGAAACAACCACAAAATGAACGACTCCCCTGTGTACAATGGACCCTACCCAACCCTCTCTCCCTTCTGTTCAATGCACCCGACCGACCTATGACGTACTACCGTTATTTGAAAAGAACGTTCTGATCAACGACTGACATGAAAGCAAAAGATCTATAAGTTCCTAGCATCTTGCTTCGCTGTATCGTAGGGACGACTGTATACCAACTTCTGGCTCAGCTGTGAAACTCTCCTCCGAACTTTCAGCAGACTGTCCGTGTAGCTTGGACAAAAGCACGTGGAGCGTTTGCAGAAGTGGTCAATCGTGAAATTGCCGCCCTTGCCTGAACGGAAGCCGCCTTGATTATCAGGTCAGTAAAACATTCCAGTGTTGTATTTAGGCCTTGACTCAACCAGGCGTTTTCATTCTACCTAAACACAAATCCAAAGCCTAACTTAAAAGTAACAAGCTAACACTCACACAACCTTCAATAAAATGGGGGAAAAAAAAAAACCATGCCGATGACCGTAAAATAATCTCCCTTTATAAAGACTGAAAACCATTAAAACTTCAGTAGCAGCAGTTTGTAATAATAATAATGTATTGTCATAAAACAGTAATTAGTAAAAAAATATAGTTTAAATTTTACAATCTAACATTGTGTTATGTACTAAATTATTATCAATATATACAGTTAAAAATATAAATTTATCAAAGTTTCTATGGTATCAGAAAGTTTTCAGATATATACATTAATTACATGGGCCATTTACAATTAAATATTACAATACAGTATGCGCTGTTAATTGAAATATGAATGAAGAAATGTCATTTTCAGATAATACATTAATTGTTCATGCCTATTCACAGACTGCTATTACAAAATCCCCTTTCTGTTGGTTTAATGAATGTCTATATAACTGTCATGCCTGAACACCAAAATAATGACAATTTTTTAAATGGAAAGCAAAAATTTCCTAATAAGTAATGAAAAGTAATCATGGAGTATTAATAAGTTTTTCAGTATCCAACTGGTTTTGAAAAAAATGACTGCGTGGTATCTTGACTTTAACATATGCAATTGTATATTTAAGAAGATTTATCAAAAAAAAAAAAAAAATCAACAGAAGGCAAAATATGTAAGATGTAACTAATATATTGTTACATTGTAATATTGCAGGTTTTTGTTAAAGAACCAGGGATTGAGTGTCAGGAGATGAAGGATCTGAGGACATGTGCAGTTTCAGTCAGATAGTACTTTAACAATTAAAGAAGAAAAATTGACTGTAATCTTGGAAGAGGAAGCTATGTCTGCCATAATCAATCAAGTTCAGGTCTCATGTATACACAGCATAAAGACTGAACCAAGGTCTGTAGCTGATCTACAAGAAGAGCTAAATGATAATGTAATGCTTGAGGCAGAAAGCACATTTTGTTCTTATACAAATATGACAAATTGCTCACAAATTAGCAGTCTACAGCTTAAAAACGATTCTGGTCCAGTTTACATAAAACCTGAGCTTGCTAAGCAAATTCCTCAATCAAACTGGAAACATGAGGATGCTGTAAAACTGGAGCTTAACTCTCAGGGTGCTATTTATTGTATTAAAACTGAGCAAGTTCCTGGTGAAGAACTTCATGACATAAAACCTGAGTATGATGCACACATTGAGCAGTCAGATTGCAGTCACGAGAGTGCTGTGAAAGTGGAGTACCGCTGTCAAGATGTCACCTCTTTAATCAAGACTGAGCAGGATCCTGTGCAATCTGCAAAGACAGAAGAGCGGCTTGTATTTAAGAAAGAAGAAGAAGATCATATTCACGTAGTGAAGACTGAGACAGGATGGCCTGGTCAGCATGCAATGTGGCAGCATGACAATGATGAGAATTTTCAAGAAATGAATGCTGCTACGCTTGCAATTCCTGAGGTGACATATATTTTGAAAGAAAATCAACAACATCAGAGACAAAAAACTGTTACTGAAGTCACCATTGACTCAGCAACAGAAAGTAGAAGTGATGCCAAACCTTATCAGTGCCAAGTGTGTTTATGTTCTTTCAGTTTTTCAACCCTACTTAAGAAACACATGATGATCCACTCTAATTTAAAAGCTTACAATTGTACTCCATGTAGTGTTGTCTTAGAAAGAATAGATACTTTAAAACAGCAGAAGAAAACTAACAGTAATAAGAGATCGCACCATAGTGATGGTAGACCTCACCAGTGTAATATATGTCATGTAGGTTTCAAAAGATTAGGTTATTTAAAAATGCACATGGCGACCCACAGAGATGAGAGACCTTACCAGTGTACTGTCTGTCATGTTGCCTTCAAAAGATTAGGTAATCTAAAAAAGCACATGGTGACTCACAGTGATGTGAAACCTTACCAATGCAGTTTGTGTAAAGCTTCATTTAAGTTCTCAACTTGTTTAAAAAGGCACATAGTGACTCACGGTGATGTGAAACCTTACCAATGCAGTTTGTGTAAAGCTTCATTTAAGTTCTCAAATCATTTAAAACAGCACATGGTGACTCACAGTGATGTGAAACCTTACCAATGCAGTTTGTGTAAAGCTTCATTTAAGTTGTCAAAGTATTTAAAACAGCACATGGTGACTCACAGTGATGTGAAACCTTACAAATGCAGTTTGTGTAAAGCTTCATTTAAGTTGTCAAATAATTTAAAACAGCACATGGTGACTCACAGTGGTGTGAAACCTTACAAATGCAGTTTGTGTAAAGCTTCATTTAAGTTGTCAAAGCATTTAAAACAGCACATGGTGACTCACAGTGAAGTAAAAAATCACTCTTGTACTGCATGTCCTTTGGCTTTCAAAAGATTAGATTGCCTAAAAAGGCACATAGTGACTCACAGTGATTTGAAACCTTACAAGTGTAGTGTATGTCATGCATCTTTTAAAAGAATGGATTTACTAAGTCAACACATGTTGACTCACAGAGATTAGAGACCTCACCAGTTCAGTGTATGCAATGTAGCTTTTAAAACATTAGGTAGCCTTAAATGGCAAATGTTAACTCACAGGGATAGGAAACCTCACCAGTTCAGTGTATGTAAAGCTGCCCTTAAAAGATCAGATCAACTAAAAGAAAAGCACATGTTGACTCACAGTGATGTGAAACTTGATTAATGTGGCATATGTAAGAAAGCTTTAGTTGTTTGTGTGATTTAACATAGCTCATACCAACAGTAAATTTTACTTTTATGCAGTGTATGTAAAACTGCAGTGAAAAGATCATTTGTTAACATGCACATGTGGTGTCAGTTGCAAGAAACTTCATTAGTACTGTGTATGATAATACCTTATTTGAGGTAAATTTGATGCTACCATTCTTTATGTTGATGATAAATAATATTTGATATTGCAGCAGCAATTTTGACTTAATTGAAAGTATTAAAAATTATAAAAAAATAGTGGTTTCTCTACCAAAGGAAGAGTTTTTGTTTGTTTGTTGTTCTTTTTTTTTTTAAAAAAAACCTGCTGATATTGGTGAGAAAGCTGTGTGTAGGCTTCCAGCTCATTAAAAAGGCACATGATAATTCAAAGTTCCGAGAACACTCACCTGAGCAATGTACTTAAAGTTGTCTTTAAAAGATCCTTTAATTTGAATAAGTTCTCCAAATTCAACATTGATTCTCACAGCATCTGCCTCTTTTCCGTAACTTTCAAAGATGTCCTTAGAAAGTGAAGTTTATTCCTTGTTACTCCTTGATGAGCACAGCCGCAACACCACCTCACAAACCCACATGCTAGTTGATTGCTTTTACGAGACTGAACTCCAGTGTTGATAACGTCACTCAACAACAACAACAACAAAAATAACATTTCAGCCTTTCTACTTTACCTGAGAGAAAATGCGTTATTCATCCACATATGTAAACTTAGTGTATTACACAAAGCGTCAACCAATTATTAAAACAAAGGAAGAAATATTTTGTAAAAGAAACTCATGTCCTTTCCTTCCAGAATCTTCTGTCAAAGGCTATAGGCTCCAAGACGTAGCCTATGAAGAGCAAATATAGTTTCAACCGAAATACTAGTTGAAGTATTTGTTGTGTTATTCGTAACAGAGTAGCATTACGTTAGAATCTCGATGTCTGCTACTTTACTACAATTAGGCGATAAATAACATGGTACATTGAATAGTAATGATATTTATTTATTTTGTCAGGTATGGACGCGACGGGAGCAATGTTTTCAGCTAGCTCCAATGAATTCGAGTGTCCCATCTGCTTGGGCCCCTCCACGGAGCCCAAGATTATGCTATGTGGACACATCACGTGCAGAGTGTGTCTTCTCACCTGGATAAGAGCACAAGACCAGAAGGTGGGCTGCCCAATGTGCCGCCATCCAGTTTTCGAGTTGTTGATATATTTCGAGTTGTTGACATAGCAGATGATTTTGTCGTGTTACTAGTCGATTCTCTCCCCACGAACCAGGTCGTGAGGGTGACCGCGCTCGGCAAAATTGACGTCACGCCGGACACGTGCTCAGGGTGTGAAGAGCTCCTTTGTAGGTCGCGCGGCTCTTCGCATCCGGAATGTCCAGGACAAGATGTGCAGAATACTGAGGCAGACGCTCGAGCGGCCGTGAAGGATCTGTCCGATAAGGAGCAGGCGATGATGGAAACGAGTGATAATTTGCAGAAGTACCTCAAGGACATGGAGGATGAGTTCCGTGGTCTGCTGGACATGAACAAGATTGAAGGCGTGGTGCAAGTCTTAACCTTTCTGTTTGTCAGTGGGTTCAAGCCTCAGGCAGGAAAACTTCGCTCTGTCGTCTTGACGCACCATGCAGCATCTCTAATCTATTGTCAAATTCCTGTCTGACTGGATAAGAGTCGTCGGCTAAAATTGTAGTATGTACACTTGTATGTACACTTTCATGCATCTACCTTTCTGCACTTTACATTACCATTGGTGTTTGAAATCACGCTGGTGAAACAAGCTTCTTTCATTAATCCAAAGCCTTTACACAAAAGGCGTGTAATTAAAAGTAAGTAATCAATTTTTTGAAGGGATTGAATGGACTGACGAACCTGAAGCGATTGCAGCAACAAATTTTAACTCTGCTTTATGTTAAAATAGTTCTGTCCACAATATAGAACTCGTCACTAGTTTGTTTTACTTATTTGATAGGCGTACCTCCTTAAAATCTTACACATAGGCGAGGATTAAGGTCAGCTGTTGCTTGAAATCCAATAATTTTTAAAAATCTTGGCATTCCACCACTTAACTCTTGTCCGAAACTTCTAGTCCGAATCGTTTTTAAATAAAATTAGCATCGAGTTGTCCATTAATTTAACACAAAATCTACTATTAATAAAGAAACAAACAAAACAAAAACCCCCACTGAACTGTGCGAAAAGGGAGATTAACCTTCTAATAAGAGAAAGATTTCCAAAGATGAATTCTCTCCCTTACACCATTCATAATTCAAAAGGCTGTATGGGATTTTCCCGATGTGCCGCAACACTTTCGTGATGGAGAGAGTTTCCCCCAAACAGCCATATGGAACTCATCTGACAACGAAAGGTACTTTCATGACTGAATATGCCAACAAATATTGGAACAACAGAGCACGAAGTCTTTGGAAAGAATAGTGTCACTGTTAGAATACAAGATGATCAAAGGATTATAAGCTCGTTGGACAGACTTCTGCAAATATTCTTACAGCGCATTGGTAATTAATGTCAGCAAATTAGACAAAAAAATATTGTTCGCACTTAACACAGCTGTCTAAATGTATAAAGTCCATTGTAGTGCAGTGAAATAACTCATTCTGTTTTGTGCTAAATTAGAGTGTTCGATTCTTAGCAAAGTTTTGTGCTTGTCTTAATTTTTCTTTTGCTTTACTGTATTTTTTCATCTTGTTCATCATCATCATCATCATCATCATCATGGTGCACCACCATCATCATCATCATCATCATCATCATCATCATCATCATCATCATCATCATCATCATCATCATCATCATCATCATCTAGGTCTCGAGTTATTGCATATATTAGTGTTTGGTCTGGAGTTAGAATTAAGTGTTATTTGAGTGTTGGACTTAGTGTTTAGGTGTTAAGGTTTGAGTTTGAAGCTGATCACATCATCCTCGTTGAAAGATGACCTAATGGACAATATATCCGACGTTGATTTCGGTGGGGATAGTTAAGTCGCTCCGAGGCCTTATTTGAAATAACAAACTTTTTTCGATATCTTCCTGGTTTAACTGACTGCTTAAACTGTTAATTTCAGACACGGAAGCAGAAACTGATGTAATTTATTTTAACGGAGAAGAGAATTTTATAATTGTCAGAAGTTTCGAGCGTGTGAGTAGACATTAATACGGAAGCTGCAATGCATCATCTAAAACTTTAATTACATAATTATGATCTTATCGTTTAACATTTTCTGTTCCGTGGATACCTTTACTTACACATTCTTTCCTGACTGTACATGTACAGGCATTCACAAACTTTCTGCCAAAAGTTTACCAATCACGGCCATCTTTTGAGCATCAAACTTTGTAGAAGTCAGTAATAATGTATTATCATGTATTACCAAACTAGCAGTTTTTTCTCATAATGTTAGCGCTTTTTGAGTGGTTAAAAATCTTGTTGATATATAAAGCAACATGGCTTTGTTCGTTCTTATGTGGCACCTGAAGGTTGACCTCTTTAAGCGTACTTCGGAATGATGTTCAAATTCTTATCAAAGACACATTGGTTTGCATAAACTGATATGGCAAACATTGTGTAATGTCAATATGTTTATTTATGCCGCACGCAATAAATCGTTTAGCTTCTGTATTCCTTTCAGCAACGCAACACTACATTTTGTATACAGTTAAACAGTTACTTGTATACAGTTAAACGTCTCAGGGAATCAGAAGTAAGCGTTTTCAATGTCTCTGCGGTAATTTCGTTTTACAAACTTGACTAAGTGCAGAGTGATAGAGTAACGTCCCTTTGCCCCACTGGCTATTCGTGGTTAGGCGAAGCTAGTTTGACGCAGTTATAGCCCCTGTTCATTGTACGTGCGTGAAGATTGGTCTGCAACTTCCGGGCCCAATGTCGTGTTGACGTACTCTTGAAAGATGAGTTTCTTGACGATGGAGCTGTATTTAGTGCAGCAAAAGAAAAGAAAAGCAAAGAGTGTAGTAATTGTTTGCCTCCCTTTTGTTTCCTTAAGAGCTCTCCCGTGCTTCTTGCTCCCCAACTGTTCTTTGTTCATCCTGAGCTTTAAAGACACCAGCCAAAGTCACTGCACCCATAAAGCACTTAAATTCATTGTTAATCATCTCCTTTCACTTTTCGTTGCACTCGGCAACAGGACTTCAGTTGGATGTTAAACGGATTGATGTAGAAAACTTCGATAGTGAGTTGTTTTATGCACGGAAAGAAGTATTAACCAAGCAGCTACAGCGTGAGACTGTTCTTCCACATTACTGTAACTTCGTTCATCACCATGAACTGTAGATAATGAAAACTAGCGCTTTTAACACGCCTTTAACGGTGAGTAAAGCGCTATGCAAATCATCATCATCATCATCATCGTGCATGTGGGACATGTGGAGAGATTCCGAACTACCCTACGAGGGACGATGAACAGAGAGTGTATTTGTGTATTGGATTTTTGTTAGCGGGACATGTGGAGTGCGAAATACCCTTGGAGGGACGAGAAACTGTAAGTAAAGCACTCAACAGTTGCTGGTGCGATTATAAACGAGATAATAGAATTGGAACTTTTTGTTGACGAACAGAACTGTGTGAGGCGTGTGTTTTCCATATATAGATGATGTTGAGATTAAGAGTTGAGATTAAGATTAAGAGTTATTTGACTAAGTGGGATTGTTCGGGGAAGGCCCAAGATTGTAAACATTGTATGTATCGTTACCTGTGTGTCGCTGATAGAGTATTGTGTTGAGGCGAGCTATTATTTATGTATGTGTGTTTTGTAATCTGCGAAGTCCTGAACCATTCGAACACTTAATAACATCATGTGGGCAGCCTCGGGCAATCGTTGTTTTCTGTGTTGAAAGAACTTGCACGGACGCTGAGTGTGTGTGTGTTGCTCATGTGTGAGACGGCGTCCGTGACATTCTATGCCGAACCAGTCACATGGTCTGAATATTTCAATAGAAACTATGACAACTGAGGTTTTGTAATAGTCAGCTTTACTACTTTCAGACTCTGTAGTCTTGCATTCGTTGTTGTCAGTATTGAAGCTCTGTAAAGTTTCTCTGCAAAACAAGCAAAATTAAATATTAAGTTAATTACAGGAAACAAACTAAACTACGGTAAACAAGTCCTATTCATAACTACTGCCATTGATGAAATGCAATACATGTATGAGAGCTTAGCAAAACGATTCCTCAGATTCAGCCATGACCACCAACGCCTTACCCGTACATCCCCGATAACACTTATAATCATTTTATAAACGTTTACACAGTGTTCATCATCGTTATCGTCGTCAGCCACACTCAAAATACAGATTTCTATGCATGAAATTCTTACCTTCTAGAAGTTTGTGTCCTCCGACTTGGCGGTGATAAGCCTGGCACGGTGTCTGAAGGCAACCCGAACATCGAGTATATAAGGCTTGGCTCGTAGCCCGGAGCATTTTCCTCGGTCATTTGTCAGAATATGAGACTTCTTGCTCTTTACCCATAAAACATCATCGTTTGGTAATTAAAGCTGCAGGTGATGGATCGCCCCTCTCCTGGTTGTTTCCACTCGCAGGTGAAACTACACGTTTGAAGCTCGTAACACCTACTAAAGTCAGATTTAAAGTTCAAAAGATACTTCAGTTTCTGCTGTCCTGTCTGCCACATGCAGTAAAGATTCATGGCCATCGAACCTTTTAATTTTCTTTAAATTTCCTCTTTTTTTAAATCTCCGCCTGTCTTATTTGTGTCTGTACGTAATTGTGTAAACTCCAATGCGCTTTAATTATTTGTTACTTTACATATCGAACATCTGTGACTTTGTGTTTTATTTTCTAGAAATTGTATTTAGTTGCAGTTCTGAAACCTATGTAATAAAATCTCTTTTCCTGTAGCACCTTTAAGGCTGCCATAACAATTTGTCGCACACTAACAAAATCATCGGTAAATGATATGCGTAAAGCATAACCAAATATTGATTTGAATATTAACATAAAACGTTGACTTGTCTTGTGTTTTTAAACTTAAGGTCTGACATTTATTTTCGGCTAAAGCTTTCTGTGGACAATTTTGACTGTGAGAATGGATGACTGCAGCAGCTGAAATACATCACAATCATGTTTTATGGTTTAAAGAGCAAAAAGTCTAATGTCCTGACAAACCTTGAGGCTAATGGCGAAGCCTTATATAAACGGCTGTGAGGTGAGCTTGAGACAACGAGTGAGGCTTGCCATCCAGCAGCTGGTAGACATCATCTCTTACAAGGTAAGGTTTTCAAGCAAACAAATCTTCCAGTAATTAGATAACGAGGAAAACGACGACAAAGAAGATTGAGCTTTGCCTGGTTTTGCTGTTAGCTTAATTTCTACTTTCCTACTTTATCAAAGGCCGTGTATATTTGTGTGTGTGTGTGTGTGTGTGATTTTGTGTGTGTGGTAATGTTGTAATCTCAGATCTCTATTACTATTTAATCATCGCCACAACTTATTTGGAACTATTAAAACGTACACACACTCGTGTTTATCATCGCCAGCACAAAATCAAGCTCTCTGCCTACACTGAACTTACATCTAAATATTTTTTTATTAATTAAAATACTTGATTAGGACCACGTTCAAAGGCAGTGTCAATCATTAGAATGTTTGTCCTTTCTAATTTTGAAACTAATTTTCAGTTTATTTTTCGGTTGTCTCCAGACCTAAGATGAGGCTGTCGTCGTTCTTCTTTGTGCCCTGGTGGCTGTCAGCCAAGCTGGCTTTATTTCCCCAGGCTACGGCTTTGGTGGATACGGCTACGGCATTGGTGGCATTGGTGGCTTTGGAGGTCTTGGAGGTCTTGGTGGTCTCGGCGGCTTTGGCGGTCTGTACGGTGTCCGAGGAATTGGCATCGGCGGCATCGGCCTCGGCGGCATTGGCCTCGGCGGCATCGGCCTCGGTGGCATCGGCCTCGGGGGCATTGGCATCGGTGGCATCGGCCTAGGTGGTATAGGAGGAGGTTTCTACAGGGGATTCCCGTACTACAAGAAATACGTCTACTAAGAAATGAAGAATTCAAGTTTTTGACGTCCAGTAGGTGCTTGAGATTTTTTTAAAGCGTACTTAACGCACACGTCCTAAGTAATATTTACGGAAGAAGAAATAAGTGTGACATTGGAGTGTGAAATAAACCAAAATTAAGAGTTGTAACATGCTGATTTTTGCTTTTAATCGTATCAATCAATTAATATTTAGTTTTGTTTTATTTTACAGGGAAGAAGAGGTCACCCATTTGAAGTCGTAAAAACTGCAATTTCGATGCAACGTGAACAGCCTTGAAACAATAAATCTATTAACCAACGAATAAATGTGTCATTGTTTTTTTAATTAAAAAACTCGAAACTGGCATGTTGTGATCGTAGACTAAAAATGAAAAAATGACACCAATATTTGTCTTCCTCAGGCATCTTCTTCTTTGATGTTAAGAAACCTCCTGCAGATGAGGAAACAGTCAGTATGCCCTTTACTTACAGCTGTATAAGTACTTTTCTTTTTTGAAGCTGCATCAGTATGTCCCATACTTTGCATAAACTACTTTCTCTCCTTCCCAGCACATCACCATACACTCATTTCTGTTTTGCAACTGTCTCTTTTCTAAAAGCTAGTCGAGACCATGATGTGTCAGGTTTCTTGATTAATTTGTCGACTGTTTGCCTGAAACTAAAGTCGAAGGTTGCTTCAAAGAGGCAACTTTGCACATGGAAAGAAAACTCAGTTTATTGCAGTTTATTGCATAAACCTGTTAACATAAGACATCTTTATGATCAAAGGAGCCACATTAAAACTGATGAAGGATGTCGCGATCGCCACAAGCTTTCACCGGATGCACACTGGCAGCCGCTCACACAGTCGGCACGAACACGCAAACAATCGCTCAGCCAGAGGTGGGACACGAAGTACCTGTCGAACCTTTGATAAAAGTACACCGAAACAAAGACGAAATAAACGGTTAAAAAAATAACAAACACATACACACACACAAAACCAAGTAATAATTATAAAATAAAAATTTTGTACAAGGCATACAATCATAAGAAGTATGCTCTTAGCGCTTAAGAAAAAGAACGAAACACGGACAGCATACGAGGGACAGGAAGACAATCAAATAACACATGAGCTACAAAAAGAACCAACA
Source organism: Pomacea canaliculata (assembly GCF_003073045.1). Classification (NCBI taxonomy): domain Eukaryota; kingdom Metazoa; phylum Mollusca; class Gastropoda; order Architaenioglossa; family Ampullariidae; genus Pomacea; species Pomacea canaliculata. Next base: position 12,220,572 of record NC_037601.1, read on the forward strand.
ACCGTGCTAAACAAAAGATAAAATCAAATGTGAAAAACACAAAGAGTAACCAAATAACAAGAACAAGAGCTGAGAGTAACATGATATTGCAAAAAGGAAGGGTGTGAAAAGGACTAACAGTATGAGAAAGGTTGTTAGGAGGAATGTTTATGGAAGAGGTGTGTTTTCAGTGCACGTGTAAAGGATTCAATAGTGGGTAGGTGAGGATATGGAAAGAGAGAGAGTTCAATGGTTTGGCTGCACAATAATGAAAAGTCCTGTGGCCATATGTTGTTGTTTTGGTGACAGGAAGAGTAAGGAGACGATCATCAGACGACGAGAGGAGTTGTCTAGCTGGGATGTAAGGGCAGAGCAGTTCAGATAAATAATCATGGCAGGTGCCAGCAAAGACATTAAAACACATCACGGACAGTTTGTACCGGATGCCAGAACAGATGGGAAGCCAGTGTAGAAAACGAAGGAGCGGGGTGGCGTGGTCACGTGTCCTGCTCTAAGCACCAGACGTGCAGCAGAGTTCTGTACTTTCTGCAGTTTGTGAAGAAGGTATACAGGGCAGCCAGCAAGCAAGGAGTTGCAGTAATCAAGTGTGGATAAAACAAACACACAGACAGGAGTAATGGTAGCGCGTGGACAGAATGTGAAGGATGGGGCTGATGTTGTGTAGTTCATAATAGACAGACTGATAGACAGCTGTAACTTGTCTATCATTATAAATAGAATGACAGACAGCTGTAAATTGTCTACCACAATAGACAGACTGACAGACAGCTGTGACTTGTTTAGCAAAGTTCATGTCTGCATTGTCAATTAATCTCAGATTCCTAACGGAAGACGAAAAGGTGATGCTGGTTTCTCCCATCTTCGTGTGATTTGGTGGACAAACTAGTAAAGGTTGGCTTCTTCCTAAGCACAACGAAGCTTCCGCTTTATTCAAATTTGTGTCTACCTGCGCATCAAAATGATAAAAGTCTAAATTCTGCAGACTCCTAATTACTTACTAGTAGATGTATTTCTTGGAATATGGTAATCCTATATCAAAATCATCTCCTATAGCACCAAACCACCGATGACGACACAGCCGCCCAAACCGCCATGACCAAGGATACTGTTACCGCATTCATCATCACCGTATCCTGTATAGATAAATATCATTTTACTCTCTGTTCTTGTTCCTGTTATTTGGAATCTCTGTGTTTTCTGTATTTGACTTTAGTCTTCGTTAGTCCTGTTGGTTCTTATTTTATACTTCATGTCATTTTTGTTTTCATGACCCTTGTAAGTTTTACATGTTTCGTTGTTGTTCTTAAGTAATAAGAGCATACTCCTTAGGGGTGTAAGTATTGGCATTATAATTTTTGCATTTATTATTATTATCGTCATTATTATTATTATTAATCTTATTGTTAAGCCAGGATGGCTGATAGCCACAAGAACAAAACAACAACGATGACAGCCTTTTTTTTTAGATCTTCTCACTCGCAATGTGAAGCTCACCTGACAGGTGCTAATATACATGTATGACTTTCTGCCAGGGTTTTGTGAGAATGGCTAACTACGGTAGAAACAATCTATCAGCTTTAAACTAGAAATTTAAATATACAGCGATGACATTTTATGGCAAGGGACCAGCGAATCTATAATTTTGACATTTTATGATTGAATACTCTGGCAGAAATTCTGAAAGTCATACATGTATATAAGCACCTATCAGGTGAGCTTCAAATTACGAGTGAGGCCTACCATCGAGCTATTGGTAGACATTGGTAATGATTTGAATCAAACAAATCTGTCAGCATGTAGATGAAGCCGACTGTGATTATCTGGTCAATTTTGAGACACAAGCAAACACAAAATTTTGAACAGACAATAAATTATACCTAAAGAAGAATAAATTATAATTAAACATTTTAAAGTTAAATTAAAGGGGAAAAACAATTTCTATCTTATACTTTCCAAGTTAGACCCAATGGCGAGAAGAAGTCACGCACGTCCAGTAGGTAAACATAAAAGTTGTGATATAAACATTCCCGTTATCTGCTTTCACAAGTAAAGTTCGGAGAGAATAGGAAAGGAAAAGGAAAATCAAGCAATGTTTATCTCTTTATCGTAATTCTTACCATACCATCATTTTCTGTTCTGCTTTGCAGATAGTGCATTTCTGGACTGACAGTAGTTGTGAATATGGCTTAAATATCGTTAATTTAGTGCTTCGTCCTCGACATTTATTTTTATGAAGGAATATCAATCACCTCATAGTCCAAATAGTTCCCCACTTTAGGGCTTGCTATTTTCAAGAAGAGTTTTCATTACTAAACTCACTGGACTAGTATTGCAAGTGTATCGCAGTACGTTAGTGTACGAACGTGCAAAGGATAAGTCACGTGACTTAAAGATGCAGTCAATCAGCAAACCCAGTGAATACAATGATTTCCAACTAACGATACTACTAACCATAGTGTTCTAAACGTCAATGTCTAGAGATTATTTTTTCATATTTAAAGTACACATGCATCAATAAGTCGTAGTGCAGGTAGCTCTTGCAGACATAAAGACGTATAGTGTCATATTTAATGGCACTCCTATAAACCTTTCTGTCTTTTGCTTGATCAAGTCACCTCATTAATTATGAAAGCATTGCTTGTGCTTAGCCTTAGGTACAACTAACAGATTTATTCAAAAATTATTTTTAAAAATGGATGGAAATTGTTTTTAAAAAAAACCGACTGCCACTATATAGTAAAGTGACTTGGCTTATGTGTAAAAATCATGTTGTTCCGGGCTGCTACTTACCCGAGTTTAGTAAATTAGCTACCCGTATGTAGTATCACCATAAACAAAACATGAACTCTGTGCAAGGATGAAAAACGGAATACTCTTGTAAAATGTTTTTAAAATGTGGGTTATACTCCGGATTTAAAGGGTACGAACAAAACAATAATAAAGTTATAAAGATATATTGTAAGAATATATTATTATTTATAAGTATTATAAAATAATAATATAAATACGAAAGCCACAAATCATCCTCACAGAGCAACATGTGCTTGCCCCCTGTCACACAACTAGGTCAGTATGTTGTACATATAGAAAGATAAAGAAAAACAACAATGAGGAGGAAATACAAAAGACAGTCAAGTCGCAGAGGCAACAAACAGTAGCAGGATGTTGATGTGTTAACAAGCTTGTGTCACAATACTCTAGTCATAGAGAGGAGCCAGTAACACACGTTACACGATTTCAATTTAAAATAATACCAACCATTTATCTATGAACAAAAAAGCGTCAACATGGAGGTATGTTCTTCAAACCTAACTCGCATCCTTTCTCGCGTGTCAGCCATGTTTCTGTGCCTGCCTTTCAGTGCTTGGGACGCGCCGGAAATAGAAAGTCAGCTTACAGCAGACGACGTTTGACGTCATCCTCTAGGCTATTTTTATCCGGTTCGCAGGGGAAAGGTCGAGGTGTTTTATCGCTGACTATAGCAACGCCTGACGTCATGCCCATGTTACGTCACGCGTCGTCTGCTTGAGTGCAGGAGTGACAGCAAGCTAGGGGTGGACTGGAAGGCGGGTACTGTTAGTGGACACAGCAGCCAGGAGTGACCAACAGGAGCCAGTGGAAATCCATGGGGCTGGTGTAAGTTTAGTAACCGGTTGGTGCCCACCATGGTCTATGTGAGATGTGAGTAGGTGACCACATGACACTTCACAAGCCGCGTGGGTGAGTGCGTGATTTCTTTACAGTTTTATAATATTTTTTCTTATACGTGAAGGCCTTGAGTAGCGGACGAGAGGCTGCGCATATGACTGAACACTATCACTTTAGAGTCTGATGTGTAAGTGCCTGACTGGATTGAAGTGTGACTCTCCTGTATTTATTCTTTGTAAACTCCAGAATGTACAGAACTCTCTAGTGCTTAGAGTTAGAAAACGGGATTGATTAGACTATGTCTTCTCTCATAACTCATGGCAACAACAGACAACACTGTTATTCAGTCAAATGCCGAGTAGTTTAATGTTGCTTCAGACACACTTGTAGAAAACGTTTGTGTTCACCTCAGCTTTTTATCATAAGACGATGATATTAGTTTATAGCCTTGCAGGAAGATTAAGCTGGAAATTGTGAAACTGTGTGCTTGAGTTCATGAATTCAAGCGTGTTTTTATAGAAAAGTGTTTGTCCGTTTGCACTTATGTGTGTGTCTGCTTATGTGTGTGTGTGTCCGTGAGATTTGTTTTTTTTATGTGATAAGATGTGCTCTGGACACAAGTACTGCCGTCATCTTTTTATTTTTAGGGTACTTTCTCAACATGCCAGTTACACGTTCCTTCTATAGAAAAAACTATGACACATTTAATCGTTTATTAATAGATTTATTGCTTCAAAGCTGTGTACGTAGCCATGACATTGTTGTTTTCACGATTTCAAATGGGTAAACTCCTCTCCTCTGAAAAAGAAAACAAAACTAAATATTAATTTATTAACACAATCCAAAACACAAAAAACGCATTTGACCAAACCTTAATTTTGGTATTTTTAACACTTCCAATGTCACACCTGTATCTAAATATATCTTTAGGACGTGTACGTTAAGTACGCTTTAAAAATTCTCAAGCACCTACTGGACGTCAACGACTTGAATTCTTCATTTCTTAGTAGACGTATTTCTTGTAGTAAGGGAATCCTCTGTAGAAACCTCCTCCTACACCACCGATGCCAATGCCGCCGAGGCCAATGCCGCCGAGGCCGATGCCACCGATGCCAATGCCACCGAGGCCAATGCCACCGAGACCGATGCCGCCGAGGCCGCCGAGGCCGATGCCACCCAAGCCTCCGATGCCAATTCCTTTGACACCGTACAGACCGCCAAAGCCGCCCAGACCACCAAGACCTCCAAAGCCACCAATGCCACCAATGCCGTAGCCGTATCCACCAAAGCCGTAGCCTGGGGAAATAAAGCCAGCTTGGCTGACAGCCACCAGGGCACAAAGAAGAACGACGACGACAGCCTTCATCTTAGGTCTGGAGACAACCAAAAAAATAAACTGAAAATTAGTTTCAAAATTAGAAAGGACAAGCAGACGACACATTGATGTTCACATATTTTGTTTAAAAGTACTTAAAGCGTTAGACAAGACAATAAAATGAAAAATATGGTAAAGTTTATATGTAGATTTTTGATATATCTAACAAATAAAGCCCTCGTCATCCTCTCTACCTCAAACATCATTTTCATTTAACCACTTTCATGGACAATGTGAAGTAACAGTCCATTTTCTGTGTTCTCTCACTGTGAAATATTACTTAATATTATTTCTGATGATTAGCACTACCTTTGAACGAGGTGCTTACACAGTCTTAAAAATAGCAACAATTAAATATAGATATAAAGATATATTTAAGCTTAGTGTAGGCAGACTATGATCTTGTGCTGGCGTTGATAAACACGAGTACATGTACGTTTTCATAGTTGCAAATAAGTTTTGACAATGAATAAATAGTAACAGAAATTTGAGATTAAAACATAATACCAGCAACACAAAAGTAGACACACAAGTATGCTCGGCTTTTGATAAAGTACGAAAGTAGAAATTAAGCAAACAGCCAAACCAAGCAAAAGCCTTACCTTGTAAGAGATGATGTCTACCAACTGCTGGATGGCAAGCCTCACTCGTTGTCTCAAGCTCACCTCACAGCCGCTTATATAAGGCTTCGCCAGTAGCCTCAAGGTTTGTCAGGACATTAGACATTTTGGTTTTTAAACCATAAAACATCATTGTGATGTATTTCAGCTGCTGTAGTCATCCATTCTCATAGTCAAGATTGCCCACATAACGATTCAGGCGAAAATAAATGTCAGACCTTAAGTTTACAATCACATGACAGGCAAACTTTTTATATTATTATTCAAGCAATACTTGGTTATGCTATATGCAATCAAGATGATTTTGTAAGTTTTCGATTCTTAACTCTTGGTCTCTCAAAACACTACGAAATGGAAAGTTTTATCTTCTACAAGAATTATTTTTTTACAGTTATAAAATTACATGAGATTTGAATAGTAACTTGTGTGATTGTGTGTCTATGTATACCTCCACGTCTGTGCAAGAGAGTGAGACGAAGCGTAAATATAGTTAATTTAATTATCTCAAAGAAGACGAAACTAGTCAAAGTTACTCGTAAAGGCAAATAGATTGGAAAGATATTTGAAACAGCATCATGGTTAGGTGTTAATTATAAACTCTGAATACAATTATAAAATGCCAGCTAGTGTACGTATGTTTACAAGAGAGAGAGAGAAAGAAGAAAAACTATGCAATTTACGTCTTTGAAGAAGAAAGGTTTGAAAGTTACTGACTGAATATTATTGCTCTGTCATTTTGAAGAAGAAGCCACATGTAACAGTTTTAATATCATTTAAAAAGCTAAGTTTTATTTCTAATAGTCAGGTTTGTTGCTAAGCACAGTACACAAAGCAAACATCACCCAAAACTATGCCTCCAGCCTCTCCCTCCCTCCATGTTTCTGCAGGTGGATATTTGTGTCTGGCCACAAGGTTTTACTTTTAGTGGAGGTTTACTTTCCATTTCATCTAACGGTTGTCTTTAACTTCGGGGCTTTCGAATACAAGTAAAAGTTAACCTAAAGTTCAAAACCACAAAATGTGTCTGTTTCCTAATTTAGTAGTACAAGCAATACCATATTGCGCTATAATAAATTAAGATAACCTTTAATTGATCGTGTATAGAATATCGTGTGTATGAGGAAGAGTTGGTCAGCGGTTTTACTCGTTCTTTTTTGAAACTGTGTGCGCGAGTGGGTGATTAAGTCAATGATACTTGCCACGGTTCATGTCATCGAAAGTTAAAGCTCTGACATTTATTTTTGTCTAAAATTTGAAGCAAGAAGTTTTGACTGTGAGAATGGCTAACTACGGTAGAAACAATCTATCAGCTTTAAACTAGAAATTTAAATATAAAACTTTGGAGAAAATTAAATGTCAGAGCTTTAATTTTTGATGACATGAGCCGTGGCAAGCATCATTAAATTAACCATCCACTCGCACACACACTTTCAGAAAAACACGAGAAAAAAATGACAGATCGCTAATATTTAGGCAATAACTTTCAAACATTTCTTCTTCATAGATGTAAATTGCATAGTTTTTCTTCTCTCTCTCTCTCGTTTGTAAGAACACACACAAGCTGGATGTTATAATTGTATTCAGAATCTTTCATTAACACCTAACCATGCTGCTATGTAAAATTTGTTGTCCGATTTGTCCGATGTCTCACTCAATCTCTTTGCACAGACATAGAGATACACACATGTACTCACACATGCACGCGCACACACATAGACACACACACATACACGATCACACAAATTACCATTGAAATCTCATGGAAGTTAATAATTTTTTTTAAAATGCTTGTTGTAGAAGATAAAATTTTCCATTTCGTAACGTTTAGAGAGGCCAGGAGTCCGGAATCAAAAACTTTGAATAATAAAATAAAAAAGTTTGCTTGTCTTGTGATTGCAAACTTACGGCCTGACATTTATTTTCGCCTAAAGCTTAAAGTTGGCAATTTTAAATGTGGGAATGGATGACTGCAGCAACTTAAATATATCACGAAGATGTTTTATGGTTTAAAAACCGAAAAGTCTGATGTCCTGACGAAAGATGATCGCAAAGCCTTGGGGCTAATGGCGAAGCATTATATAAGCGGCTGTGAGGTGAGCTTGAGACTACGAGTGAGGCTTGCCATCCAGCAGCTGGTAGACATCATCTCATACAAGGTAAGCCTTTCAAGCGAACAAATTTGCTAGTAATTAGATAACTAGGAAAACGACCACGTAGAACATTTAGTTATACCTGGTTTGGCCTTTTGCTTAATTTCTTATTTCCTACTTCATCAAAAGCCGTTACACAACGTTGTCCATGACAGTGATTTCAATGAAAATGATGGTCTTAGTAGAAAGGATGGTGATAGTTTTATTTGTTCGATATTACAAAAACATCTACATATAAACGATACCATAATTTGTATTTTATTGTCTTGTCTAACACTTTATCTACGTTTAAAGCAGAAAATGTGACCATGAGTGTGTCAGTCGTCTGCTTGTCCTTCGAAAATTTGAAACTAATTTGCAACTTTTTTTTTTGTTGTCTCCAGATCTAAGATGAAGGCTGTCGTCGTCGTTGCTCTGTGTGTCCTCGTGGCTGTCAGTGAAGCTGGTTTTATTTCCCCAGGCTACGGCTTTGGTGGATACGGCTACGGCATTGGTGGCATTGGTGGCTTTGGAGGTCTTGGTGGTCTGGGTGGTCTGGGCGGCTTTGGCGGTCTGTACGGTGTCAAAGGAATTGGCATCGGAGGCTTAGGTGGCATCGGCCTCGGCGGCATTGGCATCGGTGGCATCGGCCTTGGCGGCATTGGCGGCATCGGTGGCATCGGCCTTGGCGGCCTTGGCGGCATCGGTGGCCTCGGCCTCGGTGGTATCGGAGGAGGTTTCTACAGAGGATTCCCGTACTACAAGAAATACGTCTACTAAGAAATGAAGACTTGAAGTCGCTGACGTGCAGTAGGTGCTTGAGAGTTTTTAAAGCGTACTTAACTCTCGTCTCAAATTAATATTTACGGAAGTAGATTGACGTGTGACACTGGCAGTGTGAAAAAAAAATTAAGATGTGTGAAATGCATTTTTTTTGCTTTGGATTCTATTAATAAAGTAATATTTAGTTTTATTTTCCTTTTCAGAGGAGTTTACCAATTTGAAATCATAACAACAGCAAATTCGAGGCTATGTACACAGCCTTAAAGCAATAAATATTTGAAGCAACGATTGAACGTGTCATAGTTTTTTTCTAGAAAAAGAAACGCGTAACTGGTATGTTGAGAAAGTACACTAAAAATAAAAACATGACAGGAATACTTGTGTCCATAGCACGTCTTTTCACATACAAAATACAAACAGCGTACGCGCGCACGCACACACACACACACAAGCAGACACACACTTATGTGTAAACAGACACACACTTTTCTATAAACCCACGCTTGAACTTGATTCACAATTTCCAGCTTATTATTTCATCAAGGCTATAAACTAATATCATCGTCTTGTGATAAAAAGCTGGGGTGAGCAAACACGTTTTCTACAAGTGTGTCTGAAGCAACATTTATCTACTCGGCATTTGACTGAGTAACAGTGTTGTCTGTTGTTGCCATGAGTTATGACGGAAGACTTCCGTTTTCTATTTCTAAGCACCAGAGAGTTTGCTTATCTTGTGATTGCAAACTTAAGGTCTGACATTTATTTTCGCCTTAATCTTGAAGTTGGCAATTTTAAATGGGGGAATGGATGACTGCAGCAACTTAAATACATCACAGTGATGTTTTATGGTTTAAAAACCAAAAAGTCTAATGTCATGGCAAACGATGATCTCAGACCCTTGAGGCTACTGGCGAAGCCTTATATAAGCGGCTGTGAGGTGAGCTTGAGACAACGAGTGAGGCTTGCCATCCAGCAGCTGGTAGACATCATCTCTTACAAGGTAAGGCTTTCAAGCGAACAAATCTGCTAGTAATTAGATAACGAGAAAAACGACGACGAAGAAGTTTTGCCTGGTTATGCAGATTTCTGTTACTAATTAATCATTGTTACAACTTATTTGGAACTATTAAAACGTACATGCACTCTAGTTTAGCAACACCAGCACAAGATCAAAGTAAAAATGCAGTGTCAATCATCAGAAATAATATTGAGTGGTTTTCCATACGTAAAACACTTTCTCAGTGAGAGAAGCAGCAAAATGTATCTCTTCACGAGGAATTGAATCTTAAGTCGGAAATCTGAGATTTGCCTAATTGCATGCATTTTTTAAAAGTAGAGTTCTTGAACGTCATTTTGATACAAAAGTTGGTTTTTCTAGTTTTAAAATTGAATAAGTTATAAACGTTTAAAATGTGTGAAAGTACGGTGGCGGCCATCTCGAGAAAAGCGGGCTCAAAGACTAGCGTCGAGATGGCCGACCAAACTTGTTTACTCCTTAACTTTTGGAGACAAATCTTTTGATTTGTTATTATTTGAATCGTTCTTTAAAGAACTTGAGCAGACCCCGGGCTTTCAGGCAAAGGTATAACACGATGGAGTTATGACAGGGAAACAGTAGCGAAACAGCGTTTGAATTTCGTAATTTTTCTGCAGAAATCGGTCCGGATCACAGTAGGGTACCTCGATTGAAATGTATTTTAAGTCAATTTCTAACTTTTATTTCAAAATAGCAGTGTATTTTCCTGATAGTTTAATAACCAAGAAATCCATTTTTAAAGAAAAGTCATACTGCACATAACTGTCCCCTATCACCTTTCGGGGCCTCTAGCACGAAAATGCTCCGGGCGACTTAAGACTCATTTCGTCGTGGAAGGTCCTAAATGAACTGTTAAATCACGTTGTCCATGACAGTGATTTCAATGAAAATGATGGTCATGGTATGAAAGATGGTGAGGGGTTTAATTGTTCAATATATCTAAAATCTAAAAGCTTCAGCATTTTTTTATTTTATTGTCTTGTCTAACGCTTTATCTGCTTTTAAAGCAGAATATGTGACCATGAGTGTGTCAGTCGTCTGCTTGTCCTTCGAAAATTTGAAACTAATGTGCAGTTTATTTTTCGGTTGTCTCCAGACCTAAGATGAAGGCTGTGGTCGTCGTTCTTCTTTGTGCCCTCGTGGCTGTCAGCCAAGCTGGCTTTATTTCCCCAGGCTACGGCTTTGGTGGATACGGCTACGGCATTGGTGGCATTGGTGGCATTGGTGGCATTGGAGGTCTTGGTGGTCTGGGCGGTCTGGGCGGCTTTGGCGGTCTGTACGGTGTCAAAGGAATTGGCATCGGAGGCTTAGGTGGCATTGGCCTCGGAGGCATTGGTATTGGTGGTATCGGCCTCGGAGGCATCGGAGGCATCGGCCTCGGTGGCATTGGTATTGGTGGCATCGGCCTCGGTGGTATAGGAGGTGGTTTCTACAGAGGATTCCCGTACTACAAGAAATACGTCTACTAAGAAATGAAGAATTCAAGTCGCTGACATCCAGTAGGTGCTTGAGATTTTGTAAAGTGAACTGAAGTCACACATCCTAAAGTAATTTTTACGAAAGTAGATATAAATGTGACAATGACTGTGTGGGAAAAAAATTAAGATTTGTGAAAAAATAATTAAGATTTGTGAAATGTGGTGTTTTGTTTTTGATCGTATTAATAAATTAATATTAAATTTTGTTTTCTTTTTCAGAGAAGATGAGTTTACCAATTTCAAAACGTAAAAACAACAATATCGAGGCTATGTACACAGATTTGAAGCAATAAATCTGTTTATCAACGATTAAATGTGTCATAGTTTTTTTCTATAAAAGGAAACTCGTAACTGGCATGTTCTGTTTTTACACTAAAAATAAAAACATGACAGCAATACTTGTGTCCATAACACATCTCATCACATACAAAATATAATTCGCGCACGCGCTTACACAAACACGCACTTATGCGCAAACAAACACACACTTTTCTATAAACCCACTCTTACAACCCATGAACTCATTTTCACAATTTTCAGCCTACTCTTTCATCAACGCTATAAACTATCATCATCCAATTGGGATAAAAAGCTGAAAAGAACAAACACGTTTTCTACAAGTGTGTCTGAAGCAACTAACTACTCTAGCATTTGACTGAGTAACAGTGTTGTCTGTTGTTGACATGTGTTATGAGAGAAGACATGGTCCAGTTTCTATTTGTCACACTTTATCCCATCAGCTTTGTAAAAGAGAAGAAACTGGTAACGTAGTAAGAAAATGCTATACACAGCTGCAGAAATCAGCTCACTGGCTTGAAAATGATCTACAACAGCGAAATTGAGGCTTGAAATGTATTAATTTTCTATGTGTCATCGGTACATCAGCCATCTACTTCTTTGGTGTTATGAAACCTCCTACAGATGAGGAAACAGTCAATATGCCCTTTACTTACAGCACTTTTCTTTTTTGAAGTTTTATCCGTTTGTCCCATACTTAGCATAAACAACTTTACCTTCTTCCCAACACATCACCATACACTCGTTCGTGTTTAGGAACTGTCTCTTTTCTACAAGCTAGTCCCCACCATGAGTCAGGTTTCCTGATTAATTTGTCGACTGTTTGCCTTAAGCTAAAGTCAAAGGCTGCTTCAAGGATTTGACTCTGCGCATATAACGAGAACTCAGTTTATTGCAGTGTTTATTGCATAACCTGTTAACACAAGACATTTTTATGATCAAAGGAGTCACATTCAGTCCATCAAACTGATGAAGGATGTCGCGGATTGCCACAAGCGTCACCGGATACTCGTTCGCAACCGCTCACACAGCTGGCACGAACACACACACACTCGCTTAGTTAGGTTTTTTCTGTGGTTCCTTATTTTTGTTTTTTTTCCCCATTATAATACTTATAAATAATAATAATAATTTTTACAATATATCATTATAACTTTATTATTGTTTTGCTCTTTAAAGAAACGTATTAGACTAATGTTGAAATAAAGATCTGGTTCTGAAATTTTTCTCATAGTCAATCACAAAACGTCTTTAAGATAAAATGTGATAGGGGGGGACTCACATAATGTTTGCTTTTGTTGACTGTGAAGATGATGATGAAGTTCAAAATTAAACAAGGTAGAATCACGCTCATATGGGTCCATTCACTCAGCGTTTGACAGCAAAGCTAGGTCAGTATCCACGACATGAAAAAAGCATAAAGATAGACGCTAATGAAAGTAAACACAATTAGCAAAAAAAAAAACAAAAACAAAAAAAAAACCACACACACACACACAGACAAGCCTCTACCCCCTCCCGCCCAAAAAACAAAAAAACAAAAAAAAAACAAAACAAAACAAACAAAACAAAAAACGAAACAATTCAACAATTTTTTAAATGCACTGAAAAGGGTAAAATATATTTTCATGATGGTTGTTAATTTCGCATCCACCTATCTGGCTGACTGACGCACAGCATAATGTGTATACACGCTTTCAAGTTCTTGACACCTGGGTGAACATCACGCGTGTAGCACGGGGCGCACACAAACGTGGAGAGAAACTATTTGAATAATACTTATAATACATTTCTAAGTTGACCAGCAGTCGGACAGTGTCACACGCACAGGAACTTTAACAGCAAACACACACGCACATTTAAGGAACTATTTTGGTTTGAATTTTGTGATCCATTTTTCCATTTTACTTTGTGTGACTTTATTTCCTTCTTAGAGGCTGAACTAGGGGAGATAACCTATAGTTTTATTAGTCGCAGAGGAGGAGTCACTTATCTCCCCTGCTTCGGCTTACACAAAATTAAATTAAAAAGAAAATTCTACTTGTGGGCTGCTGAAAATAATTTAGTATCGTACTGTCAACGGAGTTGATTAACAAGTAAACATTACAGACCTGTAGGACAATGACAAGTGGGTTAAAATCAATTAAAAAACCAAAAGGATTTTTTACTAATCAAAAAAAAAAAAAAAAAAAAACAAAAAAGAGAGAGAGGGGGAAATGGATCAGTAACAGCAAATGGTTTGCATTTACTGCTTTTGCAAAGGCGTAGAAACCAGAAAGAAACGGAATGGGGGCAACCGTTACTTAAAAAAGAGTTTTAGAAGGCAAGAATGTGAAAGTCGTTCATTGTCATCCCCGACTCCCCAAAACTGAGCATCTTCATAAAAGAGAAGAGAGTTACCCTGCTTTGCTTCATCATTCAGTAGCCAGGACTATACGGTAGTGCTTTAGGGACATAAAGAGTCTAACGAGAGTGACCTTTTCCTTATTAGGCGTAGAGAAGCAGGGAAAAGATAATCAAAAAGCTACACCACAGCACTGACTTGTCCTGAATGTTAACACAAAAGGTCAACCAATGCAAAGAACGAAGGGAAGGAATTGAAAGTTTTGCAGTCCCACATTCCGGTTATTTTTTCGGTATTACTCTGATTTTTATTTAAATGGTGTAATAATTTGCTTGTGTGCCCATTTTTGCTTGTATGTGTGACTGTTTTATCGTGTCTATGTGAACAATTTTTCCTTTAATAAGAGTTTACGATGGTGTGTGCTTTTGCTTTTGTATTCGTGTGTTTTGGAACTTGTATAAGTCGGATTCAGTCTCCACCGGAATAGGCACAACTGCTACAAATTATTTAGATGGTATGACTATGATTGGGAAACGGTATGTCATGTGAGACGAGAACAGTTGATTAAAAGAATAAAATTTCACGAAGTTTCGCTCATTTAGTAGCTTTTAAAACCCTCGCATCGACTACTTGTATCCACAACAAAAGCGCTGCTAACCCCGCAAATGACGGGAAGTAAAAATTTCCAAAAGTGTCAAATTGTATAGAAATCTTGACAATAGTATTTAATTAAATTGCAGACAAATATTCACCTGCTGGTCAGTTGCCATTTCATTATACTGTCCGTGAGTCGCAGCAATCTCTTCAAACATTCCTTACTTTTGGCTGAAATCGTTTTGCTAATGTCTTTGAATATGATAGAGAAGGACTTTTCGTTGCTTCGTCAGCAAAGACAGTTTCTAAATAAAAATATGAACGAGAGGGAAATAGTGTGTGCGCACACATCGGTGGTGACCTGGTGGAGGTTAGGGTGGGGGAGAATATGTCAAAGAGGATGAAGAAATCTGACAAAGTATTCGTCACGTAACTTTTGACCTCGCCGACGGAACGTAAACTTGTCATCCTTCAAATGTTGAAGCTGCTGTCATCTATGCAGTTACCGTTGCATTTGGTCATTCATTGAGTTCAATAAAATTAGCCATTGCAAAAGCGTGGTTTGTTGTAAATTATTCCGAATTCCTTCGCAAACTTCCTCAACCGAAGTCGTAAATTAGTCTGATGGAAATCCCAGACCCATCGGTCATAAGAGGCCAACTGAAGAATTCTGACAGTCAAATCAATCAAACAAAATACACTAAACGACAGATATAGAGGAAAAGAAGATAATTTTTCGCGGTTGTTTGACGCGCAAAGAAATAAAATTGTGACAAGAAATGAGTGGTGAAGGGGGACATCCAAACTATTTAAGAGTCAGGTCTCAGGCTCTCAGGGACATACACCTCTTGTGTCAGTGGCATCTGAATTTGTCAGGTAAGTCTGTTCACATTTATCGTGTTGATCTTTCTTGGATAGATTTTAGTCCTTTCTTTATCTCAATTTTCCATCAAACGTGAAGGTGTTTGTGATTGTTGTCACAGAACCATGATCAAGGTGCTCCTACTACTGCTGCTACTCAGCGCCCTGGCTACCCTGGCGGTGGCAGGCCCTCTGTTTGGAGGACTGTTTGGCGGACTCAGGTATGGAGGTGGCTGGTATGGAGGTGGACGTGGCTGTTACTACTGCTTTCCTTTCTTCGGCGACTTCGACTAGCGATTTAACGCACACTGAGGTAATTGGCCATCCTGAGTTGTGAACTTGATGAAAAAAAGTCTTCGCAAGTGATTTTATCTTTCTCCCTCTTCTGCTCTCTCTCTCTCTGTGTTGTGCTCTCTCTTTCTCCCTTTTTTCTCCTCGCTATCTCTTACTATCTTTTTTTCCTCCTCTCTCTTTCTGCCATCTCTTCCCTCTAACTCACACTTGCTCTTCAAACTGCTCAACACAACTTAAGCCAATTCTTTTGTTTGGTTTCAAAGTGTGTGGATTTTGTGCTTTGATAATTATATTATCTAGAGAGTTTATCTGCTTACTATGAAGCATTTTTCCATGTGACGGTTAGAACTCTAAATGGAATAATTTACGGAGAATGTCGTTTGATGCCTATTGCTTATTAACTCTACTGTGGCTTGTATTAATGTGTTGTATACAGATATACTCATCTATAGACTCAGTCAGGGAATGGTGGAAGCCGTGAAATGTCGCTTCCCTAGAAATTAAATGACTTTTTACATGGCAAAATTAAATATTGCATAGACATAAGAAAAGAGGGTTAGCAAGTGTATGTTTAAAACAATTTTTAAGCCACATAATGAAGTTACTCATTTTTGGTCTTTTTTTCAGATTCCCAGATGGTGTTCTCAACTGAAGTCAACAAACTAAGCAGCTGTCATTAGATGTAACAGCAATAAACTAATTGTCGAGCAAACATTTGAAGTTTTCATCTTGAAATTCTGTGTGAGTGAGTGAGTTGCAGTTTCGACTGAAGAACTGAAGAACACAAAAAATTAAATTTAAAAAGTGTGCACGCACGCCCTAACACACACACATATATATATTTTCTTCTTGTTCCTATTTGCCCCCAGTGGAGCACAGGGCCGCAACCACACCCCGCCATTGTACCCGGTTTTGGGCGTCCCTTTCACACACACACATATAAATATATAGTTAACATCATCTCTATCATCTCTGCAGCTCGCATTTCAACTTATAATGCTAGATGCAAGATGTTTCGTTGCGTGAATAGATGTTTCTGCAGTTGCTAGTAAAGATGAAATGCCACAGTGGCAGTATATTAAAGTTATTACCGTGTAACTCCAGAGAATACAGTCAACCTTAAGATCGAATGTACCTCATTTCAATGGTGAATACCCTGATAACGGCAAGTACATTGTGTTATTCTGGGAATAACTCCTGCCTGGTTTCAACATACATGAACCACCCTAAATAACATTTACACATTTTATAACACCAACCCATCTATGAAAGATGTCTCCATAATAGCACAGACGATAAACGCCAATTACATTACAATTAACTAATTAACAAAATAAAAGAGTAAATTTAATCAAAGCACACTCACTACACTCAAAGGACATCAGACATTTCCACCTGCAGCAGGCAAGTTGCATAAGACCACGTGACCAGGCACGACACTCTGTGGAAAACATGCCGGAGGAAGAAGTAGTTTACGAAAGTAAAGGAGGGGAATGGTAGTCCTTAGCAAGACCTGCTACTGTTGTCCAAGACAGGTCTGAGTGGTGAGCTCTGTCAGCCGCCGTATTTATTCATGTGCAACTCCCAACGACCAATTCCAGCCAAGGGACGAACGAATGAATAAAATATTTTTTTGTCAGACTGACAACATCATCGTTCAGTCTAAAGCATCCAAGATCATTCTGTGCTCCTAGAAAGACCACGTGGACAAACTACCTCTTAGTACATCGGAGAAAGAACACCTGATGTTTGCAAAATTCCAAAAGAACGTATGTGAGGATGTTGTATTTTGAATCTCGCCACCCTGGGTGCTCAGTGTATCATCCTTGTCAACTTTGACTGGTCTTAACAGGAGGCGTTTTCTTTTTTATCCGTGTTGTCTTTCTCTGACGTCTGAAGAATAAAATCATTTTCTCTATATACTATAACTGTAAATTCATTTTACTTTATGTTATAACTGCAATAAATCTTGTTGAAAATCAAAAGTTTTGGTTTCTAATTGGTCAGAAGATTACTTTCTGATGAAAGAATTTCTATTTTTGGAAAGTTGTTCGTTTTGCTAGTCTCTTGTTAGTATATTATCTCTACTACTGCTACTAATAATAATAATAATTGTATTCATCGACCCCGATGTCTCTCGGTCAAAAGAAGCTGCCATTCGAGATAGAAGAGGATATCGCATCCTGTGGAAACGACCCAAAACACATAAAAGCTAAGTCCAGTCAGAAGAAGATATCAAGTGAGATAAAAAAAATGTGTTCCCTTATGTCGTTACTTGTCCGTTATTCAGTCTTTCAGGAAATCACACAATGGGAGTTGCACAAACCCCAGATTTATCTTTTCTCCATGACTCGTTATGCACTTACTGTCACTGAATGTGTAACTACAAGACACGTGGTGTCTTCTTAGTCCGAAGTCAGGTGAAATAATTTTTAATTTTCAAACTGCGATATGATTGGTCATGACGTCACTCGGGTGGTTAATGATGAAAAGCTGGTTTTAGGTACCGCGATGTTCTTAACTTTCATACTCCTCAGGTTTCACTCTTGAATATTTTTCGAATAAGCAACAAGTCAAAATTTTCTTTGGTGTTAATAAATATTCGACATTACAATTTCGGGGTTTTTTTTTCGTTTTGAAAGGTGCAAGCACAGTCCGAGATATATTGCATAAACAATTAAGGTTTTTATAAATCGGACATTCATCTGCCTACAGGACAAATGAATCCAGTGAGTTTAAAATTTACAGGCACAGTCTAAAAAAGAAATGTGCTTTGGTAACTGTGTGAATGTGTACAAACTGATTCAAATTCGTCATAAATATACTATATTGTATGCATCAAACGCGTTTACACAGGACAGTACAGAGAGGTCACACCACACATTTCGAAAGAAATAAAGAAATCATAAGAAAGTTTTTCAATATTGATTTTTATTGATTTCACATTATTCGTAATCAACTGTTGTCAGCCTTTAAGAAGAAGAATCTTCTGGCTCTGAAACAGAAAAATGTTGCCACAAAAGTATTAATCCATGATGATTGGCAGTGTGTAATACAAACATTAAAAGAAACCCAAAACAAGACCCGCTGTTTATTTGTCAATTTTATTGGCCAGAATGTACTTCAGACTTCAGTATCTCAGATTCAAAATAATAACTAAATACTTCACATTGCATTGATATCTGTCAGCTGTAAAAACTTTAGAAACAAAGCTGGTTATCTAATGATCGATGCATTGTCATTAGTTATCTTTTATGTGGGGATCTATCCGTGGTGTATAGATATAAACCTAATATACATTTGCTATATGAGCATTGGAGCTCTTGTGGCAAAACATTCTATTTCTATCTTAGAAATGTTTTTAAAATATCTTGGATTCGTTTGCACTTATTGTTGTCAACCTGAAGCAATTTAATGATAAGATGACAGAAACGGAAAGTGTGTGTGTGTTTACAACTCACCGATCGGTTTTGACTGCTATTTTTTGTTTAGTCGTAGCTTCCTCAGTAGTAACCTTTGTAGTATCCTTTGAAGCCTCCGAGCCCGCCATAGCCACCAAAACCACCATAGCCGCCAAAACCTCCATAGCCGCCAAGTCCTCCAAAGCCTCCAAAACCACCATAGCCGCCGAGACCTCCAAAGCCACCTAGACCGCCAATGCCTCCAATGCCGCCAAGACCACCAAGACCACCGAGACCACCAATGCCGCCAATGCCGTAGCCGTATCCACCATAGCCGTAGCCTGGGGAGATAAGACCAGCTTGGCTGACAGCCACGAGGGCGCACAGAACAACGACGACGGCAACCTTCATTTTAAATCTGGAAACGGTTGGAAATTTTATAATCTTGTTAGTCTTATAGTGTAGTAGAACATATTGTAGTCTTATATTGAAGTAGAATAGAGTCTTATATTTTAGTAGAACATGCTGTAGTTTTATTTTGTAGGATAAAAGATATGTGGAGTCACAGGCAATGACAGATTTTGAAAAGATACTAAACAATAAGTCGTCGTCGTCGTCGTCGTCGTCGTCATAGTCTACAATCAGCGAAATACTGATTTCAGTGCTGCTATACTTTATCAGTTTCTCAGCTTATAAAAAATAAATGAAGCAATAAACTAAGATTAATTACGGTAGATTTTAAAAAAACGTGGATGTAATTAATATGATTCTATTCAAGTAGAGGTATTCTTTCAAGAAAAAGTCACTGACATCTCTCAGCAATTGTTTTCTTTTACCGAGAACCCTTGAAAGCATAGTTATGCATCGATATTTATCAATAAAGGACACAAATAAACAAAAACTTTAAAATACAATCACGAAGTCAACGAATTGCGTCCTCACAGTTTTTGATTAAATGTTAAAACAAATTCCGCTTGTCTGAGAAAAATAAAACTAGAGAGTAAATGAAAAAAATGTGTTTTGTTTTAAACTGACAGAAATCCATTCTATACCATAATAATCAGTGTAAGAGACGGCCACTCTTCAAAGACTTACCGTTTAAGGATGGTTTCTTGCAAGTACTGGCTGACAAACTGGAGGTCCTTCGTATTCTCAATTCTCACAGACTTATATAGGGCTCAGATCAGTCGCCTCAAGGGTTTTGGCCCCTGTCGTCGTTCATCAAAGTCACTGACTTCTGGGTTGTCTAATCATAAAAGTGTCTTATTCTTACCTATGAGCTACTGGTCAACTACTTTCTGATGAATATCAGTGTCAAGCATAAAATTGGATAAGTGATTTCCTGCCAAAAAAATCAGGTCAGAGGTTTAAAACTTGTTTGCAACCCTCTGTTAGGAGGACTGTTTGGCGGACTCAGGTATGGAGGTGGCTTGTATGGCGGCCGACGTGGCTGTTACTACTGCTTTCCTTTCTTCGACGACTTCTTCGACTATCGATTTAACGCACACTGAGGTAACTGGCCATCCTGAGTTGTAAACTTGGTGAAAAAAGTCCTCGCAAGTGATTTCTCTTTCTCCCTCTTCTGCTCTCTCTCTCTGTTCTGCTCTCTCTCCCTTTTTCTCTCCTCGCTATCTCTTACTATCTCTTTCCCGCTCTCTCTTTCTGCCATCTCTTCCCTCTAACTCATAACTTCTCAACACAACTTAAACCAATTCTTTCGTATGGTTTCGAAGTGTGTGGACTTTGTGCTTTGATGATTATATTATCTAGAGAGTTTATTTGTTTATCATGAAGCATTTTTCCATGTGACAGTTAGAACTCTAAATGGAATAATTTACGGAGGATGTGGTTTGATGCCTATTGCTTATTAACTCTAATGTGGCTTGTAGTACCTGTGTGGTATACAGATATACTCATCTATAGAGTCAATCGGTCAGGGAATGGTGGAAGCCGTGAAATGTCTATTCCCTAGAAATTAATGACTTTTTACATAGCAAAATTAAATATTGCAAAGACAGAAGAAAAGAGGGTTAGCAGTGTATGTTTAAAACAATTTTTAAGCCATATGATAAAGTTACTCATTTTTTTTTCAGATTCCCAGAGGATGTTCTCAACTGAAGTCAACAAACTAAGCAGCTGTCATTAGATGTAACAGCAATAAACTAATTGTCGAGCAAACATTTGAAGTTTTCATCTTGAAATTCTGTGTGAGTGAGTGAGTTGCAGTTTGATTGGTGGCCGAATTCTTCAAAACTGAAGAACACAAGAAATTAAAACTAAAAAGTGCGCACGCACGCCCTCACACACACATATATATATTTTCTTCTTGTTCCTATTTGCCCCCAGTGGAGCACAGGGCCGCAACCACACCCCGCCATCGGACCCTGTTTTCGGCGTCCCTTTCACACACACACATATTTATATAGTTAACATCATCTCTATCATCTCTGCAGCTGGCATTTCAACTTATAATGCTAGATGCAAGATGTTTCGCTGCGTGAATAGATGTTTCTGCAGTTGCTAGTAAAGATGCAATGGCACAGTGGCAGTATATTAAAGTTATTACCGTGTAACTCCAGAGAATACAGTCAACCTTAAGATCGAATGTACCTCATTTCAGTGGTGAATACCCTGATAACGGCATGTACATTGTGTTATTCTGGAAATAATTCCTACCTGGTTTCAACATACATGAACCACCCTACCGACTTTCTCTAAAAAAAAACATTTACACATTTTATAACACCAACGCATTTATGAAAGATGTCTTCATAATAGCACAGAAGATAAACGCCAATTACTTTACAATTAACTAAGTAATAAAATAAAAGAGTAAATTTAATCAAAGAATTTTTACCACACTCGTAGGACATCAGACATTTCCACCTGCAGCAGGCAAGCAACATAAGACCACGTGACCAGGCACGACACTCTGTGGAAAACTTGCCGGAGGAATAACTATTTACGAAAGTAAAGGAGGGAACTGGTCGTCCTTAGCAAGACCTGCTCACTGTTGTACAAGACAGACCTGAGTGGTGAGCTTTGTCAACTGTCGCATCTATCCATGTGCAACTCCCAATGAGGCAACCAGGTCATAGGTTATCGTGTAGACAGGCCTATAAGTGAGTTTCAGAAATACACCAATAGTTTTGCAAGTCAAATCTTTGTTGTCTAAGTTTATCTCTTTATAATAATGTTTGACCTGTCGTACACAGGAAATGTCATTTGATAATCGCGTGAACTTGACAGCTGCTACTATTATTGTTGTTGTCATTATTATTATTGTTATTATTACTATTATTATTGCTTCTGTTGTTGTTGTTGTTGTTGTTGTTAAAAGAGAACTTCTAGGGCACATTTCTTCACGTGGCAACAGAGAGCAATTAACCATTAGGAACTCAGCCTCTCACTCCGTCCAAGATGTCGACCTTAGACAAACATGGCTATAACTTTACTAGCTTTTTGTATTCGTCGACCCAGATGTCTCTCGGTCAAAAGAAACTGCCATTCAAGATAGAAGGGGGCATCACATCCAGTGGAAACGACCCAAAACACATACAAGGAAAGACCAGAGTGAGAAGAAGACATCGAGTGAGACAAAAAAGATTAGTCCCCATATGTCGTTACTTGTCCCTTCTTCAGTCATTCAGGAAGTCGCACAATGGGAGTTGCACAAACCCAAGATTTATCTTTTCTCCATAACTCGTTATACACTTACTATCACTGAATGTTTTACTACTAGACACATGGTGTCTTCTTAGTCCAAAGTCAGGTGAAATAATTTTTAATTTTCAAACTGCGATATGATTGGTCATGACGTCACGTCGGGCGGTTAATGATGAAAAGCTGGTTTGCGGTACTGCGATGTTCTAAACTTTCATACTCATCCGGTTTTACTTTTCAATATTTTTCGAATAAGCAGCAAGTCAAAATTGTCTTCGGTGTTAATAAATAATCGACATCACAATTTTGTAGTTTTCTTTTTTCGTTTTGAAAGGTGCAAGCACAGTCCGAGAAATATTGCATAAACAATTAAGGTTTTTATAAATCGGACATTCATCTGCCTACAGAACAAATGAATCCAGTAAGTTTAAAATTTACAGGCACAGTCTACAAAAGAAATGTGCCTTGGTAACTGTGTGATTGTGTACAAACTGATTCAAAGTCATCATAAATATACTATATTGTATGTATCAAACGCGTTTACACAGGACAGTACAAAGAGGTCCAGCCCACACATTTTGAAAGAAACTACAAGAAATTTTTAAAATTTTGATTTTTATTGATTTCACATTATTCGTAATCAACTGTTGTCAGCCTTTAAGAAGAAGAATCTTCTGGCTCTGAAACAGAAAAAAGTTCCCACAAAAGTATTAATCTATGATGATTGGTAGTGTGTAATACAAACATTAAAAGAAACCCAAAACAAGACTCGCTGTTTATTTGTCAATTTTATTGGCCAGAATGTCCAGCCGTCTTCAGCATCTCAGATTCAAAATAATAACTAAATACTTCACATTGCATTGATATCTGTCAGCTGTAAAAACTTTAGAAACAAAGCTGGTTCGATGCATTGTCATTAGTTATCTTTTATGTGCGGATCTATCCGTGGTATAGATATAAACCTAATATACATTTGCTATATGAGCATTGGAGCTCTTGTGGCAAAACATTCTATTTCTATCTTAGAAATGTTTTTAAAATATCTTGGATTCGTTTGCACTTATTGTTGTCAACCTGAAGCAATTTAATGATAAGATGACAGAAACGGAAAGTGTGTGTGTGTTTACAACTCACCGATCGGTTGTGACTGCTATTTTTTGTTGAGTCGTAGCTTCCTCAATAGTAACCTTTGTAGTATCCTTTGAAGCCTCCGAGCCCGCCATAGCCACCAAAACCGCCATAGCCGCCAAAACCTCCATAGCCTCCAAGTCCTCCAAAGCCTCCAAAACCACCATAGCCGCCGAGACCTCCAAAGCCACCTAGACCGCCAATGCCTCCAATGCCGCCAAGACCACCAAGACCACCGAGACCACCGAGACCACCAATGCCGCCAATGCCGTAGCCGTATCCACCATAGCCGTAGCCTGGGGAGATAAGGCCAGCTTGGCTGACAGCAACGAGGGCGCACAGAACAACGACGACGGCAACCTTCATTTTAAATCTGGAAAAGGTTGGAAATTTTATAATCTTGTTAGTCTTATAGTGTAGTAGAACATACTGTAGTCTTATACTGTAGTAGAATAGAGTCTTATATTTTAGTAGAACATGCTGTAGTTTTATTTTGTAGGATAAAAGATATGTGGAGTCACAGGCAATGACAGATTTTGAAAAGATACTAAACAATAAGTCGTCGTCGTCGTCGTCGTAGTCTACAATCAGCGAAATACTGATTTCAGTGCTGCTATACTTTATCAGTTTCTCAGCTTATAAAAAATAAATGAAGCAATAAACTAAAATTAATTACGGTAGATTTTAAAAAAACGGGGATGTAATTAATATGATTCTATTCAAGTAGAGGTATTCTTTCTAGAAAAAGTCACTGACATCTCTCAGCAATTGTTTTCTTTTACCGAGAACCCTTGAAAGCATAGTTATGCATCGATATTTATTAATAAAGGACACAAATAAACAAAAACTTTAAAATACAACCACGAAGTCAACCAATTGTGTCCTCACAGTTTTTGATTAAATGTTAAAACAAATCCCGCTTGTTTGAGAAAAATAAAACTAGAGAAAAAAAAACAACAACAGTATGTGTGTGTAATTCAAACTGACAGAAATCCATTCTATACACTAATAATCAGTGTAAGAGAAGACCACTCTTTAAAGACTTACCGTTAAGGATGGTTTCTTGCAAGTACTGGCTGACAAACTTGGAGGTCCTTCGTATTCTCAATTCTCACACCCGCTTATATAGGGCTCAGATCAGTCGCCTCAAGGGTTTTGGCCCCTGTCGTCGTTTATCAAAGTCACTGACTTCTGGGTTGTCTAATCATAAAAGTGTCTAATCCTTACCTATGAGCTACTGGCCAACTACTTTCTGATGAATATCAGTGTCAAGCATAAAATTGGATAAGTGATTTCCTGCCAAAAAAAAATCAGGTCAGAGATTTAAAACTTGGTGCAACCCTCTAAACTGATATGAACTTCTCTATTTCTGTCATCAATTACTAATAAAACTTATTTTTCAAAATAGTCGAGCAAAGAAATTTGCTGACTAAATTCCATGAGATTTTTTATATCGCTGGTCAGTCCATCCTTCACTTGACTCATCAGCACTGGACCGCTGGTGTAGTGAATAGAATGAATAGTTTTTAACTGGGTCTCATGTAACACACTAGATCAGTGGTTCTCAAAGTATTTCGGACCGCGGACAACTTTACTTAGGTAAAAAATATGGCGGACCACCAAGGCCTAAAACTCACTCTGTACTATGAATTTCAAATTAAATTGCCGCATTTGTTTCATTTTAATTCAAAACTAAATGTCGTTTTGTGACAGTAGTATAGTAATAAGTTGACATAAAACTTCGTCTACCTCGTTCTTTGTAATTAAAATGTTAATGCGAGGAATGCATCACTTTAAACATCACTTTGCTGACATATGCCGAATGTCAGCCGCGGACCACCTGACTTATGCCCGCGGACCACTAGTGGTCCATGGACCACAGTTTGAGAACCACTGCACTAGATGAATACAGTTTCATAAAAATGTTTAATTAATATTAAAGTACTTGTGTACAACTTTCCTTTAATTCAATAATACAAGGGAATGTTTATATTTATTTCGCCTCACTAGCTGAGGGTTTTTCACCTGACTTCTAAACAACTTGAGTGGATGGATGGCTTACTGAAATAATATTGATAAGACATGCCACTGCATGATATGATTGTCTGTGTGCACGTGCACCTTGCACGTGTGTTTAGGCCATGAGTGAGTCCTACATCACTAGCATTAAAATGAGCAAACGAGCAAGTCAATAAGGTTACAAGTCAATAATGTTAAAACGAAGAATGTAAAATACATAAGCACTTTCTTTATCTTCAAAAGACATGATGTGATGCTTTTATTGGAAGTAGAAATATTTTTTGAATAGTCTTTGTCTATGACAAGCTTCAGTTTTGTTTTTAGCTGCTTACTCACTTTTAAAAGCAGCTTCTTTGTTTTTTAAAATTTTTTTTTTCTACTTTCGATATTTTTTCTTTTCAAAATTTCTTTATGATACTACCAAAAAATCGGAATATAATCATGAAGAAGCCCACAATGATATAATAATGGACGTGTAATACATTATGACTGTAATATACAGTGTAAAATAGATAACAGCAAATAAAAACTAGTCTATAATTTCCTTGTGTGAATAGTTTGTAAATAATGATGATGATGATGATGATGATGATGATGATGATGATAAAAGTAATAACAAACGTGTGATTTATATAGCTAATATTCACGTTCAGGAGCATGATCTCAGAGTTTAGTCTGAGTTTAAGACAGAACACGAAGGATGGAAGTGAAAACAACTTTGCAGACAATAAAAGACAAACACAGAAGACACAAGCAAATCAGGGAGCAAACAGTAAAGATGGAGAGGTTCATTAATCTGCAGAGCAAGAACGAGCAGGCCGACTAGTTAATTGACTATAATTACAAATATAGACATCTATGATGATTGATGTGAGCATTAGCTCGTGGAACAGTTTGTTTCAGTGATCGCTTAAAGGATTCGACCGCGGATGTGAAAAAGAAGAGCCAGAGCCTTCTCCTGTTTTGTAGCACAGTAACTGAACATCCGGTGACTATACGCAGTTTTTCTTCTGAAGATTCAAATATTATATTATATGTCAGATATGTTTGTGCCTTCTGTGTTTTTCTTAGTGTTTAACCCTCAGTGACTAAACGTGTTTGTCCAGTGTATGTTGAATGTATGAAAATATTAGACGGGGAAAGGTTAAAAACATGACAAGGTGTTTAGTGAACACTGTTCACCGGGTAGATGATAAGATTTTTGTGTGGTGATGGTTGATGATTGATATTATATTCGGGGTCTGCTAGCCGCGCTCCTTACCACTGCAACTCTGTTGATCATGATTGACGCCTTGCTTTCCATGTTCAATGTGCTCTACCAATATCTCTTCCTTCTCAAAAGGTCTGTCCGTCTGAGCTTACGACCTTGTCACCACAGAATTGAAAACTCGGTGTCGTGGGTTCGAATCTTGACGCGTTCTTAGTTTTTCTCTGCCCGGGTTGTACCATACATGCTTTCATGTAGCGGCATTAGATATCTACCCTATCAAGGTATTTATTCGTGAACCCTCACTCTATTTCTCTTCTCTTTTTAAGTTATTTCAATTAAGGCTATTTATTCAGTCCTTGTGGATCCCAGTAGGATCTCTATAGGTAGGCCATTTCAGGATATAAAGAGTTGCTGTAATACAGTGTTGTCTGCCTTGAATGGTGTTCACTGTAAGTCAGTGTGCATGCACATGTGAATACATACGGATATGTTACTATTATATTGATTCCACAGATATTTACGGTGTTCTTTGATGCGTTTCAGTACGTTATAGACCTGTAATAAAATGTGATCAAGTCTAACATTTTGTTGCTTTCCTTGCATTATCGTTGGTTTGTGTCTTGTAGGTTTTAACGCTCTTTCATATAAAATAAACTGAGAAGTTTATTTTTTAAAATCTGAATAACGGTGATAGATAAAACTTTAACTTTCTTTTTTGATACAGAACAGGATAGCGGTAATGATTTTAGACTTAACATTTTTCTCTGTTTTTCCTCTAGATTGTATCTGGTGGATTTATTTTAAAGATAATTCACTGGTAACAATCAACATGAAAAACAACTTGTGTTTTGTTCTGAAATGATGTAAACTGAACCTCAGATAGATAGTCTGTGTTGTGAGTTATGAATGTCAGTCTTTATTGAATATGTCCGTAACAGTAACTATTCGTCAACAGCAATCGTGTCGTCTTCAAATACCCACCAGGACAACATGACGGACATGTTTTAAAATATGTTTACACAAATCGGTAATTTTTATTTTTTAAAAAACTTTCAGAAGTCAACAACGCAAACACTCAAACGATAATCGTCAGAACTTTAGAAGTTTTTAAATTGTTTATTTCATTTACGTGATCACGATTGAATTGTTATCACCCAAGAAGAACAATCTTGTGGCTCTGCAAAAAGAGAAAACTTATGGTTATAACACGAAAACTAAATAATAAATACATGAAGGGCAAAAAAGCAAGATAAAAAGCAGCTTCTCGAAAAAGGGAATCTCTCTTTTAAACACGCTCGCACGCACAAACGCGCTCACACATGCACACACATCCTCTACCTGCCTGCCTGTATGCCGATTTCTGTGCTCGGTTTCTTTTTCCCTTATAATGATATTAGTATCAATAAACAAGTGCATTGTCATATAAAATATATTTTATACTATTCATGTATATACATATATATGTATGTGAGAGACAGAAGGGGAATAAGTGTCCGTGCGTGCGTGGTCACATTTCTAACTCACCGAACGTAACCATTTAAAGAGGTGTTCACTTTAGTCGTAGTAGCCTTTGAATGGGAAGCCACCGCCATAGCCATAGCCGCCGTAACCACCGTAGCCTCCAAACCCACCGTAGCCGCCGAGACCTCCAATGCCGCCCCAGCCGCCAATGCCACCAATGCCGCCAATGCCGCCAAGACGTCCAAGACCACCAAGACCACCAATGCCGTAGCCGTATCCACCATAGCCGTAGCCAGGGGAGATGAAGCCGGCTTGGCTGACAGCCACGAGGGCGCACAGAACAACGACGATTACCTTCATTTCAGAGCTGGAAAAAATATTAAAGTTTTATCAATTTATTTGTTTATTATCAAAACATACAGAAAGAAGCAATAAAGGAAGTAAGGAAAGTAGAATAAAAGATTAATAATAAACAAGATGGTAATTAGTTGTTAAATCAAAGTTTGTCAAGATGTGAAATAATTTTTGTCACTCAAGCTCCCAAGACTTACCTGTAAAGATGCAGGAACTGAAGACTTGCAAACTGGAGGTCTTTTCGTGTTTCAATTCTTACAGACACTTATATAAGACTAAGATGAGTCGCCTGAAGGGTTACTGATTTGTCAAAGTCTTTGAATTCTGAGTTATTTGATCATAAAATTAAGTTGTCGTACTTATAAGACTGTTAAACTGTTTTTTGCTGATGAATGTACTTGTCATATTGATGATCACCTAAGCGATTTCCTGCCAAAAAATTAAGATCAGGTCGAAAGTTCAAAACTTCGTCTAAGCTGAGGTGGAGAGTACTGTTCTATTTTTCGGTGATCAATCACTAATAATTAGGTGACACTTCCCGAATTTGAACGGAAACCAATCTCTCAAAACTGTCACACCGATGTGGTTTGGTGAGGAAACTCTGTTCGACTTTTTCACATCATCATAGCCTGCAGTACAGTTGCCTCCCCTGATTTGCACCAGACCACCTCCTCGAGTGACTAAACGTCTGGCTTTTAAATTTAAGTTTTATTTTTAACTACAAACACATCTGTCCATGAGTATTACTCCTTACACCAGTCAACAAACTGCTGGTCCATTCTCTAACCCATTTTTCGTTCGTTTCTTATGTTGATTAGTTGTCAATAGTTGTGATAATAATCAGCTGACCAGTCCAGTATCGTCTTCCTCTGTAGATTTATGACTTTCCGTCTTTAGTGTTTATTCCCTGATTTTTCTATTTGTCTTCAATGTTTGTCTTTTATTGCTTGTCTGCGCAGTTGTTCCTCCTTCTTTCCTTCACATGCTGACATGTCTCCTTATCTCAAGCGCCGAGAACATGCTCCTTCGTGAACGCTATTTAAATCACACATTATTTTTGTTATCATTCTTATTAAAAATAATATGTATATGTACGTAAACTTATAGCAATAGAAGAAAATGGAAGAAACTCTAATTTCTTGTGTACATTCCCAGTGCATTGAAGCACCTGTGTAGAATGTTTCCGGTATTTGTGAAATACAAGCGAGTATTGAGATTTTGAATGTTTTACCCTTCCAAGTAGTTTAGAACAAATTACCTGTTTCTGAGTGTATGAGCGACTACATATTTATATAATGTATAACATCTCTCTCTCTCTCTGCGTTGTAGGCGAAGGCTAATGAACGAACCGACAGTCAATAAACATTAGAATGACTGTGCGTTCATTCCTCTTTTTTTCCCTTGAGGAGCATAGGGCCACAACAACCAGCATGACAGCATGATGAAAACATTTAACTATTGAAGTAAAATATGGATTAAAAAAAAACAAACCAAGAGGTTTGTGAAGGATTCGAACTTAGACACAGTTCCAAGAAAGAGGAAGAGAATTCCAAACAGTGAGGACTGAAAAGGAACTTGCATTTGTTTGGTGATCGTGGATATTATTTGGGGTCTATTTTTTATATCTTTCACCACTTTAATTCTTTTTCAGACCTGGCCCTTTACTTTCCCCGTAGACATACGCCCTTTCATACTCGCGACCCTATCAGTCGAACATCAGTTGTTTTAGTCATTTTCTCTCTTTCTTTCTTTTTCTTTCTTTCTTCCTTTCATTCATTCTTTCTTTCTTCCTTTATTTCGTTCTTTCTTTCGTACTGATTATTTTTTTTTTTTACTTGCAGTCTTGTGGTCATTTTAAGTTTTCAAATAAAGTCTAGTATCAGCGCGACAACGCCTTGGCTTCGTCAGGGGACGTAATGTTCAGTGATGAAAAGCAATTGCAAGAGTTTTTCCTTATATCGTTGTCGTTCATTGTCTCGCATTGGATGTCAGCCAAAATGCGAAGAGAACTTGTTTTAATAAATATTTCTTATTTAACATAGATTAATTTACTTATAACTTAATTTATCAAATACGACTTAGTGTAGGGAATCACCAGTCTATTCATTCTAACAGAAGAAAAAAAAATTAGAAAAACAAATAATGCGTCTGATGTGTCTGATGGAGCTGTGAGAGATCATCAATGTCGACGAATTTCCATCCCATTTTAACGAGATTTGTTGTGTAGTCGGGACACGAGTTTTTTGTTATGTTACCAAGCCGCCACATAGTTGAGAATGTTGTGACCGTCCCACGAAGAAAAAACTTTGCCCAATCCTGGTGTATGTGTATATCTATATAATTATATACTGCTATATTATCATTAAAGATTGATGCAGTGTCCTTTGCCGTAATTTGAATAACATATGAACATGTAGCAAAATATCATAAACACATTTGTGTTCCTGTTTTGCACAGAAATGTTGAAACATCCTGTCAAGAGCTTCAGCCTGCATTGAAGACAGGGGGAGGTCTTCTGTCTCCTCTTTTTACGGATCAGTTTTGATAGTCGTTTTCACGCACATGAGAAGATGGAGTAAGTCTTTTCTCGTTAAACTAGAGAGCAGCAGACTTTAGAGAAAAACGTTCAGTCAACTCACTAAGTGAACATAACAGGAAGCAAACCATAACACTTGGCAAGAATTTTATGAGACAGATATTTGTTTTTCAAATATTGTGTTTATTGATTTCACGTGATCATATCTTTATATGTACATATATGCTGCTTCTCTTCAAAGACAATCTTCTGGTTCTGTAAATGAAAAAAACAACTTAGTATAATAACAAAATTAGTACACAAAATATTTTTGTATAAATTAGTTTGTCACTTGCATGCCAGAAGACAAGACAGAAAATACAGATCCGTTTGTAAGTCCTTCAATTTGTTAGTCATTTTCTTCTTCTGTTTCTCTTAAAGTTCGTTAATCAGTTTTTGTATTTTTCAACAGGCACGTCTTTCAAAAATTCATTGACTTTTGTTCTTATTATACATAAATATACATATTAAACTCTGTCTTTGTGTGTGTGTGTGTGCGCGAGAGTGTTTATTGCGCTGACAAATATTAACATGTTTCATGCTTACCCATAGTTTTAAAGTTTGTCTTTATTTAGTCGTAGTAGCCTTTAAAGTGTGGGTAGCCACCTCCATAGCCACCGAAACCATCATAAACCACACGACCACCGCCGTGACCTCCGTACCGCCAATGCCGCCAATGCACCAATGCCGCAAGCCACCAAGACTCCACCATACGCCAGTACCGTAAGCCTTGTAGATTAAGGCAGCATGTCTGAACCACGAGCACACAGAACAACAAGATGACTTGCCTCATTTTAGCAGCTGGAAAGTACAAAATATGGTCAAATACATACTTGTACATACGTTCCCTCTCGCACGCACACTTTTCTTAATTAAATTCAAGATGAGGAAAAGTAACATGAAATGAATCTCCTTTTCGAAATGTACAATTAATAAACATCTCTAATTTTTTTGGCAGTTTTTAAGATGACGATGAGACTATCGGTTAAAGAGATCTTACGTTTTTGATCGGATATCAAAACTGTAGACGAGAAAGTGATCCTTGCTGATAACAGTCTTTCAGCCTCTTTTAAATATTTACATGTTTCAGCACTTACCCAAAAGACGCAGAACTGACTTTCTTAACTGATAGCTGCAAAGAAAGTCTTTTGGAACTTACAAGTGCTTATATAATACATGCGTCGCCTGAAGTTGTTCCATCACATTTGTCACATCTGAAGTTTTGAGTTATCTAACATCAAATGTCTTTGCGAGGTTTATGTTCGATTGATGTTATTTTAGTTTTCCTTACATGTTTGCGTCACTTACACTCAAAAAGTTGAACTGACTCCCAACGAACATGAAAATCAGGATAGGTTCAAAATCTTAGTTTTATTGTTTCCACCCTGCTCTCTAGATCAATCACTGATAAGTCGTGCGTACACGAACAATCAACAATCCTCAAAACTGACAAAGGTGCAGTGCCAAGTTAACTTCAGGTTGCCCCAGCTGTCTATGTCCTAATCATTTTTTTCACCTACCTCCTGTACCTACCTTTCGTCTCTGTCTGTAAGAGAAAAATGTTTGCGGATGATCAATCAGACCTATCTTGATAGAACTTACTGATAATATCGGCTTATATCTGTCGGCATATACTAATTCAAGATATATTTATGTATTTGTCAGTTCTACTTTCAGAAAATAATGTTTTTCTTATTCTGCAGCAACCTGAATTTAAAAGGCAATATAATTGCTTTTTTTCTTCTATTTATTTATTAAGACCTTCAGAGATACGTAACATCAGACGCGCGAATGCATTAACTAGCATTCATGCCTTCACCGAAGTAGTAACTTCGATAGAACATTACGTCCACTCTTAGTATAATTAATTTCCAGGAGACAGCCAAATTAAAAGGTTACATTGGAGTTACAGGACGAATTTTCTTGCTCAGCCGAGTGGACTGGGAGCGAAGACGAAGGAGAAGCTATGATGTGTGACGGCCATGCTGGAACAACAATGGTCTGCAGCAAATTGTGTCTCTGTCATGCTGGAGTGACAACAGCTGTCCGAGGATGCGACTTTAGAATGTTGCAGGCTTGACATTTTTAGAACACAAGATGACGACGACATGAAATATGTAAGAAATAGATTTGTTCCTCACAGCTTATCTGTCAAAGACGTGATTCTATCTTTCTATATAGATATAACATTAGAATATCGTCGGATATTTAATAGCCCTAAATAACTTCCTTGCAATCATTTTTTTCTTTAGTTTTTTATTATTGTTTAAATTATCTTCTATTCTTAGTTTTTTTTTTTTTGTTGATTTTCTTTCATATTCTCCTTTCTTTATTTATTTTTTTTTTTTTCTTTTTCTTGCTTTTCTTCATCCTTTGCTTGCCTTTTTTTCCTGCATCAGCTGTTAATTACTTCTGTTTTTATTTTCCATCAAGTTTTATTATTTTTACTTGTAATCTTTTGTTCCAACTTTGTCATCTTCGTTGTCTTCAACAATTCCTTTCTCTGTGCTAATCACCAAAACTCACAACTTTCTCATTTAATTTCCTTGAAGACATCCATCTTGCTTTCTTACTTTATACCTATTATTTTGAATGAAACTTCGTCACACAGCTAGCGTTTCTTTCGCAAGCTCGAGACAAAGTTTTCAGCTTGTAACCCAGTGTTATTTTAGTAGCAGTTCGCGCATGCGTACAATCAGTGCAAAAAAAACCGTTGCGAACAAATTGTACGCCTTCAATGTCATTAAATCGTTTTATATATTATATAGGCGTCGCAGCTCGTGCAGCACAACACAACACTCGAGGTCATTCAAGCATTCATTCCGGTCACCATACAAACTATCATGTTTTATTACATTCAAACCTCACCACTAAATAAAACCCTTTTAAATATGCCTTCAGTTTGAATAGCTTGTGAAAAAATGCTTGTTATTTTCTTGTTGTTGACCTTTACAAATACCAGAGGTATAACCGTATAAATATGACCTCATCAGTCCTCAGCTCTGAATGACGACATCGCCCAACTCTGCCAATCCAGTGCCATCTCTATACCACTGATGACGCACGTCAGATCTGGATGGTGTCTGCTGTGTTTCCTCTTTTACCTCACTTATGCTTGCTCTCACCATGTTTTCAGTGAATATTTTTGGTTCTGACAAATTAACTTCAGTCAGTCTTTGTACAACTGCTGACAGTCTTCACAGCAGCAGGTATTGCCTTATACTTTATTGTAATACCTTATTGGTATACGACCATCTTAAAGAGAAGAGACATAAAGATTATCCTACAGCATCTCATTTTCTCTGTTCTGATCAAAATCAAATTAAATTTGATATAAAGTCATGAATATTATATTATTAAAAATGTCAACCCTTCTCCTCTACATGTCAAGCTCTAGCATAAAAATTAATGATTATCCCCGACCGTACACAGTACAATGATTTGAAGCCTAGTTAGAACCAAGACAGCCCCTCTGTCAAAACCACCAATGGGAAAAAACTGTCAGTTCCGTTTAGATATCTCCTTTGCCGCCACTGCATTTTTATTTATATACATTACTCTTCTTTCTTTATTGACTTTCTGTGCTGTTGAGCATTCTGACTGCCTCTAAAATATAAACTTTTTCGCGAGGAGCTCTAACACGTTGGATCGAACACCGAGGAAATCTTCAGACTAAAAGTCCTTCTGTCGACCGCCAATACGATGATTGCGGTTCCTGAAAACAATTTTACATCGGTGCAGGTCCCACACGAGGGGCTTGCCCCTTGCTAATGACTAATACCAATGCACCACATCGCCGACCCGCCGGCTGCCTGCAGCACCGCTTCTGTGTTAGGCCGACGTTGATCCCTAAAGGTCTTCAGCCCACGCTCTTACGAAGCCACCACAATCAGTCACACTCGACCGCGCCGATCCGTCTCCCTTGCGAATCAGACGCACTTCATGCCACGTGGGGCTCGCTTCTGGAAGGAAGTGACGCAAAATCGACATGATGCCACGCACGGGAGCACGTTTTCTGTCGCGAAGATGACAATTTCGGGTCGGTAGTCGGCAAGTTTGAAATATGGGGGACCAGCAATCCGCGGTTCGTGTCACGATAACGTCCTAGACTTGACATGTATAGGAATTCACAAGTCATTTTTTCCGGCGCAATGCCCAGCAGATTCGCCTCATAAATCTTTTTACTGAGTGAGAAAACATCATATTTAGTACGCCAGACGTCAGAGCATCGATTTTGTTTTCTGTAGACATCTACATCGATTGAAAATTATTTATCATCGAGAGTTGCTGTAGTCAAGCTCTGGAGACTTTGTGAATCACGTGGTCTAATGATCTTATGATTATTCTCCAGTCGGC